>NC_080672.1:116874222-117516508 GCF_030247195.1 Topomyia yanbarensis
TTTATTAGTGACTACCATAATCCCTAAGGCCCTTTTCAAAGCTGTTCCGATCGAGGTTCTGGATCGAACCACTAATGGGGCTGATTATATCAACAATGAGGAGTTTGATGAGGTGAATTAAATGGATTTGAGTGGTAGCTTCCAACCGATTGTTGGTGCAAACTTTGAACAGCCATTTGCTGCGGAAACGAGAATTGCCCAATCGAGAACACCTTAATGGCTAATGTAGCTGCTGGAATGTACATAACTTCTCGCCTTAGGTAATTGCGAATGCACGACTTGCTGGTCGTCAAAATGATATCATTTTATGAAACGCATCGGACGCTAACTGATAACATTTGTTATGATGATCATAGTTCCGGATGTTTTGCTCGTAATTGCACACTTCGTTTTGTAAAGCGTTGTTGATGTGCTTGTTGTTATGTTGTACCATGCAACATAAAACATTTTAATGATCTGCAGTGAGGCGAACGCGTAATTTTCCTTTGGCACAGCTCACAGAAAATCTAACAGTTTTCCACTCTCACTCTCACAGATTACCTAGCGCGCGTGTTACATTTTTTTTAACCCTGGTGATTGGCGGCTGAATGCTGACAGGGGCGAGAAGTGCACTTCGAAGGTATTATTATTTCTCAGACATGAAGATCAAAAATAAGCTACAACCACCACTTGCGATTTACATACTTAAGCCGTAGCGCTGGGAAACATAACAAAATAATCGCCATTTGGCAAGGCGAAGACGAAGAAAAGTCGATCGCGTGCTTTTGATTGATTTTGACTATTTTTATATTTAAGAGCATACGTTAATCTCTTTTCAATCCTCTAGAGCGGGAACTGGTGAGAAGGAGAAACGGCGGCTGAAGTTTAATGAAGCTAATTGTTGGATTTAATATGAAGCGGAGTACTTTGGGATGGTTATTGCATATTACGAAAAAAAATCGATAGTCTTGTACGCTGCTAATCTGGGTATTTTTTTCTTGTCACTCCAGTGTACACATATCAATAGAGATATATTATTCCATACATAGTATTTGACCATACATCATGTCGATGTTCCTCAAATTAGCAAAAATTTCAATATATTCAAATCTCTTGGAACTTGTGGATCGGACAAGATCGGAAGAGTTTGAACGTTTTTTGGATAGCTGGAATCTTGTTTTGTAATATTGTTTCAGCAACTTTGCCGAATATTTTTTTATCATTCAAATTTTGAATCAAATGTTTAATAAAAGAAATTTGTAAAGTTGGTGCAATACACAGAACCACTAATCCTTTCAGTTAGTTTTAAGCTGAGGTTATACAAATGGTTGTGTTCAACTACATTTGTAATAATATTAATAATATTGCCTAATACAGTCTTCATCACAAGGAAGCGATATTGCTGGATATATAATGGAGAATGATTAAAATCCCTATAAAATATCATAAATTGGATCCATGAAACAATTCTATGGTAATTTTTGACATACTCCTTATTTTGGCACATTATGCAGTATTTTTCTTGGTATGTAAAAGATATAACTAAATAAAAAATCAAAAAAAAATATTTTGGATATTTGCCAGGAATTTGTTCTAGTTACTCTTCTGTGCAATGTGCAATTGTTGGTCACACACATACATGTATACATACAGACATACATACACATACACAAGAGGCAGCAGGAACTGAATGACAACGACCACTGAATGACAACGACCCCCCCCCCCTCCTCTCGGACAATGTTGGGCTCTGCTAAACCTCTAGAAAAAGCCATATAAATCCGAAAGCAGCTCCGTCGAAGCGAGTCGGTGCCGCTTCCGCTAAGGTTTTATCCAGGATTTTAGCATAAAGCTCCCTCACCCAACTTTAGTAAGGATGGGTGACACTTCCCCTAAACAGCGAGTGGGCTAATGGTGCTGGCTGCCCCCCGTCCGAATAAAGCTTTGGTACATTTGAAACCCGGTACCATAGCTGGTAGAAGTAGGCTCAGTTGAAGGCCCCTGACTAGCGCCGATCCGGCTCTGGTAACCATAGGAGCATGTGAGGCGACTACCTATTACGGGCGCAGATAGCGGCTTGGAGTTGGGACCCAAAAAGCATACAATAAGACAAAAACCACAAAAATAAGAAAAATTCTAACGGAGCAACTGCGGTGAACCCGTTCGCCAAAACTGTGCTAACGAGGTCGCCGATCCAGCATAACGAACAACAACAGCAAGTGCAACCGCAACAGCAGTAGCAACCTAGAGAGACCATACCGAGCACGAGCGGCGACAAACCAACTGGACGCCAAGGAAAGCTAGGATTTCAGGTGCGCACACCGAAACCAAGCATTACCCAAGAAGACCAGCAGTCTGGGTTACCTAAAGTGACTAAGTTGAGGCAAAAAATCGAAGAACTCTACGAATTCGTGAAAAGCATGGGCAACGTGCACGGGCAAATCCAGGATCTAGTGATTAACATCAAATCCGCCGTAGCAGCAGCCGAATGCGAACAGATGGCGTTACAAGAGCGAGCTGAAAACGCCGAAAGGACGCTGGAGACCACAGAGATAGCGGAAGCAGAAGCCTATGAGACGCCGATGGGTGACCGGTATTCTGTGAAAAGAATAAGGGAAACGCCAGGATAGGAGGAGGAACCGAAGAAGCCCAAAAAGGTCGATGAAGGACAGTGAACCGTAGAAACCGCAGAAGAGAGGAGGAAAAAATAGAAGGAAAATGAGGAAAAGAAGAACAAGAAGAAAGAAGACCTTCGGCCACGCTAGCAGAAGCTTAGGGGAGACGCTCTAGTCGTCAAAGCGAACGACGGCGTGACGTGCGCTGCGATCCTCAAAAGGGTGTGAGAGGATCCCAAGTTGAAGGAGCTGGGGGAGAACGTTATAAGAACCAGGCGTACTTGGAAAGGCGAAATGCTGATCGAGCTAAAGAAAGATCCATTGATTAAGAGCTCGGCCTATCGGGAACTCGTTGCAGAAACAGTGGGAGGAGAAGCGAATGTGAGAGCTTTAGTTCAGGAAGCAGTGGTCGAGTGCAGGAATCTGGACGAGATCACAACGGAAGTCGAAGTGAGAAGAGAGCAATGCAACCTGGAGAAAGAGCAGATATCAATCAGGTTGAGGCAGGCGTACAGTGCCACACAGACAGCAGTGATACGCTTATCGCCAACCGCAGACAACCAGCTTATGTCGATCGGTAAGATCAAAATCGGATGGTCAGTGTGCTCGTTGCGATTGATCCCTAGAGCCACAGATCTGATTTGTGCAGAAAATGTGGGGAGAAGGGACACAGTAAGCACGAAGCAACAAAAGTGCTTACTCTGCACAAAAGAGGGCGTTAAAAACCACATGACGGGAGGCTTCTTATGCCCATAGTACAAAAAGGCGAAGTCAGGCCAACGATGATGGAGACATTGCACAGCAACTGTTGTGGCAGTCAACAACAGAAACGAAGTGCCACGTTGCAATTATTGCAGAGCCGTATCGTGTCCCTCCCGATAACGGTAACTGGCAGGGATAGCGGCAATCCAAGTGATGGGTTGTTGCCCTGTTCAAGAGGTGGTGGATAACACACACGAAGGTTTCGTGATCGCCAGGACCAAAAGCGTATTCGCGTGTAGCTGTTATGCTCCTCCACGGACACCAGAGTAGTACAACCGGATATTGGGCACATTAATCGACTCGTTACTCGGGTGAGCGCCGGTTGTTATAGGAGGAGATTTTAGCGCTTGGGCCGTGGAGTGGGGTAGCAGACTGACCAACGCAAGAGATTTTAGCCTATTGGAAGCACTGGAAAAGCTGGACGTAAAGCTGTGCAACGAAGGTTCCGCTAGCACATTACGTAAATAGGCCGGTAATCTATCATCGACGTAACATTCTGCAGTACGTCGCCGATGGATAACATGAATTGGCGAGTTAGTGAGCTGTACACACATAGTGATCACCAAGCGATCCACTACATCATTGGTCGGCAAAATTGTGCGGTAACGCCGAGATTGAGGACTGGCAAGCGGAAGTGGAAAATATAGGACTTCGATAAGGACCTTTTTGTGGAAGCACTTTGTGCTGACAGCGTCACTCCAATTCCGAGTGCCGATGAACTGTCGGAAACAGTAGCTACGGCATGCGATGTAACAATGCCGAGGAAAATGGAGCCGAGGAACTACCGGCGTCCGCCGTACTGGTGGAAGGAAAGGCTCAGCATTCTCTGGGCTGTCTGCCCAAAAGCCAGAAGACGCGTCCAGAGAGCAAGATCTGAGGCAGTTAGAGAAGAGTGTAAGGTAACATTCCGGGTGGCAAGGGCCGCTTTTAAATGCGAGATAGTGCTAAGCAAGTCTAACTGCTACAAGGAGCTGTGCAGAAAAAGTAGACGATAACCCCTGGGATTACCATGTAGTTATGGCCAGAATAAAGGGTCCAACGACGCCAGTCGAAATGTGCGTCGAAAAGCTGAAAATTATCGTGGAGATCCTTTTCCCGAAGCACGACTCAACCGCATGGCCGCTTACACCGTGCGTTAATGCAGACGGTGGAAATGCAGGTGACAATCAGGTTTCCCCTTTGCACCTTATACTGGCAAAAGGGCTGAAGGCGAAGAAAACTCCCGGACTGGATGGTATCCCCAACGTGGCACTGAAGACTGCGATCCTGGCGTTTCCGGACATGTTCAGGATATTCCTTCAGAAATGCCTGGACGATCGCTACTTCCCGGATAGATGGAAGATCCAGAAGTTGGTGTTGCTGCCCAATCCTGGGAAACCACCAGGAGATCCAGCATCGTATCGGCCAATATGCCTACTGGATACTCTCGGTAAGCTCCTGGAACGGGTTATCCTCAACAGGCTAACGACTTATGCTGAAAGTGAGAACGGACTATCGCAAAGGTAGTTCGGGTTCTGGAAAGGGATATCGACGGACGGTGGACGCCATCCACACAGTCATCGCGAGCGCGGAGAAAGCATTGAAGCAAAAGAGAAGAGGTAATCGCTACTGCGCCGTGATAACGATAGACGTGAAGAACGCGTTCAACAGTGCTAGCTGGGGGCAATTGTTGTAGCACTGCACAGAATGCGGGTTCCGAACTATCTGTGCAAGGTTCTGAAAAGTTACTTCCAGAATCGAGTACTGGTCTGTGAAACGAACATTGGGCAGAGGTCGACTGGGGTCATGGCGGGAGTACCTCAGGGCTCCATACTCATGATGTACAATGGAGTGTTAACACTGAAACTGCCCAGGGGAGTGGAGATCATCGGCTTTGCAGATGTTGTCCTAACGATAACGGGCGAGACCCTTGAGGAGGTGGAGATGTTGACGGCAGAGACAATAGGCATCGTGGAAACCTGAATGGCTAACGTCAAGCTACAGCTGGCTCACCACAAGTCCGAGGTAGTACTGGTCAGCAACCGTAAAAAAATCCAGCGTGTCGAGATCAGCGTCGGGGGACAATCCATCCCATCGATGTGTGCCTTGAAGCACCTGGGTGTGATGGTCGACGATCGGGTAAATTACAACAGCCATGTCGACTATGTATGTGAGAAGGCTGCGAAGATAACTAACGCATTGGCAAGGATCATGCCGAATCACGGAGGAGTAAGAGGCAGCACGAGGCTCTCCTGGCAGATGTCTCATTCTCAATATAGAGGTATGGCATACCGACCTGTACTGCTGCGCTGAATTCAAAGCTGAATCGGACGAAGCTGACAAGCACTTTTCGCCTAATGGCTGTTTGTGTCGCGAGTGCATATAGAACGATATGGTCGGTGGCGGTATGCGTAATTGCCGGGATGAGCCCCATCTGCATCACGCTGGCTTAGGACATGGAATACTATCAGCAGAGAAATTCATGCAACGCAAGGAGATTGGTCCGAGCGGACTCGTTGGCTAAATTGCAGCAAGAGTGGAATAACCCGACTCATCCCAAATGTGCAAGGTGGACCCACCGACTCATCCCAAATGTGTCTTCTTGGGTACAAAGGAAACATGGAGATGTGAAATTCTATTTGACGCAGTTTTTGTTCGGGCATGGATGCTTCCAAAAATACCTACATCGGTTTGGACACGCTTCGTCATCCGTTTACTCGGAGTGTATGAACGTGCAAGAGACATCGGAACACTTGGTCTTTGGATGCCTTAGGTTCGAAGAAGTCCGAAAGGGTATAACAGTGGACAATATCGTGGAAGAGATATACCGCGACGAGCATATCAGGTTAGGAGCATACTCTCCGAGCTGCAGAGGAAATGGCGTAGGGACCAACAAAGTAGCGTCATTGGCTAGAACGCCGCCGTGGAACCACACATCGGGTTTCGGAAGAAATTCCGCCGCCGGGAAACTCTTCGACGGTGTAGACTAGGTCCATTGCCGAGGACCAGTTGAGTAGTACGCGATGTAGCACCGGGTTCTGGTTGTCGAGGCGCCAGCGAACCGGACGTCAGGGTTCATTGGAATCGCCGGACCGACCTCGACACCCACCGAATGGCTCGTGAGTAGGCTAGATCCACCGCCGGGGATTAGACCAAGTAGACCGTGTCGAATAGCTAGAAGTGGGTCGCTGGGACGCCAGCGAACCGGAATCGCTGAATGGACCTCATCATCTACTGGCTGGCCCGTTGAGTAGGCTAGGTCTACCGCCGCCGGGGACTAGACCGAGTAGATGGAGCGGGCAGCTTAATGGCTCGCAGAAACGTACATCGGTATCGAGAGCAATCTACCGCCGGGGAATTCACGGTAGGGTAGATTCACCGCCGTGGACTACCCGACAGAATCGTGACAAAAAGGGGAGCTAATTGGCTTACGAAAAAAAACACCGGTAATGAAAGAAATTCCGTTGTCGGGGAGCTCTCAGTTGGAGTAGGATAATATCTGAATTGATCTCGATAAAGCTGGGAGCTAAATGATTCAAGGAAGCGGGTATCGGTGTCGGGGGCAATTTTTCCGTCGGGGAACTATCGATAAGAGTAGGGTGAGTTCACCGTTAAGCATTATCCAAGTAGATCGTGATAAACCCGGGAGCTGAATGACTTACGGAAACATGAGCTAAATGGTTCAAGGAATCAGCACCTAACCGGCTCATGGGGACGAGAGCTAATCGGCGACGTAATAGATGAAGACAAGAAGTAAGAGAGAAATCGAGAGTTAGATCAAACCTAATAGGTCAAGCCATTCCATGAACCAAGTAAGGCTCCCCAAGCAGCACTTGCAACATGTAATGGCCGCGGTTTGTTGCATAACCATAAAATTTTGCTGGTGCGCTTTTTCAGTTGCTAAATCAGTTGAATAATGGTTTATGTACGCTTCTTTTCCACAAGTTTTGTTGTAGAAACTGCTAATCATCAAGCGGTGCTACTCGGGTCCGAGATAGATCAGAAGAAAGAGCTGTGACAAAAGCACAACGATTCCCCCACAAAGTAATACCGTGACGCAATTCCGTGGGGAAGAAGAGCGTGAAAAGTAAGGATTGTTTTTAGTGGTGAGTCGTAAGTCCCACACAGTGCCAATACACTACAGGCCAGGGTTTTGAAGCTTTTTAAACCTTGCTAAAAAAGAAATAAAAACACGCATATACACAAACATTTGCCGAACTCGACGAAGTGAGTCGATTGGTGTAAGAGAGTCAGCCCTGCGGGCCTCGATTAAAAGGCTGATTTTTAGAGTGATTGCTTAGCCTTTCTATAGGAGAAAGGTAAATAACGTTATTCGAACCGATGAGCGGGGGGAGGTTTCAACTGAACCTCTTGGGTGCTTTATAAAAAAAAAACAAATATTTACATAGTACTTTTTACAATTGAAGCACTTGACAGTGTCGATAAAGTAGTTGATTATACACACTCATCATATTTTGACCATAGCCTACTGCCACTCGAAAACCATAAAGGTACTATTCGAGAGATGGTTATCGGTAAGCACAATACTCTAAACGATCGAAACGGTTTGTGGTACGGTAAGGTTATTTTGCGTCACGATTTGTCAGATTGCAAAAAAAAACATTAAAGTAATTGTGTATAGTTTCAGGTTAAACTAATCGTGCAGCGTATTAGGGCAATGTGTATGGTAGAATGTTTAATGTACCTTGGTCTATATAATTCAAAAGCATTTTACCGCACCACAAATGGATTCTAGGATCACCATTCACCTAATAATATGCCCTAAAATTTGTTAGAGAAAATTGGCATTCTTGAATAGTAACGTGCGTGTTTTTATCAGCTTAAACGAACTCTCTTTCTTGCGGGACATCTCGCTTGACTAGGGGTTCCCGGTCAAAAAAAATGCGGACGAACATGGTCAGGCGATTTAAACAATTTGACGTTTAATTCAACTCGCCTGTGCTAATTGCCCCCAGGAACAAATGCAATTTGCGAATGCGATTTAAAGGCGATTTCAACATTTAGACAAATTTTCTGGCGGCTGAAAAGGACTTGGTTGTTTTTGCGTTTTTCAAACATGGCGGTTCATGTTTGGCTTAAGCTTAAAATAGTTTTTTTTTAAACAATTGGCGTGTTCTCGCTTGTATTTTGTTTGTCTAGTGCACTTCATTTAGCCATCGAATGTGGGAAATTGTGTAATCGTGTGTAAATATAATGGAACAGGATCTCTGACCTAAACTCTTAATAAAAGTCAGATTGTGGTAAGTTTTGGTATGCAATGCCGATTTCACCATTGATTCTTCCTATAGTTTGGTGGTGATTACCTAGTGTAGTGATAAGTTTATGTGAGTAGATAATGGGATTCATTAATAAGCATTATTTGTAATTTTCACATTAGGCAATTAAGGGCGATTAAATGGCGCGTTCCCTGGGCGATTTAGGGGCGATTAAAGGGCGGCTAAAAAATGACGGCGGCAAATCGCCCAAATGTTGCATTCGAAATAACCCCCTAATTGCCAGAAATTTTCTGGCAAATTGAAGGGCAATTAGCGCATCCGAGTTGGCAAATAACCCCCCGTTAGCCAGCAACTTGCCCTTTTTGACTGGGTTTACTCAGAAGCACAGATTGTTATTTTTAAGCTTAGTTCTGTTACTAAGTTAGTGTCTTATTCTGATGAGCCGAAGTCGGAAGACAAATTCTATAGCTGATTTAGTTGTAGGCCTTGTGCCATTTACATGCAAATGTGGTTTACTCAATTTTCTCTTTAGGGAGATATATGTCAAAGAGAACTACGAGTTGTACGGTCAACACGCTCATGCCTATGTTATTAATATCTTTGATTTTCGTTAAAATCCTTCTTTATTCGGTTATTCAGATAGAGATGTGGGCTCCCCAAAAAGGTTTGACACCCACCCCACGGATCTGAACTAACGATGAATGTTTGTTAGATTAAAATCTTTGCGAACCTCTATAATACGCTTTAGTCAGAAATCAAATATCCCCTATAAATACCGTTCAGATATGCGAGGCTGAGAGCAAGAGTTCAAATTTTTTCCAGAGCAAAAGTGGGTGAAAATATTCTGTTAGATCAGAAATGGTATTTTTATCACAACCTCAGGCAAAAGAGGGTCAAATGTTAATTCGCGCAAAAATGATTCGAGAAAATTTTCAGGGCAAGAATGGTTTAGAATATTAACCCATTTTTGCACAAAGAAAATAATACATAGGTTCAGAACAGGCGTGCAGAATATTTTTTATACGGACTTGTGGGTAATGAAATTTTAGTAAATTTTTCGATGCCTTAAAAATCGTGAGATATAGGATCCGTGTAGGTCAGCGGACATCGGAAATTGGCGATTATCGCCATTTTGAAATTCAAGATGACGACTACCGGCTACCACAAAACAGTGAGAACCACTATTACTATGAGTGTCTGTTGAAAGGGGGTGGTCAGCAGACATACGAAAGTGACGATTAGCGTCATTTTGAAATCCAAGATGGCGACTTCCAGTTACCAAAAGCTTTTATAAGCTTAACATTTCCATTCTCACAAAATAATAGTGAGAAATTGATCGGACAACGTCGACATTCCACATTCGTTCTTGCTAGACTCATTAAACGATCCGAGACAAACGGCGCAGCCTAGTGTCGACACTCAACTCATAAATCAATAACATTTATGTCACACCTTAACGTAACGTCTAGCAGCTTATAAAACTGAACCACATTTTGGTCAAAGCTAAAGCATTTGTGCTGATTTCGGATCCCAGTAAGTCCACAGGGGACAAATTCTGCCAAACGAACGGTGTCAAACAATTTCACGCTTGTCAATTAAATTCGCCGCGGAATTATAAACGGCTAGGATTTGCACGATTTTTCAGCGAACCGACAGAAGGGCATATCAATCCAAGCCGCGGGGCATTATTATGTACTGCCAGCACTCGTAGAGAGATCTCCCAGTTGGTGATGTCAGGGTTTACAAGGTACAGCGAAAAAAGAGAAATTGTCACTTCCTACACGCTTTTTTCGACACGTACCTGATCACATATGTGCGAACTAGACAGTTTCACCTTCTAACAACAAAAACAACTTCGACAACGTTGACAACACCCATTCGGGGAACGCTGATCGAAAATCCAATCCGAACCGGAGTGACTGATACGATCGATTACGATCGTTTGTCAAGCGGAACTTTTTGCCATCGCATCGGAAGGCTCATTTGCATTTCGACCACTTATGGCGCGACAGCAGCGGAAAGATGGAACTAGTTGGGGCGATGTGCTTGCGCGTATGTAAATCTAACGACCCGATGAGGCGACGCACGGTCAGATTGAAGCAATGCGTCAAAGGGACACGTGGATCGGACGACGTTTTCGGAATTTCAGCCGCTTGGAGTTTTGGAAGGAAAGTATTTTAACGTCACTTGATTTGAAAGTGGGCGCGATTCCTATCAGCACTGGACTGGGATCCGGACACCCCGACTCGACAAGACGCGGGCGAAAAGTGTAGTTTTGTTGGGTCAAAATTTACTAATTAACTGCTGTTTGTTTATTGTGTTTTGAAGCCTAGCCCAAACGCATGGTTCGGCTCGACTCGACTCGGCGGCGTGGTTGAGTGTTTGTTGATTTGAAATGTAGACATTAACAAGCCTGTTATTTTTTTTGTTAAGCTTCAAGAGGAGTCAAAATGCCGCAGTCATGCTAAGGATGGGGATAAATTAAAGCCAGAGCCGTTCAAAGATTGGAGTGATTTAATTGTTTGTTAGATGAAAGATGATACGGTGGCAAATGGGGAATTTGGTAATTGGATGAAGCGTAGCAAATAGGTTAAAACATCTCTGAGCTACCAATCGTTTCTGTTTAATGCAAATTTTTGTTGCTTGGGATAAATTTAACATTAGATATTAAAATAAAAAAACAGTTTCCAATTAATTTTAACAAATGCTGCTGAGAACATACGAATTTTTCAAAGTTTTCTTTGATAATGAATTATTATTATCATTATACTCACTTCTTTAACTTGACAATCTACCGGCATCTGAGGCTTTGGTAGCTGTATTTCAAGAGTTACCCCATTCATTGCTGCTGTTTTAATTAATATCTCCTTCCATCGCAGCGAATGAACCACGGACACCGCGATTCGTGATTCATTTTAACGTTAGTTTCCCGAGATAAAATCGCTCCGCATCATTTCTGCCCGTTTAACACATATGAACCAAGAACACAGTCGCAAACCGCAGCCAGCAGTGCGCCATTACGTAGTGTGCAGACAAACATTCCACGGAGAGACAGAGAGACAGAGAGGGATAGAGGTCTGTCCGAATATGTCGAAAGATTATCTCGGTTCGCTCTACGCGACGGACGACAGGGTCCATCCAGATAGTCAACTGCAGTGCACAAACCAGTTCTCCAAGATGCTTTGAAGGTCAACTCTCGGGGCTTAGATGTTTGTAACACAGACGGATGGATATGGTAAACACGAAGCAAAGGTTCAAGTCATCGCCAAAGGCGGATTGCGGAGATGCCGGAGGTTGTGGTTTGCACAAACATAACTACAGTACAAGCTCGACTCACCAAAACCAAACGACGGCATCTACGGCCAGGTGATTTCATGAACGTTTTCAATTTCCCAGAGCCATTGAAATATAATTGACTTGGACGTTGTATGTTGTAGTTTGCCTTTTACACATGTGACTATGCAAATAGTTATAGTGAACGATTTTTGTCACCGTCCGAGAGAAAATAAATACCTGTTGCAACCGTACTCCCTGTGGGAGCCGCGTGAACCAAAGTGTGAATGAAATTTGAGACACCATAAAATATGTGCCTTAGAGGTTATTTTTATGCCCATGTGATGTGCACTATGGATGAAAATGGAACGTACAGTATGCGCCATAAGAATCGCGAGCTTGAACTTGAAGATAAGGTAATATTCTCAAGCTGGAACGTCCCAGTCTCTAGTTGGGTGCGTTAACCGCTCCGTTAGCCATTTAGAAACTGTGGTGACGTCATCACAAATCCCCAACAGTATCGTGGTCACCGCTACAGCCTCAATATCTACTAATATGCCAATCTCGGTTTCTGATGAGGCGAAACCGAAACGCAACTGTGTAAGAAATAAGGATTTGTGCCCTCAAGTGCAAAGACTGGTTTTACCAACAAATTTTCACCCTAGTGAGAAATTTTGGTTTTTACCAAATTTTCCTCCTTAGGGTGAAATATAGCATAATACCAATCTCTATCTCTCTCGTTATCTATTTTTAGCTCCATTAATTCAATTATATCTCATTGGCCAGCTCAGACACCGCCAGACTTAAGTGGTGATTAGAGCTATGAAGAAGCATATTGAAGCCTGCCCTCAAAGCCGATCGGCAGGTAGTAAACGTAAATCTAATGATGGAATTTTACATATATTCTTTGTTTTGACGTTTCGCATATAGAGCTCTAAATAAGGTGCTCTTAGCAGCTTCCTTTTATTAATCATATTGAAGGAATCTAAGCAAATTGCAAGGCAGAAGCATAATTCTCCATTTAAATAAAGGCCGTCTTGTCAGTAGCATAACTTGTTCGTCCACTAATTCCAATAAGTCAGACGTCTTTTGCAAACGCCTAAATAACGGACATCTTGAAACAATTGGGGGATCCACATGATGGTAATGTCCCTGATATCAATTTCGAGGTTCGCTGTAGAAGATAATATGCCAAAGTGATTAATATGTTGACAACACCCATAGGAATGCCGATCGAAAATCCAATCCGAACCGGAGTGACTGCTACGATCAATCACGATCGTTTGTCAAGTGGAACTTTTTGCGATCGTATGTAATTATAAGCCAACGTGATTGATAACTGTTTGTTGCTGTACAATAAGAACAGGTGATGAAATGTGCAGTTCTCTTTAATATTTGCAGGTTTAGGTTCAATATTTGCAGGAAAGAGGTGTTAGGTGTAACTCTCTGCTCTGACAGTATTCCACATAGAATTAACAAACTTTGTGCCCTATTCTCACAATCACGTCACTTAGTGACTAGAAGAAAATTTGCTTCTAGTCATTATCTTATCATACACATCTTCTTGGATCATTTCAATGTCTCGCTATATACCGTCACATATTGTAATCCCAAATCCACGAACTGTAACATCCACGGACGATTAGGTTTCAGAGTATTTTGCTCCGATGTAATATCTAAGTAGCTTGGATGAGGTTGCGGAAAAAATCACTCATAGTAGCAGCCAAGGATGCAAAATGCCTACCTTTTCTACAGCTGGAATTTTTCTACCTACATTCTCCTTTCTCATACGACGCTGCTGTCTTTCACTAGTGCAGGACGTCCAGCGCTGTACGGCAGTCTGTAAGCAAAGCATGACAAAAAATACTGCCCTCAGTACAGCCACTAGACGCGGCGGTACAGCTTCTCTTTCCTTATTTTACACTTTTTAATATTTTTAATCTATTCAATATTTTTAATCACAAACGACGACAATGAATGCGGTTCATTTACGCCACGACCGGCATCAACGCTTTCGTGTGCGGGTCTCTCCCTTTGACTATGTAGAGAAAAGTGTACAAAGCGAGAGAACAAACTTTACTACGCCACACTCTCACCGAGCAGTCGGAGTACAGCAGCAAAACAAAAATGTATTTTACTGCTGCACGGTAAAATGTACTCGGTTTGGCTACCGTTCTTGCAAGAGCTGTAGTGTTGCGTCGCTGTAGCGGGCTGTACGGCTTGTGCAAATGTAAATATATCGGAAAAAAATTAGTTTACAGGTACCGTTTGCATCCCTGGTAGCAGCATACCAAGCGACTTGCCCGCTTCGTGGGAGAATGTCGAATTTACTAGACTTTAAATACTTAGTTGCGTTTCGGCTTCGCCTCATCAGAAACCGACATTAACTTATTGTCGGAATAGATTAGCGCCGGCTTGACGCAAATCCCTTAAAACTAAAACACACTTTGTGTTTCAATCGAACGACTGATCAAACGTGATGTCCCGTTCGAGCAGAAGTTCTGTTTATGCCGATGAGACACAGTGAAGCCGAAACTTTTCTTGGCTTAGCAGGCCTATGCGAAAGCACTATGCTATATTTCACCCTAAGGAGGAAAATTTGGTAAAAACCAAAATTTCTCACTAGGGTGAAAATTTGTTGGTAAAAACCAGTCTTTGTACAGGAGGGCACAAATCCTTATTTCATACTTAGTTGCGTTTCGGCTTCGCCTCATCAGAAACCGACACTAACTTATTGTCGGAATAGAATATAGCATAGACTTTAAAGTTATGTAGAAAAGCTTGGAGTCGCAGACGCACAGGAGAAAGTGGGCGCGATTCCTATCAGCGGATCGGAGGCATTTAAGTCGACTCGTAAAGCTTACCGAAATTCTCTTCGATCCTATCAGATCTCTCTAAGGTTAGTAGATTAATTAAGCTATTTTCAAAAAACGAAAGACTTAAATGTTAGTTCAATTAGAACTGGTCATCTGAAGATGCACTGAACCGTATATGAAGCTCACATTTTTTTGCACAAAATTCATTTCAAATTCAAAATTCAACATTTTTTTGCACAAAATTCAGCAGTAATTTGTGAGAAGAGCCTGGTAGTTAGCTGTCAAATTCAGTGAAAATTCCGGACATCCCGTTAGTCGCGAAGTAGAAATAAAAGAGAATATTTTTATCTTTGATTAAGCACCCCCGAAACAGCTTTCCGAAAGTAACGTTTTATTCGGATTTTCACTTCAAAGTGTTTTTTGACAGTTGGTTTATTCACCCAAATCGGGATTTAGTCGAAAATTGATCCATTTTATGAATTGATACTACTGTTTTGCTTAAGTCAAATGACAGTTGGAAACCTATCAGACAATTCATGTGACGTTTGTTTGACAAATTACTTGTTGATTTTGTCTCCGAGTCTACTTTTGCGAATAGAAATATCAAAACATATTAGTCCCATCCAAAAGACTCAATGAATATGTAAATGGTGAGCAGCATATTTCTCGTCTTGCTGGTTTTCAATATGGGACTCTTGAGCTTTTATGTGCAGTATAAAAGGTGTCTCACAACAAATTGTATCACGGAATAAACGTTGTAGAACATATCCCATTGGATAGAAGTTGTTTAGAGTGTATTGTTTACACTGTATTTTTATCGCTGTCAGTTTTTCGAAAATTCGAAAAAAATGGCGTTACTCGAAAAACAACGTTTGGGTTTGATATTGCGCAAGCACCTCTCTTATCATGACATCGGAAAACAACTCGGAATAGTGCAGTAAACGGTGAGTTGTGTGATTAAACGTTACTACCAAACTCTGAGTGTCGAACGGAAGGAGAAATGCGATCAGAATGAATGTTTTTTTAGTGATCAGGATCACAAGCATTAAGTGAAAGCTTTTAAGCGGAATCCCAATGCTTCGGTCAGGGTTGTGGCCAAAAAGTTGAATCTGTTCAGGTCTTTCGTTCAGAGAGCCAATGACCGGGAGGGACTGCTTACGTTCAATAATGCAAAAGGATCCAAACCGTGACGAACAGAAAAATACGGTGAGAAAGTCACGGGCCCGGAAACTGTGCATCCAGATTCTGACGAAGCATCATTGTCTCATCATGGATGATCAGTCAAGGCGACTTACGTCAAGGGAGACTTACGTCAAGGCGGACTTCTGGCAGCTATCAGGGCTACTGTTCGTCACCACCCAGCTCAAGTTTGATGTTCCAGAGGAAATAAGGAAGCAGAAACTTTCAAAGTTTGCGTGGCATTTGATGATTTGGCAAGCGATCTGCTCATGTGGCAAAGGGAGTGCGCCGTTTGTGACTGTAAACGGGGAGATCCACCTCAAGGAGTGTCTACAGAAGCGTCTGCTTTCTCTGTTGAAGCAACACGAGGGCCCTACGATCTTCTGGCCGAATCTAGTTTCATGCCACTATTCAAATATTGTCCTGGAGTGGTACGAAGCCACCGGTACTAAGACCTATCGGAAAATATTGTAGGTGCCTAACCAAAAGTGATGTTGTTACATTTATTATGACGCATACTGTAAGACATGTTTCATACTGCCGAATGGTTTGACCCCACTGAGATGGATGATGCAGTGTGAAAACGGTTGGCAACTCCAGTTAGTAGGTAAGTGTGAAAGCAAGTAGTATAGAAGTTGTATTGTGTGAAAGTCAAATTAACCGATGGGGATAAAATCTTTTGTGCTTGCTTGCGACAGAGCTCTTAGAGCTTCTGTCCATATCTGACGAAAAAGTTGTGAATGATTGACATGTTGTAGGGCAATGGGCTCATAAGCCTGTCGTCGTGAGCTCGGTCCCTCGATCAAGAAGAAAAGTTTAGTCGAAAAATGAGCTGGAATCAGTTGTGTCACTGGAGCCAGAATAGTAACAAGAACCAGCTAGAAGTCGGGTTCAATTCAGGCTGAACTTTACTGGATAGTATTGGCTCTAAGGCCCCTCCCCAGCTAAACCGGAATTCCGGAACTGGTTCGGAATTCTGAATAGATTCCGTATAGATTCCAGCTCAAATGAAACAGCTGATTACGACTTTC
Source organism: Topomyia yanbarensis (assembly GCF_030247195.1). Taxonomy (NCBI): domain Eukaryota; kingdom Metazoa; phylum Arthropoda; class Insecta; order Diptera; family Culicidae; genus Topomyia; species Topomyia yanbarensis. Next base: position 116,891,094 of record NC_080672.1, read on the forward strand.
GAAATCGGTTGTTTTATTTGGGGCGGAATCCATACTGACTACATTCAGGATTCCGAATCAGATTTCGAATTGTTTGACCGGGACGGCGCATTAGCTATCGTTAAAAACTTTAAAATTTAATAGTAAACAAAATAGAATTGTTTGGGAAATTAAAAAAAAATAAATTCTGCCGCTTTTGTTATTTTGAAGACTGTATTCTGGTATGCAATACACAGAAAGAATATTCTGTTCGGGAATGTCCAATAGCAATAACTTTTGTTTTGTTTTTGACAGCTATGTCAGCTTTTTAATAAAAATTAGAAACAGTAAACCATCATAGTCAAATTCTACACATAATAAACTGAAAATTAATGGAAATGGTGCAAATGTAAAACATAAATCCATATCAACTTTTGAATAGGGCTAATAAGATTTGTAAACAAACTTTTGTTTTGCTGATTTCTTTTAATTTGTTATAATTTCAACACAGAAAACATTTGAAATTGATTCTACCAAAGGTAAAGATGTTGATTCATGTGTATTTTTCATGAAATTCAACTCGGCAGCCCCATAACCCCTTTTGAAGAATTAATATTGAAAAAGTCTTTTAACCTTCATGCAACAACAAGTTGTAGAAATTGTTTCTTCAGTGGTACAACAACAGTAACGGAATGTGTTCGGTTGTCGGCACACTTTTGTTTTTGGATCACAACATTACTCCAATTGAGCAATATATGAGAATAAGCATACCAATGGAAAGCTAGAGGCCTTAGCTAATAACTTACGAAAGAAATTAATTTATTCTGTCAACTTGAAAAAATTATTATCAATTTAGTAAAATGATAATTTTTACCATTTTGAAGAATGTGGTCGGTTGTCGGCACCCCAAGCAAAAGCAATTAATCCAGATCATAAGATCCTGCAATTTCGGTCTAACTTCTTGCTGATCTATTCCGACAATAAGTCAGACAGATGAGACGAAGTCGAAACGCACCCATACACCAAAAATTTTGGTGTTTACCCATTTTTTCTCCTTAGGGATAGCATAGTAACAGTACCCATTCAATAACGATTGTCTCTAAACAACAACCTGCAACAACATTGAAAAGAATGCCGAAGAAGCACATCCGATCGTTAATAGCAATAAAGTAGTGCAAATGAGGACATGGACGAATTCAAGAACACGAAGGAAGGTAGACCAAATGACCCCCGGAGATGCGGCGGATAATGCTGTTTCATCGCCAAGGAAAATAATCTTTACACGTAATAGCAAACTGCGTCAACAAGATATTATGGATAGAAAATGAAATTTGTTTTATTTTGGTTTTTACATGCATACTATAAAAGGCATTAAAGATTGCAGGCTCAGTTAGGCTAATGTGTTGAACTGTGCAAAATAGACAGATAGCAAAAAAATTAATAGGCCATGCTAAATTTCAATTACATTTTAAATTCACAAACCTATGCGTGATGATATTACGCCTCAGCATCATAAATTTGTTGTAGTATTCCATTCTCCAAAATTTTCAACCATAAAGCAATGAATTAAGAGTTCGACCAGCTGTTGGTGCTCAAAGACGATTTCACTAAGTTGAATGAGATATTGAATCTTTTTTTTCTTTTCATTAAAGACTATGAGGGCGTCAATTTTTATGTTGTAACGACATGTAATTAGCAAGGAACTGAAAGGTGTGAAATATTGTTCAATATCAAGATCCACAGAACTCAAGGGAGAGCAAGGAGTTGAGGGAAGAATGTTTAGAAAAGCGTGGAATAGGGTCATATGAGTAAGCTTAGAGTTCTGATAGCATGAAGTACAAAGTTACTTTACGCTCGTCCATGGCATGCCGCAGACTCGGGAGATTCGCACTTCAAATAAAAAATTTAAATTTAAAATGGAGTTAGACATCGATTGTACGAATTGAACCAAAACATATTCACCAATTAAGCAGAAACAGTCCGCCTACAGTAAAATAACAGATGAATGATATTATGCAGAAAATCCTCAAACGTGGCAACGCGTTTGATTTAATTTATTGTTATAGTATAGAAAAATCTAACTCTTGCTTTTTGGCATTTAATTTTTTACATAATAGTACTCGGAAGTAACATTTGCCCCTAGCGATGACACACAAACACTGAGAAACGATTATAATTTTCATTGCTGTAAATAAATGATGGCTTGCTTAAAAAAGAGACAAAGTTTCCCGGTTTTTCATGCGATTTTACTGCCCCCTGGTAGAATAATAATTACCGCTGGCTCCATTCCGGAGCGATTAAGTCCGTCATCGTGGCGAACTTTATGTCAGCCGGATACAGCCGAGCGCCCATATACAAGATCCTGGTACTCCTGGTGAAAGGTGAGAGCATTGAGCGCAAGCCGGATTTCGGTCGTCTAAAAATAAGATAAGATGACCAAAAATGCAGGATGCGCTGAAGTAGAATGCGGCAAAATTCTTCCGCTCCTTGGGTCGGGAAGTCGATGTGACCGGTAAGACGGTTAATAAGTGTTTTGCCAACATGGACTTCGTCATTAGGAAGCGGAAGTCTAGGGCAGCCGTGTCTAAAGCGGGAGCGGTCCTGACGCTAAACGGCAATTACTGGCAGGGGACGAGGGTTATTTCCTAGGAAATAGATGAGTAGCGACGAAACGTCATCGCCCACACGAAGTTCTCAAAGAAGGTCCTCTTGTGGCTGACAATTGGTGTCAAAGTCGGTCTCTCTTTCTTCGCAACCTGCAGTCAATGGGGAGATATACAGAAGCTGCGGATTTCTTTAAGAACTACCACCCGAAGTTCCATGACGTAATCTAGCCGGATATGGCCTCGTCACATTAGGTTCCATTCATAAGTTATGTAACGCAGAAGTTGCTCAAAATTGACTACCCCCTCCTCCTATGTAACAAATTGTCACAAGTTTCTCTATCTCACCCTATCCTATTACGTAACAAATTCTTTGAAAAAAAATTGTTATAGGAAAAACAGGTTACGTAACGTACCAGCTTACTCCCGCTCTCCCATATGTCACAATATGTCACAATTTGTTGTACCCCCCCCCCCTCCTCTTTTGATCTCGATTATGGAGGTTTTAACAGTAGGGTAATTTGCCTCTTTTCAGGATAGAAAAATCTCTTTAGAAAAGCCTCTAACCTTACGTGCGGGGTTGAGATTCGAACCCAGATGTGCTACGTACAAAGCAATCGATTTACCTACAACGCCATGCCAGCCCGCAATAAAAATTTGTTTTGTGCAGTGTTTCCATACCCTAGAAGTTTGGTTTGGGGGGATTTTCACGAAATCTCTTGATTTTTCCAAAATGCTCAAATTAAAGGTAAGTTTGATAAATCATTGAAAGTTCAGAAACATAAGCATCGCCTTCGAAGGTTCAACAACTTCGAAGAAATTTTCCAACATAAAAACTTTAAATAAACATCTTTTAATATAATAATTTTAGTGATTAATTTTACTAGAAGTAATTATGGAGACTCTTTAAAGATACTAAGAGACTTGATGTCTTGACCAAAGTTGTTGATAATGTCATTTTCAACAACATTGTTTAAAATATATAGGCTGCATGAATGCAGCTTATTTAGACATGAAACGATATTTATCCAGTTCTCTTCAATACAACTTTTTATTGTAAGTTTCAGAGACCTCGAATAGAATATGAATTTTATTGGTGATAAAAAGCAGAAGAGATTTATCGGATACAGTAATTTCATAATAACTTGCTTCGAAGATTTTTTTTACATTCTCTATAATTACATCTAGGAAGATAAAACGCCAAAATTATGTCATCAGAAGATGTGAAGTTTTTCGTGGTAAAATTCTTCGATGATACTAAACGTCTAAAATTGACAGTTTTGAATGAATGTTATAATGACCGTAATTTTTTTTTCAAGTATTTATTTTACTTTTCTTCACTATTAAAGTTCACAACTTGAGAACGAATCCTCGTAATTTTATTGTGCCGGTCAATTCAGCACCTAGCAGAACCATTAATAGCCTCTAAATTAAAATATTTTGAATGGGTTTGTTAATTCCAATCCTGCTTAGAGGCTATTCATATAAAAGATAATATAACAAATATCAAATACTCATAAAAACCGATCCTGACCTGCTATAAACACACGGATACGTTATTTTTTATATTTTTTCATCTACTTTCTGAAATGCTACTCTCTTTATTAATCATATGGAGTTTTTGTCTCAACTCCACGCATTCTCAAAAAATATGGCAAATAGTGCAATGTATGCAGTTTTTCGGTGAGCATTGCTGGAGCAAGTTTTATGGACAATCAACCTATTCCAACTTAGCTTCCCATTCAAAAAGCTGACCCTAATCCACATTTTAGATTATAGATTTAGATTATATTTTTGGAAAAGAGCTCATAATAATGGCAGTTATTTTATTTGATATGATGCAATTTAACAACTGTAGGATCTCGGCTAAGACATCAGTTATAAGATCCCATTTTCACAAAATTCCCAAAGTTCTCATGATGCTTAAAACAATAGGTTGTTATAGTGATCAAACAAAATCATTCCAAAATTATTTTGTACACACAAACACGAGTAAATTCACTTGAAAATATTAAGACCGTGCACAGAATTACAGAGTTTATGTACAAATTAATGAAAATGGAAGCGCATTGTTCGGGTTTTATGAACTATTTCACGATTACGCACCGTGATCAGGAGTGGAGCCATATTTAGATTTTTTTAAACAGTTCACGGACAAATTTGAAAACTATTTTGATTTGGTGTATTAAATCATTTCCTCGGAAAGCAGTTCATGATCAAAGCGTAATGATCATAAATCAGTTCACATCGTATAATTGGACTGTGAACAATGTTTCAATACTATGAGCAAAATCAACAATCAATGTTTGGTTTATGACCAATGTATCTAAAGCATTGAATTAGTTCACATACAATTATCGAATTAGCAATTCACAAAAGAAAAAACGATTAAAAGCGTTATGCGAGCGTTAAGGAAGAAAAAAGGAAACAATAACAAAATACAAGATTTTTGTTCACGATCCTGTTTTTGTGATTGAGAAACGTCACTGTTCCAGAATTCATAGTTCCCTAATTAGGGATACATTTTCTCGGTGTAGTGCTTATAACTTAGTCTAACCTCAAAAAAGAATCTGTTTCAACATTTGAGCCATTAAACACAGCTCACAACATTTCACTCTCCTCTACTGCAGCTAATGATTTTAATCACCCCTTTTCTAATCGTCGTTCTGCTAAGCCTGCAACGCTTTCCATATCACGATTGAGTTTTCTCTCAATTGTCAGAAATCCGATTACGCTGTCATCCCCCTCCCACCTTTCCTCATCAAACGGGAGTCTATATAGTCACTGCATACGCTGCTTATTAGATGCGACAGGTGACTGGTTAAGTAACTGTTGTTTACTCTGTTTCCCCCGTCAACCGTAACCGGTCAGTGTTGCCCAGTACGGCGGCAGCTGCCACAAATGACCAGTAGGCAAATCGATAGCGGCAAAATAGTTACAGTTATCGCATGGAACTTCCAGCGGGGTCTTCGTCGTGGTTGCGTCGTCGTCGTCGTCGTCGTCGTTGTGCATAGCTCAACTCCAAAATGCGAAAAACATTTCTGCGCTGTGTGAAATGAGCGCAAAAAAAGAAACATAAATAGAACCGGTAGATCCACACAAGCCCGGCGCAAGCTCCATCCGAAATTGATTAACTTACATTAGCCGACATTTGAAGCGAAGCTTTTGAGTTTCTTATGTGTACCTGTAATTGGAGAGAAAGAGGAAAAAAAAGTTTAGCATTAGAAAAACCTGGTTAGCTCGGTGGCAGACGGAATCCTAATTCTAATCGATTGGGGTTAATTGAAAATTTAAATCATTCCTAGTCAGAACGCCTGTCACTGCAACAATTTATTAAATTGACCGTGAGGCCCTTGGCGGTGTCGTTTCAATTAATTCCAGATCAGTTGGCGGAAGGCGCGCATGTGTATAGTTATAGCATAAATCGTGCGCACGCTCCGACAACCCCGTGCATTTGAAAGTCTAATTACTTTCTAATAAATCTCCCACCTGTGAATGGCTGCAAAGTGACATGAAATGTCATGACAGACCCTGCAGTTGTGTACTTTTTTCTGCAGTATGTACATATACTACATTCCTACGCTCCAGCAAAAGCAATTTTCGTTCTATCTCGCATTCGCCAACAGTTCTATGCAAAATTCATGAAATGTAAATAAACTTTAAAGAGTTAATCAGACCTGACAATCCTATTTGGGGTAGCGCACTCGATAGGGAGAACGTCAAATGCTACACTACACAGTCACATTCCTCACGGTCTGTGGTAGCAGTGTGTGGTTGTAGCTGGTTTGGCCAAGCCTCTGGTGCAACATGTACCAGTTTCAGTTTCAGGTATTATTATGGGTTAAATATAAATACACCAGTTGTATCTGCCGTGCTAAATTGCTAAGAATCTCACCCCGGTTCAGCTGGCTCACCTTGACGAGCTCAATGAGAAGGTGATTAACTGACTTCTACCGAATCCATCGATTGGTTGTTGTGATTGTTAAGTATACAAACATATAGGCGAGATACAGACAGACAAATTACGAGCTGTAGGTTTTGGAAGGTGCGCTCAATTTTACATGGTCTTTTGGAGGTTCCACGCTTTTAGATTGAAGTCTCTCGGTGAGTCATCCGCAGGAAATGGTTTGTCATTCGGCAGGTATAAATTATTGAAACATTTTTTTTTAGATGCAACATAGGTCGGTTTTTGCGGATATTCAGTAAAAAGATGTTTGTGTTTCGCTTCTGCGAGTTTTTTTTTATATTTCTCGATTATAGTAATTCTAGATTATGGCATTTTAATCGGTCGGTAGTTCGTCAGACCGAACTAAGCCAAATTTTATTGATTACGAGAGAAAAAGCCACTTTTTTACGTTGTAATTAGAAATGTATTTCTGCATGAATTATTATTTATGGTAACATTTTCTAAATCGTGTAAAAGTTGAATGAAGCTGATGAAATTATTGATCCAGTTTTATCACTTTTTGAAGTTTTGCGATATGGTCCAAATATTAATGTCAAGTGTATCCGATAGTTTCGGATCTATATTTTATTATGGAACGTGATTTTCAAAACACTTCGAAACCACTGTCGGAATGATATCGAGAAACCAGCTTGCAGCAAAACCAAACGAAGGTATCATAATGTAAGTCTAATAAAAGAGATGCTATTTTGATCCAGTTCTAACCACAATACTTAATTTGTTCCTGATGCGTCGTTTGACCAATCGCGACCATTACTGCTAAATACACCGCGCTTACGCTATTGTGGATCTTTTAGGTATGCTTTCGACAATGCTTAACCTTCCGGCAGTCGCGCTAGTGCACTGAGTGCACGCTGCTTTGAAAATCTAGCGAAATCGTCTTAGGGCACCAGCGGCTGCTCTTTCAGTGAGCCATAAGCGCGACTTCTGGAGGGTTAATCGACCGATAAGTTACGGTTCCTGAAGACCCTGTCATGCGAGCAGAAGTTTCTTTGATCTCTTCAGGCTCTGCGAATCTTTTTCCCGGTTTCCAGCCATTTGGCCTGAAGCTGGTTGGCCGAGTGTTATTTGGCCGACTGTCACTTGGCCGAATGCCGTTAGGTTGAATGACAGTTAGACAAAGGCCATTTGGCCGGATGCCGTCTGTCTGTGGTCCTAGAGTTGTTTAGCCGAAAGTAATACTTACAAAAAAGGATTTGACTGAAAAACCGTAATAGAGAAGTACATTGTTATTGATCGAAACATTCTGTGTATATTTTCCTTCCGTTTGACATGAGCTGTTCTTTTGTATCTTTCTACTCAGTCTCCCTTCTCAACTCACATAGAGCAAAAAGACAAAAAATCGCTTCGCTATAGGCATCAGCGAAGTAAACAAACAATTTAGGTATTACTTGTTCTTTATTCAGTGTACAAACGCGTTGCGTCTACCTACCTTGTGAAATATTGCTGTGTCGATAAACAGAAAAAGTGGTTCAAATGGTGTTCATGTGGTGAGAATGCGTTCGACCAAACAAGTCCGTTCATATTTGATCATTATATGCAGATCAACTGAAAATGGGACTTTCGATTGGAGAACGCTGGTAACGCACCCAGGACAGATTCCCACGTGACAAGGGATAAGCAGATTCATAAAATCTAATGTTTATAGAAAATTTTTGCAAGACAACAAGATTTCTGCCGGGATCGTACTTTAGGGACCTGGGATCAATGATTTAGTGTAAGTTACAAAAAACAATTTTCCTCACCTTCTGAAAAAACGCACAATTTAAACGCATTTTTCTGAAAACTGATTTTTCGAAATCCGAACACGATCATGAAAAATCTACTCGACAGATATTTTTAAAGCTTGGTACATACTTTCTTAGCATAAAATGCATCCCCCTACGTTTTTTTACATTTCTCCATTTCCATATTAAGGTAGTTTGTCACCTAAAAACTGGCGTAAAGTCGCGTTTTATGATTAAATAGGCCAAGAAATGTTGAAAAACGAAAATGATAACTAAACAACTACGTAGGAAAAAGGAATAACTAATAGTTAAAGTAAATTTAAAAACATTTCTGATTTCAGATAATTTTGCGCCCAGTTACCGTGTACACCACCCAACGTAGTTTTGAAAATACGTTTGATAAAATGCTCTGTCACCGCCTTATTTTTCAATATTTGATTATGGATATTTAACTAAATATTCTTCAGATGATGCTTTATAATGTAAAAAAAGTTTGAGTAAATTTGCTTAAGTTGTAAAGTAAGTAAAAAGTTGTTGTTTGCTGGGCAGATTACAGTGCAAGAAACAACTATACTTTTATTGTCAAAACAATATTATCGATCGTGCTAATATTAGTTATTCGAATACAAATTATTGTATTTTCTTCCATACGATTTCGCTACAGTTTTGAACCCACCGTTACAACACATCAGTATACGAAAAAAAATTAAGGGGTTGTGTACAGGACACGACCACGGTGACATTAAAAATGTAGCTTTTTTCAAGAGCGTGCAAATGAATTTTATCTATCACACATATCGACTCACGTTCTTGTTCACTCGCCTGTTTTCATATGTTACAATTTGCTATATACCCTCCCCATCAAAACATAATTTATTGAAGGTCTTTTAACGGTAATCTATTAATTAATCAAGTATCTCACTAGGTGATTGGCATTATTTGGCTGATCCATCTAGTAAAAATAGGCTGGTATTGAGAGCTGTGATGAGGAAGCCCACGCCCGCCAACGGAAATATACAGATTCTCCATGAAATATGAAATTTAATTTTTCATTTAAATTTTCAATAATGTACTAATGAACTTAAGTAAACAATCTTAAGTTTAAATATTTCTTGATCGATTAGTGGTGAAAAAAATGAAATTATTTGATAAATTACATTGTTATGCAACGTTCGCACTACCAGTTAAAACGGGTTATTATGCTATCTTGGTGACATTTTTCTTGTTGCTAATTATTAAAACGTGTTATAACTCTGTAGTGTAAACATTGTATTATTAAACCAATTCTGCAGCGTTTTATGTTATATAGGTGTTTTATGTGGTTATAGGACTGACATAATTATATATTCAGTACAGCGGTTTGTTTCATAATTTAAAACAGATTTATTTTAAAATTTAAATTAGTATACCCAACCGTTCTATTTGTTGTATACTTTAAAACGCAATTAGAACTGTGTTTTAAATACATAGCGTAGGACAGATATTCTGACTGGATAACTTGGGAAAACAATTTTTAGTCCAGTAACGCTTAAGACATGGCTTGAGTTTGAATCGAAAAAGAACATCCGCTTCAACTGCTGCTGGGACGGTAAGTTCTGTTTTGAAATTAGAAAACAAAAAGTTCTGCTGGGAATGTGATTGTTTCCGATGCAATTACACTCAGATTTTTCACGCAGGGGATACAGGCCGTGTAAATGAAAACCGCGTAAATTTAAAAAAAAACGCGTTAATGAAAACCGCGTAAATTTCAAAATCCGCGTAAAAAAACTTGAGTGTACTCTCCTATATGAAATACTACGCTGCTGAATAGTGCAATAACTACAGAAGCACGTTGTCAGATGCCTTACTGATAAAAAACATATAACCGAAATATGAAACATGAAAACCAATAGGCTCTTTACCCTACGCAGCTACAAAGCGTCGTAAACATGGATTAACAAGTTACAACGCACACGCATGCATAAAAATAAATATATTTTTTTCAAACGCAACTCTTAAGCAGCACACACCGTATTGAATTAAATCCAAACCACCCCGCTCACGCACTTTGCAAATCATTCTGTGATACCGTGCTGGTACCCGAAAAATCCGCACACGGCCACCGCTGCCGAAAATGCACAGCGTCTACCGCTTATTGCAGTGCCCAGACGCTGCAGCCATGATCTTACCCGTTCGACATAAGAACAAAAACTGATTCAAACGGGTACGCGTCACCTCTATTTATAAACTAACCGTATATGGTTTAGTCAGGTGCGAGTGTGTGCAAATGCCAACGTTACCGAGTGTGTGCAAATGCCGTCACCGAATCGATAGCGCTTATTGCATCGCCCGGAGACGATGTTGCTCGTATGGGATAAGAGCAACAACCGATTTAAACGGACATGCGTTGCTTCTATTTATGACTTTTCGTGTTTCATTGAGCAACTAAGCTGCCCTCTCTTGACGGCTGTGTCTGAGAAATCTGCCTCACGAATGGTAATTTTCCCGTTTTTCGTGAACTTTTTAATTTTACCAATTTTAAAAAGTCAACTTTTATTGGGGAGATATTAAATTATTACCAATATTTAAGTTAGGTGTTTCTGAATCGATTGGTGTATGAATGATTAAAATCCATCTAGTAATATCGGAATTATAAGCGTGCAAACCTTACATTGTTTCGTTACATGGGAGATAGTTTAGATTTTAGAATGACACCTAGCCCCAGATAGTGGAGTAAGCCATTTTTAATGTCAAAAATTCAAAGAAATGTGACATTCGAATACATTGCTTTCGGCCAATGCAAACTGGCATTCGGCCAAATGATATGCGGCCAAACCACGTTTAACCAAACTCAAAACCAGAGCCGTAGCAATTCTGCAATATTCTTTCAGGTTGACCTGCGACCTTACGATCATGAACTGTTCTTCCCATGCACTTGGAATTTGTGCGGAACTTGGATGATCTGCAGCTAGTATTATTCTGTGCTGCAGTGGCAACCGTTAGCTGTTTAGGATACTAACTTACATTTAGAGGGGATCCGCCTCAACATCACCGGGAAAAGTGAGTACTTCCATAGCAGCGGAGATTGGAGAGTCGGATCTCGAACCAACGTGCCACTATTGGTAGGCTTACCGCGTACAGGGACGGCAAAAGATCTGCGAAATTATATCGTCATGTGGATCCGATCATTGCACCTACTGAGCTTCGCATGTTGGGAGCTCATGAGCTGACGGAACAACTCTACACACTAGTACAGTAATTGAGTGTGTTATTGAAAATGCTAAGGCGTATCACTGATTCTTCGAAGCGAGGACAATAAAATCAAGATGGTCAGTGATAACGAGCGAGTGTTCCATGACCAAATCAGTCACGAGAAGCCCGATTTCAACGGAGGTCGACCGAACATCGGTGATTTCACGAAGGGTAACTGTGGTTAGGGTGCGAGGAGGAATGGTCAGCCGAAGAAATTGACAAGATATCAGCTGTCTTCGTCGAAACTACACAAGGTTCAGCGGTTCCTTAGGAATTGGGCGGCACCTGGACCAGAGGGTGTCCAAATGTTTTGGTACAAGAAGTTGACCGTTGTACATTTCAAGATGGCTGTATGGTTTCAACAGGGCGTCACGTGAACTACGCTTATTGCCGAATTTCATCACCCGTGGTACCATAATTCTCCTCCCCGAGGATAGCAACACGTCCAATCCATCAAAGTACAAACCAATTACTTGTATAGCAAGTCTGCACAAGATCCAGAGCACCATAATCATCTGCAAAAATCGAGCCATTGGCGATGCAATCATTGTTAGATAAGCAGTGAATAACCAACAGAACCTTATGTAGTACCGCACTCGATTCTTATCAAGGTATTGGAGATATATAAAGTTGATCCTGCAATCGTAATGTTCCTGGAGTAGACGATGGAGAGGTAGTTGATAACACTACAGATCAGAACAGAGAAAGATGTCTTGCGGTTCAGAGCGCTCTGCATCTTGAGGGAGCTTTCTAAGGCTTTGATTTTGTTTCGCAATGAACCCCCTCAATAGGACACTCAATCGAAACGGACATGGCTTATGGAGAAAGCTCACCGGAAGACGTGGTTCATACCTTCTATATGGACGATATCAAGATCCATGCTGATTCGACGGAACAGCTGTATATAAACAAAAAAACTAGTCGAAAGGATTAGTGGCAACATCAGCATGGAGTTTGGTGTAGAGAAGTACCGATCTGCTCAGCTACTATCAGGGCGCACGGTCGACTGGTGGCTACAAGATCAACGACGGCGAGATGATTCGGGACATGGTTCGTGGCGGATCGTATAAGTATCTTAGATTCCGACAGCTCCTCGGGATTCGCAACACCGACATCAAACTTGACGCCGTGATAAGTTCTTAAGTAGAGTGAATTGTGTCTTGAAGGCTTTTCTTCACGCGGGAATAAAATCAGCAGCAATCAATACGTTTGATGACCCCATGTTGACCTACAGTTTCGACGTCATCAAATAAAGCTGGACTGATCTTGAGAGAAGATTGAAGAAGGCGTTTAGACAAGCAGGAATGCGCCATACTCAGTCGGTGCTGGAGATTCACATTGTCACGAGATGAAGGAATAGTTAGACATCCAGGCGCTATGCTTAGCGCATGTGCGATTCCTGCAAGAATACTTTGTGGATAATGCAAACCGACGTGGAGTATATCAAAAAGTTTGTGCTGGGGAACGCAACTGTAGCGCACTTCACCTAGCGCAAACGAACTACAACCTTAACTACAATCTGCAGACTGCGGAGGAGAAGATTACCGAATGGATACAGAAGGCTGTGCACGGTGCCCACTCCAACCAGTTGGAGCAGCCATACGTCGACAAGGCTGCATCGACCCTGTGGTTCAATCGAGCTGAACTCTCTTTAGTGATCGAGGCCGACATGATAGCCATCCAGGACAGGGTAATGCCGACGAGGAATGGCACGAGGTAGTTTTGGCAACACGACGTCGAGTATATACGACGGATGTGTCATTCGCCGCTCGAGTTCATCGACCACATTATGGTAGGCTACCGCGTACTAGCCGACGCAGCCTGTACCGAGCATCACAACAGCGCTACTAAGATTTTGCACCAGCAATGGGTGCTGAAACATGGTCTTTTGAAAGAGATTGTGCCGAACTAGCGTTATCTGCTCTGGGTAATGCCCTTTTCAAGCAGCACTGGGATCGCACTGTTCTGTCGGACCAATTCCTACACCACAACCGCCAGGCCCGTAGCCAGGATTTTGTTTCGGGAGGGGCTTAAAAATTATTGCATAAATGTATTAATTCTGATGACTTGAAACAATCACTGGAAACTGAACGTAATTATGAAAAGTTCTTAGTGAAAACAATTCCAAAAATAAGACAATAGACACTAAAAACTCTAATAATATGTTGCCTGTTACAAGAAAGGCTATAGTGCATCGACGAATTAAATTTGATTATTTTTGATTTACAAGTTAGAAATTTCTCTAGTTACAAAAATGAATAGTCAAGAGCTCAAAGTATTAAGGGCTGCTTGAAAATGCTACACATTCGATACACCTTTACAATTTGTAGAAGACGCTAAATTGGAATGAGTAGAAAAATATCCAAAAACCCGTCTCATGAAACTTTACACGCATTTGCTAATCAGAAGAACGAAACCAACGTCAAGGTTGTCCCCATGAATAGGAATATATCAGTGTGAAATCAAAGTTTACCGTTGCAAAGAATGTCCGAACAAAGTGAATGTCGAAATTTGCTTCAAATCTTCTGATAAGGCAGGCGATTTGTGGATGCAGAAAATAGGTTCAACTCCTATTTTCATGATCAGGTTTCTTTCTACTATTACTAGCTCTTTGACTTCATCCGAAGTTTGCGTTAACTCGACTTTATGAAATTTTCAATTTAAATGATACTGATCATGTCGTAATCAAAACAATCCTGAAAAAAACACATGTTTTTTTCATTTGACTCTCATAGGTAATGGGTTAAAGACTATCTTCGACAACATTATCAGGCAACTCAGAATAACTATCTTTTTATCTATTTAAGTTGATTCTTTTTAGGTACTTTTTATATCATTGTACTTATGAATTTAAAATATCGTAGACTGATTTTCCTAGATCCCTAAAACTATAGTAAAAGTCAAAATGTAAAGTGAGTGCAAAAACTACTGATTTCACTACAAAGCAAGAATGCCTTAGCTCTATTGACTTTTGACAATCTTGCAAAACCGTTGTAACTTGAGAAGATTACCTAGATTAAGTAAATATTATATTTGAACATTTTGGTTTTATTTATTTATTTGAAGGTTTTATTTCGGAATTCGTGGGGTTTTGGACAATGTCAAATATATATTTCAATGATTTAATCTACTAATGGAAACTACCCAGAATTTAATCTACTGAGCGAAACTGCTCAGAATCTATTCACAAATCGAAAGAAAATTACTTAGCACTGATTACTCAATGCTTCTAATTTACATAAAATTTGGTAAATATAACATTGATGACACCACCAAAATAACTAGAGACTATAAACATAGATAATAAATTCAGCATCACTTGCTTCCGACACATGGAAGAGAACACATCGCACTTGCACCTAATTTGCCGAGGCTTTCTTTTTGAGTTGTCTGTTTTAAATTACAGCAAATTATACGTTTCCTGTAAAACTTTTGCAAAACTCTTTGCCAATTCATTAAACAAATATGAACACTAATCTGTTTAGTAATAGGTTTGTTTGTGAATAAAAATAATTAGCTCTTGATTTTTTTCAATCATCATCAAGATTGGAAGAGATGTATGATTTCTTGAAGAAAGTTGTAATGTTTGTCTGATTACATGTTTGTTTTATCACTATTTGGGAAAAAGTTTCAATTAAAGTTGTTGCACCTAACGCAACGAAGACGAAATGAGAAGATCAGAGCGCAATTCGGAAAGAACTCGTGTTGAGTGTATAGTAAAGATAGAAGAGTGATCTTGAGTCGATTTAGATTGGTTGATTTTTTCCTCTCTTTGCTTTCTTATTTAAGATTATCTCTCTCATTTTATTCCATGACGAGCAAAAACGGAACGAAAGACTGTCACATACTTAAGACGTGAAATCGAAACTGTTATCCCAACTTATTGACTTATAGATTCAATCAGTCCCAACATTTTAGTCCCTCTTCGTGATTGCCTATTATTTTACCACTTTTTGCCCGGTCCACTTTTAAAAGAATTTTTTTTGCACGTTTGTCGAAGATATCACGGATTTACGGATTAACAGTGTATTAGTACGGAACGAATTACTCGTAACAATGAAATGAAGCGTTAATAAAAATGGTATTGCGTTAAAATGACGCGAAATGAAAATTCTATTCTTGGCTCAATCGCTCTCAGATAAATTGAAATACTTTTTGTGTAGCGCAGAGTAGTGTACAGAGAACAGAGTGTACAGTGTGCACTGACCTAATACAGAAATTCAAAATTGTGTGCAATTCAAAAACTTATCATTTAAAAATAACAAACTGGGTCGTGGGTCTTTTATATATTTCCTTATGTAAACAATAAAAATAATATAACGGGTTTATGTGGTTGTCCTACAGATCTTGCGCAAGCGCTTAGCCATTGCACGTGGAAACCTGTTTACGAGGCGTGGAAATATTTTTTTCCTCACCAACTATGTCTTGGGGGGGAGTAGTTCATTTCTATCTCGCTATTGTACATTTCCGTGTCATCATCGTAGTTGCTGCCTTTATGTTCGCGAATATCTTCCTTGCTTTTCGCCCTCAATAATTGCCCTTCCAAATAGATTCCATTTCTCCCAAATGTGACATTAATCTGCGAGTAAGCGGTATCCGATCTTGTAGCGGAACATTCATTTTCTCATAGTCCATATACAGAAGGATCTTAATTATAGCATTGTCACACACAACCTTGTGCTTTAAGTTGTGCGAAATGAATGGTTTCGTCTGCACTAATTTGTTGAGCGCTAAATGCCTGCCATGGTAGAACTGGATAGAGCCGGTTTCCGAAAGTCTAATCTCTATTTACACCTTCAGGATGCGAATGATCAATAATTTTATAATCACCGCATTTGGCTGGAGCACCAATTCTTGCTTCTGCTAATCACTAATCTCGACAGATTATTACAGCTACAATTAAAGTAACAGTCTCTTGTATTCTTCAGACAAGGCACACAATATAAAAGTTACTTTTTTGTTGTTCGCTTCGCACTGGCTCGAGCAAAAGCATAAAGCACACTGAATTTCGTGACCATTGCCTTCGGTGGTTAGAAATAGCCTTCTTTAACTTTTTCTCAATAATTTGTTCAAACCAAATAAGCAACAAGTTTTGTTAAAAGTCACCGGTTTTTTAAATTTATTTTTGAAAAATTTCGGGGGGGGCTTTAGCCCCCTAGCCCCCCCTCTGGCTACGTGCCTGACAACCGCCATAATATGACAAGGAACGACGCCAAGTCACCATAATCGACGTCGCCATTCCATTGGAAAACTATCTGTTAGATACTCACGGTGGCAAAATTGCCAGATATCGACCACTAACCGTAGAGTTGAAGTAAATGTGGAGGTTGGATGAGGTTCGTGAATTGCTCCTCAAGACCCCCGAATTGAATTCGATTGAAATTTTTGAACTAGGTGCTATGAGAAAATATGGAAGAAAAATGTATTAAATGCTATAACTTTTGAAGTAGCACTCAGAAAATTACAATTTATATCACTTTTTGAAGGAAATAACCTTAGTATTTGAATGGAGATATTTCTGTTTCTCGAAAAATACGGAAAAAGTGGGTACTGGGCAAGGTACTGGGTCATTTTGTCCCCAAAACCCCTATTTTTAATAATTGTTCTGCTCCGTGATGAAAATCATATAAATTTTGCAGTTTTTATAATGTGAAAAAATCTCAGAAATCGATCGGAGCTTTATTGACCTTTGTCCGAATACGAGAAGTTGGGGTTATAGGGCTTTTTGCCACTTCTATTACATTGTATCATTTTTTCGTGAATATTTCTCTATCATTCTTCACTCAATTTTAATAAACTGTACCTTGTTGAACGTGGAAAATCTTCAGGAATACAATAAAAATAAATTCGTTACCGCAAAAATTCATAAACATAAAATTTTCTGAAATTTAGTCTCGATTTCACATTTTTATTATTAAATTGCCCATAATAACTCCATATAGCAAAAAAATCGTATTTAATTTACTACTTTTAGTGTAAAATACTCTTGCGGATCACATGAGAAAAGTTTTATTCCTGGAAAATAGGGTAAGTTGAGATATTAGGTCATTTAATGAAAAAAACGTGATTTGCATAGTTTATTACAAAAAAAAAAATGAATTTTACTGGCAACGAATTTATTTTTGTTTTATTCCTAAGAATTTTCCACGTTCAACAAATTACTCTTTATGAAAATAGATTGAGGAATAATAGAGATACATGCAAGACAAAATGATAAAATTTAATATGAATGACAAAAGTCCTATAACCCCAACTTCTCGTATTCGGACAAAGGTCAATAAGGTTCCGTTTGATTTCTGAGATTTTTTCACATTAGAAAAGCTGCAAAATAAGTACGATTTGCATAACGGAGCAGAAAAATGAGTAAAAATAGGGGATTTTGGGGACTAAATTACCCAGTACCCCACTATCCCGTATTTTTCGAGAAACAAAAATATCTCCATTCAAATTTTTCTTATTTAGGTTATTTTCTTCAAAAAGAGCTATGAATTGTAATTTTCTGAATGCTACTTCAAAAGTTATGGCTTTAATATATTTTTTCTCAATATTTTCCCATAGTACAAAGCTCAAAGAATTTCAATTAGAGTGGGCGGGGGTCTCGAATTGTCCAAATAATGTGAAATTTGGCATCTGAGCTTACTTTGACATTTGTCACAATATGAGAGGGGGGGGGGGGGGCGGGGGCTTGAGAATTCAAAAAAAAAGTTTATTTGCAATGCTCTATTGCTCCTGTTGTGGTTTCGACGGCTGGAGTCATCCCGAGAAAGCTACTGGAGGCCCTCAAGGAGTTGAAGTTGTAGAAGGGGCTGGTTGCTATCAATAAGTCTGTGATTAAAGCTTCCATTTCCCGACGGTTTTCAGCTGCCCGGGATTCGGGAAATAAATAATAAATTTACCGGGAAATCCCGGGATCCCGAGAATGATGTAATGTGATCATTTTAATGCAAGATTGAGCTGCGATTTGATTGAGGGTATTGTGCAGTTATTTCCGATCAAATGAGAAAATGTGATGTATGGAATCCATTTCCGTCGCAGTAGGATCAGCACCATTCCAAATTAAGTGTGAATCATAATCAAGCAGATAATGGCCGAACTGTGCAGCGATGGATGAAGCCTACCATCGATTTCCTGTTACGGGCGAGTATCTAAATTGCTTGATGCAATCCCTTAAAAATCCTACCTGCATCCTTGAAAGCGACATTTAAAGAGTTTGGATGCTCGTGGCACATCTCTTCGACAATATTGGCCAGCTACAGCGATATGTATTTCTTTTCATACATCCCAAAAAGTACAGATATTACAGTTACGATACAACAAATTAGACATGCATTCAAAGAACCGTCTAAACATTTATGCAGATGTTCTAGAAACATTTCTTATTTTAAATAGCGTTTGCGTTAAGCATGATATCACTACAAACCAATTATTTCAATTACTAATTTGAGTGCAAGCCCTTTTATTCAAGATCTAATTATTAAAATAAACTATTAAAAGAACTGATAGAAAATCTGATCTATCAGCTCATCGGTAGCAGAGATACCGTGCGCATCACTAACGCTACTGTAAGGAAGCGCTTCGGTACAACAGCCGGCAAATTAATCCATTTTTGCATGGAAATATAAACATTATTAGCAGTGTTTTGAGTAAGGCTTGGACTATATACCTTAAAAAATCACGAAAACATATCAGCGAGCCTTGTGATATATAGTTCATTGATCTGCAAATCAGTTGTAAAAGCACAATCTGCATTCACTGCTCACTCCAAATATTTGCCGGTAAAGATAATTCTACAGCATTTCTTTTGCAGAACCTAAGCCTTCTGGAATAAATTAAAAAACTTTTTTCCCGGGATTCTCGAATCCCGGAAATGAGAAAACAATTTCCCGGGAATCTGAAATCCCGGGAAATCCAAAAATCCCGGGATTCCCGGGAAATAAATTCTCGGGATGGATCTAGCCCACTAACGAGCTACCCGGTAGGGCGTCGAAATCGGTCGGACAATTTCGGCTGAGCCTGGCGTCCGGTTTGCTTTCACTCAGATGACCCAAATCCAGTGCTGTGTCGCATACTACTCAACTTATCCCCGGCAGCGGATCTAGTCTACTCAAGCGAAGGGTTCCCCTCCGACGGAATTTCTTCCGCCCCCTATCGTCGTTTCACGGCGGCATTCCTTTGTTGGTCTCTTAGCCACTTCCTCTGCAGCTCGGAGAGTATACTTGTCACTACCCTGTTGACCGCATACCAGATATGCTCTTCGTGGCACATCTCTGTCACACCGGGCATACCCCTTCGATCTTCTTCGAACCTAGGGCATTCGAAGACCACGTGGGGTGAGCCATCTGCAACTTGACATCAGTTATTCAAGTTTCCACGATGCCCATTATCTTAGCTTAGTTAACATCTCCCCTTCCTCAAGTGTCTCGCCGGTTTTCGTTAGGATAACATCACCTGTACAGTAGGGTGGGGCATTGTTATATGGAAAAACGCAATCGCAACCACATCAACCGAGCACAGCACTTTTTTGGTTTCATTTGGGGTCCCAAGTAACTGTGCAAAATTTGGAGTCGATTGGTTTTGACCCGGCGTAGCGCATTGCGTTTGAAATTTGTATGAAAATTAGTATGGGAAAACCTACTTTTTTACATTTTCAATTCTACAGACTACAATTCTTCTTGCAGTATGCAACTAATTAGATAGAAGTGTAGTCCAGGATATGCTGAACAACTTTGCCGAAGGATGTATGGTGTTAGAATGGCTCTAAAACAAGTTATAGTTGTTCAAAATTGGATAGTTCGAATTAATTGCCAAAAATCATTTTCTTTGCCAACACTGCGGGTTTACCAATGATCTTTGATATAGCATTTCAAAATAACATCATATACTTTAGATTTCCCACATTGGTATGTTTGGATGAATTAATCAAAAGCCTTAGCTCAATTCTATGGGCGTAGATAGTTGAGTATTAGGGCGTAGTGAGGGGAAAGGAGGGGGGGGGGTGACTTTACTATATAGAAATTTGAACTAAAATAGCTGAAATGTTGAAATGTTCAGATGAATTATTTTAAAACATTTGCACAATGTCCCATGCATAATAGTAACGATGAAATGAAACATACTGTATCCCTCTGCATCGACTTATATCAATGCAAGTAAAATTACAGACACGAAGGAGTTCTTTGACATCATGGAAATTTCAACAGATTTCATGCGAAAACTAGCAAAGGAGTGGAGTAAAAATAAGGGTTACCTCAACGCAAATAGAGTGGGTTCCTTGATGGTTGTCAACGATGTCGCTGTACGAGGCGTGAAGCTAATTTCTGATTTCAACAAAAAAAATCTACAAGAGCCCCAGTTCAACAGCAATTTTTGCTTCAGGTGATCGAAAAGAACATCCTATCAAATGATAATGCGTCTTAAATTGAAATATAATATCAATACAATCCTCTGACATATCAACTCAACATCAGTTGATTCAATCTGCAATTTTACTTGTACTGATATAAGCCAATGCACAACGATACCGTTTCGTTTTATCGTTACTATTATGCAAATGTTTTAAAATATTTCATCTGAATTTTCCAACTCGACAATATTTCAGTTCGAATTTGTATATATTAAAGCCACTCTCCCCTCCCCTCACTACACCCTAATACTCAACTACCTACGCCCATGGAATTTGGCTCAGGCTTTTGAATAATTCATTCAAATATACCAATGTGGGAAATCTTAACTATATGATGTTATTTCGGTATGCTATATGAAATATCATTGGTACACTGGCAGTGTTGGCAAAGAAAATGATTTTTGGCAATTAATTCGAGCTCTCGAATTTTGAACGACTATAACTTGTTTTCGAGATATTCTAACACCATACATCCTTCGGCAAAGTTGTTCAGTATATTCTGGACTATACTTCTATCTAATTAGTTGCATACTGCAGGAAGAATTGTAGTCTGCAGAATTGAAAATGTAAAAAAGTAGGTTTTCCCATACTAATTTCCATACAAATTTCAAACGCAATGCGCTACGCCGGGTCAAAACCAATCGACTCCAAATTTTGCACAGTTACTTGGGACCCCAAATGGAACCAAAAAAGTGCTGTGCTGAAAAAATGATAATTTTGCCCCACCCTACTGTACAGTTGATGATCTCGACCCTTCTGGACAGTTCCAGTGTTACACTCCGTTGTGAATCATGTTGCAAAACGTTGGGCCGAGTATGGAGCCCTGAGGTACTCCCGCCGTGACCGTAACTAGAAGTATCTTCTCAGAACCTTCCAGAAATTGGACCCGCCTTCTTTGCAGCGCTAAGGTGATAGCGACCCAGCCGGCTCTGTTGAAAGCGTTCTTCACGTCGATCGTTACCACGGTATAGTAACGATTACCCCTTCTCCTTTGCTGCGATGCTTTCTCCGTGCTCGCGATTACTGTGCGAATGGCGTGCACCGTCGAGATCCCTTTATGGAATCCGAATTGCCTTCTCCGTTCTCAGTTTCAGCGTAGTTCGTCAGCTTGTTGAGGATTACCCTTTCCAGAAGTTTACCAAGAGTATCCAGCAGGTTTATAGGCCGATACGATTTCCTGGTGGCTTTCCTTCGTATTGGCAGCAACACCAGCTTCTGGATCTTCCATCTATCCGGGATGAAGCCTTCGTCCTGGCATTTCTGTAGAACTATCCTGAGCATGTCCGGAAACGCCAGGATTGTGGTCTTCGGTGCCACGTTGGGATACCGTCCGGTCCGGGAGCTTTCTACGATTACAGTTCTTTTGCCACTATAAGGAACTGAATGTGTGTATGCGTGTATGTATGTGGCAAATAATGCCACTTCTGTTTCTCAGAGATGGCTGGACCGATTTGTATAGACTTAGTCTCAAATGAAAGGTGCAACCTTCCCATCACTTATTGAATATTCTATTGATCGCACTTCCGGTCCCGGAATTGCGGGTTGAAGAGCGCGACTACACAACAAATTTGAATATAAACTGTTTTCACCATGATGTCCAATTGATGCAACTGGGATTTGTGGGTCTAGATATTTAATGACCAATCAAAGTAGCATTGACCACATCCATGCCCCGGGGAACTTGCCAAGTTCCTAAGTAAATGTCACACCTATTTCTAAGCCAATACTTTATCGATTTTTACCGATTTGATTAGAAATGAAAGATCCCCAATGACTGCTATTGAGTTTAATTCCGATCAGGCCCGTGCGCAGAAAATGCTCATGGGGAGGGTTTTGATTTTTCTACGTTTCTCATAAAAGAAAGGTTAAACTTTGAAGATTTTTATGAAACCTGGAAGGCCGAGTATTGTGTACCAATCGACTCAGCTCAACAAATTGGGTAAATGTCTATTATTAAGAAGGAATGGAATTGGTTGGTGGTAGTGTCGGATTCTAGAATATTCACATTTTTTCGTTACGAAAACAGGACTATGAACAAAAATCATGTGTTTTATAATTATGTTCAATTTCGCTTGAGTAACGCCCTCATAACGCTTTTATTAGTGGAAATATTAGTTTTTATGTTGTGAAATTCAATCACGGTTTCCTTGTCATTACCAAAACTAGTTCAAAACTTTATGATCATTACTCTCAGTTGACTCATGATGTTATTCATAGATAGTTCGCAAAATCAAAACATTGTGAATATTTTCTCGTGCTCTATTTCACGATACTCGGAATATTATTCATGAATCCATTCGATCCTCGTGAACTAATTCATGATTATATATTAAACACAACTTACCATTCGTGCTCCTGAAATAGTTCCCAAAATCATGAAATATTATTCTTGTACTCGTGAACTCGTTCATGATTTCTGGTATAATAGTCACGACTGACCTTGCGTACCCGTGAAATAAATCACAATATTATAAAATGCTATTCATGTCGTGAATTGGTTCATTTTATCTAGGGGAAAATGTACTTTTGCATATAAAATATTTAAAATAATCCATAAAGAATTGTAAAACGATCCATAAAAAAGTTGCCAATGTTCCATAAAACAAAACTGAAAATCCATAAAACAATGTGAATGATCCATAAAAAGGGGTGATTTGATCCATAGATTATGTAAAATTGAACCATAAAATGGCAGCAAAATAGCACTAAAATAGTAGTAAAAGAGCAATTAAAATCAACCAATGCCCCATAAAAATATTGGAAATGTTCCATAAAATGATACATTTTGCGCCATAAATTAACTGACATTGATCCATAGAATATTAACAATGCACAATAAAACACGTCGATATGTTCCATAATATCGACAAAAATGTTCCACGGTATTACAAAATGGAGCAATAAAATGTCAGAAAAAGTTCCATAAATTTGATGAAAATGTTTGCTAAATAATTTTTCTTGGTCCATAGAAGATGTAAAAATGAACATTAGAAATGATTCATATATCGAACGTTAAATAATGGTTCATGGATATTTACAAAACGATCCATAAGAAAAGAAAATGCAAAACGATCCATTAATATGTGCTTATGCACTAGAAAAAATACATTTAATGAATTCAGGCGAAATTTTATGGTAAACTGAAAAAATAAGTTGTGCTTAATAATTCTCATAACAGTGACAGTGTTTTAACAAGTGAGCTTATACTGGGAGCTAGTGTGATGCGGCTTGGCCGCATATCCGAGGCCAAGGATCCGAAGCGGCGCAAAGCCGCTGAGGATCCGTTGGACGAGGCATTGATTAACCCGTAGCTGGAATTGCAAGCAAACCTGTGGTCCTCTCGTTTGCCCGGTTTACTTAAACATAGGGGCTATAGCTAGTTAAAAGCCGACTGAGCGGTAGCGAAGTCGGACAGTGCACTAGATAGCGATGTGGCGTAGCCACATTAGTCAGTGTTCGTGTATAAAGTGTCCGTTTTCGCTTCAGATAGTTATTCAGATAGTATTTGCGACTCATGCCAGCCTGTATCAGTGGTCTAATAACTCTCAGCGCTCTAATTTCATAAATACCCTGACGTTTAAAGAGTTGCCATAATGATTTCAGGTTAGCTAAGGTCAGTTACCTGACTAGTGGGATACGGAAGCTTAAGTTTAACTATAATGTATGCTTTGTTTGTTGTAGTTATATGCAGTGCATGTATGCATGGTTTTTTGTAGTTTGACATTACAACCAAATGTAATAAACTTTATTATTAGTTCGAACAGCAAAAATTTCGCATGAATTCATTAAATTTAATTTTTCTGGTGCATAAGCACATATTAATGGATCGTTTTACATTTTCTTTTCCTATGGATCGTTTTGTAAATATCCATGAACCATTATTTAACGTTCGATATATGAATCATTTCTAATGTTAATTTTTACATCTTCTATGGACCAAGAAAAATTATTTAGCAAACATTTTCATCAAATTTATGGAACTTTTTCTGACATTTTATTGCTCCATTTTGTAATACCGTGGAACATTTTTGTCGATATTATGGAACATATCGACGTGCTTTATTGTACATTGTTAATATTCTATGGATCAATGTCAGTTAATTTATGGCGCAAAATGTATCATTTTATGGAACATTTCCAATATTTTTATGGGGCATTGGTTGAATTTAATTGCTCTTTTATTACTATTTTAGTGCTCTTTTGCGACCATTTTATGGTTCAATTTTACATAATCTATGGATCAAATCACCCCTTTTTATGGATCATTCACACTGTTTTATGGATTTTCAGTTTTGTTTTATGGAACATTGACAACTTTTTTATGGATCGTTTTTCAATTTTTTATGGATCATTTTTGTTGTTTTAGCGGCGCAAACTTAGGGCTGCCTTTTATCTAGTATAGTAGTCACAAGTAACCATTCGTGCTTGTGAAATAGTTCACGAAGTTATCAGACATTATTCATGTAATCGTAAACAGGTTCATGATTCCAAATATATTACTCACGATTCAATATCCGTGCTCGTGAAATAGTTCCCAAGTTCATTACATATTATTCATGTATTCATGAACTGGTTCATGATTTCTAGTACATGATTCACGATCTATTTTGCGTGAAGATAGTCCTAATCATATACAATTTCATGGAACATGGTAATGAAATTTTCATGTGAGCTGATTTCTCAAAATGTGGAGTAGTAGTCGTGGAATCATTCTTGTTCCGTGCACTTTTTCATAAAATATCCAGCTGTCAGCGACCAAGAATAGGTACGAGCTGTAGATATAAAAAATTATTGGGACCATTATCGTTATTCATTCGATGCGGCTCAGTGTGATGTCTGGATAGAAAATGAAAACTGTGCTGAGCGCCTCAAACCGTGTTCGTAATATAGTTTATAGAATAATCCCGCGAACACTTTTATGTTCACCTTGTCACGTTACTCCGAGTAAAAAACTGATAGTAACCAAAAATACCAGATTGCGATAAGACGAAGAGAAATTACGAATACCACGATGAAACTGAAATCATGTCACATTACTACACATGTCAAATTTGAAAGTAAGGTCTAGAATAAAATATCAAGGTAAGATGAACAAAAATTACAAAATTCGTGACTGAGGTCCTGAAATCATAAACATAAATCACGCAACTCTTGACAAAAATATCAAAAATCGTCACTAATATCCTGAAATCATGAACATAAATAAACATGAATCCCTACTCGTGACTCAAATATCACAACATGAACAGAAAATATGAAAATCAAAGTTCCTGCAATCATGGACATAAATCACATTACTCGTGATTGAAATATGCAAAATCGTGACTAGGATCCTGAGATTATGAACACGAATCACTTTACTCATGACTGAAATATCACGATAAAGTGAATAGAAATTACGAAAATCGTGACTAAGATCCTGAAATCTTTAACATAGATCCCGCTATTCTGCCATAAGAATCCTGAAATCATCAAAATCGGCTGTGTATTCGCAAATTATGAACAAGACTCATAACAAAAACTAAACATATCCAGCGAACAACAGTAACCCAACCAAACATTCAAGTGTAACGACATGTATATAGTCGAAGCGAACTAGTTTTGTAGAAACACAGATAGTTTCATGGATACGAGGTCTAGTATTCATAATTTTAGAAACTGTCACGGTTTTCGTAAATCGTTCATGAAATAGCGATCATTTTTTCATGTATTTATGAACGAATTTTTTCCGTGTAGGCACAACTTCAGTGGGGATTGTACTGTAGCTCTTTTTATTTTGTGTTAATCGTTCATGTTTGTTTTTCCAATGATGCTTTTTCTTGCTTACTGTCCAACCTTCTCGGTATATCTGACCTACTCAGGTCTGCTGCAAATATCGTCACCTGTTGAGACACGAACCTATCCGGAGGTGTCGACCATAATGATTTACATCTCTTTACAACCACCTTATCAGGGTTTCTTATCCTTCTTGGTGCTACTCGTTCCTATTCATTTGATAGCTGCTGCTGAGAATTTCTTGGCGGCGGTATTTCTGCCGATACCGATAACCATTTTCGCGAGTCATTTAGCTGTCAGTCACTCCGACGGAGAGATCATCGGCTGTAAAATTTCTGCTGAAAGCGATATCTCGATTTTCTCTGACATCATGCTTTATCCTTAGATCCCGTTGCTAGCCCACTGACCGACCTTTGCTGTGTAGCTGATCTACTCACAACTAGTGCTAATATCGAAACAAGCCGAAATGTGAACAGGCCCAGAGATGCCGACCAACATAACTTACATCCCTTTCCAGCCACCTTCGTGAGGTTTCTTCCTTGGTTTTTTCAACGACTTGTTTCAAGAGTGATCGAACTCGAATGACACGGCTCACTATATGATTTCATCCCTGAACAGAAAGTTAATAAATTTTTAAAAGTAATTCAAAACCCTCATGGGAGGGGTTTGAACCCCTAGAACCCTCCCCTTGCGCACGGGCCTGTTCCGATCTGACTTTTGGTTCCGGAGTTACAGGTTGGTTACTGTGTTCACATAGCAAGTTCTCATATAAACAGGTACAATCGCAATACTTTAGAAATTGAGCGGGAAAGAAAATCACAAACTATTTCGACTGCTTAGAGCATCACTATGCCATTACCCTTTGGACGTTAGTAAGAACCCGTGCCCGTGGTAAGAACGGCATAAGCATGACGGTAAACTCGAATTTCAAGGCGCCGCCCACTGGTTCTGATACTTCGAGTTTTTTATTTGGCCTAGTGCTTTGACCTTGTTACCACTAAGGGTCGATTTCTTCACCCTCGGTTAGCTTTTAAACCAAGTTCACCAGTACATTTAAACCTGGCTTAAGTATTAAGCGAGGGTGAAGACATTGGCCCTAAAACACTATTCTTCCAAGCACAAATATCCGACGATTTGTTCATGGTAACAGCACAAGCAACCCATGAGAATTAAAATAATTAAAATAACCTATTGAAGTTAACATCAAACTGCTTGGATTTATATGCGTTGTCTAATATGAATGTATAAGCAGGTATATCTCTCGTTCCATTTTTTAAATTCTAATATTGATTTAGATTCTGGTATTTAGATGACAAATGTAATTTCTACGTAATAAATATTTTGAAAATCATGGATTTCCAGTGTTCATGAATAAGTAGGTCACAACTACTCCATTAGATGAATTAAAACAGGCTTCTACCGTACACTGTCTAACTGCTCGAACTCTATCGATGATTCAGAAGACACTCCAATGATTAAATATCACATTCGAATATCGCAACACCTTCACCTCAACGGCAATTTATATCTCTGGCAGGATGAGTAGACATACCGTGGGCTCTTTGCGTTTTGCAATCATGTTTACCATAATTAGACTCGCTAAGCTACACCCCACAAAAATGAGTAGATCTCTACGGCTTCGCTGACGCCATAATTGGTCATAGCGCAGGATGCACCATGTGAATATCTGAGCCGCCTTCACTTCGTCCAACGGCACTCGTTTATTAGCTAATAGGTGCGTTTTCACCCCCGCTGGATCGATCGCGCATAACACGGATGTAGGCGAGGCTCGCAAAATAAGTTGTTGCTGGTAATGTTTGACATACAGGTACATACGCCGAAAGAGCTCAGCACCTCGCTCGGTGCGTCTTGAACAATAGCGGTAAACCATTATCCCAGAACTGCAGCAACGAAAACAAAGCTCATGGGAGTAGTGTCGGAATAAAACCACGCATGACTTTGGAAAGATATAACCTTGGTGGTTTGATCGGCGGCATACCACCTCGCCCTAGCCGCGATGAAAATTTCTATTTCCTTCGAGAGTCACTGATTGCCTCGGAACCGCACTAATTGATCTCTAATTTGTTATTTACCATAAAAAAGTCATTTCAATAAGCTGTAGGCCCAGAAAAAATCGGTTGCATTAGCATAGTGTCAATAACGCTAACGGCTCTGCTAGAAAAAATAATCGGTGTCAATGCACATCGGTGAAATCTAGCGGTGTGCGATGGTGATCGATGCTGATGGAAACTCATGTTTTTAAGATCGTTGGTTCCATAACCCCGGGAGTAGAACTGCGAAAGATCGTTAAAAGATAATCGAAACAGATTGCCTCTTGCTTTCAAACAGGAATGTACAAGCGAAAGTGTAACGGAATGATCCAATCCTCAACCTCCAGCGAACATCGACGTTATTAAATCATACGCCCAATCGTTACGAAGACTTTAAATGCGGACGAATTACACATCCAATCGCCAGCAAACACCGGAAAGTGGTAAAATTTCCTCACCAAAATCGTACGCCCGGTACCGGAAACCGCAAAGTAGCGTCGCAGTGTAGCGAGTAGGTAAAGCAGGCGGCGAGAGATGCGTTGTGTGTGTGCGCGTGTGCAGTTCGAGTCGTGGCCCTAGTAAAGCACCCCGGTCGATGTGTAGTAATTCGTGTAATTTGCTTGTTAAATCGCAATTAATACGGCGTGATCGAGTTAGCGAGGAAGACGCACGTAAGAAAATGCCCAACAACTGCGCGGAAGGGAGAACAATAACAACATATTCGTTGAAACGTTGAATCTAACGCCGCGCTGCTGGCCACTACTCATCGGAATGCTGACTCGTAGATCGATTGTACCAGGCGAAAATTAATAATGATCTCGCCTTGTTAATTAATTATTGTGTTGCATTGATTCCAACCGCGAGTTTCAGCACCTTCCTACGGCGAGGAAATAGTACTTGAAGGGTAGATGCTACATGGAATGTTTCACCAATGGTTACGTGTTCAGGAAAAGCTCGGCGTAATAATGGGTTGAAACTAGAGTCATTCTCAATAATTGGTATTTATTTCAGGCTCAAGCGCAAACGGGAGTGAAAGTTTATCAGGTGGGTCTAGGACGTGTTGGATTGTATGCGCAGGAGCGGGAACGAGAACGACCACTTTGTAGGTTTAGAGATGGCTCCCAACCATAAAACATTTATTTTGCCTTAGTAGCCAACGTTCAAAGGGAGTCGGTATGCCATCGTTTTCAAATCAAGTCTAGTCCAGGGTTGCGACTATTTTTCAAAGAAACAGTTCAACTAAAAATGTCTGACAAAATCTGGCACTTGACAGCGACCTCAAAATCATCGAAATTTGACATAAATTTTAGTTTTCATAGAATGTGCATTAATCGATTTTTGACGGCGCCGGTGGTTGAGTGGTAAGCGTGACCGCCACTCATTCCAGTTGGCCTTGGGTTCAATTCCAGCCGAGGTCGTTGAGATTGAGGTGAAAGGTGAAAAAATCTGTGGTCACGTCTTCCTTCAGAAGGGAAGTAAAGCCGTTGGTCCCCGGTCCATGACTTGATGGATCGATATTTCGTCCAGATAGTGGAGTCATCTCTCTGGCGTCGCTAAAAAAGAAATAGAATCCAATTTCTATACTAACTAACAAATATCCTCCTCCCATGATACTTGTGGAGTGCGCAGTAGTATATACGGCCTCTAGCAAAAGCAAGTATCGGACTAATAATTCCTTCCCTTTCCTTCCGCGATCTACGCTCGGGCCTGGCCGGCGCCGGTATTGATCAATAAACACTTTAGGATTACCAGGAGTTGCACATTGAAAGATGTTTCGCTACTCCCAAGCATAATTATCTACTGATTCCCTGTGCAACTTCAACTAGTCCAGATCGATAACGGAGTAGCAGCTAGGGGTGGTCGCACAAGCTCAAGCTCAAGCTCAATGTCCATTAATCGATTTTTGGAAAATTTGGGACATTGTTACCCAAATTTCCAAAATGTGTATGTAGCAGGTTCTAAAACTTAAAAAATCTGGCAGAATCGGAGATTTGTTTGTGGAAGCTGCTAAAACCTGCCTTTGTCAGATAAACCTGGCATAATGGCATCCCTGGTCTAGTCTAGTCTAGTCCACACACACACAGCCAGTACATGAAAGGATTCTGGAAAATGATAGACATTCGCTTACTGTTACTATAGAACTGAAAAGTGTGAATCGAATCTCAAGTACTTATTTTTTCTGAATGCCTGATCAGTTGTGCACAATTTTTTTGCTACGATTATTTTCGTTCCCTTACCTTATTCCCATATTTGCACTTCTATGAGAAAGTACATCAAAGGTTTTGAAATTACCAACTCGGACCACTCGTTTCATATCTATTTTTTGCAATAGTAGTGAATACAACATCAACTCTCTTTGAAGTTTTCCTAATTTTCAAACTGACAAATAGAAAGTTCTCTTCCAAATGTTGTACTTTATAATAAATAAACTAGGTATATATAGTTCACATAGTAGGCGAGCTCACTTTTGAAGTAGTACGCTTTTTTCGCTATCAGTGGTGCGCATTTTAGATATAAAAAAGTCTGTTTTTCACCATCGGTGGTCATTGTGCAAGTGAATCATCAGTGAACTATTGGGCACAGCGTTTCCGGTAGGACAATTGCCCGAGTGGTACCAACAAGAAACTGTTAGTGGCTGTGATTACCAGGTCGGCTTTGGAACTGCTTCTGCCTGCTGGAGTGAAGCCCGAATAGCTGACTGTTAGGCTAGGTCGGTGCGTAGTTGGAAACCGATTTGAAGCTAGGTTAACTTGTATCTTTCTTAGCATATTTATTGATGCCTTCCACGGGCGCTGATCCCGTGCGTAAACGGTTTCAATAGGTCGAAACAGACTTGACTCCCTACCGACTTAAACGTGATCTAGAAGTCTCAACCTTCTCATATATGGTCTTCAAGCTGCCGAACAAACAAGGTTAGGGTTTCGCTAACCAACCCAAAGCAGGCCAACAATATTTCTTGCTGCGAGCACTTTAACCGGGATTATAATGTATATATTCCCGCGGTAAGGGTAAAGATTGAAGGCATCGTCAACGATGAGAGTTTGACATGCGAGGATTTGCTGGTTGGCTGTTTTAGAGACCGATTATTTCAGCCGGTGAAAATTCTTGATTGCAAGCGTTTGCATTCAGTATCGTACCCTTCATCAAACTCTTATTGGGTAACTTTCGCTGGGTCCATTTCATCGAATTACATTCTCTTGCACAGGGTTCGTCTGCCTGTCCGTTTGTTTGTATCGCGGGTCATGAAAGTGGAAAATGCTGCAGAAATAATGAGATGATTCTTGCAGTAGGAATCTGTAAAATTTCTCGACATTCCCTCAAGGAACGTTCCAAGCGTTATTCGTTTTGATATGGGAACACGTGATGAAAAAAGTTAAAGGTTGTCTATACAAATCTATCATCAATTAGGTTGTTGCAGATCAAATTTAAAAAAATTTAGGTAGTATGTGCCTTTTCATTGTCTTCTTGATGTAAACTCCTATTCAATAACGCAAAATGCGCTCCAAGTTTGCCCAGTAAACAAAAAGGCGACTAGGCGGGTTAAACTAGATACTGGCCATAGGTTGGCTATTGAGGCTCTGTTCTAGGCTACCCACCGTAACTTGCCGTTTATTGTAAAAGTAGTGTGGGTGGTAGCCAATTTATTGATAGTACAATTTGCAGTAATGGTAATTGCTTGTCTATATTAGAAAAGTGGGTAATGTTTCGTATAGAAGCCAAA
This sequence comes from Topomyia yanbarensis, assembly GCF_030247195.1. NCBI lineage: Eukaryota > Metazoa > Arthropoda > Insecta > Diptera > Culicidae > Topomyia > Topomyia yanbarensis. Next base: position 116,923,527 of record NC_080672.1, read on the forward strand.
AACATCCCCTGTAACATGTATACTGGCGGCCCAGTCTGGGGCACATGTCATGTTGCGAATTTCTTCATTCCTATCTAGTCGTCGAGTAAACAGGCATTGACACGGAACCAGAAGAAAAGTGAAACCTGTCAATTGCATTTCTTATGAAAAAAAATCTATTTTCAACGATGACAGACTTTTCACCACCAACAACAAGTAGCACATCGGGTATCAACGAGGCGTATAAAACTATGGTAATATTCGCGCGTTCGTGTTTACCTCGTATAAACACTGGAAACTAACACACAAATAGTAAAAACCGGCCGACATCATTCCGCTTTGGGGTTTGGGCATTCTGTGACTGCGCACAGAGTGCCCCGCTTCGTATCGCGATGGGAGTTGGATGCCTATGTGTGAAAGACAAGTGATGGATAGAGTTTTCAAGAAGCACAGCGCGATAAGAAGGAAGTTGTAAATAAACAACAAAAATTTATGTAAATTATGAATGGGATGGAAGATAAACACGAAAACCCGTCGATGATGGCGACGGACTGATGCAGTCACTCGTAAAATATGAGTAAAAGTTAGCGGCGGTGAAAACACAACCGATCGCTGGATGAAAATGCTAAGAAAACTAAAAAAGAAACATTCATTCATAATTCACCGGGTGCAGCGATAACAGTGGGCGACTTAAACGTCGTACAAAACAGAAAACCTAACCGATCATTTCAATAATGGAGCCCGTTAACTCATAATGGATAAAATACATACGAGTGTCAAAACGGATTTGTTAAATTTACTTACATTATCAGGTTCTATGGTTCAATAGGAATGCTGCATCTTATTTATTTCATTCCCCAAGGCGGCGTTGCGATTGAAAGTAATGGTAGGCACAAATTCCACCTGCCCATAGCAATCTGATGAGATAAGCGCAGCATAGCATTTGAAGATGCTTGCTTATTCGCCACATAATCGTTGCGGCGATTACTGAGGCGAAGAGACCTCGAAGCACATCAGCCTGGGTCTGCGGTGCTGGGTGACTTTCGTAAGAACCGTGCTCCAAGTTTGGTAGTCGGAAAAGTGTGGAGACTGTGTGCCACCAGTGATATTTAACTCGTCCTACTGCATTAGTTCGAACATTGGATTGAGGCTTTTGTCGGCATACGGGGGACCGTCACTGAAATTGTTGAACGAAGGCTGGGAAAAAACGTGAGATGTTGAGCTTCTTGAAGAGTTTGAATGCAGGAAGAGAAGGCTCAGTGTAGGGTCACGTAAATTGTAGTACTCGTGACACAGTAGAAGAGTCTAGGTGGATACCTGTTTTTAGTGTTGCTTTTGAGTATACATATATATTTATTCTGTGTATGCTTTAGGATCGATTCATTGAGAATTTCACTAATAGTTTGAATTATAAATAGATTTATGTGGTATTTGTTTATTGTTATTTAATTAAATTCCTAGAGTGACAGTACAGAGGGTACGGCGCTTGCCTCCGAAGCCAATCGTCGTATGTTCAGTACGAAATAGGAAGGAAGAAATCTTAGTAGTATTAGGCTGTATACAGGATCGATAAATAGAATATCGATAGTTTGGCGTAGAGAATAGAGTGGTTTTAATTCGATACTCATCTCGTTGATATTTCTACGTATCGGTACATCTTTTCCGATATTTTTCGATACTGGCATTTTAACGAAATGGAACAATTAGCACAATTGAAACCTGTTTTAATTCACTTAGAGGTGTAATCGAGCCTATCCCTTTTATCTTTTCCATGAAATTCTTTATAAAAGGATACGAAACAGAAAGCTTTATAAGCAATTGAACTGTTTATGTATGCTGGAGTGGCAAACTGGTGGAAACACAATTCAAGTAAAACATGGTCAAGAGCGAATTTATGATTTTATTCCGATTAAGATAATACTACGTAATTGAGGTCTACGCTGGTTCAACAGGTACTCAACTCAAAACGTCGCTGTATTCGCTATCTAGAAAGTTCCGTATATCAAACATACGGGAGATGTAAGAGAGCGAAAAAGATAGAGATAACAGTACCACCAGTGACAATCCTAATCTTGTATTCTGTATCCACTGTGTCGACCCATATTTATGAACACCTGGTTGTTACACAAATCCGCTTTTACGCGCTTTTGTACCAAATTGTATAAACCATAACACCAATGTTTCAAACTGACAAACCAGAACTATCATCTAACAAGAAAAAAGTGCACAGCAAATTGATTCAGAGGATTAAATTGGGCTTTAATAAGCTGAATGACTAATCCTTGCAATTTAGAAAATATATAAATTTTTGCGGTGATACCGGTTTATATGGGAATTTGATGTGTGACCGCACTCTTCAACCAGTAATTCCGAAACCCGAAATCAGATCCAAATAAAATTCAATAGAGCCAAGCTTAGCCATAGCTGAGAAAAATGAGCAAGATTTTTTGACACATTCACGTATACATACAACTATACTCACACACACATACAGACAGTTTCCGATCTCGACAAACTAAGTGACATGGTACTAGAGAAGGGTTCAGGGACTTTCATGGCTAACAGCACTTTTTAACTTATAACTCCGGAACCACAACTGCGATCCAAATAAAATTCAATAGCAGCCAGTGATATTGAGAGTGGAGTGGCGACTTCGACTTCGATTAATGATAAACGTAACACACCCACAGTAGGACTGCAGCTTGGAAGCTCAAGAAGAAAATAGAGAAGCTCTACGAGTTCATAAAGGACAAGAACAAGCAGTATTTCAGGAAGCTGAAGCGACACCGAAGAGCTCCCGGAATCCGAGGAAACGGAAAGGGGAGACACCTGGAGAGGTGGAAAAAACATGGTTTCGTCTATATAAGGACGGCTGAAGACTCGAAATCGCAAGTGCGCTATCGCTGGACAGTTCCATATCAGATGATATGAGGTTTCGTAGTCGGATTCACAAAGATCACATGAAAAAGACACAGCGCGCTGAATAGTCTCCATGTGATAATTGAATTGTAGGAGATTTTTCGAAACCACTGGGCATGGTTGTTCTAGAAACGCCTTTGTTTGGCGACACGTTTGTAGATTTCTCCAATAATTGCGGTGCCCGGACGAAGCCCAGGACCGTATTTTTTCCCTTATCCAACTTGTCGAAATTGGCAGCGCGGGCTCAGGACCAACGAAGTCAATCGCTGAACCTGCCCTGGCCAATTCGCCAGCCCATTCATTTCCAGTAATACCGCAATGTCCGGGCAACCAGACAAGGTAGATAGTGTTGACAATGCTTAGTTCTTCGATTTGGGTTCGGCACGCGATCACTAGCTTGGACCGGGATTTGTCTGAGCTAAGGGCCTTGATTGCAGCCTGACTATCGGAGCAGAAGTTTATAACTCTGCCGGACAAACTCAGTTGAAGGGCCGATTGCACCCCGCACATAATCGCAAAGATTTCTGCTTGGAATACAGTACAGTATCTACCTAGTGAGTGAGATTGTTCCAATCTCATTTCACGACAGTAGACACCAGACAACCACTCCTCTCGAGAGGGAATCTTGTCATGGAATGTCCTGTAAGAAAAACTACAAGTGAGTGTAATATCGCTGGGAGCAATAATATCTTCACCCCATGTAACAATTTGTGACCACAATCGTGTATGACTGGTAGCAAGATCAACATGATTACTCCAAAGCCCAGTAACCTGCAGTCTGTATGCACATGATAGTGCTTCTTGTTTAAGGTGTATGTGTAATGGTTTGATATTTCGAAGTGCCTCAAGAGCAGCAGTCGGAGTCGTGGTGAAAGCACCAGTCAACGCCATGAGCGCCATTCTTTGCAGATGGTTTAGCTTTGACTGGACTGTCACCACCTCTCCCCTGTCACCACACAAGGCATCCGTATGACAGTATTGGACGTACAATTGTCGTGTAAATCCAATAGATGTATTTAGGTTTGAGACCCCAGGCCTTTCCAAAAGTTCGTCTGCACTGCCCGAAGGCCATGCACGCTTTCTTGACTCTGAACTCAATGTGAGCAGACCAATTCAGTTTGGAATCCAATATGACTCCAACGTATTTGACTTGATCTGCACACAGTAGTTCAGAATCAAAGAACTGCAAGGGACGAACCCCGGTTGTTATTCGCTTCTTCGTGAAAAGAACCATTGAACCACTGTTCGACAGCTCTTAATGCCTGTTGCATTAAGCCAAAGATTGTTCCGATGCAAAATCCAGTAATTAGTATTTGGTAATCGTCAGCAAACCCGTAGGTTGGAAATCCAAGCTCATTGAGTTTCTTCAACAAGCCGTCAGCTACCAAGTTTTATAACAAAGGTGACAGAACACCGCCCTGAGGACAACCGCAAATACTCAACTTCCGTATCTCAGCCTGTCGCAGTGACGAGAAAAGTATGCGGTTACTAAGCATTGCGTTTATTCAACCCGAGATACATGCAGATATCCCATGACCGCGCGTCGTAAGACGGCCAAAGCTTTAAACGCTTTAGTCAGAATCACGCCGAACGATGCCGGGCCAAGTAGTAGTAAGAGGTGTCATCTGGCTAGCGTATCATCGTTGATACTGAGCAGCGGAGGCCCTGTCAGTGTTACGGCGCTGGAGACACAGTGAAATCGAGTAAAGTAGGGTAGTTCGTTTAGGCTCATGGCCATGCGAGTCCAGGGCTATCTCGGGGCCCCTGGGCACTAGTAAACAAAGGGCCCCTATAGTTGAATAGAATTCTTCGTATTTCATGATGCGTTTAAAGCTATTTTCGTAAACAATGCGCTCGGCTATGTAAGGGTTGCCAACCCTCCGAATTTGACCTGAAGACTACGATTTTTGAAGGTGATCTGCGGGTCTCCGGGTTTTTTCATGAATTTCACTGGGTCTGGAGAGACGACGGATATTTTTTACTATTATAGTACTGAATTTCAAACGTGCTTATCTGGTGTTCGCGCTAGCTGTTTGACAAAGAGAAGAATTGTAGATTGTAGTGACGAATAACCGGATATTTGAGACCCGCGAAGAACTCCGGAAGACACCACAGTGTGCTTCTCACACTATGCTGCTTTCCTGTTCCTGTTAGCTCTGACGGAGAGCAATGCTTTTTCGGCTTATCCTCCACAGTAGGGCCTTGCAAAAAAAAATGAATTCTCAAAGGCCCCTCCTCTTATATTGTGACAAATGTCAGAGTCAGCTCAGATGCCAAATTTCACATCATTACCCCTCCTTTCCCGTATTTTTCCTCTATATTTTCCCATAGTACCAATTTCAAAAATTTCAATTAAGGTGGGCGGGAATCTAGAATTGTCCAAATGACGTGAAATTTGGCATCTGAGCTGACTCTGACATTTGTCACAATATAAGAGGAGGGGCCTTTGAGAATTCAAAAAAAAAAATTGTTTTGCAATGCCCTACTCCACAGCGAGAGTGGCTGGTGCTTTTGGATACTTTGCGGTTAACAGGGGATGTTCACATCTACATTCTACAAAATTAACGGCTTAATGTGAACGGTACAGACAAGTGAGGATTATGCTTTGCCAAAACAAAGGTTTATATGAGTAAATTGGATTATTATGAGTAAATTAGATAATTTTCCAAACAGTGTTATTTTGGATACCTGACAGGGTCACAAAGGAATTGTTGCTCAATCAGGAAATAAAAATCGATTAAGGTACTCTAAAATGTCTGGCGATCGATTTCATTAAAATTTCTGTCTGGTATCAGCGTTTTTTCATGTTACTTCAAAGCCTACCGCAGGTCAGTAAATATCTCCGGGTAAAACCAGAGGTGGCAACCCTAGCTATGTACAACTACGTAAATATTTGAACATCTATTATATATGCTAATATATGTCAACAGATGCAAATCTCCATTGATAGATGGGCAAACATTACTAGCTTAAAAATCTACCGCTGAAGTATAAGACTTGTTGATACATTAAATACGGACAAAATACAGGAAAAATTCAAAATCATCTACTTAGATTTTTGTTTGGTTAATTATCATCAATTTTTTTTAGGTTTTCCACTCTTAATGATATCCATGAAAATATTGCACCACAAGTCTCTCAGAACGACGTATTTAGTTGAAATTCAGTTTAATATTTTGTAAATTTGGTGAAATATCTTTGTAAATTTTGAGAAATTTGGTGAGTTTTCTTTTTATAAAACAACATAGCCAAAAAATTTAGCCAAGCAAACTTTAGAAAATTCAGCGTAGCATGAATTCTAAACGATCTCATCGCAAACTTAAAAACGACTCGGGCTTAGTGAACGCCACAGTTTGGAGTGTGACTGATATTTACCGCCAGGGAGAGATTTAATATCGTTGAAAAATACAAACAATAATTCTATATTGTTCAGGATTTTTTGGTACGACAAGCAATCAGCAGTTGCGGCAAACGAGGTCAGATTTATGTCACAACCGGGATTATGAACCAGGGCACATACCAAAAACAGTGCCTTCACAAACGTCGACTACCTCTTTTAGACAGCACTGTGGTTCTCCGTTGTTTTGGCCTGATTTAACGTCGTGCCGTTATGCAAAGTCAGTGCCAGAATTGTATAGAGTCATCAAAATAAATTTTGTGCACAAATACTGCAAGACGCCAAACTGCCCGGAACTTCAGTGAATCGAAAGATACTGGGCAATTACGAAGCAGCTGCCAAAAACCCGATGTTGGTAAAAATGAAATGAAAATGTAATGAAAGTAGAAGAAGTTACAGATACTACTGTGTAAAAGTTTATGACTACCATTCAAAACTCTTTTTAAATATTACATATCACAAACTAAATCTTTTTCCTAAATTGGATAACGAATTATTTTTTGGACACGGTTTCTACATAGTGTTATAATTTTGTGGACAACCTTTCGTTGTAAACTAAAAGGTATCTAACATACTAGAAGTACACATGATATGAACTACATCAATACCGATGCGTTTTACTTTGAATTTAGCTAACTAAAATCAAAAGTGCATGTACCGTGGATTCGTTCGACTGTTTCGTTTGACTATGTATAATGTTGCTGATAGAACACTATGACAAGCTACGAAAACCAAGTGACATTATACCAACTGTTAAAATTATGAATTGGTTACGATTTAAACACGAAAATATCTTCAAACGAATACATCAATTTTTATTGATCTATATTTTTAAACTACGGCTTAAAAAGAGTTATTCTTAACACTATAAACGTGAGCAGTGCCACGTTTCTGATGTGATGAAACTGGATATAATATGGCTTCAGAAAAGTTATATTTAAATAAACAATCCACTTTGCGAACAGAAAGCTTTGAAATCAATTAATATTGTGTTGGAGAATCCCTTTAAATGATTTAGAATAAGAATGATTCTTTTTAAAGCCCCGCGTTTCTTTGGTGCAGGATAAGGAAAAACGATTCTTTGGTTGGTCGAGTATATGTCGCCGTGACGCATAGTTCATCTTTGCGTTTGACATTAATCTTGTTTAAACGAAACTCAAATTAGGACCTGAATAATATTTTACTTGTGATCTGTATATTAATCCATGAACGCTCACAGAAATATTTTTTCAAGCAAATAAAGATTGGGCCGCTCTTTTCCTTTAAAGTTTTCATGGTACCAGTAGTGCCGACATTCAGTATGGTTGTATGCGCCTATCCTCATCGCGGGGCCCGTAAAATCCCGGGGCCACTGGCCTGGACTTAGTGCGCCCATGCGTAAAGACGGTATTGTGCGAGTCGTCAGCGCGCAGAGGAGTATCTCATCAGAGGCAGTCGCTGTTATCGCTGGAATGTTCCCTATCGACATCATCCTAGTGGAAGATTTCGAAAGCTATAAGCGGAAGAGGACCAGCGGAATTTGGAACATACTGAGAGCTGATTCTATGGCCAAATGGCAGCAAGATTGGGATTCGTCGGAAAAATGAAGGTGGACTCACAAATCAATACCGGTTCTCCCGACTATGGTAGATAGGAAGCATGATGAAGTAACCTTCTATCTGACGCAGGTCCTGTCTGGTCATGGTTGTTTCATACAGTACAGCTACGTCAGTTCTGACCTACGGTTGGCGGAGAAAACACCGGAGCATGTGGTCTTCGAATGTCCGAGGTTCGAAGCGACACACTTGAAACGGAAGGACCGGACATCAATCCGGATATTGTCGTCTGCAGAATGACAAGCGACGTAAAACGTGTATTGCGGTCAACAGAGTGGTGAGGCAGATCATGACCGCCTTTACGTGGAAATGACAGGAGAGCAATCTAAGCAGGGAAAGTATCCTCCGGAGTAGGCTAGACCTACCGTCGGCGACTAGTCGAGTAGACAGTGAGTGAGCAACGGATATGGGTCGTCCAGGCGCCAGCGAACCAGACGCCCTACTCCAATCGGAATGGCCGGACCGACCATGGCACCCTACAAGTTGGCCCGAGAGTAACACAGCGAAAACCAAAGAAGAACCGGTATCGGGAGAACTTCTTTCGCCAGAGGACTCTCCGTCGGCGTAAGCTAGATTCACTTCCGGGGACTGAGTGGAATGGCATGTGGGACTCAGAATACATTAGAGGGAATCATTGTGTTATTGATGAGTAGCCTTCATCATTACTGCACAGGATTTCTTATTTCAGGAGAAATTCCAAGGCGAGATTAGAAAACTTAGAACTACACTTGCAAGATTAAACAAACTAATTATTGAGATCGCCAAATGTCAACTAATTTTTTTAATCATTTTGCTTTGAATAACCGGATTGAATTTCGTATTTTTAAAATATGAAAACATTTAGTGCAGTTCTCATTTCCACAATCTGATAAGTGCAATGTAGTCAAAATATTGATATTGTGGGTACCGATGCTTTATTTCCGATACTTCTACTATATCGATAATTTAGTTTTTCAAATATCGATACAGCAGTATCGATGCTTTTTGAAAAATACTGTTTCAAAAGTTAAAATCAGTTGACAGTTTTGCATATGACAGCTAGAGGAAAACAAACCCGCCAAGTAGTGTGTATGTGTGTGTGAAATGATTTGTGGAGAACTGTATAGGATGAAAATTCATCACTGTGACTGACGTTGTAGATGATGTTGCCAGATGGATTCTTCCCATCGCACAGTGTTTACAAATAGTCAAACACGTGATCGAAATTGTTTTGGCCACGAAAAAACGATTTGTGAGCTATAGTGTCTTCAGCAAATTTTGTTTATAAAATAGTTCATATTTTATAGAAGTATTAGTGTAGTGATTAATCTCCCTAAAGCTGAGAAGCAAATTTTCGTTTGTTTTTTTTTTATAAAAATAAAAAATAAAAAAAAGTCATCTGAAAAGTTGAGGGATATAATAAGAAACAACTATGCTGAAGAGACTGTGTATCTATCTATTGGTTTAAATAGACATTGGTGACATTTCTAAAAATCACTTTTTTGACATAACTTTCCTTGGTGATTTTTTTGAATTTCAAAATGATCTAAGATTTTGTGCGGCATAGGAAAATACCTTGGAAAATACACAATTTTTGCAAGTTTATTTCCATCTTTTATATCTATTGAGTTATCGAAAGTTTTAGTGCCCCAAAGGCAACATTTTGGTGTGAAATCACATTTCAATCCGTTTTTCCCTATTGGGAAACACAGTGCATCGCATCGAAATCTATTCGTATTCTATTTGGTCGGTGTTAAGTCAGACCGGACTAAGTCGCAAAACATCAAAAAAATGAGAAAATGATAACATTGGATAAAGAAAATCGTCAGCTACAATCGACTGTTGACAGATTTGAACTATGTAACAATAAACAAGAATTATGGCAAAAATTAATTTCCAATCATAATGTAAAGGATGCTGCGATTCAAACTTTAAAATCGTTTTTCTCGAAATCAATATATTGTCACTTAGTCCGGTCTGACTTAACACCGACCATTTGTCCTTCGCAATATTGCAAACTAATTAACCTCACAATCAACACACAAGATGATGGCCACACCAGTGTTAGTTTTGTACCCACCGGCCGTGGCTGGAATGTCATCCTAGTAAAGCAAACGATAGCAGAATACCTTTGCCGCGGGATTTTTCCCTACGTTTGGCTATACGTAAAAAGATGGAATGGAACAGGTTACTGTCAGCAGAAGGAAAGAAAAAGAGATATAAACGCATGTCTGCTGTAATTAAAGCCATAATTAATTGATTACACAAATAGTTTAGACATGTAGAATCGAAAAGAATGTGGTTAGTAAAAAAAGCAGTCCACTAGTAGTCGCAGATGGTAATTCGTTTCCATGGTGTTGGTTGCAAAAAAATAAATTTCTTTAGTTACAAAGTTCTTGTTTATTTCGAATATCGTTCCGCATGTACATTCACACCAAACCGCTGAATAAAACTTATACAAAAAAATTCATTATTTGAGCTATTCACACGAAAAGCGTAAAGATGATGTCGGGATGATTCATAATGTTTTTGTCGAAGAGTGAAAAACTAAATCTCACCGTTCAATTTAACGGGGAATATAAATTTTTAACTATTCATTCTTCTTTGACATCGAAATTTGAATTCGAAAAAGAACTACTTTATAAAAAGGTATATAGTTAGTTATGTCAAAAATTCTGCCCAATTATCGGCTTACTTTTTCAAAGTGAAATAACTTATGCTATAGTTTTTCATATACAAGCTGACCAACTCTGACGCAAAAATCCGCACACCATTCAGCGATGAAGCGTAATCGCTCATTACGTTCAGACGCACGGCTCGCATAGTGTACGGATTTTTTGCCTCAGTTGGTCAGCTTATTAATATATAAAGTATACTACGATGGTAGTTGTGTGGCAAATTTTTGGCATATTATGTGTGCAATAGAGAACTAAGCGCAAAACTCCCAAATTGTTAAAAGCAGATAATAAAAGCCCTGTTTTAATCCACCTAGAGGTGCAATTGTGCCTTTCTCATTTCTCCAAACTATGATATAATAGCTGGTTCGTACAATATAACATTATGGAAATGTCTTTCATTCTTATTACACTTGGTAAGTATATATAAGAGCACGTTTTTGCATTCATCGCGGTATCGGTTTGAATCGGAGTTTTCTATGTGATCGCACTCCACAACCCGTAACTCCGGAGCCGGAAGTCGGATGGAGATGGAATTTAATATCAGTTTCTGGGGACGCAACACCTTTCATTTGAGACTAAGTTGATCAAATCGGTCTAGCCATTTTCGAGAAACCAATATAACCGCTATTCTGAATTTAAATACTTCAGGATCCGTCGATGGTGGCCAGTGTGGCCAAAGAGACTTTGAATGACTGTTGGGGACCTAGATCTACAAATTCAACAGTTGTGTTTACATTTTGGAAAAAAATCACCTTTTTACATTCATCGCAGAATTCGTTAGAATCGGGATTTGCTGCGTGATCGTACGTATCACCCTGTAATTCAGGAACCAGAACTCGGATCCACACAAAATTCAACAGCAGCTGATGGACATTTCATTTAAAATTAAGTTTGTCAAAATCGGTTCAGAAAATTCCAAATTCAGAATGTGGACAAATCAACAAATTTTGTTTCGTAACCATACTCTTCAACTCGTAATCCGGAACAAGATGTCGGTTGAAAATGAAATTCAATAGCAACCTATTGGAATATTATACCTTTCATTTGAATCTTAGTTTGTAAAAATCGGTTCAGCCATCTCCGAGAAACCGATGTGTACATTTTGTTAACAAATCCGCACATACACACACATACATACATATATACATTAGGGTGGGACAAAAATTAGATTCCAGCTCCGAGCAAATTTTAGGTACCATTTGGGTCCTAGAACAACTGTGCAAATTCTTAGCTCGATCGGTGAAACTATATTTTCGCGCCCACTGTTTAAAGTTTACATGGGATTTTGTATGGGAAAATTAACTTTTACAAAATAATTCCTCCAGGAGTCGCCCATTACTTCCTAAAAATAAATTGTTAAATGACTTTTAAAGGAAATTTAACAAAGAAATAAAGTCTCGAAAACCACAAAACGATCTGACGCTTGAGAAAAAAGTTATTAAGCAGAAACTGATTGATGCTCTGACGATTGATAAAATATTCATTTTTTCTAGCACCACTGCTGTTGGTTGTCCAATTATACGCAATTTTGTTTTAATCCTCCCTTAATGTGTCTAAATCGTTTATCTACACTATTTGGCCACTTCGCAAGGTTTGAAGGGATAAATTGAGGCTTCTTTTGTACATAAGAAAAGAAAGTTGAAACTTTTTGTATATAATTAGACTGTCAGAAGCAGTGATGCTATGAAAAGTGAAATTTTCATCAATCTTCAAAACATTAATCTGTTTTCGTTTAATAACTTTTTCCACAAGCATCAAATCGTTTTGCAGTCTTCTAGACTTTGTTTCCTGGACAAATTTCCTATAAAAATCAGACATCTATTTATTTTTAGGAGGTAAGGGGCAACTCTTGGAAGAATTAATTTGCAGAAGACAATTTCCCCATACGAAATCCCATGTAAACTTTAAACCGCGGGCGCAAAAATATAGTTTCACCGATCGAGCTGAAAATTTGTAGAGTTCTTCTGGGAGCTAAATGGGACTCAAAAAGTTACTCGGAGCGAAATTTTATTTTATTTCATATAACCATGTCCCACTCTAATATACATACATACATACATACATACATACATACATACATACATACATACATACATACATACATACATACATACATACATACATACATACATACATACATACATACATACATACATACATACATACATACATACATACATACATACATACATACATACATACATACATACATACATACATACATACATACATACATACATACATACATACATACATACATACATACATACATACATACATACATACATACATACATACATACATACATACATACATACATACATACATACATACATACATACATACATACATACATACATACATACATACATACATACATACATACATACATACATACATACATACATACATACATACATACATACATACATACATACATACATACATACATACATACATACATACATACATACATACATACATACATACATACATACATACATACATACATACATACATACATACATACATACATACATACATACATACATACATACATACATACATACATACATACATACATACATACATACATACATACATACATACATACATACATACATACATACATACATACATACATACATTCATACATACATACATACATACATACATACACACATACATACACACAGATATTTTGCGATCTCGGCGAATTGAGTCGAATGTTATATGAGACTCGGCCCTCCGGGCCTCGGTTAGAAAGTCGGTTTTTGGAGCAATTGCGTAACCTTTCTATATAAGAAAGGCAAAAGAATAATATTTAATTAGCTTAATAAGCATGAGTTCAATGTTATCTTCATGTGATTTTAATTTGGAAAGGTTGGTGGAATGGGTTTGAACAGTGGAGGATGCGTCAGAAATCCTTCATCTTATTTCGGTATACTGGGTGGATGAAGGAAAGGCGGGTGGTCCAAGAGGAGGGGAGTGATGAAGGAGGGAGGTTTAAGGGCAAGGCGGGGGGGGGGGGGGGGGGACGGGCGGCAACGCAATACTCAACTGCATATTTTGCCTTCCATTTGAGACTTGGTTTGAGAATTTCGGTTCAGTCATCACCGAAGAACCGATGTGACTTTAATTGTGGAATATGCCCGGAATTCCGGACTACCGGAATCGTCGATAGTGGACAATATATTCAAAGAATGTTTGATTGGCAATCAGTGATCTAGATTTGCGATTAGAAGTAATTTGGTGACCATTTCAATAGTTTTTGGTCTCTGAGGTATTACGATTGTACCGATTTATATGGGAAATTCCAGTGTATCCTTTCTAACACCCCTGTAACTCCGAAAGCAAGAGTCAGAACCGAATGAAATTCAGCAGCAGTCAATGGCATTACTGTATCTTTCATTTGAAATCAAGTTTGTAAAAATCGGTAGAGAATTCGTTGTGGAATGGGTGTGATATTAGCTTAGGAACTTGGCGGGTCCCCGGGGGCGTCATGAACTGTCATAGGTGGCCAATGTGGTCAAAGCTGCTTTGATTGATCATTAGTGATCCAGACCCGCAAACTAGAGTAATGTTACATCAATTTTAATATGTTTTACATCATTTGAACATCATGGTGGTACCAGTTTATATGGGAATTTGCTGTGTGACCGCACTCTTCAACCCGTAACTCCGGAACCGGAAGTCGGATCAACTAAAAATTCAATAGCAGCTTATGGGAGCGTTATACCTTTCAGATGAAACTAAGTTTGCGAAAATCGGTTCAGCCATCTCTGAGAAAATTGTGTGAGTTTAAATGACACACACACACATACACACACATACACACACATACATACACACACACACAGACATTTGCCGATCTCGACGACCTGAATCGAATGGAGTATAACACTCGGCCCTCCGGGCCTCGGTTAAAAAGTCGATTTTTACAGTGATTGCATAGCCTTTCTTTATATGAGAAAGGCAAAAAGATCAAGTGCTATTTGTCACACCACACCGCCAATGATGGCGTGATGCTAACAACTTGGAAGAAAACATTGCTGCAGACTTGACTAATGCACACTAAATTTCGCAGCGATAAAGCCAAGTGGTTATGGCTCATCGAGAAATACTCGTTTACCTGTTGAATCCAACGTATGCAGTTTTATCACCTCTAGATGTTTTTGCCTTTCTCATACAAAGAAAGGCTATGCAATCACTGTAAAAATCGACTTTTTAACCGAGGCCCGGAGGGCCGAGTGTCATACACCATTCGATTCAGTTTGTCGAGATCGGCAAATGTCTGTGTGTGTGTATGTATGTGTGTGTGTATGTGTGTGTGTATGTGTGTGTGTGTCATTTAAACTCACACAATTTTCTCAGAGATGACTGAACCGATTTTCGCAAACTTAGTTTCATCTGAAAGGTATACAGCTCCCATAAGCTGCTATTGAATTTTTAGTTGATCCGACTTCCGGTTCCGGAGTTACGGGTTGAAGAGTGCGGTCACACAGCAAATTCCCATATAAACTGGTACCACCACGATGTTCAAATGATGTAAAACATATCAAAATTGATGTAACATTATTCTAGTTTGCGGGTCTGGATCACTAATGATCAATCAAAGCAGCTTTGACCACATTGGCCACCTATGACGGTTCATGACGCCCCCGGGGAACCTGCCAAGTTCCTAAGCTAATATCACACTCATTCCCCAACGAATTCTCTACCGATTTTTACAACCTTGATTTCAAATGAAAGATACAGTAATACCATTGACTGCTGCTGAATTTCATTCGGTTCTGACTCTTGCTTCCGGAGTTACAGGGGTGTTAGTAAGGATACACTGGAATTTCCCATATAAATCGGTACAATCGTAATACCTCAGAGGCTAAAAACTATTATAATGGTCACCAAATTACTTCTAATCGCAGATCTAGACCACTGATTGTCAATAAAACATTCTTTGAATATATTGTCCACTATCGACGATTCCGGAAGCCCGGAATTCCGGGCATATTCCACAATTAAAGTCACATCGGTTCATCGGTGATGACTGAACCGATTTTCTCAAACCAAGTCTCAAATGGAAGGCAAAATATGCAGCTGAGTATTGCGTCGCCGCCCCTCCCCCCCCCCCGCCTTGCCCTTACACCTCCCTCCTTCATCACTCCCCTCCCCTTGGACCACCCTCACGCCCGCATTTCCTTCATCCACCCCGTATACCGAAATAAGATGAAGGATTTCTGACGCATCCTCCACTCCCACTCTACTAACTCCCCATTCCCTCCACTTTCAAACCCATTCCACCAACATTTCAAAATATAATCACATGAAGATAACATTGAACTCATGCTGATTAAGCTACTTAAATACTATTCTTTTGCCTTTCTCATATCGTCGCTGTTGTGCTATCTTATGACAAACGCCATTTTGGGGTGAACTGAGTTAGATATGCCATGTTACTAAGTTTTAAAATCTCCATAAAGTCGCGTTTTCAGAATTTTGAAATTCTGCTGGGTTACTGAGATATAGCGAAACACGATTATGACAAGCGCCAATTTCTCGAGTGATCGAGTTGTGCTATCTTATGACAAAGAAAAAAGAGACAACATTCTAGGTTTGTTGGCTTGCTATAAGCCGAAAAGCTTATAGCAAGCCAACAGATGTCTCTGATGACATAGGTAATTCCTATGCAGATCAACCATAACCATTAGCTAGGTTCTTGTCTCGGAAGCAAAACTTTTCCTACCATAGTTTTTTTCTGGGAATGGTCGGCTTATATATTCATGATTATTGAACAAATTTCCTTTTGAGATTTCCACTTGTTTTGGAAAGTATACCGAAATGTAGTGATGGATTATGCAAGAACAACATTTGTTTCGTCTAGTCACCTGTCAACAATAACATTGTTTGATATACATTGTCTCTAAATTGTCAATGAAACCAATTTTTGTTCATTGTTTTTCCTGAATAAAGGAGGAAAATTGGAAAAACTTTGTGTTCTAATACCATCATTTTGTAACCTGATATTGCTGCTATCACATGGAAAAGTATGATATTGGACATAGTGATCTATAACGCATAATTTTACGAATCAGTTATAATTCATTTTTATATGAAATCTTCTGTACACATTTGTGACACGTCATACATATTTTATCATTAATACACAGTTATGACACGTATGTGAGCGACTTTGGTTTACATTTTAGGCAAAAACTGTAAATATAGTCATCCGATCTTCGCACAAATCGAGAGTTTACTTCAGAAAAGATAGAAGCATCGAATGCCTTCTCCGAAAAGCTTCTAACATTTATAAATTTTAAGATATTCAATCTCAAACTTTAAAAATCGTTTTTCTCGGAAAGTGCTAAATGGCGCTTGTCATAAGATAGCACAACAGCGACGATATAGAAAGGTTACGCAATTGCTCCAAAAACCGACATTCAAACCGAGGCCCGGAGGGACGAGTCTCATATAACATTCGACTCAGTTCGCCGAGATCGCAAAATATCTGTGTGTATGTGTGTATGTATGTATGTATGTATGTATGTATGTATGTATGTATGTATGTATGTGTGTGTATATGCGGATTTGTTAACAAAATGTCCACATCGGTTTCTCGGAGATGGCTGAACCGATTTTTACAAACTAAGATTCAAATGAAAGGTATACTATTCCCATAGGTTGCTATTGAATTTCATTTTCAACCGACATCTTGTTCCGGATTACGAGTTGAAGAGTATGGTTACAAAACAAAATTTGTTGATTTGTCCACATTCTGAATTTGGAATTATCTGAACCGATTTTGACAAACTTGATTTTAAATGAAAGGTCCATCAGCTGCTGTTGAATTTTGTGTGGATCCGAGTTCTGGTTCCTGAATTACAGGGTGATACGTACGATCACGTAGCAAATCCCGATTCTAACGAATTCTGCGATGAATGTAAGAAGGTGAATTTTTTGCCAAAATGTAAACACTACTGTTGAATTTGTAGGTCTAGGTCACCAACAGTCATTCAAAGTCTCTTTGCCCACACTGGCCATCATCGACGGATCCGGAAGCATCCAAATTCAGAATAACGGTTATATTGGTTTCTCGAAAATGGCTAGACCGATTTGGTCAACTTAGTATCAAATAAAAGGTGTTGCGTCCCTGGAAACTGATACTAAATTCCATCTCCATCCGACTTCCGGCTCCGGAGTTACGGGTTGTGGAGTGCGATCACATAGAAAACTCCGATTCAAACCGATACCGCGATGAATGCAAAAAGGTGCTCTTATATATACTTACCAAGTGTAATAAGAATGAAAGACATTTCCATAATGTTATATTGTACGAACCAGCTAATAGTTTGGAGAAATGAGAAAGGCACAATTGCACCGCTAGGTGGATTAAAACAGGTTTTTTTTTCTATTTTTAATAGCTGACATCCTCTTTCAGTTAACATTGCAAAAACTGAATGTCAATTTTTATTGAATAGATTAATGAAATGAACAATCGACGCAGTCAGTCTGTAACTCGACGAACCGGTTTCTTTGGCACCGATCGCGAAGAATTTTAAATTACGCAAAAATTTTATGATTGTCATAATTATAATGCATCTACACACTATCAACAAACTATCAAACTGACTAGTAGAAAAGCAGTTATGTCCAGCTTTGCCTAACTTGTCCTATCTTCTTAGTCAGGAAGACGTTATGGATTATGCGGGTAAAATTGTCAACTGGCGCAGTTGTACAGAACAACTAATCTGGTTAAATCGTGTCAATTCAAAACAGGGTTGAGTTCTATTGTCAGGGACGGGCATAGCGTAATTGGTGAATCGATTGCCTTGTACGCAGCTCACTTGGGATCAATTCCCTACCCCGCACATAGGGTTAGAGATATTTCCAAAAGAGATTTTTCTAACCTGAAAAGAAGCGAATGACCCTATGGTCAAAACCTCTATAATAAAAAATATATTGTTGTTATTTATTTTTGTTATTGTTAAATGTTCCAACTTTTTACTAGGAATATCTTATTTTTTAAATCGATGAAGCAATCAGCTGTTGGTAAGGAATTACGAGTGTATCTCATACATACAAAACTGCAAGCCACAGTAAAGATGCAATTACCTTTTAATCGTTGAGTTTGCATATCATTGAATCTGTTCCACTAATTTATCGAAGTGGGAAAAAACGATGCGTGAAGTCATGACACGAAGCCGAGAGAAAACAAAAGCATATCTTATGAAAGTGAGACTTGGTGGAATAAAAATAAGCATTGAGCTGGGATTTTATCAGATTTGCAGTGCAAGTCTCAACGGAGAGTGTATGAAGCGTTTACAATGCGGAAAGAAATAATTTTGTATTTGTATTGTATTTGTATTTTTTATTTTATCATTTTTACGAAAGCCTGTTAGTTTACACTGTATTTCAGGTCAAGGAAATAGTTTAGATGGTTTGACAATTGGATAGAGTTAGAGGTACATATTTTGTTAGTCTAGGGAATTTGGTTTTTAAGCGCAGCTTTAAAAGTGCTCATCGTTGGTTGTTGTCTTGTAGTTAGCGGGAGTCTATTCCATAAGAGTGCTCCATGCAGAGTTAAAAATAATCGAAGCTCTTTTTTGACTGCTGAAAATGAACCTAATGCGACTCGCGGTGAATAGAAAAAATATTCATTCAAATATCCATGTTATTCATTCAGTTGAATATCGTACAATATATTCATTTCACTAATTATCAAGGAAAATGTTTTCAAATGCCTGTAAAGCATATGAAACAACAATCATCATCGCTTACATTGTGCCACGGCCTACTTTGATGCGTTTGATTCGTTGCTGCGCGGTCGCTTCGAGTCATAATCGGAGACGAATGAAAATCTGCATGGATGAATGGGTGGTTTGTTCGTTTGACGTTTTCAGCTACGTCACTGAATATTGAAAATGAATGCGGCTGAAAATGATCAAATTTCATTCAATGAATTTGAATATTTTTAACTCTGGCTCCATGAATTATTGGACTTTTCCTGCTGGAGGTTGTGTTGTGGGGTACCAAAAAACTACGTGTGCGTTCGCAACGACCTAGTTGCAGATGTTGTGTGATGTATTCAGGAGATTCACCGTTGTATCCTTGCCTTATGAAGCAGCATATGCGGTGCAGGTAATTTTCTTGTAGGCTGTGTCCCAGGATTGAGTTGCGTACCATTGCTGTTGTTTCTCGTCGTTTAATGTTGTGGGTGAAACGTGTTGCTGCTTTAAAACAACGATCAAGCTGCCCTTTGAGCGTTTCTGACAACCCAGGGTAGTAGACAACGTCGGCGTAAGTGAAGAAAGGCATGATCACAGACTGCACCAGCTTCTTTCGCGTAGGAAGTGATAGAACAGCTGCAAATCGTCGGAATGTGCTCAGAGTACCGAAAACTTTTGCGACCACACTGTTGATTTGCGGGATCCACTTAAGGTTACAGTCCATTAGAAGACCGAGGTTAGTGACCTTCTTGGACAGAGGAATGGTTTCGCCGCAAAAACGTATATTTGTTATTGGAGTAACAGTTCCTTCTCGACAAAATATGATCGCCTGTGTTTTCTTGGGGTTCTGGGGTTCGGATATAGAAGATTGTGTTTTGTCCAGCGTTCGATGGATGTTAGGTCAGCGTTAATATTGTCAAGCAGATTTTCAACTTCCTTGATGGGGCCTGACACGTACAGCTGTAGATCATCAGCGTATAGCTGATATGCACATTTTAAGCAGCTTGGTAGGTTGTTGATGTACAAGCTGAACAGTAGAGCGCTCAGGCAGGATCCCTGTGGTGTTCCATCGAATACAGCTTTTTCCGCTTGCTACATTCACCACCTGACTTCGCTGACCTAGGAATGATTTGATTAGAGCACATGCGGTGTCGGAGAAGTAAAATTCTTCGGCAAGCTTTGTATTCAACTTGTGATGACTGACGCAGTTGAAGGCAAGTGAAAAATCGACGAGGACCATGACTGTACAGTAGCCCCGATCGAGGTTGTTGTAGACGTCGTGAGTGACTTTTGCAAGCGCGGTCGTTGTACTAAAACCTTTCCTATATCCTGATTGGTGCTTCGCCATGAGCGGTGGATTAGAGTTTTCGAGGTATTCGGTGATTTGGTTTAGCAGAATTTTTTCGAAAATTTTTGAGATGGCTGGTAGCACACTAATCGGCCGGAAATCTTTAGGCTGCTGTGGGTATGTTATTTTGGGGATCGGTGTTACAATAGCCTTCTTCCAAATTGCGGGGAAAATTTGGCTATCAATAATCGCATTGTACAGGTGGACCAGCATCGGTATAATAAAGGGACAGAGCATTTTGATGAAAGAGATTGGGATGCAATCAGACCCAGTGGCGTTGGTCTGGATTTCCCATATTCTCTTCGCTACTTCGTTTGTGCATGTATGGTGGAAGTGGAAATGCTCCCCGTGGTCAACTGCTGTACGATGGCGAGGTTCTACAGAGACTGCTTCAGGTGTACTTACAGTTGACAGTAGCCGATGCCCATCAACGAAAAAGCTATTCAATTCGTCCGCACTTACATCCACGTCTGCAGCACTCTTCGATGCGTTGTGGATTCCTTCACGCTTTAAGTTGTTCCATAGTTTCTTCGCCGGAAGATCACAGGAAAAGTTTCGCTCGGCATACCGTTTCTTCGCTACAAAAACTAACGACGCTGCTCTGTCCCGCTTCCGGGTGTAGTCTAGCCAATTTCCATTACCTCTCTGTCTGTTGGGGTCCCGCGCGTACAATGAGTGTGCGAGATCCCTTACGACGATAGCATTTTCAATTTCTACACTTATCCACGGTGTACATTTATCACGGATCGTGATTGTTTTTTCGGGAACGTGTCGATGTACAAGTCTCTGCAGCTCACCATTAATCAGTTGTGCTTTGACGTCGATATTCTCCGTTGTAAAAATATTTCGGTAATCCGTCGCTTGAAAGTCGGCTTGAAGATTGAGCACATCGACATTTTTGAAATTCCTAACAGTGATACGTTGGGGAGCTATACTTTGCACACGAACATTGGAAATCAGGAAGATGATTTCATGATCCGAAATGCTGTTGGGAGATGTTCTGGCTGTTATAATGGTTTGTGGGGAGTCAGTGATGAGAAGATCGATAGTAGATGTACTCCGGTCAGTTATTCTGGTGGGCGGTGTAGGCAGATGCGTCAGGTTGAAAGTGTTGTGTATACACGTTAATGCTGCATGATTTGAAGATGGTTGAGCTGCTGATACATTGATGTTGAAGTCGCCTAGCAGGAACAGGCGGTCAAAATTGTGGTCCTGGAGATCGAAAAGCAATTTTTCATAGGCTTGCGCAAAGTAGCTGTTGCCGCATGTCGGGTTGTACACTACAACGACGCCTACATTAAGATCATTGACCCTTATTTGGATTGCAAGATATTCGAATCTGTGTGAGATAGGCACGTCAGGGTCGAAGGATGATTTCAAGATGGGCACTGCTTTCAGGCCTTTTTGGACATAGAACCCTACTCCTCCACATGCTTTCGATCCCCGACCTCTGTTTGAAGGCAGCGAGTGTTTCAGAAAATTGTAACCAGGAACACGTATCGGTCCGACTGGGGCTGAGGCCTTTTGCTTTGTTTCCGTGACAGCGAATATGTGGTACTGTGATTTATCTAATATGAGTTTCACACCATCGATGTGGTGTTCCAGACCCCTAACGTTAAGGTGTCCTATTCGTAAGTTAGAGAAATTATTTCTTGGCATTGTGGGAAGTTTTATCGTCGGTGTACAGTACAGTGGGGGATTATAACGGTGCGGTGCTGGATTGGTCTAGGCTTTCTGCATCATAGAAGATGGAGGATTCGTTCATATCATCTGAGTTCGTTAATTTTACAAGCTGTGCTGCATCTTTTACAGGTATGTAGTTGTTTTGTTTCACTAAGCGTATCGACACACAGTCATTGCGAACGAAAACCGACTGTACAATACCCCTTTGCTTAAGACGTAAGGCGAGGTTGCGTATACGGAAAGATTGAATTGACAGCATCTCGTTTGCAGTGAAACGATACTCCAGCGGGAGGTCAGATTGAAGGTTACACAGTTTCGCTTCTTTGTGCTTTTCGTAATAACGCCTCAAGATCTGATTTTTGATTTCTTTACTGGTGAATGCTACAAGGATGGTTGGTGTGAGCGTTCTGTCGGTCCATTTCGATACCTTGACCGGAAGTCGAAAGCAGTTAGTAACTTGTTGCATTTGCTCCTGCATGTCGAGAAAGGCCAAGAAGTTCTTAACGATTGAACGAACGTCCTCTCCTATCTGATATGGAACCTTGTTTATGGCAATTCTGCAGACGTTTGTAGTTTGAGAGCAGGCACCAGCAAGCTTCGCTCCGGATTCGATGATTTCTAGCTTCTCCCCTATGTTTTCTAGAAGTTTAATGTTGTTTATCCGGTTCTCTTCAAGCTGGTCTGCATTTCTAATTTTGCTGTGCAGCTGGTCGATCTGTTTTTTCATGGTAGCCTTGATGCATCCAAGCTCTGACTTTAATTTTGCGATTGCAGCGGTAAGCTCGTCGATCTGCTTTTTTATTGCGTTCCACTCTCCGTCATTTTTAACGTCTTGTGACTTACGAGCAAGAGTTCCGATAACAGTGCATTTCACGCAGAGGTAGCTATAGTGTTGGATATCTGAAAGGATGGAGTCACCGATACGAGCGCAAAAGGTATGAAACCACGAGTGACAAGAGTCGCAGCAGATCCAACCGATTTCAATACTGTCTTTCTTCTGTTTCCGTTTTCTTTTGGTTGCTTTCGTTGGCGGATCATCGAGGCCGCAAATCCTGCAGGTGTCTTCGTTCCCCATTGTAATATCCGCACTACCGACGATAGTATTAACGTTTATTGCTGCATGATGTAGTATAAGGATAAGAAAGCTGCTAAGATATTGTAAATTTTAATAGGGAAACGTAAGGACGCCGGTGTTGGACACCGCCATTTTGTTGATAGAAATATCAATGCTGAAATTTCACGACCGATCGACCGCAACTTTGTGAAAAACTTGCGGATACTTCTCCCACCGAAGGAGAACGAAAACTAGGTGGAACCGTCGGATTTCCACCGGAAAAATACACGAGACTCGGAGCGTGAAAAAACGGCGACTTCTAGCCTCAAGTGTTGCCAGTATTACTTCTTATTACTTATTAGTATTATTTTCAAAGTGTGTTTCCATCACTATTCCTTTGTGTGCTCTAATGAACGATAAAATGCCTTTTTAGGGTGCTCTTAACTACGTGCATTCTCTTGTTTCTATCATATTTGTCACGGAAGTCTTAAATCTATCACTAATATATTCGTAAACCTGATACGAATAGGTTTCCTACAGATATTTGAAAAATATACGATTTTTTAGTAGTTCTAAGAAAACGGTTTTATGTTTATTACAAGTTTTACATAAATACTACGGAACGAGTTTCGCGGGTTTATCACGAATCGATTTCAGTAGTGAAACGAATTATTTGATAAAATAAATAAAATAAATGTTTTAATATACGAATACCTTTCAAAAATAATCTTTTTTCCCAAGATTCTTCAAAATATTGATATACAAAGAATTCTAATCACTGAAAAATTTGTTCGTAGATCTGCGAAGAATAGGTTTCTTACAAAACTTTCGTAAAATATTGAATGTTGTAACATTAACTACAAAATTTTACGAAAAAGTCTGGATGTGTTTTGTTGATTTTTATATGGAAAAAGTAAAAAAACATAAACATGTAAACTTATCCTATTCATGGTGTTCTAGAGTATCACGGATAAAGACTTCTTATATATTATGCTTAGTCGAAGTGTATGATTGTGCATTACGGCTTGCAATTTTCTTTTTTATTTGTATGTAGGTGAAGTTGACGTAAAAAAGTTAATATGTTCAATAACTTTGAAACTAATGAGTGTATTTACATACAGTTTTCAACGATATTGTGTGGTTTTACTACCTCTTTATCTATCTTGAACATTATTTGCACAAACAGGTAAAAGTCTTATTAAAAAGCTAATTTTAAGAGGGTTGGCATAGTGCAAACTTTATTTATTTATTTTTTAGAGAGTTGTCCTACTGGAGCTAGGTTCTCGGAAGGGATCTCGTCAGAATCACACACAACAATTGCAGACGAGTCGGAAAATGTCACCTACTAAAACACTGCTTAATATCAATTGTAGCTGGCCGTGATTATGAATGTGTTATTAATTGTATACTTTAGAAGTGTGCGGGCACAGGGACTTCGAGATCGCGTGTATTATTGCGAAGGGCTCTAGCGTTTGTACGTTAACGTGTTTGATCACGCGTGCGTTTGTATGTCGCGTTTAAAGTGTACGCTAATTACGCGTGTATAAGTTCTATTTTATAACCGCGTGCCTTTCGCATATTCGCTTGTGTTCTTGGATGACCGCGCGCGGACCGTGAATTGGATACTAAATTCAGTACGGTTCAGATGCTAGAAGGAAGTGAGTTCTTCCATATCACTAGAATTCCCGGTTATGGAACGTGTTATCTAATGGATATGACCTTTATTTTTAAATTGGTTCCACTGAATGTATGGACTTTAGTATGCCAGGATGGAAGGTAAAGCTTTCCGGACGTGACGATTCATACTAGCGCGAAATCGGACATTTGAGGGTTCGCGTTTTAAACCGCGTTGTAAATTCGTAAGCACTAAAATGTTCATCGTATTACCGGGATGTTATCAAGTTTGCACGATAGCGGGGGTTGGTGTGTATGGATGATCCCGAAGGGCTTAAGCGTTCACATGTTAACGTGTTTGTCGCGTGTGCTCGCGTCAATAAATTCGATTTTGTAACCATGTGGCTATTCGAAAATTCGCGTGAGCTCTTGGACGGTCACGGACGATTAGTTTTCGGTGTACGGTTCACATTCTGACAGGAAGTGAGTTACCCTATATCACTAGAGTACTGGGTCATGTCACCATGTGTTGTCCAGTGGATATGAGAGTGTTCTTTTTGTTAATTGGTCCAGTTGAAGGCAAGGACCTATACTGTTGGTAGTGAGTATGGAGAAGTGACCTATGATCACGCGATCGTAGGAGTTTGTAGTTTCACGAATGAAAATTTATAAGTGCTGAGGCATTCACCGGTAGGTTCTCATGTTTTCGAGATCGCGGATGTACGTTGCGTGGATGATCGCGAAGGCTCAAGCAGTTGTATGTTAATGTGTTTGTCGCGTGCATGTGACTTCGCGTGTATAAAATCGATTTTATGGCCGTGTGTTCATTCGCATATTCGTATGTGTTTCTGATGATTGCGCTGGACTGTGAATCTGATACATAATTTTCTGTGTATGGTTAAGATCCTAGAAGAGAGTGAATTCTCCAATATCAATAGAGTTCCCGGTAATGCTGCCGTAGAATGTGTTGTTTAGTTGATATGAACGTCATTGTTTTGTTTGGTCAACCTGAAGGCATGAGTCAAGGCTGCTAGAACCGAGGGTATAGACTTTCGGACGTAACCAATTCATGATCGCGTGAGCGGTGGATTAATGCTTGAGACGGCGTTTGTAAATATATAAGTGGTTCACTTAATTACCGGGGTGTTTTAATGTTGGTAAGATCGCGGGCGCAAGTATGCATAAATGATTGAAATTGCATTTTCGCGTTTGTTACTATGTTTTAATTGCCCCAAGGTTCTACTGTATCGAGGATTTGTGAAGTTTCCTTTGCCGGCGTCGGCGTTAAAACAAGATGATGAGCTATATTCAATCAATGACCATGTGGTAGACTTGGGCGCAACGCGCAACTCTTACTTAGCAGAAGGCAAAAGACTCTTCACATTTCCCTTCGATCATTTCCATATGAGCCTGCCTAGTCCTAGTTTTCCGTTCTAAGTTTATAACTGATTCGCTCTATAATACCTATCCGTCTTTCATTTTCATTGCTTTTGTTTCTCTTAGTCTCAAATTTGCCGAAAATAGCCACAAAAACGATACAGCATATTCGTGTTTGTGTCATCGCGAAGGCCACGAACGTTTGGAATGGGAGAGATTGTGGGTGTGTAGAATATGTAATTGACTTGTTTTAATGGGTGTTAGTATGAACCCAATTTAAGATATAGGTTACTATAAGGAAGGAAACATAACATGCCGAACAAAGATAAAAGATGCAGAGAGATTAATTAGAAATGTGTAAATTGACCGATATTATTTTTCGTATACATGAGTAGTGGCAAAGCAAACTAATAGAAGTACAACAAAAACAGAGTAATGAAGTAAAAGAAAATAACACATTTAACATGAAATCAATCTCCTTGAACTTATCAAAATACCTGCAAATGATATTTATTTACCATTAACGACAATTTCATTTGGTAGAATTCAATCATACTATGCTGACTGGGATTGGATAATTCGCGTGCATCGGTAAATTAATCGTACCTTTATTTATTCAATCCGATCGTCCCGAATAAATTGAATCGAATGCACGAATTGAACACCGGAAAAAGTGACCTAGGAAGGATTACTAACTATTTTATCATATACGTCAGTTCTGCATCTATCAATAAGACGAACACATACACAGATAGATATACGAGTAGTTCATAACAATTGTCAACTAGTACTAAAAATTGCAGCTTTGAGGTTCAAATGAAAAATTCGCAGCTTTCGTGATCTTCAACTTTCTTACGACAAAATCGATTTTACAATAGTTTTTTTCAAGCAAAGCACTATTAGCACCAGGGGGTTAACTTATTAGTTCAGTGCAGACTATCCATCATAACCGGTTTCAGGCATGAGAGAACCATACGTACGGTTGAGGGTGTTGCTGATCAAGTAACAAATCTAAGATCGGTCAGCAAGAGTTTATATGGGCACAGCGTGGTAACAGATCTATGAGATGGTTAGTACAACAGCCTCCAGAGTGTTAAATTTTACACGTGTTAACCAGCGGCTGTTTGGCACTCAACATCGCACTAACCGTTGTGCAATGTTGAGTGCCAAAAAGAGCTAGGTGCGAAAAGCAAAGCCAGGAGTCTAATGCTTGCAGTGGCTGCACGTCAGAGCAGGGAATACTATCGATGTAAGCGCGACGGAATGGTACTCGCTGAGACTGGAATTCAATTAGGAGAACTTTTGGCGATATTATGTCTGAACCAGTTTTTCATGGGGCTTAACAGAGTATGGTGGTGATTCACACTAACGTCATCTTTTGAAAAATATAGTTGGATTTAGCAAAATAGTATGTTTGGAAGCCTTTAGTAAATAATATATGCAATCTTTTCTTACAGACTTTTATAGTTCCACTTTCCATAAAATAGAGGATACCATCACCAACCTTTTAATGAAGAGAGATAGAAAATAGACATGCTTGTTCTACAACTTCGTAAAAGGCTACTACTTTACATCACCCATCGTTGAAAAGTTAGGGGTAGTGACATCTATGTGTTGATATGTGATACTAAACTTTTACAATTAAAATAAGACTGATGTTACAACCGTACTATTCAGATATGCCTATTCTTTATATTGCACAATAATAAAAAAGTGGAAATCGACTACTGATATACCCCCACCTACCTGGTTTAGACCCAATACAAAACTGACTCAGACATCGCTTTGTTAAAAGTTTAATGATTTCTCCTAACAAAGCTGGATTGACTTCCAGTCTTCGACAAAGTTGTACGTAATTAAACTATCTTATTGGGTTCTCTCCATGTAAATTATCGAAAAATCTCATACAAACTTCGTCGATTTGGTACACATTTGAAGAAGACACTCCTGGTGGAACTGGGAATTGATTCACCAGTGGGTTCATTTTCTTCTCAATTGAACAGTAGTGGGTCAATTTAATACATGTACAACACAAATAATGTTTTGTTTCGCCAATCTGAAACGAACCATGCTCAATTAATCCCTCAGAAAGTGAGAGTTTGAATAACATGGAGTTTCAAATCTGAAAATCAAAGATCTATTGGATGAAACGAAAAGTCCAAAGAAAATAATGTTGATTAGTAATTGCTTTTGTAATCATAGTCCACCATACTCTGATAAGTACTGATACTTGATTAAAAATAACCTTAACCGCGTATCGAAACAGTCGTGACTTCATCTCGAACAAACATACAATTTAAACCATACGTTCATTGAACGTTTAGTAGATATGATATTTTTAGCCATCATGCGCATGCATCCTAATTCACCATAACAACGATCACAGCTACCCAGCTACGATCTCTTCGCAGCTTCTTTCCTCGATCAGCTATTGTTGTGTTTGAATATACTTGCTGCCTGCCTACGGTACGGAGGGATCCAAACAGTTCCCGCAACCCTCGAGGTAATGCCGTTTCGTCGATTTGTACCCTGCGGGGCAAGCTTTTGCATATGGAATTTAAATATTCTTCGAAATATCGTGATGCCTAAAGCTGAAGAGGGCTATACGTACATGTATGGTGGTTTAAGACGGAGTTGCATAAATATCTTCGCCGTCAAATGGCAAGTGACTGTGCAATCTGAGAAACCTGTTGGGTAAGAAGAGATGAACTGAGAGTTGCGCCCATTGATGACACCAATAGTAGCAGAAAGAGGCTGATGCTGGTGTAGCGGGCAACGGGATCAAATCAACAACAATCTTAGTTTACGCTGGGTATTTTTTGCTTCCTGTTCTTCTTCGAACAAGAAAAATCCAATCCAATTCCGAATCGATTAGTCCGTGTATGGGCACACAAGCTGTGCGTGGCTAATCCCGCGTAAATTAATTTCTTCCATTATCGAGCTCTGATCTAGAATCTTTGGACGCGTATGTCGGTGCTCAACGTTTGAACCCGGGGGGAGATGATGAGCACAGTTCGAGTAGGCGAAAAGCACCATCATCAACATGATCCACCCGGGACGCACCTTCTGTGTGGGCTCGACAGAAGGGTTTTCTTATCGGTGTGGAACGAACTTCGACGGCAAAGCGCGTCGGTAGATGGGCTTTTTATGTTTTCACAGCGGAGAAGATGGACGCAATACAGACTGAATCGGATGTCTGGGTAACAAGAACTTGAACAAATAACTGACAAGAACTTGACAAGAGTTTTTGATTATAGGAGAGATTAAGGGCAATTGTTTATGTTAGCATATGAAATTAGTTTGGGTCTAAGAATAATGTATTGATGGCTGAAGGGTATATGTTATAAGTACCATTCGACTAAGTTTGCTGCGAGACTAAAACATGGAAATAAGTAAATAATTATTAATATCAAAAGTTTGAATTACTGAAATATATTTAATTTTGTATTTGATTATATTGTTCAGTTTTCATTACGTATCTAATTGAATATTTTGGGTATTCATGAAGGCCAGGTTCCTCCAAAAAACATGTTTTTGCCTTTCTCATATAGAAAGGTTATGCAATCGCTCTAAAAATCGTCAACCTAATCCCGGCCAAAATTTGTTTTGGCTTATGTAGGCTTATGTATGCAGTGAGGGGTTGCTACTTTAAAATTATAACTAGTTCAAAATTTCTTAACGGATTCGAGATCTTCCTCCTTGATTCGCCGCTGGTTTCAAGCGATGTTTCAGTGTCGACACATAGTATCTGAAAATCGTGGTTGACGATCCATTATATGTACTATGTGCAAATCGTACTGAATATGTAAAATACATTTCCACCATTGTATTGAACATAATGAGCCATGGAATCTTAGTTTGGACAAATGTTTTAAAGTAGTTTATATATATGTACTTTTACCAGTAAAAAGTTTAATTTAGAAATATTGTTGGAACAATAAATGGATTTTTTTTTTAATAAAAGCACGTTTTTTGGAGGAACTTGGCCGTAAGAGTGTGAGTCCGAACATAATGATAATGACAGTATTGAAATAAAGCTACATGACCTGGTACGACCACGCGGGGCCCCTGGGCACTATTGAACGAATGGGCCCCTGTAGTTCAGGACACTTAAAAAGATCAAGCGTCAGATGACAGAGATATGCCAATCTCATTGATAGATGAGCGAACATTACAAGTTTATAAATCTATTGCCGGAGTATAACACTTCTTGAAAATTTAAATGCGAACAAAATATGGGAACATTTGCTAATTATCTATTTTGATTTTTGTTGGTTCGCACTGTCATCAGATTTTTTGGGTTTCTCGCTCTTCTCACTGGCTTTGTACCGTTTGACACATGAGACTTCTTTCTATAAATGAACATAACAAAAAAATTTCGCTAAGCAAGCGTAAGAAAATTCAATTCACCTTTCGCCAGAATTCTAAATTATCCCATCGCAAATTTAGAAGCGACTCGGGGTAGTGAACGCCACAGTTTCGAGAGTGCATGGTATTTACCGCCGGAGCTAGATTTAATATCGCTGAAAAATACAAACAAACAATAATTCGAAATTGGCCAGAATTTTTTGACCTGGCATGCAATCTGCAGGTGCGGCAAACTATTGCAGATTTACGCCACAACCGGGATTATGAACCAGGGCAGGGAGCTTACCACAAAGAGTGCCTTCAAATACGTCGACTACGTGGTTTAAACAATACTGTGGTTATGCGGTGTTTTGGCCTGATTAGACTTCGTACCATTATGCAAAGTCAGTTCTAGAGTTCGTTTGTCTGTTCCGTTTGGCTATGCATTATGATAGGGCTGAAATAACACTATAACAATCTACGAAAACCAAATAACAGTATGCACATAAAATTCAACTTTTATGCGAGAATATTTCACAAAAATTGATCTTTATTTTCAAACTACGGCTTACAAAATGTTATTCTTAACATATTGAACGTGTACTGCTTACGTTCCTGATGTGATGAAACTGGGCATAATGTGACTTAAGAAAAGCCACATTTTATTTCTCAATAAACATTCCACTTCGCTAACAGAAGGCTTTGAAATCAATCAATATTGTGTTGGTGAATCCTCTTCAGATGCTGTAGAATCAGGATGATTCATTTTCGAATTCGCGTTTTGTGCTGCATGGGATAAGGAATAACGATTCTTTGGTTGTTCGAGTATATGTCGCCATGACTCATAATTTATCTTTGCGTTTGACATTAATCTAGTTTAACAAAAACTGAAATCAGCAGCTCAACAATCTTCTACTTAGGATCAGTATATCAATCCAAGAATGCTCATCGGAATATTTTTAGAAACAAATAAAGATTGGGCGCTCTTTTCTCTTTTCTCCAACAACAAAAAAGGATTTCACGATCTTATCCTCATCGCGGGCCCAGTGTGACAATGCGTAAAGCCACTACTGCCTAGTACCACGTACTGGTTCCGCCACTATCAAACAACTCATGTCAAAATATGGAGACGTGGAGGAACTATTTCCCTTTACCTTACCGCTCAGGCTAGAGTCTTGTTGTCTCTTGCTGTATGCAGAAGCCGTCTCCACTCCAGTCGGTCCATTGCTGCTTGTCGCCAGTCTCGCACTCTTCGAAGGGTCCGCAGGTCGTCCTCTATCTGGTCGATTCATCGTGCTCGCTGTGCGCCCCGTCTTCTTGTTCCTGTAGGGTCGCCCTCAAGAACCATCTTCACCGGGTCGTCGTCCGACATTCTTACGGCGACGTGTCCAGCCGACCGCAAATGTCCTATTTTCGCGGTATGCCCGATGGATGGTTCTTCCAGCAGCTGAAGCAACTCATGGTTCATTCGCCTGCGCCACGTTCCGTCTTCCATCTGCACGCCACCATAGATGGTACGCAACACCTTTCGTTCGAAAACTCCAAGGGCGCGTTGATCATTCACGAGCATAGTCCAGGTCTCATGGCCGTAGAGGACCACCGGTCCAATCAGCGTCTTGTAGATAATCAACTTCATGCGGCGACGAATTTTTTTCGACCAGAGCGTCCTCCGGAGTCCAAAGTAGGCACCGTTTCCCGCCAAGATCCGTCTCTAAATTTCTTTGATGGTATCATTTTCGGCGGATACCAGTGAGCCCAAATATACGAATTCGTCGACCATCTCGATTTCGTCACCGTCAATCCGAACTCGGGATGGGAGGCTCACATTGTCGTCTCTAGAACATCATACTCTCAAGTATTTTGTCCTCGAAACGTTGATGGCAAGTCCAATCCTGCTGGCTTCAGCCTTCAGTCTGATGTACGTTTCCGACATCGCCTCAAAGTTTCGTGCCTTTATGTCAATGTCGTCGGCGAAGCCAAGAAGCTGGACGGACTTCCTGAAGATCGTGCCTCTCGTGTCTATCCCCGCTCTCTTTATTACACCGTCTAACGCAACGTTGAACAGCATGTACGATAGACCATATCCGTGCTGTAACCCTCTTCGAGATTAAAAGGGACTCGAGAGTGTCCTTGATACTCGAACAACGCACGTTACCCGATCCATCATCGCTTTGATTAATCGTGTTAGCTTATCCGGAAAACCGTACTCGTGCATTATCTGCCATAGCTGATCTCGATCGATTGTATCATATGCCGATTTGAAATCGATGAACAAATGATGTCTGGGCACTTTGTATTCGCGGCACTTCTGCAGAACCTGCCGAATCGTGAATATTTGATCAGTGGTGACGCGGGAACCCATGAATCCCGCTTGGTAGTGCCCCACGAACTCCCTTGCAAATGGTGACAATAGGCATCAAAGAATTTGGGAGAGGATCTTTTAGGCGGCGCTAAGTAGTGTGATCGCGCGGTAGCTGCAGCAATCCAACTTGTCATCCTTTTTGTAGATTGGGCAAACGACACCCTCCATCCACTCCACCGGAATAATCTCCTCCTCCCAAATTTTGGCGATTGCCCAGTGCAGCGCTCTAGCCTGTGTTTCACCACCGTATTTTAATAGCTCGCTGGGTAGTTGATCTACACCGGCAACATTGTTGTTTTCAGCCGACCGATCTCCTCCTTGACTTCTTGGAGATCAGGAGCCGACAGCCAATCGTCTTCTGCGCGTGCTCCATGATCCGTTGCCATACCGTCTGGGAACTATTTCCCAGGGCTTCGCAATGACGTTCGTGTGGTGAGAATGCGTCCAACAAAACCTATACCCCTCCTACTTGATCGCCCCATGCAAATCAGCTCAAGGTATTGCGTATTCTCAACGAACACTGGTCACGTACCCAGAGTAGATTCCTACGTGTCAATACTGGGTCGCTACACCACGGAAAACCTTGCGCAGAGACTACTAAAGAAATTTCATCTTTTACGACCAAAGCCGGTATATGGTCATCGTATGCTAAACCACAACCGGTTGTTAAACCAACTATTGCAGACCGGGAAGTAACAAACGCCAACTTTGAAACGATCGGGTCCAGTACCACTAAACCACCTATCATTACCAACAACGAAGTAACAACTATCACACCAAATCCCTCCAAACCAACAACCAAAACCACAAATATAGAATCAAATACCGATG
The DNA here is from genome assembly GCF_030247195.1 of Topomyia yanbarensis. Taxonomy (NCBI): domain Eukaryota; kingdom Metazoa; phylum Arthropoda; class Insecta; order Diptera; family Culicidae; genus Topomyia; species Topomyia yanbarensis. The sequence goes on from NC_080672.1 coordinate 116,957,416, forward strand.
AAGAAAGATTTACAACAGTGACCAGTAAGTACGAGAAACAAATAAGAACATCCGACCGTGAGCATCACGGATGCAGTATTGATGACGACATAGACGTGAACGAAAACGCGAGAAAAGACGAAACGAATGGCCCCCAAGTCGTGGCATACAGCACAGCTAATATTTCACCGCCAAGGAAGAGGATCCTAACACGCAGCAGCCAGCTGCGCCAACAAGATCCAGCGGACAGGCATTTTGATATTTTAAATTTTACCCAATCTATTTTTGATGGATCCCTTACAGACGAATAGCACGTAGGTCCATTTGGAAATAGGACCGAGTAATTACCAGCAGAGAAATCATAAAAAGTAGTTTACCAATGGAATCGCTTTTAGCATTACTCCAGGATTGGCATTTCGCGTCAAAATAACCGATAATGAAGAATTTTGACCGATTTCTTGTAAGTTTTTGCAAGTCTTATTTGCTCGCCAGTGCATTGAAAAGGCAAATACTCCGCGGAAGTAAAATATCAAAGTCGGTCTCAAATTCAATACTGAAACTCTCGATCAGCCTGGTGTCGAAAGTGGGCAAAATTCGATGCTTGATTCTGCGGTTAATCGCAGTTGCGATTCCTCCACCTGATCTAACAATTCGATCAAACCGATGAGTAACAAAATTAGAGTTATTCTTCAATTTACTATTTGACATTTTAAAAAGGTTTCGGTCACAAAGGCAATATGCATATTATGTACTCTCAAGAAGATGAGTCTTTTTTTTCCATACGTTTATTTGACACGGCATTTGCAAAAGCTTTTTACGCCAGTTTCTTTTTTTACATAGCACGTTACAAAAATCCTTAAGACTAATTTTAACTATACTAGTAATTTGTCTAAAACTAACACTGAAATCACTTTATTGTTTGCTTTTTTCCTTACACTGTTGTATTTCATAATGATCTAGTATTTTCGGGTGTATTTATTTACTTTTTTTTCTGTTATTGTCTAAATTTAAAAACTGAATATTCTAGGACACTTTAATTGGTGAATGATTAGCCTTGGATGAGAGTATGAGGAGATGAATTTAATTAAATTTTGACAGACGCTGTTTTTAGAAAATGATAGATAAGTTCCATGTATAGAGGATCGCGATACGCCAGGATGTCTCTAACAGGAACATGGATTGGTCTTCCTCGGACTTGTAAAGAATCTACTAATTGTGATCTGGCTTCACGATATTCAGTGCAGGACCAAACAACATGCTCAATATCGTGGTAACCCTCTCCACAAGCACAATGATTAGCTTCAGCGAGCCCAATACGACGGAGATGCGCATCTAAAGTATAATGATTGGACATGAGCCTAGACATCACACGGATGAAGTCCCGACTTACATCCAATCCTTTGAACCATGCCTTCGTTGATACTTTAGGGATAATTGAGTGTAGCCATCGTCCCATATCTCCATTGTCCCAAGATGTTTGCCAACTAGCAAGTGTCCTCTGTCGAGAAGCGCTATAAAATTCATTGTAAGCGATGGGTCTTTCATATATTTCACCATCTAGTGCACCAATCTTGGCTAAATTATCAGCTTTCTCATTGCCCGCAATAGAGCAATGGGCGGGGAGCCACACTAGGGTAAATTTATAACATTTTCTTGTTAGGTTACTCAGAGATTCTTGTATCTTCCCCAAAACGAATGGATCGTGATTATCAATCCTCTTTGAGCGTAGAGCTGCAATTGTGCTGAGACTATCAGTGAGGATAAAGTAATGGTTCGGGGGTAAAGTATTAATTATTTGCAAACTATAGTGAACTGCTGCTAGTTCCGCTATATAAACAGAGGCGGGTTCTGCAAGTTTGAGAGAAATTGAAAAATTATTGTTGAAAATACCGAAACCAGTGGCCTCACTGATTCGTGACCCATCAGTGTAAAACATTTTAAGGCAGTCTATGTGTTGATATTTACTTGTGAATATTTTAGGGATCTCCCGCGAGCGTAGATGATCCGGAATTCCACGAATCTCTGCTTGCATGGACGTGTCGAAGAATAAGGTGGATTCAGGAGTATCTAGTATATTGACGTATGTGGGAACATACCTAGCAGGCGTTATTTCTTGTGACATGTGATTGAAATACACTGTCATGAATCTGGTTTGGGGTTGAAGTTCGACAAGTCTTTCAAAATTTTCAATTACCAGTGGGTTCATAACCTCACATCGAATAAGTAAACGAGAAGAGAGATCCCAGAATCGGTCTTTTAAAGGAAGAACTCCCGCTAGTACTTCAAGACTCATCGTATGGGTCGACTGCATGCAACTAAGGCAATTCGTAAACAGCGATACTGTATCCGTTCCAGTTTAATAATGTGAGTGTTCGCAGCTGAACGGAAACAGATGCACCCATATTCCATTACTGAAAGTATTGTTGTTTGATACAATCTTATCATGTCACTTGGATGAGAACCCCACCATGATCCAGTTATTGTTCGCAGAAAATTTATCCTTTGTTGGCATTTCGTTATTAGATACCTAATGTGGCCTCCCCATGTGCCTTTAGAATCGAACCAAATTCCGTATTTAAAAGTCAGGACTTGGGCTATCGTTCTACCAACCAACTGAAGCTGAAGCTGAGCTGGATCACGCTTCCTTGAGAAAACGACCAACTCTGTTTTCTCCGTAGAGAAATCGATGCCCAGCTTTAAAGCCCAAATTGATAAATTATCCAAGCTATCTTGCAATGGTTGTTGTAAATTTATAGCTTTTGGTCCTGTGGCAGAAACCACCCCATCATCTGCAAGTTGTCTTAAAGTGCATGGGCTGACAATACAATTATCAATGTCATTCACGTAAAGATTTTGAGAAGGGGGCTTAGACAAGAGCCTTGTGGGAGGTCCATGTAACTTATTCTGAGTGTCGCCAAATAGCCATATGAAAAATGCATGCGCTTTTCTGACAATAAATTGTATAAATAATTATTTAATATCGGTGAAAGACCACATTGATGTAGCTTCTCCGAGAGAACATCAATGGAGACTGAGTCGAATACTCCTTTTATGTCTAAGAACACAGACGCCATTTGTTCTTTTTTTGCGTAAGCGAGTTGGATTTCTGACGAAAGTAGCGCCAGACAATCATTCGTTCCCTTTCCCCTCCGAAAACCAAACTGGGTATCTGATAGCAAGCCGTTCGCCTCAACCCAATTGTCGAGACGTCGTAGGATAATTTTTTCCAACAATTTCCTGATGCAGGATAGCATTGCAATCGGTCGATACGAGTTATGATCGGAGGCTGGTTTTCCCGGTTTTGGAATAGCGATAACTCTCACTTGTCTCCAGTCGTGCGGGACAATGTTCTGCTCAAGAATCTTATTGAATAAATTCAACAAGCGTCTTTTTGCTAGGTCAGGCAGATTCTTCACCAAGTTGAATTTAATTCTGTCTAGTCCCGGAGCATTATTGTTGCATGAGAGGAGTGCAATTGAAAATTCCATCATTGTCAAAGGCGAATCTATGAAATCGTTACTTGTTGGAGCATCGCGAATGATTTTCTGCGCAGGAGCAGAATCTGGACAAACTTTCTTGGCAAAATTAAATATCCAACGATTCGAAAAATCTTCGCTTTCATTAGTCACGTTACGATTCCTCATTCTTCTGGCTGTGTTCCAAAGAGTACTCATTGATGTTTCTCTTGACAAGCCATCAACGAAGCGTCTCCAATAACTAGACTTTTTGGCACGACGGAGACTGTCAAATTTGTTTTGCAAAATAAAATAATTTTCAAAGTTCTCACGTATACCCCCTTTCTGTTTCATAATTTCTTTGTAGGCAACTTGTTTAGCTTCATATGCATCAGAGCACTCTTTGTCCCACCAAGGATTAGGGGGCCGTCTATTTATTGTCATTCCAGGATTGCATTTCGTTTGGGCTTGTTCTGCTGCTTCAATAATTAAACCCGCTAAGAATTCATATTCTTCGGTAGGGGTAGCTCTTCTGTCGAAGCAAGAGAAGTGGAAATTAATGTTTCGTATGTTTTCCAATCAATATTTCGTGTTAAGTCATAAGGAACATTGATTGAATTCGTAAGGCCTAATTCACTGTTAATTGAAACAACGATTGGCAAATGATCGCTACCGTGAGGATCAGGTACAACCTTCCACGTGCAATCTAACCGAAGTGATGTCGAGCACAGAGATAGATCTAACGCACTTGGACGTGCAGGAGGTCTGGGGATGCGTGTTGTTTCGCCAGTATTTAAAACTGTCATATTAAATTCGTCACAAACATTGTATATCAAAGAGGATCGATTATCATTGTAGAGGGAACCCCACAATACTCCGTGCGAGTTGAAGTCTCCCAGTATCAGACGCGGAGCAGCCATGGATTCCACTACCTCAAAAATTTGACGTTGTCCAATTTGAACTTTGGGAGGTATATATATAAAAGCGATAGACATGTCTTTGCCTTTAATATTCGTTTGGACTGCTACAGCCTCAATGCCAGCAATCATGGGGATGGTAATTCTATAGAAAGAATAGCACTTTTTAATTCCTAGAAGCACTCCTCCATACGGGGTGTCTCGGTCTAGGCGAATAATGTTGAAATCATTTAAGTTGAAATTAATGTTTGAGGTAAGCCATGTTTCACATAGAGCAAAAGCATCGCATTTCAAATTATGCAGTAAATTTTTTAAGGAATCAATTTTTGGTATGATACTTCTGCAATTCCACTGTAAAACAGTGATGGAGTCTTTCACCTTAGGAGTTGAATTAACCATTGAAAGATATAATTGCTACAAGGATGGGCCATTGAGCAATCAGCTGCTCTAAAAATGTTCTAATTGTTGGGAGGAAAGCTGAAAGTATACTCTTTAGTGGTTCAGAAATATTGAATACTTTAAAAATCCAATCAACAATTTCAGAAAATTTCAATAATCCTACCCCCGGCTGAGGCTCAGAGGAAATCGAAATTTTATTATTTCCAGTAATGGTGTTCTGTTTGGATTGTATGTTCCCAAAACCGGGCGGAATTGATTTCGGTTTTGAATCGGAATTTTTCGGTTTTGGGCGCAGTTTATCTATTGGTGGAGAAATTTTAAGGCCCTTTCTTGGCAGCTTGGAAAAAGAAGACTGTTTTCTTTTTCTGGAATTTCCGGGTAAAACAAATGATGTACCTTCGCACGCTCCGTCAGAGTCAGACTGTTCCGAAAATAGAGATGTGTAAGTGTTTTCTAAGATGATGGGTTTAGGGGTAGCATTTTTCAACATTTCTGCATAGGAGCGCTTAGACCTCTCCTTCAAGGATCGTTTGATTTTATCCTCACGCAATTTATAAATGGGGCATGCAGGGAGCTCATGCGAGTTTTCTCCGCACATTAAACATTTTTCTGAATTTTCATTGCATGTATCCTCTTGATGAGAACCCCCACATTTGCCACACCGTGCCTTATTGGAACAGTAAGTGGCTGTGTGGCCAAGCTGTTTGCAATTAAGGCAATTCATTACACGAGGGATAAAAAGGCGAACAGGGAGACGAATCTTATCGATAATGACATAGTTGGGCAGCGCAGACCCAGCGAAAGTCACACGAAACGAGTCAGACAGTCGATAAACTTTTTTATCTCCTTCGTGTGATACTGAATGCAATTGCTTGCATTCAAGTGTTATTACGTCTTTAAGTATGGTGTCTTTGAAACGACCAACCCCATGCTTAACTAAGTCATCAACAGTCAAACTCGATTCTGTGATGACCCCATCAATTTCAATTTCCTTTGAAGGAATATACGCTCTATATTCACGCGTAAAAAGCTCGCAAGAAGCAATTGCATTGGCTTGTTTGAGACTACCAACGACAATGCGTATTTTATCTTTATTAACTTTGACGATCTCTTTTACATCCGAGAATCGCGAAGTCAAATCTTTAGAAATTTGAATGATATTTAGCGCCTTTGCTTTACGCCTAATAAATACAATCCATGGTCCCGTTGACGACTCTGGGTAAATTTTAATTCTAGTCGGATTAACATTTTCAGCAGAAGGCTTAGGGGGAGGGTCTGTTACTCGTTCTCCCATCTCTTCATCCATTTTACCTAGTAAGAAAAACTATCACAAAAAGGAAAGAAAATTATACCTATTATCTATTAGGTGACGAAGACACCGGTAGAACACACCTCATGTGTTACGTTGTAAACTCGGTGCCCGTTGTTTGACAATGTGACACTTGCTGTCCTTCTTCGTCGCGTTGCTTCTTCAGTAGAGAAATAGTCCTACCTGCAACACTTCAAAACTCTCTTCGATTAAGCTGCTCGTCGGTATCACCACCACAAGCGCGCTCTCTCTGTTTCCACCACCTCGGTAGACAAATGTGGCTACCTGTGGCTTGCTGCGAAAATCCCTCTGTCGATGCGGCACTTTTCTGTGCCACTTGTTTTCCTTATTCGTCGTACCACTTCTGCGGTAGACAAATAGAGCAAATGGGTCTACCTGTGACGCTTCCCTCTCGTCGATTAGAATTGCCCGACAACACCAATACACTATATTTTTTTCTGTGTGTACATGTACGATCACTGTCGATTTCTGCCACCGCGGTAGGCAAATTCGTCTACCCGCGGTTTGCTGTCAAAACACCACTTGTCGAGGATGCCGTTGACCACGCCTCCGACGTATCAACTGTCGACTCACACTTAACAAACTGGTCTCTCTCTCCCACAATAACGCATACAGCGTCTCGCACTCCGTCACTCTCTCGAGAACAAAACCTTCCACCTGGAGGCACAACCGTCTCGGTCGGTTGCAAAAACTGTTATGAAGATGAGTCTTTAGTGAACAAGTATTCCAATTTAATAAATTTAAATGATTATTTCAAATTCATTACAATTTTTTTTAGTGAATTCCCACCCAGTTTGAAAAGTATCAAACATAGAGGCAGAATTTAGCATTGCAGTCATCAATTGCAACATTGATTGCTGCAACAATTCGATCTTTTTTCCGTAATGTTACCTAGATCTATTGGAGTGAATCAAGTGTTGTTTGGAGATGAAACTGGAGGCGTGGTAGTTATCGTTGGTTTTGTCACGTTACCTGCTACTGGAGCATAAGATGACACATCATTTCAGTGTGATGGGACTGAGGTAGCACGTCCTTGTATGGGTAGAGAAGTTGTATTTCTATTTTGAATCTGAGGAACACGCTTAAATATGTTTTGTTGAAAGGTACCTCAAGAAGCATTTTTTTATTTGTTGCTTTTTTATTTGTTTCGTTTTTTTCTTGTTTTTCGAATAATACATGCCTATAAATTCGACTTATGGTTTCCGCGACCATTAACGCATTTGAAACATTTTACTGGACAGACGTCCTTTGTGAGTAAATTATCACCACATATCATATATTTGGAATCTTAATGACAATTTTTAGTGCCGTGTCAGATGCTATGCTATCTACTCATTGGGTCAGATTCTGAATTCTTCCCCCATGTTGTATATAACTTCCCCACTTTACTCGCTCGTGGGACATTAAACGTGCCTTTCCTAATAGTTTCAAATTAACTACCTCATTACGGTTAAAATGAATTAAATGAAGCTCCTGCTTAATCCAAAGCGTAGTGGCGCGTTTTAGCCGTTAGCGTTTCTTCTCATAAGAACAACTTATCCAAGTAAATCTTTCAATTCATTGAATATTTTGTCCAAATTTTGACATTGCAGTTATTCTGTCAAGATAGCCTGAAATGGTCTATCTGTCTTGAAATCATATGAATAAAATTTATATAACTTCTCCGTGAAGGCGTTTGTAACCATCCGCATCAACTCGACATTCTATTCTTCTAGCAATATAAAAAGAGACTCACGTCCGAAAGGAACGTTGAAAACCCAGTTCGAAAGGCTCTGATGTCGAATGATCTTCGACTTTTTGGGAGGATCCAGACATGTTGGAAGAATTAGGGTAAGGTGGGGCAAATCCGACTATTGGGTAAACCCGACCCTTCTCTGTTATCGCGATTCGGAAGCACTACGCGAACTAATATCAATGTTGTCGTGTAGAGCATCGAAAATAATCATAATGGTGGTATGACAGCATTTTATTAGCCTATATTGAGATGTTCAAACGACAATAAGTGTGTTTTTACAACTTTTGATTTTTTTTGTGCATCATTGACTACCGGATGTGTTTGATTGTTAAAGTGATTGCATAAAAAATGTCAGTGGATTTATATTCTTTGAGTCCTCAAAGTGCATAGATGATCTTTTTTTCCAGAGTTGTCCTACTGGAGCTGTAGAGCTAGGTTCTCGGAAGGGCTCCCCGTCAGAATCACATACTACAATTTGCAGACGAGACAGGCAATGTCGCCCACTAAAACACTGCTTTAGGCCAATTGTAGCGGGCCGTGATTCTGAATGTGATATTCATTGTACGGTTCAGGTATGTGCGGGCGTAGGGACTCGCGATCGCGTGTATCATCGCGAAGAGTTCGAGCACTTGTACGTTAACGTGTTCGATCGCGTGTGCGATTGTATGTCGCGTGTGCTAACGTGTAACTTTGCGTGTATAAATTCTATTTTATAACCGTGTGCCTTTCGCATATTCGCGTGTGTTCTTGGATAATCGCGCGCGGACCGTGAATCTAATACTTTATTTTTGGTGCACGGCTAAGATGCTAAAAGAGAGTGAGATCTTCCATATCACTAGAGGTCTCGGTGATGTCGCCATGGAACGTGTTGTCTAGTGGATATGAGCTTTATTTTTTGATTGGTCCTACTGAATGTATGGACCTAAGTTACTAGGACAGAGAGTAATGGATTCCGGACGTAACCGATTCATGATAGCGCGAAAACGGACGGAAGTGCTAAAACGTTCTCCTTATTATCGGGGTGTTATCAAGTTTGCGCGATCGCGAACGTCGGTGTGCGTTGTTAATCGTGAAGGGCTTGAGCGTTCGTAAGCTAACAAGTTTGTCACAAGTGCTCGCGTTCATGTGACTTCGCGTGTATAAGACTGGATTTTGTAACCGTGTGGCCATTCCTATATACGCGTGCGTTTTTGGATGGTCACGCGGACCTTCATGATGATAGTTAGTTTTCGGTGTACAATTCACATTCTGACAGGGAGTAAGTTACCCCGTATCACTAGAGTCCTCGGCCATGTCGCCATGTAACGTGGTGTCCAGTGGATATGAGAGCTTTCTTTTTTTAATTGCTCCAATCGAAGGCATGAACCTAGTCTGCTGATATCAAGGATAGAAACATCCGGAAGTGACCGATTCATGATCGTGAGACTGCGGAAGTTTTTAGGTTCACGCTTGAGACCGCGTTTGAAAAGTTATAGGAGCTGAGAAATTCACTTTATCACCGGGATGTTATCAGGTTTACGAAATCGCAGGTGTAGGTGCCGTGGATGGTCACGAAGGGCTAAAGGATTTGTATATTAACATGTTTGCCACGTGTATGTAACTTCGCGTGTATAATTTCGATTTTATAATAATGTAGTGTGTATTCTTGTTTGATCGCGCGCAAACCGTGAGTCTGATGCTTAATTTTTAGTGCATGGTACATCTGGTAGATAAGAGTCCGTTTCCTCATATCACTAGAGATCTAGGTCATGTCACCATGTTGTTTAGTGAATACGAACGTCACTTTTTTGATTGGTTCAACTGAAGACTTAGTCCAGACTGCTAGAACCGAGGTAAGACTTCCGGACGTGACCGTTTCATCATCGCGCGAGTGGTGGGTTAATGTTTGAGACCGCGTTTGGAAGTTCAAAGATGCTACGCTTACTTAACTACCGGGGTTTTTTCATGTAGGCGAAATCTTGGGCGTAAGTATGTATGGATTAGTGCAATTGCATGGTCGCGTTTGTGGTCAGGTTTGTGTTATCGTGAAGGCCCCGAGCGTTTGTATCTATATGAGTATAGATAGCGTATAGTAGAGATATACTAATAAAAGGAATCATAACATGCCGAATAAAGAAAAAAAGTTGTGAAGAGCTTGATTAGAAGTGTATAAATTGACCGATACTATTTTGGTATACATCAATAATAGAAAAGCAAACTAATAGATGTACAAAAGAAACAGACTAGCGAAGTAGAATGTAACATGCAATCAAGCTCGTCTAAATGCAGCAAATGTTGTATATTTACCATTAACGACAAGTGCATGCTGTTAGACTTTCATTATGGTATGCTGGCCGGGAATGACTCAAGTGCGTCGGTAAATTCATTGTACCCTAATTTATCCAATCCGGCTTTCCCGAATGAATAGAACTAAATGTATAAATTGATCACCAGAAGTATTAGCCATTATTCTATCATATATGCCAGTTCTGCATTCATTCCCTGACCCAACTGCCAAAAAAAATACTCAGACGAACACATACATGGATAGGCATACGACTAGCACATAACAATTGTACACTAGTTCGAAAAACTACGATTATTTCAAAGCGGCAACTAATAGCTTTCTACTTATGTATTTGTTAAATTAATTCAATTATTAAATTAATTTAATTAGTATATGCACGATGAAGAATTCGACCGATAAATGGACACACAATGACTCACACTGTGAGCCCCGTCCACGGATACCGCCATCAAATTGTGGAACAATATCTGCAAATACGGCACACAGCAAACGTCAATGCAAGACGACCCGCCAGTCGGCCACATCACCGCGCACAGACCAGTGGTTGAGCGTTTGTATGCGCTGGTGCAGAGTATGAAGAAACATAGAACATAAAAAAGGCGCATAAGCCCTCTCGGTCTCCTCGATGCACCACTATCGAGGCGTAATGCAATAACGATCTTAAAGCAGTTGTTCTTTAGCGCTGATGCACGCAATATGCCTGATGATGTTTGCAATACCGTCAAACCCCTCAACCATGGGGAGGGTACAAAGTGCATAGATGAATTTAGTCCAATAATATGAATATAATATATCTGTAATATCTGTACTAAACCAACCATAAACATAGGCGGTCGGGTTACCCCACCGTTTTTGAAAACAGCAAAAATGAATGTTTTCGTAAAACGCTTGTATTTCAAAATTTTCCCAAGATGCGAATAAAATATTATACATTGCCCAGAAGTCTAACCTTTAATTTGATACACAAAACGACTTGATCCGATGTAAAATGAACATTATACAGCCAAAACCATTTACTAGGATTTGCCCCACCTTACCCTAAATATTTCCTTGGGCTGAATTATTCTTGAAAACGATTGAGTCTCAAAAACCTGTTTTAATCCACCTAGCGGTGCAATTGTGCCTTTCTCATTTCTCTAAACTATGACACGGAGGCTTTTTATGTTTAACATACTTGTGGAAATGTCCATTACATTCTTAGTACACTTTGCACTTATACACAATGGCATGCCAGCCACGAACTTGATGAGCTACGTGTCGACGGTGAATCACTTGAAACAAAAAAATATCATACTCCATTAGCCTAATCAGCATTAGATCAATGTTATCTGCTTGCTAACTCTTTTTGTCATGCGGGGGTGGGTATGTGAGGAGGACGAAAGTCCCATGAACGAACGACTCCCCAGCTTAAATTGGTATGCTTTGTGATATAGTGGTGGTTTAAAGATGATGGGGTTGAAAGGGAGGGGTATGAGGGCTGGATGGGGTGGTGGTCTGAGGGCTGATTTAAGGAGATTTTTAAAGGAGGGGAGTGAGCAGTAGAGGGGGGGGGGTGTAACCCCTCTCCGTAAACCATCAACTACGCCCCTGTTAAAATCCAGAAACCTTACGCGAGTCGAAAAAAAAATTTGGCCGGGATTAGGTTGACGTTTTTCAGTGTGATTGCATAACCTTTCTATATGAGAAAGGCAAAAATGTGCCAAAATCCAAAAAAGTGAATCGTCGTCAAATTTTTTTTTCGAGTTTGCATCAAATCTCGACGTTTCATGCACCTTGAACACATTTAGCATCAAAAATAAAAATTCTATTTTTAATTTTTCCTATAGTTTATATGAGAAATTTCTGTGTGGCCGCACTCTGAAACCCGTAATTCCGGAACCAGAATTCCGATCGATCCAAAATTCAATAGCAGCCGATGGGAAGGTTGCACCTTTCATTTGAGACTAAGTTTGGGCAAATCGGTCCAGCCATCTCTGAGAAAAATGAGTGACATTATTTGACACATACGCACATACATACACACACATACACACACACATACACACATACACACACATACAGACTTTTTCCGATCTCGACGAACTGAGTCGAATGGGATATGACACTCGGCCCTCCGGGCCGGGATTAGGTTGACGCTTTGAGTAAAAATGTAGGTCTTAAGGCAGACTAATTGTCGAAACTATGTAGGTAGTCTTGGAAAGACTCTAGGTAAACCAGGAGTTATCAAGTTTTGCGGCCGGATTGAACGAATGCTCAAGCTGGACTGAAAAATTGACTATTCGCTCCTAATGGAAGACGTTCATTTATTGAGAAATCCGAATATGTGCGAACTTTGTCGGAGCTTTTTATTTTTTTATCGTGGTCATGACCCCAGTATCTTATTGCGAATTACTATTGGAACATCCACGAAACTTTCTAGTACAGATAACGCGTCAGCTCCGGTGTCATATAACGGATCACACGCAAACAATTACGGAAAAGAGCTCAGCTGAAGGAAAAAAACAGTCTCGAGGCGAGCAACATTTCGCGTGGATCTCGTCGCGTTCCGAACTGAACTCGCTTTGCGGTGACGAGTCCGACCGATTGCACTCAATCTGTTTCTTTCATACCTATACCATTTATTTATCGTAGGATGCATAACAGGGCGCCGCCAAAGAGCCCGCTTTACCGCATCGCGACATGCGACGTGATGAATCTTCATCAGCATAGCTCCGAATGCGGGAGCACGCGAGAACCGTCCAAGTGTTTTGTAATAAGTACACGGTATTCATCGTCGGTTTGCGCCACGTCACGCCGCAAGTTAGAAAAGACACGAGTATGATTCGAATCCTCTTCCTTTGTTGATGGACACTCTCGGGTAAGGAAAAATCAAGGCTTGGCCGATTGAAGGTGGAAAAGGTACCTTTTGCCGGAGGTGCGCCAAACGTGTGGTTCGGTAGAATCTTTAATGTGTTATTCTGTTCTTTTTTCCTGTCATTCATTCAGGTACGATCAATCAAATTTGTCTTCAGTGCTCGGGGAATTCATTATCTTGCTTGTTGTATGTTCAACGAAGGGAAGATTGATAGTAGAATCAATTGCTTCGTCCGTAGACACATGCTCTGAAGTTTTCTCTTGTTGTTTTCCATCTGTTCGTAATATTTCGACGAATTGGAATTCAGCTGCAGGACGAAGCACATTCAAGATGTACTGGAAGGGGTGAGAGTGCGTTTTACAACTCACATCGAGTGATGGAGCATCGACTTTCTGCTGTCATGCTACAGACAATCCTAAGGAATGCTGCATTGCATGCAAATTTTGCAGAACAACATTCCACAACCCTCGGCAATAACTAGACTTCTTGGATGAAAAACTGGCCAAGACGTTTTTTGTACGACACCTTTAAACTCTTTAAACGTATTTTTGTAAAATTGTACTTTTGTGAAATTGTACTTTCAGTTAGATGTTAATTTTTTCTCCTACAACACAGGTAGCATTTTCAGGTTCTTAGCGGCTCTTTTCAAGTCGTAATCAAAATAAAAGAAGCTTAATTTTAATCGGTTGAAGCTAAAACTGAAACAACAGCGCTTCACCGTATCGAAGACAATTTTCTATCCTAAAGCCGAACCACGAGCGCACAATTTTCGATTAGATAGAGAGAAGAATAATGTAAAACGCGTGATGAGCTGCGAAACCGATCCGCAATCAAACGTTCGGTTGATGAGATGACTTGATTGCAGGGGCAGGATGGCCAGTGGGGATCTCGTCATCTAAGCCCCGGGGCAAAGTAGCAGCAATTCAACTCGGTGTGGCGTGCAGGCAGAGAGAGAGAGATAATGAAAACGATCGCTAAGCAGCAAATCAGCCAGAAGAAATGTGTGATGATGTAACGTGATCGGTGTATAGCGCGAACTGAAGATGCGTCCAATAACAACAACAACCGCGTCATGGAGTCCGTGCGATTGACGACCGAACGGAATTGGTGGTTGTAGGTTTTTTTTACTATTTTTTAGGACACTTGATCGTGTGAAATTTGGTTACCTTGTTGCGAATGACACCATCGGTGATTTATGATTAGATGACGAATCTATTCAATTTTTTCTGATCAACCAAACGTGGACCAGTTTTATGATGGTAGAGCGACCGCTATAGTGTTGATTTTATTGTTATTAATTCCTTTGTTGATGCTATAGAGTGATATAAGACAGGAAAAAATGTGGATTCGATAAACTGCAAACTTCATGGGAAAGCCCATTCACACATGCAAGAGAATTTCGTTATGCACTAAAATCCCCAAAAAAGGTTTACAGGTAGTACCATGTAGATTTGATGCGGACGTTTAATAAACAACCTATATATAAACAGTGATTTCCGTTCAAGGACCATGGAATTTCCAACTAATGCACAGTGGTCCGAATCCACAATTTAGGAAGACAAAAATGTTTGTAGCTAAACCTTATATTTTGGAGCTACGATGTCTTCAGTACAAATAATCAGTATCCAATGAGCCATCTCCAGATGTAGATGGTATTAGGGTGACTCTTATTGTTAGGGTGTTTCAAAAATTATTTTCTGAATGTGGGGAGATAGAATATATCAGTCTTCAGAAATATTGTGTAGGAACTTATACCAAGCAACTTTGCCCAAGACATCATAGTTGTATCTCAAAAGGTTTTCATTTTATAGCTGTTTGAATTGAGCCCAAGTTGTTTCTAACAAAAACTATTTTTTTGCTGCAACTTTTTTATTTCTTATTTCTCGAAAACGGTGCCTTCAGATAATTTTTAAAGCTCATCGGGACAATTTTTTTCTTAGTAGAAGAATTCAGATAACACTTTTAGAACCGAAGCTATGAGCAATATTGAATAAAAAATAGGTCCTTTTACAATATTTATATCTATAATTGGGGCAAACATTATTTTTCTTGCATTTCAAAGAGAATACTTTCAGGCATATTTTAAAAAAATGGCGAAGGTGCTATTTCTGAAACAAATTTAAATCGAGTTTGAAAATTGTGATTTTACTACAGAAAAATCCCCCTTGAAGCGCCAAAATTTCTCAAACGGGCCACCGAAATTAGGTGATATCGCAATTCCGATGGAGGATCCAATTTTTTAGTTGTATGTGGGATTGTAAAACCAAATCCAGACGGGCACAGTGAATTTTTTTTTTGATTATCATATCACAGACTAACAGACATAACACTATGAGAAAAATCTTTAAAAAATATAGATTTACTAGAACATTTGCGCCATCATTTACACACGGTCCCATTTACACTCATTTGCAAAATGGTTATCCCTCAGGCTCGGGAACAATTTTTCACTAGTTGTCTATCCCCCGTATACTTACGCATACATCAGTGGCGCCATAATCTCAAATGCGGCCACAGTCCCAACTAAAAATTTAGTTAAAATAACCGTTCAAGCGGGCGAAGAATTGTTTTCTAGTGTTATGTCTCTTAATTTGTAATAATATTGACATTTGAAGTTATTAGACCGTTTATTTTTAACAAGTTACTACGGGCGACCTTATTGGCCGTTTTTAACGAACTAATCAGCAATGAACTTGTAGTAAGGCACAGATTAGTGAATTTTTCATATTCGAAAAATTTCAATTTTGTATATTTTATAAACAATTGTTTATAAAAAGTGAAATAAAAAAGCGTTCTGCGCCTCTTTTTTGTTCGAAAAAATACCACATATGCTACTTTTAGTACTTAACAACATGCCGTCGAGAAAAAATAGCTCGCCATTTGTAACTAAATTATTCCACACCGAACGTCGCTGCGTACGGATTTCGAACAACGGATTAAAAGCGTGAACAGCTTGCGTTGCGGCGACTCCTCATGGACTAACATGTCTGTTGCAGATTTTGTCGAATTACCAAGGGATTAGTAAATGGAAGCGCGGCAAGCAAGCGCGGTAAACCTTTTTCAGTCTATAACTTTGAATTCAATGCGATGACACATACATATTTATACACCAATCGATTGCTTAGCCTACCGGTGGGTCTGTACCGGATCTTGGAAAGTTACTTCCAGAACCGCGTACTGCTATACGAGACCGATGCCGGTCAGAAAAGGGTTCCGATTACCGCCGGAGTCCCGCAGGGCTCGATCCTAGGCCCGGTGCTATGGAACCTCATGTATGACGGGGTTCTGAGACTGAAGTTCCTTCCTGGAGTCAAGATCGTCGGCTTTGCTGACGACGTAACCTTGGAGGTCTACGGGGAGTCAATTCCTGAGGTAGAACTAACCGCAGAACACGCGATCAGCACGGTGGAGGAATGGATGAGCGCGAGAGGCCTGGAGCTCGCTCATCATAAGACGGAGGTAGTTATCGTCAACAACCACAAGTCGGCACAACATGCAGTTATCCATGTGGGAGAAGTCGCGATCACTTCACAGCGAAGTCTGAAGTCTCTCGGAGTCATTATAGACGACAAGCTGACCTTCGGCAGCCATGTCGACTATACATGCAAGAGAGCGTCGACTGCTGTTGCGGCTCTATCAAGAATGATGTCCAACAGCTCAAAGGTGTGCGCCAGTAGACGTAGGTTACTGGCAGGCGTTGCCGTATCTATCCTCAGGTACGGCGGCCCGTCATGGTCAAGAGCACTGAGGGTAACCAGTTACCTACAGAAACTGGAGTGCACCTACCGCGTGATGTGCCTCAGAGTGATATCTGCCTACCGCACGGTATCACACGATGCATCCTGCGTGATAGCGAGCATGATGCCAGTCGGGTTGGTCATTCGGGAAGATGAGTAGTGCTTTGAGCTACGTGGAAATAGGGGAGCCCGCGAGCGCACCAGGGTGACCTCGGTCGCCAGATGGCAGCGTGAGTGGGACAACTCCTCGAAAGGTAGGTGGACCCACCGGCTGATACCTAGCATATCGAGCTGGGTGGGAAGACCCCATGGGGAAGTTCACTTCCACCTGACACAATTCCTGTCAGGCCATGGCTGTTTCCGACAGTACCTCCACAGGTTCGGGCACGCGGAGGTCCCAGTCTGCCCGGACTGCCCAGGTTTAGACGAAACTGCCGAACACATACTGTTCGTATGTCATCGGTTCGACGTCGAAAGAAGAGCAATGCTTGACGTCTGTGGCTGGGACACAACCCCGCGGATGTGTCAATCGGTGGAGAAGTGGAACGCAGTCTCGGCTGCTACCATCCAGATTGCTAGTAGGCTACAGGTAATCTGGCGAACCGAGCAACAGACGACGGGCACAGCTAACTAGTGATTGGTTAGCTCATGCCGAGGCAGGTTTTTTTCGCAGCGACTGGCAACCGCGTAAGGGGTAAACCCAGCCACCCCGAAGCAAGACAGAAGAGTGAGTTAGGCGTATAAGTGGACGGCCTCATGCCAAGACGGGAGGGTCGTAGCGTAGTATGTTGGAACTTAGCTATCGATGCCTCATGGCGTGGCAGAGGAGTGAAAGGGTGAGCATCCAAGTCAGTCTCACACGGCATGTTAAGGGTGAGCACAAAAGTCAGCCTCACAGGTAGAGGCAGCACAAAAGTCAGCCTAGCGAGGTATGAAAAAGGTGAGCACACAAGTCAGCCTCGAATGGTATGTCAGAAGTGGGGCCTAAGAAAAATGTCCCACATGGGATGCCAGGGGGAGTGACAAAGGTACAATAGAGTGGCACGATTGAGAGTGAGTCAGGTGATAGGGTGAGCACCCAAGTCAGCCTCACATGGTATGGGTGGGGCGAGCACAAAAGTAAGCCTAGCAAGGAATGAGTAAGGTGAGCACACAAGTCAGCCTCGCAAGGAACGAAAAAGGTGAGCACAAAAGTCAGCCTCATGTGGGAGTGTTTGAGAGTGAATCAAAGTGCGATTGAGAGAGCACCCAAGTAAGCCTCATACAGGATGTATGAACGCGTGAGTGAGAGTGAATGAGTACATCTAGTACAGCCATCCCCCCAGAAGTAATACCGAGAGGTAGTTCCTGGGAGGAATGATGGCGGAGCCCAATGGAGTTTAGTCGGTATTAATGGCAGCGTCACCATTCGAGCCCAACACGCCCCCAGTGCACCCCGTGTGGTAGATTGGACCCTACCAATAGCACGTGTACTGGGCTAGGACGTAAAGGTCTTCTCCATTGTAAAAAAAAACACCAATCGATTGCTATCAATGCAGGCTACAAACTGAAATATGTCATCAGTTAACTTTAAATGTTAATTACTTCGCATTTCTATGATCTTTTTGATTATTTTCAATGAATTTCAAAAAAATGCTTCCATTATGGCGCCACTGATATATGCGCAAGTATACGGGGGATAGACCACTAGTGAAAAATTGTTCCCGAGCCTGAGCGATAACCCTTTTGCAAATGAGTGGTTGGGACCGTGTATAAATGGTGGCGCTAGTGTTCTAGTAAAATTGGCGGATCGACATTCTTTAAGGTATTTTCTCATAGTGTTATGTCTGTTAGTCTGTGATATTATCACCAAAAAATTACAATACCAATCATACCAAAAAATTGGATCTTTCATCGAAATTGCGAGACATTTTGGCTCTACATAGGGCATTTTTCAGTAGTAAAATCACAATTTTCAAACTCGATTTAAAAAATTTAAATCAGATATATTTTTTAAACATGTTACAACATAAAAACAGTTTTTGTTAGGAACCCTCCAAGTTGCTCAATTAAAATAGCTATAAAATGAAAATCTTTTGTGATACAACTATGATGTCTTGGGCAAAGTTGCTTGGTATAAGTTCCTACACAATATTTCTGAAAACTGCAATATTCTATATCTACCCACATTCAGAAATTAATTTTTGAAAAACTCTAACAGTAAAAGCTACCCTAATACCATCTACATCTAGAGATGGCCTATTCAATATTGATTATTTATTCTGAAGTCATCGTAGCTCTAAAATATAAGGTATAGCTACAAACATTTTTGTCTTCCTAAAATGTGGATTCGTACCACTGTGCAATATTATAGGGTGTTTGTTGCCTTTACGCATTTAAAAAAATAATTTGAGATGCCGCATTGAAAACACTCTTCAACATGCAATCGGGGAGCTGAACCAAAAGAAAGTGGCGACATTTTTGGCTCCCAAGAAAGCCCTGGTGAAGAAATTTTTGAAAAGAACGAACAGGGTCTCACAGTTTAAAATCATAGTTTGTATAAAGAACTAGGCGTGTTCAAGAGAGAAGATGTCAATAAAAATGTTCATCCTAAATTTTCGCATAAAGTCTTACATAAAATGCTTATTATATCGAAAAAGTAATCTATGCATTTTTTAGCTCAATCGGACATCACTAAGGGGGTGCGGCGTTCAAATATTGATTTCATAAGATTCGAAAAAATCCAAACGGGGGAGTACATGAAATGTTGAAAAACGATTTTTTTTGTCGAAATGTGTCTAAAACTAGCATAAAATATCAGCATCTAGTGTCAAAACAAACGAAAACCGCTAAAAACAAAGTTAATTTTTTTTTAGTTCAGTCAGAAAAAAAACCTGAAATCCAAAAAATTTTATTGTAATACCTTATGACTTCAAAAAAATTTTTCCGGCGAGCTGGGCTTGGAAGCAGTACAAATAAAATGATGACAGGAATTTAGGGTTCCAACTTAATCATCGTGAAGATATTTTTGAAAAAAATTGCAACGAGATTTCACAGTTTTCCAAAGCTTTGCAAAATTTTAAAAAATGTCATTTTTTAGGTGAAAATAGGTACCTTTGAACGAATTTTCCCATCGAACTGGGCTTGGGAGCAAAACAAATAAAAAGATGGCAGGGATTTAGGATTTCAACTAAATCAAGAAATTGCCTGTCATTGTTTTTATTTTTTTCTGCTCCCAAGCCCCAGTTTGTTGGGAAAATTCGATCAAAAACAACCATTTTCTTCTAAACATGTTAAGTTCTTAAATTTCGCAAAACTTTGATTTTAAACAGTTCCGTTCCATTTGTTTTTAAAAAATTCTTCACAATGATTTAGTTGGAACCCTAAATTCCTGCCATCTTTTTATTTGTTCTGCTCCCAAGCACACATAAATTTTCGTATTCTTTTCACAAAACTTTCGTTTAAGCTGTGAAGTCACGTTTCAATCTTTTTCAAAAATTTCTTCACGATGGTGTAGTTGGAACCCTAAATCCCTGCGCATATTTGCTCTGCTCCAAAAAAAAAAAATAAAAAAAAAACTTCCGCATTTCCAAATTGATATTGTTTTTATTGTAAAAATACATTATTTTATTAGTGGTTCATTGACCCATGTTGTCTAGAAAAAATAAGATCATTACATGTACTACTTTTCAATTCACGAGCATTTTCGTACTTCGGGGGGCTAAACCCGGAGGTGCCTAGGGTCCAAAAGGGGCTAACCCACAATTCACACTTCCTTTCCCTATCATTCGATTTAGAGTTATGGTGTCTTTGGAAAAGTTGTTGTATGACATCTAGCGCTTTATTTCATCATTTCATATTAGTTTAGAATTCAGTCGCTAGGGCGGAGCTGTTATAAACTTTTTAACGGAACGAGATAGAAAGATGGTGTCTACGACAAAGTTGTATGTTAGGTAATTATGAATATATCTTCTAAATATACCAACTTTGTAGGTCCTACAGGTTTTGAAACATGGCGCATTTTTGAAAACATAATCTGTAAATAATTGTTTTAACTAAAACCTTCTCCATCTCGAAACATGCAGGACCTACAAAGTTTGCATTTTCAGTAGATATATTTAAAATGATAGGACCTACAACTTTCTCGAAGACATCGCATATCTATCTAGCTGCATTCAAAAGTTGATAACAGTGCCACCCTAGTAACTCTTCAGAAGATATCATTAATCTATAACGAAAGATAATAATTGATTTTACGTTATTTGACTTTCAGACCACAATGTACCGTTTTTCTCTTAATTCCTTATTGCTGGGTGAACTTTCAATATGGAGACATAATACCTTCACTGGAATTTTCATAAAAATATGCTCAACAATTTACATTCGTGCAAAAAAATAGATATTATATTGAAAATAGCCATACATATCTAGTGTATAGGCGGCCCTTACCTTCAGGAACGACTGTTTGAGCCGAAACGTCAACGTACAATGCAATCCAACTAAAAACAGTATTATATCCCGTTCACCGATATATGAGCTACAACACAAAATTTACTGATTGCGAATCGATTGACTACTTTTTCTTAAAACCTCGGAAAACGAACGAGAAAACTTGAATTTCCATAAGACTCAATGTGGGGTTAGCCCCTTTTGGACGCCAACTAGTACTGGGGTTACCTCCATGGTCAACTTTGACTACTAATAACAAAAAATCTAAAAATTATTTTCAAAATTCTTAAATGGCAGTACACGTGGATTGCTTAGAACTATCAAAAAATGCAAAAATGTCGATTTCGGAAAAAATGTGAGTTAGCTTCTTTTGGACACCAGCCATTCCAATTCCTGAGCACAATTTAAAGACTTTTAATCGATGACTTGGTAATTTTAGAACAAATTTTGAAATTACCCTTTTTATAGTATCATCTGTGCAATATTAAGTTTGTGTTTTATTTACACGCAAAGATTCAGATTGTGACCATTCAACTCTATTTACTAAATCTAAACAATTTATATTTATTTTTAATTTTTTGCCCTGGTACAGACACGTGATGATGCGATCCGGCACATCTGTAATAATTACAATAATAATAATAATAATAATAATAATAATAATAATAATCGTTAAACTATGCGGCCAATCAACAGTGGCAGCGAAATATTGACCATAAATAGTCGGTTCGCTCCTTTTGGGAACCTGTATATTACACCGACCACGGAGCACCCAGTGGGTGTCCAGCCTAGGGGATGACGGTCGACTTGTAATAGCTGTACGGCAGCACCGGGTCGGGCAGTAAATTCCTCACATTTTTCTCTCTGTCATTTTGCCGTAACAGGTTCCCAACAAGACTACGAAGCGCGAAACGTTTATTTCATTTGTCATAATTTATTTGACGTGCAGCAACGGTCGTAAAAGGCGGACCCTCTTCCATCTTGCTTACGTGCTGCAGCTATCCGTAATGGTCCGTAACCCCTTTATCAATTCAGCATACCATACTTTTCATTCATCCTATAATTAAAAACTATACGATAGTGTGAAAACGACATTTCATCCATTGACCCGATGCGAATAGATCCGGAATTCCGAACGATTCAATTCACTTCACGAATGATGGTATATTTCAAGGGATCCCATGAAAAAAAGTAAAGACTACTGATCAGAGATGCCAGGTACTTTTTTCCAATGTCTGCAATAATAATTTTAAAAGTCTGGGAAGAACAAAAATGTCAGGAAAGTTAGTGTAACCAAAAGCCTTTATATTAAAAAATCTGCAAATATCTGCAACCAAAATAAAAAATCTGCAAATATCTGCAACCAAACTAGAAAATCTGCAAATATCTGCGTCATCGAAAAAATCTGCAGCTTAAATTAAAAGTCTGCGAATTTGCAGACTTGTCTGCAAATCTGGCATTTCTGCTACTGATCAGCTGATGCTGATGGTGGCATGTATCGACACGATCCAAGTTTGGTAGATGCGGATGGTCACCCTTTCGCAAGTGGACAGTTGATCACCACTGTAATTATGAATTTGAGGTTGTGTCGGGATCGAAAGCGGGGATATTCGTGATTGAGTCACTTTTGATTGTAATTCAAATTATGCGTTCCTTGCTGTCCTCCCTTTGAGTTTTTTTCTTCTTGATCGACAGCCACATAGATGATTGATTGAAGGTACAATTGAGATGCGATTTCGTGTTTTGTAGTTCGCTTTCTGTTTGAATAGTGCCGTAACAACAGTGGATTGCAAATTTGGTTAATATTACGCAATTTTGTTCACCCTCTTCAATTCGTCCCATAACACTTTTAAAGACAAAAGTGCTACCGGTTTATAAACGCAATGCAGAGTAGTGTTCATTTACATTTGTCTTTTGTATCGACACATTTTAAATAAAACATGATTTTGCAGATAGACTTCCTAAGTTTTACAGCAAGCTATGTCTGATGAAATAATTTTGGTGGTTATTTCTCCTAGAAGTAATTAAGAAGAATTAACGTTTCAAACAAGTTAGACAAAAACAAAGTTATTGAGGATGCTGTTACACACAACTTTGGCCAAGACTTTACCGATGATGTTAAATGGCAATACTTCCTAATTACTTATAGGAGGACTCATTACGAAATTTATTTTATCAGAAGATGCACTGTATCACGTAGTAAAACTATTTCGAAGATACTAAAGCTCTAAAGTTGACGATTTCGAAATATCATTTTGACCGTAAAACTGTGTTTGGATCAGTGGCGTAGCCAGGGGGGGGGGGGTTGGAAGTCAACCCCCCCCCCCCCAAACCAAAATTAACTGAATTGAAAAAAAAAGATTGGTGGTGACCAATTGAAAATAAAAAAATATTTAATTTTTAATATTTAAATAATAATTTTGGAAGCACTACGATGGGATGCATATGAAAGATGGAAAGCGGAGACGGCGTATGAACAACGAATTGTCAACAGTAGCTTGGAGAACCACCCATTGTTCGCTCAGCGAAATTTGGGCGGCTGCATGTTTTCATAATGGTGAACAACTCGGTAAAATGGCTCTAGAAACTAATCGTTCTCAACACGTTGCATTCAAAATCACTAAGAACGCGTTGATCTCGCGCCAGCATGCTCCAGGTTTCTTGACCGTAGAAGACAACCGGTCCATTGAGCGATTTGTAGAAGATTAACTTCATTCGGTGTCGTACCTTCGTCGATCGAAGGGTTTTTCGAAGCCCAAAGTAACAACGTTCACTTGCTAGAATACTTTTCTAAATTTCTCTGTTGGTGTCATTATTGGCGATCATTAGTGAGCTCAAATACACGAGCTCATCCAGTAAACGAAATAGCGACTAGGCGGGTTAAAACATGCCGACGAATGGTAGGCTATTGAAACATTGTTCTAGTCTACCCGCTGTAACTCGCCAACAATCTGCCCTAATTGCGTGGGTATCAACCAACTCGATATCATCGTCTTCGCTTCAACCGTCAGTCAGATGTACGTTCCCACTATCGTCTCAAGATTGTGTGGCACAATATTGACGTTACCGGCGAAGCTAAAAAGCTGAGCAGACTTCCGGAAAACCGTGTCAATCTTAGCTCTTATTATCACACCTTACCGTAGCCTTTTCCGAGTTTCAAAAGGGCTCAAAAGTATTTCTAATACTCATCACATATCACTCGACCTATTTTCGCTGGTCCGGAAATCCGTTTTTGGGCGTTATATGCTAGTTTTCTTTACGATCTCGCTTGCTAAAGGTGATTCAGCAATATGATTGCTCGATAACTATTTGCAGCAATCCCGCTTAGCACACTTTTTAAAGATGGGACATACTACTTCCTCCATCCAATCTTCCAGTAAAATCTGTTTCTCCCAGATCTTTAAATCCACTTAGTGGAGTACTGTACACAACGCCTCTCTTCCGTGTTTTAGCAGCTCACATGGAAGTTGATCATTGCCAGCGGCTTTATCAGTCCTCAACCCGCCGATCACCTGATGAATCTTCGGTAGATATTGCGATGGGAATCTGTTGTCAGCTACGCATGTCCCCACACTGATTCTTGCGATACTCTCGTCGTCTACTGCTATTTCGATGTTCGTCATAATACACTTATCGATCAGCTCGCACTCGGTCGTGAGAAGGTCTCCATTAGTATCTCTTCATATGTCAGGCTGTGGCACATAGCCTTTGCTTGAGCGATTTACCTACTCGTAGAATTTTCATAACTCTATACAGATGCTCCATCGCCTATCTTCCTGTAGACGATTTCGAATCTATATTCGCACTGTGGAAGATGCGCACATTTGTGATGTTGGATGCGCCAAGTTTCCAATCGTAGTCTTTTTTTCGTTACGTGGGCTTTGATCGATTATTCCGATCCGCCTTGTCCTCCTGATTCTTCGTAACGTGGTGTTTTCCGGGCGGCTTGTTGGGTTTGATACAACCTTCTGTCTCCTCGGACAGCCGCGTGGGGTTTCTTTGCCACCTCACGTATTCAGTTCTGTCTACGGTAGGGTTATAGCGCACATGCCCACTCGCACTTTTTCATTTCACTTCTACTGCAGAAGACGGTAGTACCCAATCGATGCCGGGATACAGATTAAATGTCATCAATAGACGCACAGGAAATCATGAGATAGGAGCTTGTGAACACTGGGAAGTATTCACCATTTGATGACCAACCTTCGAAGTTGATGGTTTCGAAATTTTGTGATGTTGACCGTAAGATATATTCCATTTTAAAACGCTATGAATATATTGTCAATACCCCCCCCCCCCCCCCCCCAACCAAATTTCTGGCTACGCCACTGGTTTGGACATATCTGTTACTTTTCTTTACTTTGAAAGTGTAAGGTGGATGTACTAATAATCGCATATTTAAGGAAAACTTTTACTAAAAAATCAACAAATAGACCTATGTGCAATGTTAATACATTAAACAAAAGCTTTGCAATCCCTTCTTCAAGGGAAACATATAAAGATGGTTTAATAACCAATAACCGCTTGTACCACTATAGGAACGCATGTACCAATAGTGATTGATTTCTTATGGGAATTGTAACTATAGGTACATTAGATCACGAGAGGTGCACGAGAGCTCAAAATTCGAAGAAAATCATTTTTTTTTTAAATAGTTATTTGAGCAAATTTCAAGGATAACAGTTTTATTGTCGCATAATTTTAGTGCGATAAATCGATAAAAAATTTTTTTATGGTTAGTATCTTAGTTAGGCGTATAACCCACTACTGCAACTATTGGTGCACCCCAACTATAGGAGCACCCACCCTATAAGTTGAGAACAAAACCTTGTTTGGTTATGCCGTTCGATACAACACTATGGACACCAGGATACTCAGCCTACTTGATTAATTTTCTAATTTGCTTAATTTTCAAACCTGGGAAAACTAGGAAAAAAGATGGGTTGGTAATATCAGAGACATAACCGAATTGAAATAAAATACACACACACACACATATATATATATATATATATATATATATATATATATATATATATATATATATATATATATATATATATATATATATATATATATATATATATATATATATATATATATATATATATATATATATATATATATATATATATATATATATATATATATATATATATATATATATATATATATATATATATATATATATATATATATATATATATATATATATATATATATATTCATTACCTACACTCAAAAAAGTAAACGTTATGCCTATTGATTTTACTACCCATGATCGCATAGTTGTCCCGTTTTCTATGGGATTTCCTATCTTTATGGGACTGATATGCGATCATGGGTAGTTTACACATAGATTTTTGCAATTAACGGAGGTATATAGACTTTATTTGCTGGCACACAAACCTAATGTGTGTATTTGCAAGAAATATTAATCTTACATTCACATTTCATAACTATTAGGTACATAAAACCCCATTCTATAACAATATGCACATATAACTTATGTGTGTGCATAAGAGTGACAGGAAAAAATGACCCCTATCGGCCCACCCCTGAGTCGATTTCTAGTGCCACCAGGAGTACTTGTTCCAAATTTGAAGCAAATCGGACAAGTCTAGCTACCTGACCAACGTGCCTGAAGTTTGTATGAGATTTTTCGACAATTTACATGGAGAAAAGCCACTAGCTCACATTTTCGCCGCTAGGTGGCACTGTTCGCATCGTATTATCACTGTAAGTGAAAATAAAAAAGATAATTTAATTGTCTACAACTTTGTCGAAGACTGCTAGTGAATCCGGATTTGTTAAAAGAAGTTATTAAACTTTCAGTGAATTGATGTCTGAGTCAGTTTTCCATGGGGCCTGGCAGTGCATGGTTGTGTATCAGTACTCGATCCGCACTAACTAAACATTTTTGTGAAATAACCGTTAGATTTAGCTCAATAGTATGTTCAGAAGAATTGTAGTAAATAATAGGAGTCATGTTGCGGTTAGAAAAATTTAGTTCCACATTGTACCGCATAGAGGGCACCAACACTAACTTTTCAACGGAGAGAGATAGAAAGTAGGTGTCTTCCACAAAGTTGTAGAACAGACATTTTGCAATAATTCTCCCGAACATCTCGATATTCTATCTCTCTTCTATGAAAAGTTAGTGTTGGTGCCCTCTATCCGGTCACATGTGGAACTAAAATTTTCCAACCAAAACATAACTTGTATTATGTAGTATAATTCTCCTGAATATACTGTTGAGCTAAACTTAACGGTTATTTCACAAACATGTATAGTTCATGGGAATCGAGTACTGATACACAATTATGCACTGCTAGGCCCCATAGAAAACTGACTCAGACATCACTTCGTTAAAATTTTAATACCTTCTTTTAACAAAGCCGGATTCACTAGCAGTCTTCGACAAAGTTGTAGACAATTAAATTATCTTTCTTATTTTCACTTACAGTGATAATACGATGCATACAGTGCCACCTAGCGGCAAAAATGCGAGTTAGTGGCTTTTCTACATGTAAATTGTCAAAAAATCTCATACAAACTTCAGACACGTTGGTCCGGTAGCTAAACTTGTCCGATTTGCTTCAAATTTGGTGCAAGAACTCCAGGTGGGACTAGGAATCGAATCAGGGGTGGGCTGATTGAGTTTTCAAAATTTCATTATTTTTCTGGGCAGTCTAGTGTGCATACATAGTTTATACAGTTGACACATAGAAGGTATGTGTGCGCGTGATACCAATAGCATTTCTTCTTCATATGAATTTTAAGCGGTTTGAAGCAAATAGAATTAACGTTTGGATTTTTTTCAGTGTAGACGTACATCACTTACGATGCGTTTATGCAAATGAAATTTCGGTCCTACCTCGAAACTTTCAAACGTCCGCCCGAGACACATGTGTGGCAAAATTCAACTGCTAGGTTTGTTCCCAAGTTTCCAGTGGGTAATTATTTTTCAAGTGGATAGTACTACCTTTCCTACCCACATTATTGAATATTTCATTACACATATGTATAGTGGGTTCAAACGGCATTCGTATAGCTGCTTTATTTTAGAAATAAGCCACTTTAAAGCATGACATAAACAAATAAAATGAAATTAAACTCACTCCACAGTTGAAAGCCAATAGAAGGGCATTTGCGCGTGGAATGCCAGCATTAGTGGGTTAAGATGTCCCATAAAAATAATATATTCAAACCAACCTGGTTTCTTCGCAATAACCCTGCAATTTTCACGTATAAAAATAACCGACAACAAATGTAGTACCAGAACATTACTTTTAACGGAATACTGCTAGAGCAGTGAAATTCGCAAACAAAATAAGTAAAATGAAAATCCTGTTATACACATGTTATTCAATTTATCTGGTTCTGCGGATCGTTATAAAACTGTGTCAATAGTATATACGATGATACGTAAAACGTTTTTTCAGTTTGCCCCGAGTATTAAACCATCAGCAAAAACTCATATCAGTATTCAACAAACCAACATAATCTCCTTCAAATCGTCAAGCGCAGCCACACTACCGCTTGCTAGAAGAAAACTAATGAAAGAGCACACTCTTTCGCACGCAGTGCACTCTGGAGCAGTGTTGCCACAATTAAACCTGTACCGTGAGTTGAAAAAACTTTTCTATCTGTACTCTTCTATAGAAAATTCTGTACCCAAACAATAACAAGGATGCTTTTAAAGTTATTTTTTTTGTGTATACTTTTCATTCTGGGAAATAAAACCAGACATTCTGACTTGGTTGAGCTAGAATTCCGCAACCATTTAGTTAGAATTCCGAATGAGTTCGACTGGGTAATGTCAATATCAGCTCCAGCTCAAATTCTCGCTGTCACTTTGTTTGTAACCAAAGGTGGTCAATAGAGTGGCGGCGAGAAGCTAAGATGGGGCTGGTAATATCAACAGGATGCCAGAAACCTGCTTGCAGGAATTCCAATGGAGCAGGTCAGAGAAAAAGTATGTACTCCGAGAGGATTCGCTCGGCTATCACTTAGACATCATCCCTTTGATTTGCTGGAAGCAGATTTCTCGCATATCGCATTCTAATGTCAGCTTTAGTTCAAACCCAATCAGTACCGGCTCCACTTCAGATTCTTGCCATCACTGCTGCCTAACTCAACGTTTACCTGCGGCTTACTGGGATGCATTGCAGGGTTAAATTATTTTAGCTTACTGGTATGTAAAAAAATCTGTACCAATCTGCACTTTTTTGCAAAAATCTGTAATCTGTACCAAAAATGCATCTAAAATTTGTACCCTTCTAGATAAATCTGTACTTGTGGCATCACTGCTCTGGTGCCCACGCCGCGAATTGAAAGAGCAAGAGAGCGCGGTCTCTCGCACTCAACCACCCCATCGCCTTGAAATTCGTTTATTTTTTTCTGTGACTTGTGATCATTGTATGCATAAAACTGGCGCACCTGTACATCATTGAAATGAAGCCTGACAGCAGTCATGGAATATATTGCTTCGAGCTGACGGACTGTAGCAAATACTACGAGGTCAGAAAGCCAACTGACAATTATTTTTTCTTATGTGCTACTTTTATACGTATGTCTCGGTTCATTGGGCGGCAAAGAGGCAGTCCTTGCAACGCTCGCTGCTTGGTTGAATTGTACAGACCAATCAGCGCTGATAATTACCGCTTTCACAAAATACTTTATTTTTTGTTATTTATAGTAATCGTGCATTTTACGAAATCAAATACAATATACGTGCACATATTTCCGATCAGATAGTGCCAAAATATAAAGATTTCGATCAGTACAACAGAAGTTATTCTCATTTGAAGATTGGGAAAATATCTCAGCAGAGACTTTGAAACGTGACCCCTATATTGATACTTTAGAAGTATTCTACTTCAAAATTGTTTTGCGTCATATTCCTTCAACATTTCGAAAAAATGCAATCAGAGCGCACTCAAGTCTTGATTTTTGCCGAACAGGGTAATTCAATATTCATCAAAATTTAACTGTTTCTCTCCCGCCGTACTCTGAAGTGTTTCTATTTTGTTGGTTTTTTTTTATTTGATTGAATAATCATATCGATAATATACATTTATTTCCGTTCGAAACCGATTTGGACGTGCTAGCAAAAGATTCATAACGTACAGGTAAACAGCACTATAACCTACTACGTGGGTATTCGCAACCACAAATCATTTTTTTCCTTGATACCATCAATATAGAACCATAAAACGTGTCCCAATTGTGGGCTACCTGAGTCGATCGGAACGTATTTCTTCAGCCAAGTAAAATAAACGAACAAATAAAGTCATTACATCAATTATCGTGAATCCAGTGCAGAGCTTGATCCAGATATGAACCTGCAGGCTGTTGATCCAGTTTGGATTCAGCATGTATGAAATAAATGGAGGAAATATTGTCCGATTGAACTTGAGCAGCTCTTCATGCAAGCTACGACGGAGTAGCGTGAAGGAGGTCCGGGCAAAAAATGAGACAGCTGCTCCTATATGTAGGTATGTACATCGCACTGACCGCGGCTCGTTTTGCTGCTGCAAAGCGAAATATCTTTTCATTAGGTAGAGTACAATAATTCTTGTTTTGCGCGGCGCGGTTAGATTGGCATTTTTCCTCCTCTCAATCACACCCGGCACTTGGCGCTTGACACTTGGCAAGTGGTTTTAATAGAAGCTGCAAGCCTCTTTTTATCCACTTCGGTGATCGTGTTTTCCTACCAACTCACATTCGACATCAATCGGGAATGAAGGAGCGAGTATGTTGTACAATGAAGAAGAAAGAAACTAGGTGATTGGAATTTCAATATCGATGTAATTTATTGCATTGCTCCAATTTACCGGGAAGGGGGCACAGATTTAAAGCTACCAATTGATGTGTACATTTGACATCAAATATTCACTATACCTACTATATTTGTGCCTATAAAATTGGGTAAACACTAATATTTCTCCCTGAGTCGAAAATTTTGATGGAACCACTGTTTGTGGATGAAGGGCATAAATCTAGCGTCTTGGGGATCATCAATTCGGAAGCTAGTGTCGGATACTGATTGTTTTTAACAGTTATGTGTCCAACAAAAAACACCTTTAACAGGCCAACGAGGGTACCCGGGTACCCACAAATTGAAATGCTCATAACTATGGCTTCCTTTAACCGATTTGGACACTTTTAGATGTTTTGGATTCAGGAACTCGTCCACTTTTTGATTCTGTACAATAGAACCGGAATAATGGACCTGGCTTTTGGTAATCCGGATTTTCCGGAGGAATGTTTCAGTACTAGGATATGATTTGTAAATTTTAATAATGTCCTAGCAATATGAGTATCTAAACTCTTCAAATTGTCTCGAAAGTCTGTTTTTTATTTTTACGAGACCCTATGGCAATTTGAAAAATGGAAATGGAATGGAATGGCCTCTCACGGCCCCACTGGAACCTGCTCCGGAATGTCCGTTCCGGGGCCAAATCACCAAATGGTTCCAAAACCACGAGATACAGCCTACTGATGCAATTCCAAGAATTTTGATACCCATATTGCTAGTATTCCATTGAAGTTCGCAAATAGTACCCCAGCACTGGAACCTGCTTCCGGAAACCCGGATTCCCGGGAACAGAATGAAGTAACCCGATTCATTTTTACCAAGTCCAAAAGTGGATGAGTTCCTGAATCCAAAACGGTCAAAAATTATCGAAATCGGTTGGATATTACCTTAGTTATGGGCATTTTAGTTTTGTGGGTACCCGGGTACCCACGTCGGTCTGTTACGTAGTAAAAAATTCAGGAGCCCCTCCTCACTCCCACACTTACTATATCAACAATATTATTAACCCAAAAGCTTGACTTAGTGAAGTTCTAAGATGTCACAAAGTTTCAATTTCTAGCTATGGATAAAACATAGGAATTTAATTAATTGAAACTTAAAAAGGTACCCGGGTACCGCGTCGGACACACAACGGTTAATTCAGTGTTTATTTGATAAGACACTGTGCCTTTTCAACTTGAAGGTGCCAATTTTTACACATCACATTTTAAATTGATTAAAACTAGAGGATTGCAATACGATTTTTTTTAAATCTATCTATTTAAAAGTCAATGTTTGTATGTATATGTTTTATGGATTCCCAAACGGCATAGTAGGCATTTGTTATGGAGCGGGCGCTATTGGTTGGAGATTCTCTGCCCGTCAGATGGCGCTTCGGAACAAATTGTGTTTTCCTCATATTTCGTTGAAAGTCGCAGCAACGCGCGATGGGTATTAGCTAGTTACATATAAAAGAAGAAGCCATGTCTAGACTATCTTAAAATTAACGACCATTTCTAGACCATTTTAACTTGGAATACAGGTCAATACACATGGAGAAACTTTGTAAGAATTTTGTATCTGACAGCAAGCCATTTGCTTTAACCCAATTGTCGAAGCGGAATGGGATCATTTTCTCGAACAACTTGCGGTTACATGATAGCATTGCAATCGGTCAATACGAGTTGTGGTCGGACGCTGGTCGTCCTGGTTTTAGAATAACAATGACCTTCTCTTGCCTCCAGTCATGAGGGACAATATTATTCAGGCAGATTTTGGGGCTTGCACCCCATGGCAACCCCATGCCGTGCTATGAGAGTTAAAATCACCTAAAACTAGCCTCGATGCGGGGAGGAGTTCCGCAATATCGCAAAGCCGTCGGAGTCCTCCGGTGAGGTGTCGAGGGGAGGTCGATTTGGTTGAAAGAATAACCCCTTTTTGATCCCCAAGGGCACTCCTCCGCGTGAGTCTTCTCGATCCAAAGAATAATATTAAAATCGAGAATTTTAAAAACCCTGCGCTGCTGAGGTATGGAAACACTTGGGGTTTTTGATGTCCCTGGAAGTACTGGGAACTTCTTTTCTGAGCTAATGTTTTTGAGACCGGGAGTTACTTGCTTCGGTTTTGCACCAGTACTTTATCGAGTAGTGATTTTTGGAGGACCTTAAAGAGACACTTTCTGACCTTTAAAACGAAGCTTCGGGAAAGCAGATGTTCCTCCTTTTTCTGTTGCTTCTAGGAACAGCATAAGATGTTCCCTCCTGGGGTTCATCACAGTCTTAAAGCAGGAAAAAAATATTATTTATTCGACTAATCGTTAAGGTACGAGGAATACTCATATACTAATGGATTTTTTTGAGTTTTGGGATTTTGGTTGATCTATTGGCCTTCAATCGTGATCACCGCAAACCTCTTAAATAAAAAAGGGCTTCAGAGAAAAAGTTTTAATTCCACCAATTATAAATAAATTTTTATAAACTTATGCTTGTTTATTTTACTGAAAAATATACTACCAAGATACTTTAAGTTTAATGTAATGAAATCACGTAATTTCAAATTTCAAACATTTTTCGCACAAAAAGGTATGTAACCCCTTAAAGATGCTTATGTATTAGTAACAATTGCTGATCAGTTGTATCACCATAATTCAATGGGATTATTCCAGTTAGAATAGTCCACGGTGCGGTGCGATTATAACGCGAAAAATATTATAATGATTCATTTTTTCCAATTTGAGAGATATTATATATTTACATACCAAATTATGTTTTCATATATTTTGAAAATATGTTGGCATTGAGTGTCGTACCTGTAACGAAATAAAACATGTATTAATAATAATATTGGTATGTAATAGATACAGATTTTAATAAAACATGTAAACATTCCACTTTTGACTGTCTTACTTTCAACAAAAGAAGAAAAATACTTTTCGATTCTTGAAACAAAATGTAAAGATAGTAGTTTTACCTTTCTCGTGTAGTGAGGTCATAGAATCCCTCCAACAATCGACACCTCAATCCCAGCTTGGAAAGCCGAATGTCATATACCATTCAACTCGGTTTGTCGAGATCGGATTTTTCCAAATAATAAAGCTCAAACGACCTCAATGGTGGGACTCACATTTGGGCTGCACCACTAAAACCTTTTTCTTTTTCCTGCCTTTGAATTGTTGTGCTCTTTTGAAACTATTTCTTAGGCTCTTGATGTACTCATTCACACTCGCTCACGCGTTCGTACGTACTGTATGAGGCTTACTTCTCCACCGAGTGACACATCCGCTGAATAAGGGTATCAGGGGTTGTGTCCCAGCCGCAGACATCAAGCATTGCTCTTCTTTCGAGGTCGAAACGAGGACATATGAACAGTATGTGTTCGGCAGTTTCGTCTACACCTGGGCAGTCAGGGCAGGCGGGGACCTCCGCGTGCCCGAACCTGTGGAGGTACTGTCGGAAGCAGCCATGGCCTGACAGGAATTGTGTCAGATGGAAGTGAACTTCCCCATGGGGTCTGCCCACCCAGCTTGATATGTTAGGTATCAGCCGGTGGGTACACCTACCTTTCGAGGAGTTGTCCCACTCACGCTGCCATCTAGCGATCGAGGTCACCCTGGTGCGCTCGCGGGCTCCTCTATTTCCACGTAGCTCGAAGCACTCCTAATCTTCCCGGATGACCAGCCCGACTGACATCATGCTCGCTATCACGCAGGATGCATCATGTGATACCGTGCGGTAGGCAGATATCACTCTGAGGCACATCACGCGGTAGGTGCGCTCCAGTTTATGTAGGTAACTGGTTACCCTCGGTGCTCTTGGCCATGACGGGCCGCCGTACCTGAGGATAGATACGGCAACGCCTGCCAGTAGCCTACGTCTACTGGCGTACACCTTTTAGCTGTTGGACATCATCCTCGATAGTGCCGCAATAGCAGTCGACGCTCTCTTGCATATATAGTCGACGTGGCTGCCGAAGGTCACCTTGTCGTCTATAATGACGAGAGACTTCAGACTCCGCTGTGAGGTGGTCACGGCTTCTCCCACATGGATAACTGCATGTTGTGCCGACTTGCGGTTGTTGAC
Organism: Topomyia yanbarensis; assembly: GCF_030247195.1. Taxonomy (NCBI): domain Eukaryota; kingdom Metazoa; phylum Arthropoda; class Insecta; order Diptera; family Culicidae; genus Topomyia; species Topomyia yanbarensis. Next base: position 116,992,418 of record NC_080672.1, read on the forward strand.
GATAACTACCTCCGTCATATGCTGAGCGAGCTCCAGGCCTCTCGCGCTCATCCATTCCTCCACCGTGTTGATCGCGTGTTCTGCAGTTAGTTCTACCTCAGGGATTGACTCCCCATAGACCTCCAAGGTTACGTCAATCTCAGAACCCCGTCATACAGGTTCCATAGCACCGGGCCTATGATCGAGCGCTGCGGGACTCCGGCGGTAATCGGAATCCTTTTCTGACCGGCATCGGTCTCGTATAGCAGTACGCGGTTCTGGAAGTAACTTTCCAGGATCCGGTACAGACTCACCGGTAGGCTAAGCCGGTGTAACGAGAGCGCGATGGCATCCCAGCTTGCGCTGTTGAATGCGTTCTTCACGTCAAGTGTCACTAACACACAGTATCGAATGCCTCACCTTCTTCATTGGATCGCTATCTCGGCAGTCTTTATCACCGAGTTGATAGCGTCCACCGTGGACTTACCCTTCCGAAAGCCAAACTGGTTGCTTGACAGGCCGTCCGTACCTTCTGCGTACGGAGCTAGCCTGTTGAGGATGATCCTCTCAAGCAATTTGCCAGTCGTGTCGATCAGACAGATTGGTCTGTACGCCGATGGGTCGCCTGGCGGCTTCCCGGGCTTCGGCAACAGCACCAATTTCTGCCTTTTCCATCTATCGGGGAAGCGACACTCGTCAAGGCATCGCTGCATAGCTAGCCTGAACATGTTCGGGTTCGCTATGATCGCTGCCTTGAGAACGCTGTTTGGAACTCCATCCGGCCCTGGAGCTTTGTTCATTGCTAGGGAATTAGCCACTGCGAGTAGTTCTTCATTCGTCACCGGAGCCACCATTTCGGCCGTGCCCTCACTGTCTCGTACTGCAGGTGGCCAGGGGTCACCCCACGGATTCGCGTTGACCCACGGATTCGCGTTGACACTCTCACACAGGTTGTCGAAACACGCTCTCTTGCTGCTTTTAATGGCCTAGTTAAGGGCCAATTTCGCAGCTCGAAACACTTTACGGTGGTTCTCTCTTGCACCCTCGGTGCGGGCTCCTTGCATCCTACGTCTAGCTCTGAGGCAGGCTGATCGTAGAACTGCAATCTCGGAACTCCACCAGTATACCGGGGGTCTGCCATTTCTTGGCAGGGTTTTCCTAGGCATAGTGGTGTCGCACGCGCGGCTACCAGCGCATCCCCGCTTAGACTGTCGGGGTTGGCCTCCAGTCCAGGGGCGGGGTGAAAGCTTCGCTGTCGAAGTGATTGGACTTCCACCCGCGTACCTGACAGGGATCTCCCGCCCTCGGATGCTGCACACCATAGTTGATCCTAAAGCGGATTGCTAAATGATCGCTATAGGTGTAGCCCATGGGTGTAGAATTTCATGATTTGCGAAGAAACAAACGTCCACTGTATCAAAGATTCGCTTAACCCATTATATCCTAGCGCATGAAATTTCATACGCAGAACTATCCATCGTTTAACGCGTATTTACTGCAGAATTTTGGCATCTAACTGTTTTATTATTGCACTAATGGGACCATTGCACCTGATATTTCATTGTGAAACAAGACAACTGCCATTTTTTATAATTTTGTTTGCATTTTTGAACCGTGTATTGCTGGGGCAAATGGCTGCTGAAAAGTAAGCAATACATTTAATTGAATTTTATTGTTGGAATTCCTGCTAATAATTCCATTATGTGACAAAACGTTCCTACAGATGTAAAAGAAGTGTTGTCTATCAGAAAATCCGAAGAAATATGTCAAACAACTTAAAATTTGTTGTTTTTATTTAAGCGCACGAAATTTTTTGCACGATAAATTTTCATTCTCAAAACCATTTTAAGCGATTATTTTATTTTTCCCATAATCTTTGATACATTTTTTGGTGGAATTGAAGATATCACTGCATTTGGCTCACTTTTTGAAACCCCTGGGTTATAATGGGTTAACATAGCAACACTCCGTGCGCGACTGGCATATTTTAGTCCTGACAGCCATTCAGTCCTCGGCACAGAGAAAAACCTTGACTTGAGGAGTCTTAAGGAGGAGTTTTAAGTCGCCTTTTACGACATGGGGGCAGGGAGCCAGTGAATCAATTCTTGGTTAAGAAACTCCAACTTGCCATATGCCATACGGCCTCTAGGCTGGTTTTGTCCAGAGAAAAATAATAGATGGTTATAAACCTCCTTGTGGACCACAGCCTGGTTATGATGAAATTTGTAAAATTAATTTGTAATTTATCATTAAATCTTTCTAAGATACTAAGATGTTTGGAATTAACATTCTATCTTGAAAAATGGAAAAATTTCAGATAAAATACAACAGAAGGATCCTGTTATGGAGTCACTAATCTGCTTTTTATTTCAGCCAAATTCTGAGCTAGAAGCGATCAAAGCGAATGACAACAGTCGATCGATCTGATGTACATTATTTTAAAAAACAAAAAAACAAAAGAACCGTAACTCTAATTTTCCTAATCGTGTATCACGTTCACGGAAAAACGTTACTCCAGTCCGCGAGCATTATGGTGGATTCAGAATTTTGTGTTATTCGACCGAGTAATTGCGAGATGCAAAATTTCCTAAAAGTGAAAACGGGACATACGCTTACGGAAATCACATTTCTCCAGTTTCATCATCTACGCCATTCAGTAATGATAACACTTTTGCCCAAACAGACAGTTTCATCTGGCGAACAACCTAAACACTTGAGTGAAAGTGACAGCATTGGAAATAAAATATATGGAAGATTCATAAATCGAGTACGAAATTCAAATACTTTAAATGGTGTTCTTGCGGTAGGAATTTGTGTGGACCAACCCATTCGCTCCTATTTGACAGTATACAACACAATATTGTAGTACAATGACACGGAAAAATCATTGCACATAGGACAGATTAATACGTGCCAATTCTGTGAACTGGCGACACATTTCGGATGCCGCTGATCAGAAACCACTGCCGACAACACAGTCATAAATTCCAACACAATGACAATAATGCCAACTAAAAAACTGCGTCAAGTACCTAAAAATTTAGTACAATCAGTGAAGAAGCTACTAGCAAGGACGGAGGATTCATACTCGTGTTCTGTAAGGAAAGAAGCAAGGAAGAACATATGATAGCAACCACAATGATGTCAAGAAAGTGTACAATAGCGAGAGAAAAATGTAGGTACTACTCCCAAGATGTAGTTGGAGAGGAAACACATGTTTCCCCGCCGCGTAAAAATTTCTCCACGCGCAACGGCAAGTCGCGTGTACGAATTCTAACGAACAATTATCAATACTCGTTTTATCGCTTTGACTTTTCATCATGACATGTTGCTAGCGCATTGTGCTGTGTTCAATAAACGATCTATGGAGACTAGTTGCAAAGTTTCGTTCGAATATGGGATAGTTTAGTTCATGGCCTGCTGTATTACCATGAAATCCCCCAAAACTTACCGTACTTAAATTTTTAAAATAAAGGATGAATAGGTCATTTTCCCCGAATTAATCAAACTAATTGAGATGTATGTAGACAAGTCCTTATTTTTGCAACAAAGCAGCAAATATTGCCTGATAAGTGGCAATAAATTTTCCGTTTCACTTTCGATGCCATTAAAGCTCCATTAAAACTCCAATCACTGGCTGTAAATAAACATAAGAAACATTATATACAAAATGTAGCACACCATACACGTTCCGCATAAGCCTCCTACTCAACCGAGAAGATCCTATCAAAACAATAAAGCACTTTGGCTCGCATGATGATGAGATGCATTGCTCGCTCCAAAACAAACATCAACCACAACTACCCATAAAACACACACACATACATACACAGACCACCGCGAGAGGTGAGTCTTCGGGTGAACCCAATATTAAAAAAAACTTGCCCACTCCGTTAACCATGGGGCCGCCCGCCAATCGGTCTTTGAGCTCTCACTCGGTCGAGGAAGGTATGCGGCCGACTGAGGAATCCAATTTAATTGGCCTTACCGGTTCTGGCGCATTCGCATGCCCGGTACCTCAGAATCGTACGGTAAGTAACCATAACCTAGAGAACGAACGAAACTCGTACAGCATTAAATGCCCGGTGATTGTTTTCCAATTTTCTGCTTCCGCGGCCAACCGCCCGATCACAGAGATCTCGTTCATGCCAATGCTTAGGTGTAGCAGATACATGTGTAAAATAAGAGACACAACCTGTTGCTATTAACACATATCTGATCCCACCTGGGAAGCATATACGAATTCGTACGTTAAAGACAATCTTGTTTGATACGCCTCTTAATGGGCACAGAGGACCGAAAAATTTATTCCGATCCAGTGTTTGAACGGATCTACTACTTTCACATTGCCATAAACTTGAAACGGCTAATCGAAAACGATTAGGCCTGCTTTACTCAATAATATGCGCCACATTTCATGACACAGTTAGGCAGTATGATGTAAACACGAGCACTGTCGCACGTCGCGCTATAGGCCAAATGTTCAACTATCTGTATTGCCACATAATTAGATTTAGTTTTCTCATAAAGACGTCCATTCATAAACTATGCATACTCAAACCCCAATAGACCAGCGTGATGAAAAAAGTTGACACATTTAATGGTGAACCATTGAGCCATCGACGTTCTACCGTTGAACCGTAAAGGGCAATGGAATTTCCATTCGCTAGTACCTTACTTGGGAGCGAGTTGTTCTATTTCGTCGGCAGAGGGTGTTCAATAGTGCAATTAAATCACAACTAACGGGATGGTGTGCTATTCACTTAGCTGAGCATGGTTGTGAAAAAATTGAAGTACGAATTAACGTTTAACCAACACAATTCTGTTCAAAATATTTTTAAGTAACACATGAACTGTTCACAGATAGTAAACAGACTATTAGAAAAATTACTGTTTTGATACTTTAGCTCGATTGTTGATACCGACATCTAATTACGTTTGCTTTGACACGGAACCGGTATGCATTGGAGGGTGTGAAAACAGGTACCTATACTTACCGTATGGACAACCTGTCAGGCGACATATTTTCTGCCCCGAGCGCACAGTTTCAAACAAAAGAAATCTGACACTGTGCCACCGTACCGTCCCGTTCCGTTTCAGAGGTCGCTATCAACATGTCACTGAACACCGTTTCCTACCGTGCAAGGTCCAGGTCCGACGAGCAAGCCCTTTAGACACATTCGCTGGAACCATCGATGGCAAAAATCGTTTTTCCTGTTCACACCCTCGCCTCTTCTTTCCAAAACTTCTGCCAACGTATTTACAGTTAGTTTCGGGACTTGCCGTTTACACTGACACAAGGGAACCCATTTCGTTCGGTCCTACATAATAGCGACTATCATGAAACCAATCACGAAATTCAGCGATTGATCGACCAGGCAGACGGACGAATGTCAGGTTTTACGTGGTCTAATCAAGTGTTCAAATTTGGCATTAGCACCGGCTTTCTGGACGCCTGAAAAGGGTAGCCTAATTTGCCAAGTCAGCAGCACCCCGAAGGGACCAGCGTCAGTGCAAACCGGGTCCGGCTAGAAGATACACGATGTGCCATTTTCGTCCATACCGTCGAATCAATTGTCTCGTGAATGCCTTTTCCGAACACAAATTGGACGTACAGTGGTCAAACCCGTCCTGGTCGTCAGTAGAGTGGGCAACGATATGTTGTCCAAACTCGGGATGGATTCAACGTCAAGGGCGAGATCGTTTGGCCTATTTTTTTTGGAAGCAAGGTGATCTTAAATTTCAGGTGTGTTACCGCGTGTTACTCGATAAGAAATGTGAAAGTATTGATTAGAATGCGGGAAACAGAGAATATATATCATTGAAATATTTTAGTGAGTCATGGACTATTTTCAACTTTTGCGCGAGTTACAAAGTGAACGACAACTAGCAGCCTCTCCATTTAGCGTGTCTCAGGAAACAAAGTATTCGTGAGTTGCAATATTTTTAATGGTGAAAATAGGGCTTAAATTTTCGGAGGTCGCCTTTATTCAGTTCCATCAACTACACCATGCAGTACAAATATCATGCAACACGTTAGCCCAAGCATAAGATTTCGTTTTGCAAAGCATCCTAAAACACGTGACCAAAGTGACAGCGTTCAAATCAACTCTATGTAGAGCATAATATCATAGATGACTACATGATATGTGTACTTGCCTCAAGTTTATTCAAACATATATGTTGTAATACAAACTAGTGTAATCAGTTACACCTGATACTTGAAGATAGTTCTTCTCAGATATTCTTAACGGCATGCTTGTGTGGAAAAACTTGTGTCTTACAATATTACTCCAGCACGCAAACACGTGTTACGAAATTTACACGAACTACGCTATATACCCATAAAGAACAGATTCTTGATTGTCAGTTCTGTTATCAAACGGCACACCATGGAGAAGCTTGCGCGGAGATGCTGAGAAGATTGCATCACAACCGATTACCAACTTATCTATGGCGAACCAATTCAAATCACTGTTTTCAATACCATAACCAGAGGCCAGGCCTTAATTATAACTGCAATAGCAGCTTCCAGCACCTCCAAATCAACAGTTTGCCCCATCCACGAAGAAACTGGAATCTAGCCGTTCGATAACTATACGTGACTGGAAAATGCAGCAAGCGCTAAAATAGAAGATGGTAGGTAAGGTAGCGAAATTCATCTGCGCCTCGGGCCAGACCATCAAAAAGTAGTGGCTGAAGGAGCTTGTTCCTGCAATGACCGGCAGAGGATCAGCTATTTCACGTCCCTCAGGAAAGACGCGATGTGAAGTATATCTCACCTAAGAAATTACCTATGAAGGTTTTAATAACAATTATAAGGGCCTCGGTTAATTTTCAGAGTGATTGCATAACATTTCTATAGGAGAAAAGGCAAAATATTGTCGACACGCGTAGAATATACACGGAGAAAAATATGTTTCCAAAGTCGTGAATAAAATGCTATGAATTCTGGAGCAATCACGTTTTTACGTCACGAAAACAGAACCATGAACAAAAATCATGTTTTTTATACACTTGCTATATTTCTCCTGAGTGGAGAAATAACTAGGTTAGTGGCGGATTCTGAAGAGACGAAGTCGAAACGCAAATTCAATAACTAATTTATGTGTTTTATAATTATATTCAATTTCCCTTCAGTAACGTAATGCTTTTATTAGTGGATATATTTGTTTTTGTTTTGTAACGGTTTCCGTCATGTCATTACCAAATCGATTTTCTGTACTTGGACTAGTTCACAACATTATGAACATTATTCATCAAACCAAAGGTTGACTCATGATTTTATTCGTTGATTCAGGATCATTACTCAGAGTCCGGCTCTACGACGCACAGTGATCACCTTCCATACAAAAGTCGGACAAAACCTCAAAAGTGGCCCGAATTTGATGAAAACTTCCCATTAGGGTAATTTTGTGACGCTGAACTCATATTTGATGTTTATTTTTTGTTTTTCATTACCTCAAAATTTTGGCACTTAGGGTGGTTCGAAAATTCAACGTTTACGAATATAAAGTGCACTATTACTGAAAATTCATTTATAAAAAATTAGGTACGGTGATTTTTGTAGCAGAATACACATTTTTTCAATTGTTGATAATTATAAGACACATCTATAAATTATATTGGGAACCCTGGGTAGTCAAAGGCTACCATGCGTCTCCTTCAGACGAATCATGAAAAATCACCTTTTTTCATACCTCGGGGCAAAAAGGGGCAAAACAAGATGTTCATTTTCGGAAAGTACATTAATTTTCAAGTATCATGAACAACAAGCGATCTTTCCGAACCGTTTCAAAAAAAGTACAGCCACTTTGAACATTTTAACTTTAAACTATTGCTCGATTTACTATTTGTTTTTCATGTCTGAGCGAGAAGGAAGGCTTGTATCGACTCAATCGAATGGTAGCTATAAGTCCAGCGTATAACCTTTCCAATGAAATTAGTTTGACCTCAATCGGAATCTTAACTAAAAAGATATATTCATTTGAATAACTCAGGTTTAAAAATAGTTTTTCTCAGAATCCATCATCTATTTCACCTTTGAAGTTCTGTAAAAAATCGAACTCTCGTCCTCGTGACTTAATAATTTAAGAAGACTCTATTGAACCTGTTAAAAATCAGAGAAAAATGTTAAATCGTCGCTGTTGTGCTATCTTATGACAAGCGCCATTTAGTACATTTCGAGAAAAACGATTTTTAAAGTTTGAGATTGAATAACTTGAAACTTAGAAATTGTACAAATAATTCAAAGAAGGCAATTGATCCTTCTATCTATTCTGTATTAATCTCTCAAATATTACGAAGATCGGTTGACTATGTTGCGAGTTTTCACTATAAATGTAAACAAAAGTCGCACTCATACGTGTCATAGGTGTGTATTGATGACAAAATTTGTATAGCGTGTCATAATCGTGCATGGAAAATTTTCCATAGAAAAAAATCAGCAATTATTATATACTGTGTTGCATTTCGGCTTCGCCTCATCAGAAACCAACACTAACTTATTGTCGGAATAGATTAGCGCCGGCTTGACGCAAATCCCTTAAAACTAAAACACACTTTGTGTTTCAATCGAACGACTGATCAAACGTGATGTCCCGTTCGAGCAGAAGTTCTGTTTATGCCGATAAGACACAGTGAAACCGAAACTTGTCTTGGCTTAGCAGGCCTATGCGAATAGCATAGCAATTATTAACTTTTATTCATATCTTTGGCTTCATTTGGTCTATGACCAATCGATGAGATGCATTGTGAAGGAAATGAGTGAGGGAATCTAGAAAAAATAGTCATTTTTGGTTACAGTGTTGCCAAATATGCTACATTTCCACTTTAAAACTTAAATTGCATTTTTCTCACAATTCGTGCATTTCTGTTTTGAAAATGATTATGCCATTGTGTTTCTCAGATAGTTCTACATATATAAACATCTTTTACATCAAGATAATTTGAGCCAATCCCTAGACACAGTCATTTGAAGTAAAACATTTAAAATTTCTCAGCACGTTTCTCGCTATATCTAAATAACCAAGCAGATTGTCAAAATTCTGTAAACGCCACTTTGTAGAGATTTTTCAGACAAGTAATGTGGCATATCTAACTCAGTTTACCCTAAAATGGCGTTTGTCAGAAGATAGCACAACAACGACGAAATCGGTCGTCAAACGGTGGGATAACAAAATTCTCACAAGTTTCCTATCTCATGCCTCCACGCGAGTCTAAGTCAATTGATGACATTTGGTCCTTAGACCGGCGACGACTGGGTGCTATCAGCCTTCTGCCGATAGTAGCAGAATGAGAGGGTGCGAACAGATCTAGTCGAGAAAACATTGCCGTAAAAATGAATAGTTGATCGGAAATACGAATAATCTGACTAGTATCTATGATCACGGGTCAATACGTATTGAAAATTCGCCGCGTCTGTTTTTATGAACCTAATTTCAAGCTTCGTTATTGGTAACAAGCCCGTGCATCAGGTTAACAATCCTTTATATTTCCCTTCAGTGTTCGTTGTTATCGCTCGTATACTTGTATTCCACAAACAATCTGATATGGAAAATAAGAAATACTTTCCTTAATTTATAACATCTCGCGCTATTTTTGCCTGTATAATGTGTCACTCTAGCCTGTATAATGTGTCACTCGGTAGTTTTCAAGCCAATAAATATATCGTAGAGAAGAAGTAGCCAATTCTGTCCAAATACTGTTGCAATAAATAGTGATCCGGCCCATTACGCAGATAAGATTAGCTTTTCTAGGCAATACTCCCACGGTCGGCCGAGTGGAGTTCAAATTGCTTTTGTTTAGGGAACATAGTATACTCTCGGTAGCCGGCTGCCCAGAGTTTAAAAAGAACCAAAAACTAAACAAGATCTCTTTTTCGAGCGATCATGCACTAAACAACTACCTAATAAAATATGCTTTACAGGTCGCATCGCTTGCTTGGAGCGAATCCTAGACCTGATACCCTTCCAAACTACCAACTCCGCGACACCTATGGAAGAGTCTGATGAATCGTCGTCCTTCCGTTAAGTAGGTGGAGCATCATCACTTCCTGTCTACCTTATCCTTTATCCTTCCCCGTGAACGATGGAGATGGGGGCGGCCGGCAATGATGGCTATCATGCTGTTGAGGTTTTAATATGGATCGGATTGGTATGAATTCCATTTCCTAAGCAACTCTTATTAGATAATCAGCAGTCAAACATGATGAAGTCAGTGTGCAATCCGCCAAAATCATCGTCACAACGCAACGCAACGCAACGCAGATAGCACAACAGCGACGAAATCATGAAAAATCTAAAATAAAATTTTGATGTTTTGTCCGGCTAGGCGACACAGTGCGACGGGAACTGATTCATGATTTATAACATCTTGAACATTACCTGTTTTTCAAGGTTGTGAATCATAAAATCAAATCATATTTTCTTGTGAACTATTTCACGAAACTCGTAATATTATTCAAAAATCCTTTCAATCATCATGAACAAGTTCGTGGTTTCCAATGCATTAGTTACGATTCAATATCCGTGCTCGTGGAATAGTTTTCAAAGTCATTAAAAATTATTTATGTATACGTAGATCACGTATGAATTACTCACCATTCGTGCTCGTGAAATAGTTTTCGAAATCATGAAATAATATGCATGTATTCGAGAGCTAGTCCATGATTCCTAGTATTACAGTCACGACTGACTATTCGTGCTCGTAAAATAGTTCACAAAATCGAATATCATCCGTGTACACGTGAACCGATTCATGATTCCTAACGAATTCATTGCAACTGACTATTCAGTTAGTTTACAAAATCATAAAATGTTACTAATGCAAACGTGAACAGGTTCATGATTTCTAATATAATATTCATGCCTGACTATGCCTGCCCGTGAAAACGTTCACAAAATCATAAAGTATTGTTAATGTATTAGTGAACTGGTTAATAATTCCTAGTATCCAAAAGTGACCATTTGCGCTTGTGGAATAGTTCACAAAATCATAAAATATTATTCATGGATTCGTGAACTGGTTCATGATATGATTCTCGATCTGTTGAGTGCTTGTGGTATTATTTATATAATTCCTTTATTTGACGCGGCTCATAGCGGTAGCTTAACGGAGGCGTGGGTCTTTTATATGGTTACAATATGTGAAATTAAAAATGCAAAAAAAAATTGTACAAGTATTGGATCTCGTGCGATTTTATTGCGAGCGGAGACCTTCTTTCGCGGGGGTGAAAAATTTGTCTGTTGGCATACTGCGTCACGGGGTAATTTAATTATCTCTTGTTTTTCACGTCCAGGTCGAAGCTGGCTTGGTGTCCGCGATCAGATGTTTTTCCCTGCTTCTTGCACTTTTTGTTGAGTCAACATTGTAAACCATCTGTCGTCCATGTTACTACCTTTCTTGCCGATATTGCATGCAGTTGATTTTGGGGTGCTGGATGCTTCTTTTGTAGTTATCATTATTCTGAACAGCTGTCACAAATTTGTCCACCGTTTGTGGCTCAGGTATTGGTATTGGAAACTTGGTTGGATTGGTTTGCCGACAATCGGTTAATATGATTTTCCCTCTGTAATATGCAAAAGTATCAGATGTAACGGATTCTACTTTTCCGTATTACGACATGCATTTTGCAATTGGCTCAGGATGGTACGAGGTGAAAGGTCATGCAGCTTTACATCTATATAATCATATATACAGAATTCTTAATTCCAACGTTGTCATTTCAACCACATGTTTCAATTCAATTCAATAATTCAGATCGATCGTCAGAAAAAAGCTGCATAATTGGTTCTTGGTCGTGATACACTTACCACTTCTTGATTCTCTGTATTTGGATTCTCGAACTTAAATTTTTTTTATCTCGTTTTCTCTTTTACTAGCTCTAATTAAAAAGAATGCGCCTATCTTTTTTTTCTACAGCGAAGCTAAGAAACATTTACGTAGGAAAATGTACAAATATCTATCAGTTAAGTGGATTAGTTATTGTTATTATAAATATTTTCGTAAATTTTCTTTAAAAAGTTAATTATTTACTTTTTAAAGAAAATTTATTCACTATTATTACCATCGAAATAATGCAACTCAGCAAGGTATACAATGCATACCATTCAACATATCAATACCGTCGTGCGAGGCTACTTTGGATTTGTGGAGCTACTTTGCACACTTTAGTTTTTTAATATTTTCTAACAGACGCACTATTTATTATGCTTTTGACATTTGTTGAGCCGTATCTTTTAACCATGTTGCATATGTCTTTTGTCAACTCAATCTTTGGATAATAGGTATTGTTATGGTTGTAATTCATTATTTTGAGTAAATCATCATCAAAAATATTAACTTTTGACTACTTCACTACTAAAAGTTTACTTAATTCCGTTAAATGAAACCTATGAGAACGTTTTAGCACAAAATGTACATTCAAATGGAGGATATAGAACGGGAAATACGAAGTACACTGATAAAATAAATTCGTAAATCGCTGCGAATTAGTTTCGTACAGACAACTTTCATACAATATACCTAAATGTGATGAATCATTTGTAGTTCTATTGAAATAGTTTTATTTTTTATTACGAGTTTTTCGTGAAAACCACGAAACGACTTTCGTTGACTTACTACGACACAGCTTCATTAGGCAAACGAATTATTCACTGCTATATACGAAAGTCTTAATAATATTTACGAGCACCATTCGTCAAACCGTCAACGTCAAAAGAGCTTCAATAGAGGTAGAATATGAAGTCCTCATTGCTGTACGTCCGATAATTTTTGATCATTACGACGATCTCGGTCTGACTGTTTAGAAACCGTATCCGTGTCTGCCAGTTTAAGGAAGATTTTCTGAACCTCTTCCGATTCCAGTTGATCCAGAATCCGTAGCAGTATGGATTCAGTTGAGCCATCGCGAACTGCTTGTTGGTTTTGTATGAATAAGTTTGAGTCTTTCTCTGCCAATGTCAAAATAATATGCTATTAAATACAAAAACTTTTCTAAGATAAACGAAATGAATTCGTGCAACCAACGAAATCGTCCATAAAATACGCAAACATTTATTAAAATAAACGAATCATTTCGTTTCATTCACGAAAAATAATGAACGACAACAATAGCGCAATGTACACTATATAAGTAAAATTTACGAAAACTTTCGTTCCTCAAGCGAACATTTCTTCATACCACAATAAAATCGAATTGGCCAGATCGATTTTTTTAAATTAAAAAAAAAAACATCGGTGTTATCAAACATCGATCCCAAAAGATCGAATGAAAAAATAATATGCTAATAAATACGAAAACTTTTCTAAGATGAACGAAATGGATTCGTGTGACTAACGAAATCGTTCGTAATATACTCAAACGATTATTAAAATAAACAATACATTTCGTTTCGCCAAGCTGCCATTCTTGTTCATGAAATGAACGAAATCTACTATTTACAATGCACGAAAATACTTCGTAGCCGAAAACGACGAATGAACCCGTGCATTGCATGATTAATTACATTATATTTACGAATTTATGTAAGGAAGACCAGGGCTAGTTGGCAATCGTTTCAATTTTCATGTTTTCGTCTCTCGTTTAGGTGGTTTAGGTTCAAAATAGAACACTTCCATCAAAATGCAGACTGTTGAACAAATCAAAGAATTTTAGCGGAGTGCATCAAGCCATTGTCTTCATTTCCATAGATACATATAGATATGTGACGCGGAAATCCCGCCAACTTACCCTGGCCCCGGGGTAAGTTTGAAGTACGCTAGAAAATAAGCAATGAAATGGAAATAAAATTACTTCAGATATCCTTATAAGACGCGTTGAATGTCTTTTCAATAAAACTATATCGATCAACACTTGCCGTTATTTTTCAGATTTGATATCCTAGCACCTAGACTTCGACGTGTACTCCATATTAATTTTTTTTCGAAATTTTTCATGCTATAACCCTAAGTTCACTGCATTGAAGACTGCTCCGCTGGTGTCACAGCCAATTTACTTCAACCGCACATTGAATAAAAAATCATTAAAAAATTTAATTTGATTGTGATTAGCTCTAATATCTAATCCGTATGATTCTGAAAGCACTTCTCAGACACTATCGAAAAATATAATCATCCATGAAATATATTAAAACTCTTAAATAACACAAAATGTTAAAAATTAAGAAAATTTACTGATTACGCTCGAAAACCCTCGCCCACAAATTCTACAAAGCAAAATGTAATGCAACGTAAGCACAATGAAGAATGTATTTCACGTCACTTGAAGTAAATAGTGAGATTCAGCGCCATATGACGAATACAAACAGAGAAAAAGGTACTATGCCAACTAGTTGCGGACTCCCCTATACGTTTTGAGTTAGAGTTATTTTAAGACAAATAAGTTATTTGAACAATAATTTAAGAAACTCTGTAATGGTTGAGATTTGATGATACGTGTAGAACTATCTTGTACCCCTCGATGGGTTCTTAACAAAGAACCAAACACCCTGCATATAAATCTTAAATAGAATGATTAACTAAGTGATTTTTTCGTGGTTTGCTGAGTTGTGTAAACTTGGCTGAATATCTCCGTTTTGCTTAGTCTCGTATGAAACGAGTATTTTTATTTAGCTTTAACAACTTTGTCAATAGAAACGCGAGGCATTGCCTTTCAAGTGCGTCAAGCAAATTGAATGCCTCCAGTAGTATTATTATCAGCGTTTAATTTTACTCTTTATATGTAAACTATTTAAATATAGTTGTTCTTATTTCAATCTAAATACTAAATACCCACGCATCACTTCCTAAATCTGACATGTTTAGGGTTACCAAATGGACTTTTTTTTATTTTTATTAACGTGACTTAAGTTGGCTGATTATGTCGACCTTATTATTGTCGGAGTGCACGAAACACATTTCTCACAGATCGCTGATTCTCGAAATATAGTTGAATAACTTGGAAATGGTGAGTATACTGTGGTGGCAAACAATACTAAACTACAATAACATAACATACCCTGTTAAAAAACATCATGTTGAACCATCTTGTATATGCCAAGGTTTGAGACTAAAAATAAGGACATTTGATGTAAAATAAGAACGCTTTCCAAAAACCTCGAAAATAAGGACATGTCCTTTAAAATAAGGACGGTTGGTAACCCTAGACATGTTTCTTTTCATTCTGATTGGAACCGACGCTTTTCGGTTCGATTGAAACATTCGATTTCAGTTACCGTGCAAACAAAAATACAAGCATCTTCTCAGGTCGAAAACTCCATCCAAATCTTATTAAAGTTCTTAAAGCCACTCTTGCATACGAGTTCTGAGTTACTTTGATGTTACCACATAGATGTCTAGATACTAAGCATCAATTTATCTGAAAACTCTCAAAATGTAACCATGAGGAGTTATTGGTTTCTGTCACGATTTTTTTTTTCTGTTTTTGACCACTGTAATACAGCCTCGTGAGTCAATATATAAGTCTGTGGAAAGTACGGAGATTCCCAGTCCGATCACATGTGCAAATTTGCATTTTTCAATCGGAGTATGTCGAGATCTGTCGTCTATCGTTTTGCCATGGATCTGTTCACGTGATTCCGGCGAATATGTCGGTCACAGAAAAAACAGAAGCAAACCGCAAAGTAGAATTCACGACTGCAATGCATGCATCGAGAGAAATGTCCAAATTGGGTACTGGTGGTACTGAGATTTGGAAAAAAATTATCTCATTAGCCCATCGTTATTGTGCAAAATAAGTGAATAGAAACAAAAATAGACACACGTGCTGCAAGCGATCATTGGACAGGGCTGTTATAAAATTCGATTGTCCGCTGCATTCCGATGACATTCGATGTTGGTGACAAGACGTGGACGGATCGTTTGGTTGATGGTGCTGTAGAATGGTTTTGAAAGTGGTTTTGTACTCGTGTGTGTTGTTGCAGATCGCTTTCGGTTTCGATACATATCCGGGAATAATCGATTTGAATCCGTGGATTCCGAGTATTCATCCGGATGTGTTGTCCGTGATATCGAAAACGAATGAGGGTTATGGCTATACCAACGGCAAAAGGAATCCCGTGGCAGTGGCTGATCACGCTGGGTCGCAGGTGGAACAAGAAACCTCTGGTGAAGATTACGGAGGACGCCCAATAAAGAACGAGGTTCAAACTGACGATGAGGAGTCCTTCATCGAAGGACAAGATTATGACAGTGATAATGCAGTGCAAGATTATGACAGTAATAATGCAGTGCAAAATTATGGCAGTATTAATACAGCGCAAAATTTTGGCAGTGATAATGCAGTGCAAAATTATGGCAGCCATAATGTAGTGCAAAATTATGGTAGTAATAATGCAGTGCAAAATTATGGCAGTGATAATGCAGCGAAAAATTATGGTAGTAATAATGCAGCGCAAAATTATGGCAGCCATAATGCAGTGCAAAATTATGGCAGTATTAATGCAGCGCAAAATTATGGCAGTAATAAGGCAGCGCAAAATTATGGCAGCGATAATGCAGCGAAAAATTATGGTAGTAAAAATGAAGCGCAAAATTACGGCAGTAATAAGGCAGCGAAAAATTATGGCAGTAATAATGCAGCGCAAAATTATGGCAGTAATAAGGCAGCACAAAATTATGGCAGTGATAATACAGTGCAAAATTATGGCAGCTATAATGCAGTACAAAGTATAAAACGAGTGTATCGAAACTATGAGGTTACAGAAGAGCATAGGTTAGTCGAACGAAATTGATATGATATATTCAAAAAATAATCGTTTTTAACATTTTCCAGTGACGACAACGAAAATCTTCATCGAAATGTAGTTTTTCAAGTGGCTACCGCCAGTCCTCCGAGAAGGCCTCATCAACATGTGCCAGAACTTGGAACGAGAAATTCTCTGCCAAACAGATCGTTGCACAAGGAAAACCACAACGGATACGAAACAGTAATTTACCATGATGATGGCGATACGCGTTCCGGCAAAGGTTACGACCAAGGGGAGCGTCATGCACCACCAAAGTCGGTGGTCGTCTTCCTGAAGGAATATTCCCAAAGTGAAATTGAACAAGATTATCGTCATAAGTTTCGAAAGAGGAATATTGTTTAGAGTAAAGGTTCTGAGAGGATACAGACATAAAAACTAGTCAAAAAACACGACTTCATTGAGGATCGTAAAGAATTCAGTAAACTAAACGAGTCATTTTTATGATTATGCTTTTACGAAGAGTTATCGTTTGCGATTGAATTTTAAATCAGACCGTTTTAGTTTGTGGAGGTAAAATAACCGAGCGAATTAGATGTAGAGAATTATTATGGCAATAAAATTGCGATATTGAATAATATTGAAGAAATATTCTGCTCAAACTGAATTTAATAATAAGCGAGTAATGTTCAGCAGATTCCATTTCACTGTTCCATTTTGATTAGACTGATTTTGACTATCTATGATTCATATAATAATGCAAGTTTAAAATTCACAATAGTGTTTGAACTCTCTAAGATTTAGTTGTTCACATAAAGCGATGATTTTTAGATAGGATTCTATGGAGCCATGGGTCTGTCATATATTTACAAGATATATAAAACAAAAATAAACAAAAACGAATATTACACGCTGATACAAAATAAAAAAAATTGAATGTATTTTTATAGTGGTCTGTTAAAAGTTGTAGATATCGTCAAATACAACACAAAACCACGCTTGATCTATTTAATATACCCTCAAAATCTTGATTGTTACTATGTTTTAATTGCCGCAAGGTTCTACTGTATCGATTTTGTTGGCTATTTTCGGCAAATTTGAGACTAAGAGAAACGAAAGCAATGAAATTGAAAGCCAGATAGGTATTCTAGAGCGAATCAGTTATAAACTTAGAACGGAAAACTAGAACTAGGCAGGCTCATATGGGCATAATCGAAAGGAAATGTGAAGAATTCTTTGCCTTCTGCAGAGTAGGAGTTGGGTGTTGCACCCAAGTCTACCGCATGGTCTATGGTAGAACATAACTCATCATCATGTTTTACCGCCGACGCCAGTCTCAAATTTGCCGAAAATAGCCAACAAAATCGATACAGTAAAATCTTGATTTATAGAAAAAAAATTTTTTTTTCAGGATTTTCAGCACGAAAAGATTTTCTACGCGGTCATTTTTCAACAGATTTTAAATTCTCTAAGTCTTTTGGAAAGAAGAAGAAATGACCTTTCCAATGGTATGCTATGTTATGTACTTTTGTTAAAAGTACTATGCGGTTTTGGGACTACAATATTAATATACCCATTTTTTCAATAAAAACATGGGGTGGACATAGCGTAGTTGGTAAATTGATTGTCTTGTACGCAGCGCACCTGGGTTCGAGTCCCAACCTCGCACATAGGGTTAGAAAATTTTCATAAGAGATTTTTCTAACCCGAAGAGGCGAATGACCTTAAGGTTAAAACCTCTATAATCAAAATAAAAAAGTATGAAAATTGATTTTGATTTACATTTTTAATACTAAGCGTCTTTGCTTAAATAAAAATTTAAGGAGGCATTTAATTTCTCCTCAAACGAACTATTTATGATCATAATCGGTTAGAAAATGGCACAGTTATTAACTGTTTTTCAAAATTAGAAACTTGCTCGCATGAACTTTTAAGGGAACAGCCGCAAATAATTTTTTTTAAGATAGATTTTTTGCTCGATTACATGCATACCATTCAAAAGTATGTGTGTGAATTTTTAGTTTGAAATTGGAAAAAAAATAACCGAAGACGTAATTATAGCATATTATTGTGCGAGACAATATCTCACTAACCCCTTAAGAGTTCATGTGAGCGGGGCCGACGAGAGGGGAGTGGGGACGGTGTGTTTCCCCCCGGGTCCGGGGTTGTGGAGAGGGCCCGGACTTTGAACAGAAGTAATGATTCTGTCAAATATTATTCCAATAACAATTTAACTGAAAAGTTTCAATATTGATATAAATTTCCTCCAATTTCTATCGTAAAGTGAATCGTAAAGTATATCATATAGTTTATACTGCACGTAAGATTAATCAAAAGAAATCTTTGAAACATAGAACTAAAAAAAGATTTTGAAGAGGAGTGGGCAAAAAGACATAAGATATTTTTTTTAAATTGTGTATTAAAAGCCTGAAAATTAATTACTATACTTTTTATAATTACCTCATGGATTTTGACTGACTATTTTAAAAACTCTTTTGTGTTTTTGTGTTCCGAGTTCTCGAAATTGATTTTGATTCGTATTTTACTAAATAATTCGAGACTTTGCCATCTGTGGATGGGTTTTTTGCTTAAGCTATACCGTTAAAATAAACTCATTAGTTACTTGCGATTTCTTATCTTTTCAGGACGATATGTAACCTCTTTTTCCATTTATGTCAATCCGCCGAAACTGCTAAATGAATCAGAAAAGAATCTATAAGAAAGAAAAAGCAAACACAGTAACCTTCTTTTAGAGTGCTCAATTGGTTGAATAGGACTTAAATAGAACTTCTGAAAAAAACATCACAAATCAAGAAAGACCATGAAAATCCACGAGCCAAAGATTCATAGTAACTTTTCCTGTTCACTTGGAAAATTTAATTCAAATACGCGAACCCGAAGGTTTAAGTTATTCTTAATTTAATTAAATTTCTCCATTTTTAGGCATTTCATCGGAAAAATTCTATATTCTTCATATAATCTAGAGTGTTTAAATTTTTCTCCGTCCATGGTTTCATATTTGTTTTTTGTTTCTTTTTTCCATTTCATCCAGGCTTTTCATTCGGTCAATTTTCTCAATTTAAGTCGCAAGGACAAAACATGCTTCGTAAAATCCGTTTCAAGTATATTAGAAAATAAAAACCGGATAGAAACTTCAAGTATAAAAATCGAACTAGGACTTTCCTTTGTAAGAGTCATTCAGTAAAAAAAAACCGGAAAACATATATCCGATTCTTACAAAGTAGTTTTTATTAGCCGACTGTTAATCTTGAACATCAAGATATACAGATGCTCCTACGAGCGATTTATTTATTTTTAACCGATTTTGATATTAGAGGAAAATCATCAAAATTCAAAAATCATCAGTGATAATTATCACTGCTGATCATGCTGTGCTATGATCACAACCATAAAAAAATCACTGGTGATTTTCTCTGAAGCGATAATGTGCTAGCGAAAAATCATTTCCCCAATATCACCGCCTGTGATCATGGCCTGATTATGATTTTTGTTTGATCAGGATTATGAAGTTGAGAAAATCAGGATTTTTATGCTTGATGTTTATTTCCGATTTTTATATTCTAATATGTTTGGAACAGGTTTCTCGAGGTATGTCCTACTCTTGCGATTATTATTTTCGAACGCTCAATTGATTTTATTAAATTTAATTAGTTTATTTCATAAAAACTTTTTTCTATTATTTTTTTTTGATTTTTTTTATATTTTTCAACAAATCAACAGTATTTTTCTATTCATATTTTTCCATTCTTTTTATTTTGGGTTTCTCAGATTTGACAGAAAAATCTTTTTTTTCTATTTTTTTTTCGTTTTACTTTTTTGTCTTTTCTCAGTTTTGAAATTTATGCTTTTCTTTTGTGTGGATTTTTCCAATATTCACCCATTTTTTATTGTTATGTTCCACTACCATTAGCATTTTCTTTTTTAACCATGTAAGCAATTTTGAATTCCATGTTTTCTATTTTGTTGATTTGTTTATTTGAACGTTTTACATTTTGATTTGATATTTTTGCGTTTTGTGGATGTTTTATGTTTTCCATTTCATCAAATTTTAATTTTTTTATTGGGGTGGGCGTAGCTTATTGGTAAAATCGATTGCCTTGTACGCAGCGCACCTGGGTTCGGATCCCGACCCCGCACATGGGGTTAGAAATTTTTCATAAGAGATTTTTCTAACCCGAAGAGGCGAATGAACATAAGGTTAAAACCTCTATAATCGAAAAAAAATTCATTTTTACTTCATATAGATTTATTTAATATTTAACTTATTTATTTCATTTTTACCATTTAACCCATTTTTATTTTACATGTTTTCTGTGATTTCACTTTTGACTATTTGTGGGGTATTTTCACTTGTTCCCGTTGCCCATTTTTTAATTTGTTCCATTCAATTGATCTCATTTATTTCTGTTTCTACAGTTCCACTGCATTTATTCAATTCTAAATGAGTAGATCAAAAAAAAACTAACTTGTCCACTGTTTAATTTTTCATCGTTATTTTCTTTTTATCCATTTATTCCATTCTTGTTCTTTATCATTTTTTTATTCTGAAACATTTTTAGCATTTTCCTATTTTTCTATTTTCATGCTTTTTATTTTTTATTTCGTTGCTAATTTTTATATTTTAAACATGCTGTATTATTGTTATTTTTACGTCTAACTCAGTGTCATTTCGTTTTTTCTTTACTTGTTAACTTTTTTGTGGTCTTGTTTTTATGTTTTTTTTTTCTTGCATTCTTTTTTTACTTTTGCCGTTTAACTTGTTTTCAATGCTTATGATATTTTTTTCATTTTTATGTATACCCGTTTTTCACTATTTAACCATTTTACAATATTTTTCTGTTTCTTCAATTTTTATCTATTTTCCTTTTTCATTTCCTTTGTTTAATTTAATTGTTGCAATCGTTCAATCTGTTTTATTTTTCCATTTCTTCAAATTTGTTACATATGTTCAAATTAAAACTTTTCCATTCTACGAATTTTGTCCATTTTCTATTGTTTCTCCGCATTGGATTTTTTCTTTGTTTTTGATATTGGTAGGTTTGTGGCTATTTTCATATTAATAATCTTTTTCCATTATTTTATGTCATTTTTTAGCTTTCTCGTTTTGCTCCATTTTATCTATTTATTGGTTTTTCCTCGTTTGTTCATTTCTTTTGTTTTTCTCTTTTTAAATTCTACCTCCTATGAATGTGTCTTTTTTATTTAAATTTATTACACTTCTATTTGGCTACTATTTTCGCAATTTGTGCAAGGATTTAATTGTGAGCTTTTCAAAAAATATTTTACCAAATAAATTAATGAACGACTCGTGAAAATCACTTAAAATAGTTTTCCCCGAAACCAAAAAATCAGTCTACACTATCGAACAAATGAGATGCTGTATTTTCAGAAGCTGTCCAATGTTGTAGCGCACCGACCATTGTTTCTTTAACGTACTCTAGGTGAAACTATACAAAAATCCGAACAAATCCATGCAATACCGACACCTGGATAAATATGAAAATATTGATAAATCAGCTACTTTTAAAGCCATTAAATGATTCGATATTTAAAAGGTTTTACGATCTAAAATTTGATCGACCTAATCTTGACGCATTTCTTTGAATGATATTCAACAAGTTTGAAAAACCCTCATTTGTCTGCCGATTTTTTATATTGTCATTTGCTCTTCAGTTGTAGAAGTATCATCCAAGAAAAAGCAGCAACACAGAAAAATTTTGCTCGCGTGTAGCTAGAATTGAAACTACTTGCACGCCAAGTTAAGGAAATCGTTAAAAGTGACCAAATCAACTGTCTCCAGCGTAATGGCCGCCGGAAAGAACAGTGGCGGATATTTTCAAGCAT
Source organism: Topomyia yanbarensis (assembly GCF_030247195.1). Lineage (NCBI taxonomy): Eukaryota > Metazoa > Arthropoda > Insecta > Diptera > Culicidae > Topomyia > Topomyia yanbarensis. The sequence continues at coordinate 117,014,947 of NC_080672.1, forward strand.
TTGAAGCTATCGAAGTTCACGCAGAAATATCTCGTTTGGCAGGCTTTCTGCACCTGTGCACCTGTGCACAGTGGAAGAAATCCGACCAAAAAGGCAATTAATTGGAAGCCGCTAAAAAAGTATGGCAATACATACACCAAAAGTTGCGGATTTTTTTAGGAAATAAAATGTAACTAAATTTGTTCACCGCACGCAGCTGTGGCCGAAGTTATAGGGGTTTCAATATCCTGAACATTGCCAGTTTTTCATCAAATCAGGCGTCCATTCAGGAGCCGCTGCAAAAATACTACAAACTATACATCAATACATCCGGTCGCAAGGACGTGCGGTGAACAAATTTGGTTGCATCTTGAGCGCTGGAGTTTTCCACAACTTTAAGGGTATAATTTTTTGTACTTTTACTGCGGCTTCTGAATTAGGCCTCTGATTTGATGAAAACCGGTAATGTTCCGGATCTTCAATGCCCCATATCTCCGGTCAGAAGTACGTGCGGTGAACAAATTTGATTGAATTTTATTTCCTAAAAAATCCTCAACTTTTGGTGTATATATTGTCAAACTTTTTCAGCGGCTTCCAATTAATTGCCTTTTTGGTCGGATTTCTTCCACTGTGCTGTGGTTTGAAAAGCGACATTTTCATTGCGACCGAGCCCGTCAATAAGGAAAATTACGCGACAGAAGCAACACGATTGTTCCACGCAATTTTGGCCGGATTTTGAATTCTGCCATTACGGAAAAAGGGCATATAGTGGAATGACGCCTACAAGGTTCAGGTGGCGCCCAAGGACAAGAATCCTTCCAACGCACTAGAGCTCGGCCCAATCGAGGAATATTGACCCATCGTCAAGCGGAACCTGAAGAAGACCCAAAACTGTTTAAGTAAACTAGCGCTGACGATCAAAGTGGACGAGGTGGCTACACAGAATTTGATGGCAGTATTTAAAAGATTCTTACCCGAAAGCTATATATTTCTTCCTGTTTTATACTAATTTAACTCATGAAAAAAAAAAGATTTTTCAATAAAAAAATAATCAAATTTTGATCATAGAGAGCGCCGATGGTTGAGTGGCAAGCGCGACCGCCGCTCATCCCAGCAGGTCTGAGTACAATTCCAGACGAGGTCGTGGTGAAAACTATGTGTTACGTCTTCCTTAGCAAGGGAAGTAGAGTCGTTGGTCCCGGTCCATGTGTTGATGAACCGATATCCGGTTGTGGAGTCACCTCTCTGGCGTCGGTGCTAGGCACTCAGTGCGGACAGAGACAGACGGAGAACAAACGAAAGAAAATTGACCGTGACGCCCTTTGAAATAAAAAAAAACATTGGAATTAGCAGTGCTAAGTGTATTCTTCTACAGGTCTCCGCAAAAGTTTCTATCCACTATACATAATAGCAGATAACTAGTTTTTCCAATAGATTTCGAGCTTAACAATTTCTGTGTACGAAAAAATATAAAATGATGGAGAGGGCCCTTATGCTGAACCCCCCGAACCCAGTCAATGGTTCCCCCATAGCCCAGTCAATGGTCCACGCACTTGCTAAGCCGAACCAAGTTCCGATTTCACTAGTTCTCATCAGCTTTAATCAGAACTCCATGTCTTGCAGGACATCTCGCTAAGCCAGGTATTTGCTCAGGAACACAAACTGAATTTCCGTTTTGGAGCTAGTGTCAACAACAATACTCTAACTAATTGAACTGAACAAAAATACTCTAACAAAACTGAGCAAACATACTATAACTACATGATTCAATTTAGAATATGCATACTGTTCCATTTCGAAGTAACTCTAAAGCAATTGTGACACGTTCTGATTTGTGAATCTTCTATTAATCTTACCGTAGTACAGCTTCGAATTCAATGTTGTATGACAACTGACACGAACCAAAATAACTCCACATACCCACCTTAAAAAGCTAAAGTTCTCCCTTCTCCAATCATAAAATACGATCCAGCAGCGCGCCAGTCTGCCTCAATATGCGCACTAAAGCTATGAATAGATTCGACTGTTTTGTCCGGGATCAGCCATTGAAAGTCTTTGCATTATTGACTGCCGCCGATGCGATGGCGACTACGATGACGATCGACGTCTGCGCTGGACATTAATGAGGTTTTTCTTCTTTTTTCTTCGATCGTTTCCGTCCATTCGTCGTCCCATTTTTTAAGTCCAATTGGCGTTGATGATGCCTCTTCAAAGCACAGTCAAAATTCGGGGGAGGCTCATCATGAAGAATTCGAAAAGTGCTTGTTTGGTGTGTAGGTATGCTTTAAGTTCGCGGCCTTAACAGGTCGAGTGGGACATCTCAAGAGAGGCGAGCGCGTTGCGTCCTGGCCCATATGAATAATGACCGAATCAAATCAAAATCGGAATATGTTATTGGTGAGTTTTCATAAACTCTAAATTGTGTATGTAAATCATTATTAACGAAAAAACATGAGAATGAATCAAGATCACTGGCTTTTACTTCGCGAAGCTTCATGTATTTTCGCGTCAGCAAACTCAGAGGTCGCATATATTATACTTAAGCGGATGAAAAGGCTCCGGAGGAACCACCGTGCCGACCCCCTGCCATATTTATACGAAACTGACACAATAATACAGGTTGGCCGAAGCAACGGCGAACCGTGTAGAAACTGGTTTTTCGCGAAAACAGCTGCACCGTGAACAAGGGGGGCTTCGAGCACTTTTCGCGTTCCCCTTGGAGTAGCCTGTTTTGAGTAAGGAATTTCTCAGCTCGAAGGGCGTCCGGACAATCGATAGTGGCTATTCAAATGGACAAAGAGTTGCAGAACCTGTAATTTTGTAGTGTATTGTGATTTTTGTAGGACATTTTAATTACTGGTATACGATTCGTTAACAACTGAAAATTTTATGTTTTATGTTGTTGGCATTAACACTATCAACACTAAGTCACAGTTGGTTGAAACAAAATTATCTAGGGTGCTGAGCTCTGCCATTTTTGTTCAACATTGCGGATTAAAATGCAAGCATTTGTTTCAAAGTTCCGCTCAAACATAAATATTGCACAATTCACAAGCTACAACAAAGTAAAAATATCGATACCACTTTATACCAATTCAATCAATTGTGGACCAAATAACACATTAGACCATCACTCCACATACAAAAATCTTATGTGAAACTATCAGCTCATGCTCAAAAACAGGTTCACATTCGATATGCCACATGCACAACAATAAAATTTTGAATATTCTTCACCATTGGACGCCCAGGAACGCAATCAAAACAAGTTGATATGCCAGATTAATTCAGGATTGCCGCATGGAATGATCGCAAATTTATGCAAAATAATTCTGGTGCCACAATGGCACCAAAACTTCTAAAGCACAGTTCCCTAGAAGAGAAAAGCAGATTCCCCTTGTTGGACACCAAATAGCAATAGCAAAAAGTGTTGGGTTTTGAATCTCGTTTCTATATTAAGGTAAGAGCATAATAAGATTTTGTAACTTAACTTTTTGATCTCATCAGTGAATTATAATTTCCAATCGCTACTTTCTCGACCTTACCTGTTCACGGGTAGTGGAATAAAATACTGCAAAAGCACAAAGTTTGATGCTTCTCGAAACATTGAAAATTCCTTGCCTGATATACGAACTCAAACTTAAGCCGATTCGAAACAAAGCTTTGTCAGGCATTTGATTGCGATAAACCGCCATCGGTGCTGGAGCTGCCGGCCGATCGACCGACCGACCAACAACGACGCAATTCGAGAAATTCCTTTCCCGAACTTGATATCTTGCCTGCACGTCATATCATGGGGGTAGAGATGTTAGCCCCGCGTGTAAAAGCTTTCAACAGCGAATGTTTGCAGAATCTAGGCGCGCTGCTGCGGCAAAGTTAATAGCGGTTTTCTTTCTCACACTATCTGGTAGGCTGGTAGGTACCGCAGGTTTGCTGGCCACAGTGAGTGTGGTCAGAGATCAACCTTGCCGTCGCATGGCTGTCGTAATCATAAGCACTGTTGGAATCACAGCAGTGGCAATACTAAGTCAGTGAGAAAAGTTGTGCTACGAAGTCCTGCCTGATGTCGGGAAAGGACTTAATCTGATGCAGTTGCGCTTGACGAAACCCAACCCGAGGGGCATCGCATTGGAAGATCTACCGTTTGGCTGTAACGAACAAGATCGATTCGCGGTGCCTACCTGGATATATGGTTTTCACTTTCAGAGATTTGCTTATTTTGTTCACGGAGTTTAGTTTTGCTATAAAGCAATAACTGTTATCGTAGTGCGATCTTACGTTGTCGTAGAACAAAACAGCGATCGGTGTTCACTAACTGCATTTACAGTAGGCGATAGAAATTTTGGAGACTAAAACTCTTTTTCTTTAAGCTAGTTAGATACTTTTCTTTACAAAATCTCAACTAATACACTAGTTTACAGTATTTCTGAACTCAGTAAGCTGGTGGTCATTTTTAATGTAAAATCGTGCGCTGAATCCGAAAATGGAGTTCAAAAAAATTACAGTAGAATAGTTTTCGAGTTAGGCTAAAAAAATAAATTTCGGTTATATATCTTCGGTTATAGAGCACCGATTCGAAATATAATTATGCTAAATTAAAGGTGAATGAATGCACTTTTGGTCGTCTGAACATTTTGTTTTGGTGTGACTAATGGTTCTGACGTTAGTTACGAGTTTGTTGATCTTTTTGTCTCATATAGAAAGATTATGCAATCACTCTGAACATCGTCAACCTAATACCGGCCCGCAGGATCGTGTGTCATATACCATTCAACTCAGTTCGTCGAATTCGGAAAATGTCTATGCGCGTGTGTGTTTTTTTATAGTAAGGTTTAAAAAGCTTCAACAGCCTGGCTTGTAGTGTATTGGCACTGTGTGCGACTCACGACTCACGTTCGTTCCTAACCACGAAAAACAATGCTTACTTTTTACGCCACGGAACTAAGACAAGGTATTACTTCGTGGGGGAGGGGGATCGTTATGCTATCGTCGCACCTCTGTCTTCTGATCTATTTCGGAGCATCACTTAGTTCATGAAATGGCTCGACCTATTAGCTTTGATTTAACTCTCGACTCTTCTCTCGCTTCTTGTCTTCATCTGTTACATCGCCGTTAGCTCTCGTCCCAGTGAGCGATTTAGGTGATGATTCATTGAGCCATTTAGCTCATGTTTCCGTGAGTCATTCAGCTCCCGGCCTTATCGCGATCTACTTGGATAGTCCCCAAACTCACCCTCCTTCGACCGACAGTTCCCCGACGGAGGAATTTCACCCGACACCGATACCCGATTCCTTGAGCCATTTAGCTCCCAGCTTTATCGAGATCAACTCGGATATTATCCTACTCCGACTGAGAGTTCTCCGATAGCGGAATTTCTTTCGTTACCAGTGTTTGTTTTATAAGCCAATTAGCTCCCCTTTTCGTCACGATTCTGTCGCATAGTTCACGGCGACGAATCTATCCTACCGTGAATTCCCCGGCGATAGATTGCTCCCGATTTCAATGTACGTTTCTATGAGCCACTAAACTCCCCGCTTCGTCTACTCGCTCTAGTCCCCGGCGGTGGACCTAGCCTACTCAACGTGCCAGCCAGTAGGTGCTGAGTTCCATCCAGCGATTTCGGGTGAAGCGTAGCTTCCGGTTCACTGGCGCGCCAACGACCCACTACTAGCTATTCGACGCGGCCTACTCGGTCTAATTCCCGGCGGTTGATCTAGCCTACTCACGAGCTACCCGGTAGGATGTCGAGGTCAGTCCGGCGATTCAGATGAAGCCGGACGTCCGGTTCGCTGACGCCCCGACGATCCGAACCCGGTGTAACGTCGCGTACTACTCAACTGGTCCTCAGCGGTGGACCCAGTCTACACCGTAGGAGAGCTTCCGGTGACGGAATTTTCTCGGAACCCGATTTGTGGATCTACATTCTAGTCAATGGCGCTACTTTGTTGGTCCCTTCGCCACTTCCTCTGCAGCTCGGAGAGTATACTCGTAATCATTCTCTTCAACGATATTATCCACTGTCACACCAACCATACCACTTAGATCTTCTTTGAACCCAGGGCATTCGAAGACCACGTGTTCCGGTATCTCTTGCATGTTCACACACTCCGGGCAAAGGAGTAACGAAGCGTGTCTAAACCGATGTAGGTACCTTCGTATGCATCCATGCTCGGACCAAAACTTCATCAAATGGAGGTTCACCTCTTCATGCTTTCTATATGCCCAATCAGACACATTTGGGATGAGCCGGTGAGTACGCCTTCCTTTCCTGTGTTGTCCCACTCTTGCTACCACTTAGCCAACGGGTCCGCTCGGACCAGTCTCCTTTCATTACGTGCATTTCTCCGCTGGTAGCATTCCACGACGCATCGATGGGACGGATTGTCCCCGGACGCTGATCTCGACACGCTGGATTTTTTTACAGTTGCTGACCAGCACTACCTCGGTTTTGTGGTGAACCAGCTGCAACTTTACGTCAGTCATCCAGGTTTCCACGATGCCTATTGTCTCTACTGTCAACATCTCCACCTCCTCAAGGGTCTCGTCGGTTATCGTCAGGACAACATCATCTGCAAAACCGACGATCTCAACTCCCCTGGGCAGTTCCAGTGTTAACATTCCGTTGTACATTATATTCCAGATCGTTGGGCCGAGTATGAAGCCCTGAGGTACTCCCGCCGTGACCCTAATCGACCTCTGCCTCATGTTCGTTTCGTAGATCAGTACTCGGTTCTGGAAGTAACTTTTCAGAACCTTACATAGATAGTTTGGAACCCGCATTCTGTGCAGCGCTACGGCGATAGCCCCCCAGCTAGCACTGTTGAACGCGTTCTTCACGTCTATCGTTACCACGGCGCAGTAGCGATTACCCGTTCTCTTTTACTTCAATACTTTCTCCGCGCTCGCGATGTCTGTGCGGATGGCGTCCACCGTCGATATCCCTTTCCGGAACCCGAACTGCCTCTGCGATAGTCCGTTCTCACTTTCAGTGTAGGTCGTCAGCCTGTTGAGGACGACTCTTTCCAGAAGTTTACCAATGGTAGCCAGCAGGCATATAGACCGATACGATGCTGGATCTCCTGGTGGTTTCCCTGGTTTTGGCAGCAGCACCAGCTTCTGGATCGGTGAAGGCGCCCATGCGGTTCGACTCATGCTTCGGGAAAAGGCCCTCCACGATAATTTTCAGTTTGTCGGCGCACATTTCGACTGGCGTCATTGAACCCTTGATCCTGGACATAATGACACAGTAAGTATTGCCCAAGGGATTCCCGTCTACTTCTTTGCACAGCTCCTTGTAGCAGATGGACTTGCTTAGCACTATCTCGCGCTTAAAGGCGGCCTTGGCCGCCCGGAATGTTACCTTATACATTTCTCTGACTGCCTCAGATTTTGCTCTCGGGACGCGTCTTCTGGTTTTAAGGAAGGCAGCCAGGAGGAAGCTGAGCCTGTCGCTCCATCTGTACGCCGGACGCCGGTAGTTCCTCGGCTTAATTTTCCTGGGCATTGTTACATCACATGCCCTCACTATTGTTTCCGACAGCTCATTGGCACTCGAAATTGGAATGACGCTGTCAGTACAAAGTGCTTCCACAAAAATGTCCTTGTCGAAGTCCTATATTTTCCACTTCCGCTCGCCAGTCCTCACTTTCGGTGTTACCGTACAATTTCACTGACCAATGGTGTAGTGGATCACTATGTGTATACTTGAGCTTGAGCTTGTGCGACTACCCTTGGCTGCTACTCCGTTATCGATCTGGACTAGCTGAAGTTGCACAGGGAATCAGTAGATAATTATGCTTGGGAGTAGCGAAACATCTTTCAATATGCAACTCTTGGTATTCCTAAATCCTATTGATCAATACCGGCACCCGCCAGGCTTGAACGTAGATCGCGGAAGGAAAGGGAAGGAATGTTAGTCCGATACTAGCTTTTGCTAGAGGCCGTATATACTACTGCGCACTTGACAAGTATCACGGGAGAAGAATATTTGTTAGTAAGTTAGGAAGTTGGATTCTACTTACTCGTGGTCGACGCCAGAGAGCTGACTCAACTATCTGGACTAGATATCGATTCATCAACTCATGAACCGGGGACCAACGGTTTTACTTCCCTTTCGAAGGAAGACGGGACCACAGATTTTTTCCCCTAAGAAAAATTTTAACGACCTTGGCTGGGATTGAACCCAGACCAACTGGAATGAGTGGTGGTCATGCTTACCACTCAACCACCAGCGCCGTCAGCTTGGTGGTCACTTTGTGTATACTGATCACTACCTCGCCAATTCATGTTACCCATCAGTTACGGACTGCAGAATATTATGTTGATGATGGATTCTCGACCGTATTTACGGAATGTGGTAGCGGAAGCTTCGTTGCACAGTCTCACATCCAGCTTCGCCAAGGCTTCCAACAAGCTTTAGCTTCTTATCTCATCTCGCCCTTTTGAGTGCGCCTCGTTCTAACAACGTTCTCTCCCAACTTTTTTAGCTCTGGGTCCTCTCTCACTTTCTTGAGAAGAGCGGCGTATGACAACGTATCGTTCGCTTTGACGATCAGTGCATCTCGCTTTGGCGCCTTCTGACGAGCCGAGCGTCTATTTTTTGGGCCCGCCTGGTCTTTCGTCTCCTGGCGAGAATCTTGGCCTGCTTCACGGCAGACAGTAGCGCCTTTCTGATTCTGATGATCATCTCCCTAATGTCCTTGTGGACATTGGTTCTCGTGTCCACAAACTTGGGGAGCTCCTCCACCAAGCATTTCGCTGCCACTACTTTTGGCGTCTGTGGGTTGTAACTCATCCCGCTCTGCTATGGCTGTTGCTCTTGCTGTTGCTGCTGCTTCCTGGTCTTTCTGAATTACTTCAGCTGCTCCTGGTGATGGTGAGCTCACTAAACCACCTCTAGCGAACGCATTCGTCGCGCCTGCTCCATATGTGTGGGTTGTTTTGTTTTGCTCTATTTAATTGGAACCCAACACTGGGCGCTATCTGCACATGTGTGTGCGTATGTGTGTGTATTAGTGTATGTATATGACTAACAATCACGCATTGTTGGTCATATAGGGTGATGAGCCCATTTTCGCTATGTTTCTGTTACCACCCTACCCATTTGAAGCCGTTGGTTAGAGCAGTGTCTGCCATCTTTGTTCAACGCATTGAGTCAAATGGTAGCGCAACAATAGGGGCACTCGATTCAAGTTTTCGTTGCGCTCAAACACGAAAATTTGACTTTTTCAGCGCATTTGTGTTATTATATTGGTTCTTAGCAGCAAAGCAAAGCTGTTGATGTCAATTTTTACGCAATCCATTGATTGTAGGTCGAGAAAGTAATGAATTAGTGAGGGACCCTGCTTAGTATGGTGAAAATAGGCACTTTACCCTACATACATTTTTAAATTTCATACTAATTGACACACAGAACTGAATTTTTGCTTTTCACAAAAGTCTTCCAAAATGCAATACTTTTCGAGATATTTGTAATTTTGCTCCAACAAAACAATTATTATTATTCACGTTTTCCCACCATAAAATGTAAAAGTTATTCACGTTTTCCCATCATAAAATGTAGACAATCTAATATTTATCGGTTCAAAGACGTGAAAGAAACTTTTTCAGTGCATTTGGATCATGGAGAAGCTTTCAATAAAATAGTTTTCCTAACAACAATATTTTTATAAATCATACTTTTTGCAGTCAAAAATACAATTTGCTTTTTCAATATGCTTTTAAACGCAATTTCAAATCAAATTGCTCAGTGCAAAAATTTTGTGAAAAGTGATAGTTGTCGAGATATTTTAAATTTTGTTTTAACAGCCCAATTGCTTTGTTTTATTAGGACCTTTTCATAAGTTACTCGCGTTTCTGCATCAACAACAATAGATTTTTCAAATAACCCTTTAAATTTTCTGTAACTTTCCTTTTGACATCAAGGCGATATTGTAAATCATTTGAAAGTTACATAAAAACAACCAAAATATAATTCAACTATATAGGTTAATCGTCCGACCATAATAATCGATCGGTTCCATAATATTTTGATTGTTTTCATGTAGCTTCAAAATAGTCTACAAAATCGCCTTGATGTCAAAGGAAAAGACAAACGGTCCAATCATCACCGAGAAATCAATGTAACTGTTATTCTGAATTTGAATACTTCTGCCGGGGCATCCGGAACCGTTGATGATGGCCAATGTCACCAACGAGACTTTGAATGACTGTTAGTAACCTAGCAGTTGTGGTCAAGTTTTGGAAAAAAAATCACCTTTTGGATATTTTTTTTACTTTTTTACATTCATTGCATTAAACGTTGTGTGTCCATGCTGATCATCCTGTAATTTCGGAACTGAAAGTCGGATCAATTAGAAATTCAATGCAGTCGATGGGAACGTTGCACAGAAGAGTAACTGTGCTCGAATCCTGGCCAAAATTATTTATAGCTGCTATTGCTGTTATTATGCCTTAATATGAACTAAAGATAGACAATAACTATTCTTTGGAACAATTTGGCATCCATCAACCTACCAGTGCGAAGGTCTATTTTCTATATCCTTTCGAATACTAGTAATTTTTTTTATAGCCGAAATCTTATTTTGTAATATTGCTTCAGCAACTTTGCCAGATCTCGCCGTTTAATGTAACTTTTTTATCATTCAAATTTGGAATAGAATGTTCAAAAAGTGCGTGGAACAAAAATGATTCCGCGATTAATACTCCAAATTTTGTAAAATATGAAAATTTCATGATAATGTTGCATGAAATTGGAAATGATTAGAGATATCTTCTAAATATCACAGGTACGCAAAATAGATCGTAAATCAAATACAAGGAATCATGAACCAGTTCACGAATACATGAAACATATTTTATGATTTCGTGAACTAGTTGACAAGCACGAATGGTAAGTTACATGTAATATAGGGGAGATCGGGGCTAGTTGGCGGTGTTTTCAGTTTTAAATTTTTACCGCTTTGATGTGAGTAGATTTTGCAAAATAGAACACGCGGCATGAAAGAGACCGTTGGCAATATCTCTAATTTTTTATGAAGTGTTTGATGAATTGTCTCCATTTTTAGAGACAAAAATATGTGACACGGAAAACCCCCCAACTTACCCCGGCCCCGGGGTAAGTTGGCGATTTGTGTGGATACGCAAAAAACTAAGCAATCAAATGGAGATTAAATTACTTCAAGGGTCCTTTTGGAACGTGCTAAATATCTTTTCAAGAAAACTGTATATTAACCGACATTTGCTATTATATTTCAGTTTCAATACCCTCGTATTTTGACTTTGACGCGTACTCCCTATTCAAAACCAAATTTTCGAAATTCTTTATGAGATTGGCCGGAATAAATGTCTCCTGCATTGACGAGATACACAAGAAAATAATTTTCTTACTTTGGAGTGAATTCCAGAAATAAAATTTTTTGATGACTTTTTTTGCACTGTAATAGTACCGCCAACTTGCCCCGAGTGCAGCACCGCCAACTAACCCAACCGCTTATTTTATCAAAAACTATTTAAAAATAACTTTTGTTTGTGGATAGATGTAATATCTATACGGATACTGAAAGCTCTTTTCATGCGCTATCGAAAAATATAATCATTCGGGAAATAGATTGAAAATCACCCAAAATAACTCAAAGTATTTAAAATTCAGAAAGTTTACATGCTTAAAAACACAATATCACCCACAACTTCCACCAAACAAATCGTTTTGCAACAAAAACACATTGGATAATGGGTTTCATAACTTGAGGTACACAAAAAGAGGCAGCGATATATGTCTAATAGAAACAGAGAAAAAGGGATTCCGCCAACTTACCCCAACCGTCAACTAACCCCGGGCTCCCCTATTGCTTGATTTTGTGAACTATTGCACAAACACGATTATTGCATCGTAACTAATACCTGTATTAGGATTCATCAACCATACCAGTTCACGAATACATGAATATTTTATTATTTTGTGATTTATTTCACGGGTACTCACGATCGTGACTATTATACTAGGAATCATGAACCAGTTCACCAATACATGAATAATGTTCCATGGTTTTGTGAAGTATTTCACGAGCACGAATGGTCGGTCGTGACTTTGTACTAGGAATCATGAACCGGTTCACGAATACATGAATATTTTATGATTTCTTGAACTATTTCACGAGCACAAATGGTAAGTAGTGACTCTGTACTAGGAATCATGAACCAGGTCACGAATAGATGAATAGTGTTTTATGATTTTATGAATTATTTCACGAGCACGGATATTGGATCGCGACCAATATATTAGGAATCATGAGAATTGAATGGATTCATGAATAAATTTCCGAGTTTCGTGAAATAATTTACGAGAAACTATTTAGAATGTTTTGTTTTTGTGAGCTAATGTTCCTAACTCTATGAATAACATCATGAGTCAACCTTTGGTTTTATGAATGATGTTCATAAAGTTATGAACAAGTTCACATACAGAATATGCAGATAAGCAACGTAACTGAGGTTCACAATACAAAAACAAATATTTTCACTAATAAAAGCGTTATGTGGGCATTACTGATGGGAAATTGAACATAATTATAAAACAAATGATTTTTGATTCATGGTCCTGCTCTCGTAACGCGAAAACCTTATTGTAGTAGAACTCATGGCACTTTATTCACGATTTTTGGACAGTTTTTTTTTCATGCGGATACCACATGGAACCTTTTTTTTAGAAAAATGGAAATCCAGCAGACCTTACAAAAACCCCGATTCGAACGAAATTTTGCAGCTATGTTGGGCTTATGAATATATAAGATTATCTTTTGTACAGCAAATCTATTTGAGAATGAGCTATAGCGAATTGATCATTCCTTGCGGAAAAGTACAAAAAAAGGTTAAAGAGTTTTGTTAACTACGGGCTTAACAAACTAATTTTAATAATTTTACCAGCAATGAAATCTTCGAGAGGTTCAGATTCATTGTGATTTTCTTTCTGATCCCAAAAGTCTAATTTTCGTTCGAAAGAAAACCTCCTCTACTACTTTTACTACTTAACGGCGCACAGTGGCTGGAGGCTGGCCAAAACCTCAAAAATTTATTTTTGAAATATTCATATTTTATATTTTTCCTAAATTTCTCATGTGTTGAATGATCTATATTCAAAATTTTATGTTCATTGGATAAGAACACGATTTTTAACATGAGTTTAAACGTAGCAAAGTCCGGACTTTTTAATGATTTTCATTTCCGAAACCACCATTGCTCTGTTCACTTCAAATGCATGTTGCTCTTTTGATTTTGGTCCGATTTTAGCACAACTAGTTTCATTGTGTAGAAGAACGAAAGAATTTGCTTGGTGAATAAAATACATTTGGTAAATTTGCTTGGAACTATGACTTTTTAGTTTAAATATGTTTGAGGTGGTCAGATCAAAAATACTTTTTTCACTAATGTATTCTGTACAAATTTCGGAATCATTTCGGAACGGTCACATAGTATACATTCTATGGGAAATAACCTCTACTTTTCGAAAATCATGGTCTCGTTCTGCGCCTAGGTGCGCAAATTTTTTTAAGGAGATTTTGAAGCTTTGTTGCTGATATGGAGGCGCATGGTGTTTTGTGTAAAATAGTTAGACAATCTACAGTAAACCAACACGTTATACAATGTATTTAAAGTAGTGTTCTTCATTTTTTATGATACTGCTGACATTGGTGAACGGTAACGGAAAATCTATCATGAAAACGGGATCATAGTTATAAGAAAGGTTCAATGACACTGTATGGAAAAATGCATTTAATATTTTATGACTTTTGACATCAAAAATGAGCTCAGCACCTCAAAATTTGCCTAAATTGTGATTTTCAGCCAAATTAGGTAAAATTTGAGGTTTTGTCCGACCTTTGTTTGAAGACCCGCCACTGTGCGGCGTGCCACCGAGAAAAAAAAATGGCCTGCTATTTGGAAGAAAAACTTTCGACGTCAAATATCGCGCGCGGATTTCGAACAATAGAGTGAAAACATAAACCGGTTGCGTTACCGCAAATGCAGCCTTTGCCGTATTTATAAACCACAGGAATCAGAATATATTGGCTCAAATGGCACGTTCCCCGTACATAGTCGGGGATTTGATCCTTCAATCGATTGTAATTAATGTACAACAATTTATGGATACGAATTTTAAAAATTAAGAAGATAGGACTCATACAAGATATCAATTCAGCTAGGACTCATACTTATAGTCAAACTAACGAATTATCTCGGATGAATAAAACAACAATACGCTCTGATAGAAAAAATCATTCAGTCAATAAATTAGTTTATCATATAAAATAAAAGACAGAATTCCATCCAATACCAGCTTCAATGATGATCTGCCACTAGCATTGACTACACATATCAGTGCAGAAAATTCGGACCAGAGTTTTCACTCTTAAGATTTGTGTTCATCGTTCAACCTTGTAAACCCTAATGAACCGGCCAACGAACTGTCCAGTCGAAAACCTCATATATCAACCTGATTCCTTAATGAAGATCACATAAAACTGCGCTGCGAAACTTTGCTCCTCTCGCAGAGCAGGTCTTTTCCATTTTCTTCGAACGATCGCGAATTGATTTATTTCAACCCGGGAGACCCGGAGCGCAACGACAACCATGGGTCTCGTTTTAGGGCTCTACTGAGTATTTCGCTCATGAACCCACCGTTTCGAACCGTAAAAGAAAGTGAAAATTTCGAATTCCTGAACCTCTCTAGCAGTAACCCTCTGGCACACCTTTGTTTTTTTTTTAAATTCATTTCGAGGAAGTTGCATCAGTATCAGCAATCTGCAGGAAGGGAGCTGTTACTTGCAACCCGGCGAAACGCTGATGAATGCGGCATTACTACAGCGCTTGTTTTCTTCCTGATGCCGCGGCAAAATATCCGACAATAAACCAAATTTACGTGTTTCGCAATTAACTAACCAGTATGCAGTGTGCATACACGCCTTTATGGTCGGTGATTGTCGAGTTGTGCTGCAGGTTGCAGTTTGACTTTTCGACTATGTAGGTCTGATTCACTCGACGGACTTTTGTACATTTCAGAATTGCTTCCATCGAACTGTTACAGTCGTGTTGCGAGATTGTGACACCGAGTGCTATATACCTAATAGTAAAATTACGATTGTAACACTGACTGCGTTTTCGTCATTAGATGTGTTCATAATGATCATAATCGATCGGAGAGACCTACAAAACTTTCGTCAAATTCGTTCCCATGATGGAGGAAGCGGACTTATTCACCATACATACTGTCATTTTCCTTTGAATCGAAGCACCTCCATCTCTCTCTCTTACCCGGGCAATATGCGTTTGCATAAGGCGGCAGGTTGGGCGTCTTCCGAATCATGGAATGCTGTGCCTATTTCACAACGCTTCGCATACCGCATACTGTTATCTAATGGTTTTATAAGATCTTGGCACCAGCTGCAGCCGGACAGTGGTACACGTATATACACGCTATTACGACTCGTCACGTGGTACTGCGTGATGATCTCGAGCGGTTGGCCCGGGTACCGGTTCCATCATAGCCTGGTGGACAACGGATGGTACGAAGATCAACGCATTCGATTGGTAATTAAGCGCTGATGACAGTTTGCTGCGGGCCACACTGGAAATTTTTGTTGCGGCCAAAAATCCTGAGGATAACTAGAGGGTAAATTATAGACTCAATGCAAGTTTCTCATTTTGTTATTAGAAATTAGAATTATAACAGAATGCAATTGTCATGGTAAGTGGTGTTAGAAATTTGGTCTCGTTAGTAGTTAAGAAATATCAACGCGAGATATTGCATTGAAATCTTTCCTCTCTTTTGTTAACCTTCTTTTGTTGTTGGAGTCAATATGAAACAAAATGAAGTTTTAAAATGCGACAACTTTTTAAGTTTTGCACCTAGAAGTTTGGAATTTCTTGACTTTTCCTCTTTCATGGAGAGCAACGATTTTCAAGAGTTCAAAATCTTTGGACATTCCTGAAGGGCAGTACAAAAAAGTTACGAATAAGATGTTAGCGGATCATATTGATCCCGGTTTCGAACTCAATTAAGACACATTTTCAGTCAAATCTATATGAACTTTTACCTAAATTGTTTATTAGAGTTTCAATTTTCAGTTTCTGGTAAATACTACCATTTTTGACTTGGTTGGTCACTGGGAATAGTTCCCGAATGTTTGGCATACTTAGATGTATGGAGAACCGTCATCATAAATCATAGGTTTATTGACAGAATGCTAATAATAAACACAAACGAAACAAAAATAACGATGTGCAAATCAGTTTTATACATGCTACGACCGATCCTAGATATTCCGCATTACGCTTCCGATGCCGATTTCGGCGATACAATAGTATATTACAATACAATATTTGAGAAAATATTGAACAAGCGACAATGTTGTCAATCAATGAAACTAATCCCTAAGTTGCATAATGTTCATGAAAGCACATATAAAATTCCATCGAAAATGATATTGAAGTGAGATTCATATACTGGTCCTGAATTGTACGAGAAAATCATCCGGAAAACTCGGAACATTCGTAAAAGTGACTTTCATGAATCTCATTCATGATTCATGAATCTAGTTCTAGAATTCTGCACTTTTTTCTAAAACATTTGTTCACGTTACATTAGCATAAATTCGTAGTTCCGATTGAAAAATTTACCCTATTGATCGCGTAATGACCATCCATAAAATCTGAACATTCGGTGTACTGTTCAATTCATAAAGCTGGCCTTAGAACCATGTGTTTTTAGTGTTTCTTGAATTCTCAGTGGAACTAGTTCGTACTTATGACCTGCACATGTTTTTTGGCTACATAATGACCTTCTGGAAGATCTGGAACATCAGTGGACCGGCCAATTTATGGAATTTGTCCTAGAGCTATAAGATTTTTTTCGAAATTTTTTTAAGAATATCATTCGTATAAATTCGTACCCTATTGGTAACGTAGTAACCTTCTCGGAGATCCGGAACTGGCTCTGAACATCTGTGATTTTCTCGAGAGTTTTATTTTGAATTATTTTTGCAAATAAATCGTATTTGAGCGAGTAAAGGCGCTTTAACCTAGGCTTAGGGAGCCAGGGCAAGGTGTAAATACCTCTGTCCCATCCCAAATGACCAAAGGAGTGACATCAACCTTTTTAGCAAAGTCACTCCCAACGTTTTCTTATAACCCCCTACAAACTGAAACGGTCGGTACGGTTGTCTTCATTTCTTCCTCATTCGAGTTTCAAAACGATTCGTTGATTGAATTGTTCATTAAATGATTAATTCAATTGCCGTGTAATATTAAAACATCTTCAAACCCAACTCTGCACACTAGGCCTAGCCGTTTTAATATTTGCGACATATTATAATATGCTTCAAATATTAATGTTGACAAGAAAGACACTAAAGAATAACTGCAGTGTTTTCCAGGATGCTTTTCAATACTGGCTGTGTAAGGGTTAGAATAGAATAGAAATAAATCGTATTTGTGACTGGTACAAACACCCTATTTGGGAACCGGCCAATTCTACGCCGGATCATCCGAAATGTCTATACCCCTACATACCCTTATATGTTTTCGAAAATATCACAGAGCTCTAGAACAAGTTCATTGCCATTATTGACCAGCTGCACGGATGTTCCAGATCTTTCGGAAAGTCATTATGTGGCCAATAGGGTCAATTTTCCAGTCATAACTACGAATTTATGCCAATGCATTTTCGAAAAAATTTCAGAGTTCTAGAACTAGATTCATGAATTAACCCATTATACGGATTATACAGAGTCCCAGTGTTAAGATAATTTTAGATGGGATTTTATATAAGCTTTCAAGTATATTACAAATTTTTGGGATCAGTTTCATTAATTGTCGCTTGTTCAACATTATGAGATTCACAATTATACCTGCTCCGGAATCCTTATTGGAATTGATATCCGAAACATCTTAATTCGGTCGTATCATGTTCAAAATTGGTATCTACATTCTTATTTTTATTTCGTTTGTGTTTATTATTAGTATTCTGTCAATAAACCTGTTATTTATGATGACGGTACTGCATAGGTCTGTGTATGCCTAACATGACAAACGATAATATTTACCAGATATTTAAAATTGACGAATTTCGCGCTAAATCATATTCAGAGTTGGCAGCACCCTCTCAGATTCTAATAAAACTTTCTGTACATGAAGACTTTGTCACAAAAAAGCCACTTTATATACTTTGTTTTTCAAAAAATGATCTAGACTGTCATTTGAAAAGGGTTAAACTTTTTTCACATTTTTTTTTCAAATGGCTATAATCTAAAAATGACACATCCCACAAAAAAATGTTGTAGGAGTGATTTTCACAAAATTAGTTCAATTTTTGAATAAAAAATTATGAAAAAAAAATCTTCATCGACTCCTGCACTGAAAAAAATCGATTTTGAAAATTTAAAGTCGATTCACAAAAAAACCCATCTTTGATTTGGATGAAATATTGTTCCAAGATAGGTAACTACGTTCACTACCTACCGTCAAAAATTCAAGTTTGGTCACTTTCAAGGAACAAAAGTTATTTGAAAAAAACTTTTCCTTGTCCAAACTGAATTTTTTTCAGTATATTGTTATCGAAAACTAAACCAATGAAAGTCGTAATCATCTCAGAATCCAATTTTCCAACTGCTAGTTGCCTGAAACATGCAAAAAGTATCAGTAACAAATTTGGTATATATTCATAAAAAACTTGAATGAGACCAAAGATAACTTGGCCGTGTACTAAGAAGTACCTTGTCTATGTCTCCGCCCGGGAAGTAGAGATTGATGGTGTAGTCTCCAACAGGGGGCTTAGTTGCAAAACATGACACTCTGTGGAAAATGCGGAAAGAATCATGAAAAGTTTTCCTACTGTGCAGAGACTTCGCATAATCTCTCGACATATCCCGCATATCAATTATGTGTGGACAAAATGAAACATTCTTTTAAAGAACGCTCCGATAAGAAATGCAAAAGAGCGATACGCCACCGAAAACGACTAATTTCTACGTTTCCTTGTACACTAAAGAGTGAGAGTCTGGCCATCCCATTATGGGAATATATTCTAATGTGCCTATAAATTTCCGAAAGAGGAAAATCAGTTTTCTCTCCTAAGCTTCCTCGTAAAGGCATGAGAGTGTCCTTTGAAGGGTGCTGTTACAAAACCGAGGTAAGTGGTTCCTGGTCTCGGTAGTCTTAGAAACTAGCAGGAATTTCCACATGAGACATCAAAAACTCCACATTTTCCCCCAGGTTTTACACAATGCATTTGCCCTACGATTAAAGGTCAGACGAAACGAGTACCTGACGCGAACAACCGTGAACAATCTCCTATTTCGAGATGGGTAGAGATTGCTTACAACTGTACGCGAAAGGGACTTTTGAACGTCGGATCGCCCGATTTTTTCCCAATTTACGCGATGCTACAAATGCAAATGAAAAACTTGATGAAAGCTGCAAAACGCGATAATTGGCACCGGTCCGTCGACGGATTAACGGACGGAGCATCAGAGAAACAATGTTTCGTTGTGTATTCGATTCGTGCTGTGATTAGAAATACTCTTTGTATTTTCTGGAGAAAACATGGGAGTTTTTGAGTAGTTTATCTGGAAAATCATAGCAGATTACCTTAGATCTTTAAGTTATTTCGCAGTGCTCCATTAGGGGTAATGAGATGGCGGACACTTGGATTAGAATGATAATGAGACGATGGACATTTAGGCATTAGAAGGTGATATTTATGAAAGATCGCGTAGCTTCAACGAGTTTTTAAAAATTTCTTCTCTGATGCCGCTCGAAAATTGGCAAATTTCGTGGAGCGATGGAAGTTCAGGAATCCCAAAGGTATCAACAATCCTTGGTCCAAGAGAATGGATGAGGGTAATGATTTCATTCGGGTGATATCTCGGGTCATGTACAATCATTATACGTAGAATGCCCATCAGCGGCGTATTGGGGTCGTGGAGAGCGGTCTATGCGCATGTGGTAGCGGTTATCGCGATATTAAACATGTTGTTTGGTCGCGCGCTTAGTGTTCTAGTACCAGATCTCCGTTAGTTGTAGTTGGGAAATTGGATTCTGAGATGATAATGACTTTCATTGGTTTAGTTTTCGATAAAAATACACTGAAAAAAATCAGTTTGGACAAGGAAAAGTTTTTTTCAAGTAACTTTTTTCCTTGAAAGTGCCCAACTTGAATTCTTGACGTTAGATAGAAAACATAATTACCTATCTTGGAACCAAATTTCATCCAAATCAAAGATGAAGTTTTTTGTGAATCATCTTTAAATTTTTAAAATCGATTTTTTTCAGTGTAGAAGTCGATGAAGAATTAATTTTTTTCAATATTCTTATACAAAATTTGACTAATTTTGTGAAAATCACTCCTACAATATTTTTTGTAGGATTTGTCATTTTTAGATTACAGACATTTGAAAAAAAAATGGTAATAAAAGTTTGACCCCTTTCAAAAGACAGTCTAGATCATTTTTGGAAAAACAAAGTAATCAATGTAGCTTTTTGTCACACAGTGTTCATGTACAGAAATTTTCAATAATATCTGAGAGGGTGCTGCCAACATTTGTTCGAGTTGGTACGAAATTCGTCAATTGAAACTCTAACAAACAATTTGGCTACAGGTTCATATAGATTTGGCTGAAATGTGTCTTAAAACTGGGTCAATATGACCCGATAACACCTTGTTCATTATAAAAAGTTAACATCTAAAGAAGGTTAAAAATGATATCCTGAAACATGGAAGACGAAAACAATATATAAATGTTCAAATTTTCAATTCTTTTACAACACCTCTTATAACCGGAGTGTATAGAAAATTTCAACCGCGTTTTTCTCGAAACCACATTTTTGAGCTGGCTGGAAACATAACTCGAACAAATGATTTTTATCGTTATCAAATTTTCACAGTATGTTTGAAATTGATTTCCCCAGCGACGTATGTGGGATTTTATTTTATTATTGCTCAATTTTTTTAAACTAGCAATTTAATGTCGATTTTTATGGAATTTTCGACGTTTTTTTCACTCAAAATTGCGCCATTTCGCAAAAAATCAAAATGGGCCATTCTAAGTGAAGTGATCAAGGCATGTATAATCGACCTCCACGGATTTGAACCAAATTTGGATGAATTGTTCATCGAGGGCCAATGACCTTTGTGTCAATTGAACCATCCCTAGGGCATTGGGCACCCCCCGTTTGCGACAAATTGCCAAAACCCTTGATTTTCTTTTGATCATATTTCCGGTTCTATTTACTCTAGAATCAAACCGCAAGATAGCTTTTGAAGAAAAGTGTTCAAGGAGTCTAAAAAAACAATTTAATTTTTGGCGGCAGTGCTGCATATTACGCGATTTTTTAGTTAAATGCTAAAAAATACCTGAGGAACACGGCCATTACAATTTTCAAAATTAAAAGATATGTCTTGAGAGAAAAATTATTTTTTTAAATTTAACTGAAAAAATCGCATCGTTGGCAGCACTGCCGCCAAAAATAATATTTTTCTAGACTTCTTGAATAATTTTCTTCAAAAACCATCTTGCGGTATGATTCTAGAGTAAATATAACCGTAGATATGATCAATAGAAAATCAAGGGTTTTGGCAATTTGTCAAAACGGGGGGTGCCCAATGCCCAAGTGATGGTTCAATTGACAAAAAAATTTCAATTTTGCATCTTTTTTATCACTTCGCGTGGAATATATCATATATCAAATAATGTTATTGTTGACTAGCGACTAGACGAAAAAATATTCTTCTTGCATAATCCATCATTCCAGTTCGGCTTACTTTTCAAAACCGCAGTGTAAATCTCAAAAGGAAATTTGTTCAATAATCTTGAGAACACAAGCCAACAATTCCCAGAAAAATAAAACTATGGTATGGCTTCCAAGACAAGAACCCAGATAATGATTATGATTGATTTGCATAGGAATTACGTATGTCATCAGAGACATCTGTTAGCTTGCTGTAAGCTTTTTGGCTTATAGAAAGATAACAAACTGGGATTATTGTCTGTTTTTTGATGCCACAAGACAGCATAACTCGATCACTCGAGAATTTGGCGCTTGTCATAATCGTGTTTCGCTATATCTCAGTAACCCAGCATAATTTAAAAGTTCTGAAAACGCCACATTATAGGGATTTTAAAATTCACTAACATGGCATATATAACTCAGTTTACCCCAAACTGGTGTTTGTCATGAGATAGCACAACAGCGACGATGTTTCATGTTGATGTCCGTATTTTTTTTTTCAAAAACAAAAATATCGAAAAACCAAGACAAAACTCGAGTTCAGCATTAATATCGATAAAATAAAACAGATATCAAACAATAGCAACAAAATTAAATCGCTGGTTTGCCCTCCCCCCCCCCCCCCCCCTCCTCTCCTATGCGCTTTGAAATTCTGTACATACATTTTTAATACAGTAAAATAGTGTAGCTGTATTCTTTTTTGAAATTGAGTCAACAGGAACTGAATTGGGCTTATCTACCTCACAATTCACCATGGCAGCGTTTCTCAGCCTTTTTCGTTCCACGGACCCTTTAGAAATCACCCTGGGCTGCTGCGGACCCCCACGAATAAACATCGATTTTATATGCTGTCAATATGTTATTTTCAGTTTCTTAGGAAATTTCAATATGCACTAGGAAAATATATTTTTCTTTTGTGGACCCCCAGCAACAACTTCACGGCCTCCTAGAGATCCGCGGACCCCACGTTGGAAATCACAGTAAGTGGTATAGGAAATACCACCTAATAGATTTCTAACAGTGGCGTAGCCAGGGGGGGTTTTGGGGGTTAACCCCCCCCCCCCCCAAACCAAAATTAATTGGATCGAAAAAAAAATTGATACTGACGAATTTAATTTAATATTCCACAAAATATTTTTGGAAAAATATTCTCTGATCACTACATTGGGAGCTGTGTTTAAAGCGTCATGAGAACTTTTGGAAAATTGTGGGAAGGGGATCTTGTAACTTATCTCTTAGCCAAAATCCCATAGTTATCAAATTACTTCAATGTAAAATAAAATAACTGTCTGAATTATTATGAGCTCATTTTTGGAAAGATGCTTCAAAATATGGATTAGAGACAATTTTTCGAATGGGAATCTAAGTTTGAATAGGTTGATTGCATATAAAACATAAGCTTGTTTACCGAAAACTTACATACATTTCAACATTTGCTGAAAATGTATTTTTTTAGATTGTGTAGAGTTTAGACAACAATTCAATATGGTTAACAACAAGAATAACATTTCAGAAACTAGTTGAAAGCTGATGTAATTTTGTCTCTAGCAGGTCAGGATCGGTTTTATGAGCATTGGATTTTTGTAGTATTATCAACTATATGAATAGCCTCTTAGCAGGATGCAATGAATGGCATACTAAAATTTTGTGTGCTACGTACTAGTACTGCAAGTTGTGAGGTTGACTAATGAAGAAAAGGAAAATTAATGCTCGATAAATTTTTAACGGTCACGATCACATTCATTCGAAGCTGCCAAATTTCGATGTTAAGTAACATTGAAGAATTTCAAAACGTAAAACTGTTCATCTGCTGATAGAATAATTTTGACGGTTAATCCTCCTAGAAGTAATTATAGACAAGAATTACTCTTCAACCAAATTTGGGTCAAGACTTAATGTCTCCAGCAAAGTTTTCGAAAGTGCTATTTCAAACAACTTTGTCAAAGACATAAATATCTCGCATATTTAGAGTATCGAAATATAGTAGTAGAAAACCTTTACAACAAGCTATTCTGAAATTACTGTATTTGATAAATCTCTTCTGCGGTAATTAAATAATAAATTCACATTGCGTTCAAGGTGCCTTTGAGGCTTACAAAAAAATAAGGGAACTGGATTTAAAACAAATAATTCCCAGATATTAAAAGGACTCAAAAACACAAAGAGTGATTCCATTTTCAGGAGCTCGCATCAATTCGGCGCTAGCTTAGTCCGCCCACCAAGTTAGTGTCGGATTCTGATGAGATGAAGTCGAAACGCAATTTCCAGTTCCATCCATCCATAATTTAGTTATAAGTTTTGTGTTCTTAACTCGCAATGATTGTTTCAAACAATTTTATCCGTAGCGCAGAAAAAAATAGTTTTCACCTAAATTTTTCTTCACTAAGGAGAAATATAGCAGGCCCAGTCCATTTAAATCCCTATATGTTGAATTCATGTAGCCTTCACATTTTCAACAAAATTGTTTGACATTATCAAAAACTTTGCTGAAGGCACCATGTCTCTTAATATTTTTGAAAAATTAATTCACCATAATTACCTCTATGAGAGTTAATCACTAAAATTTCTATATCAAAGCAGGCGCTGTTTTATGTTGATAACTTCCCGAAGTTGTCAAACCTTCAAAGTCAAGGATTATTATATTAGGTGATCTTGAACGTTGAAAATTTTTTAGATCATTTATCCCACTTTAAAAGATCGCAATTTTTGACTTCATTGACATATTATACAAGAAAATAATCTATAGAGGTTTGAAAACTGTTCCATGTTGATCCTTCTTGTTTGTAGACTGGAATAACATCTGTTAGACTACTTATGTTTTTGTGTTTTCAATAATTTATCAAACTCATATTAAATTTTAGCATTTTTTCAAAAAATTTGCAATTTTCATCAAAACCCCCTCCAAACCAAATTTCTGGCTACGCCACTGATTTCTAAGCTTTAAAACATGTAAAACCATAGACTCAGCTTCTTTGGTTGAGTTAATTTTGAATTTCCATAATGACACCGCATAAAAAGCTGTTTAATGGCCTTCAAACACGAAAATAAATTTCAATAATCTTTCCTTTCAACATCGTGGTAGTCGAGTCGAAGAATTCGTAATCCACACCAAGACGCCAATTTTTAAAAATTTTCCCAAAACACACCCCGCGTGCAACATCCTTCCAAAAAGCGCCATCCGGCTATGTCAGAAATTTTGTGCGGCCTCGCCAGAAGTGTTGATGATTTTGAAGTTGTTTTTGGAGAAAAATCGGTTCAACGCAAAGTGTTGTTCGAATGAGCGACGAACGACGGGTAAGAATGGACGGCGCTGGGTGCTGGGAGTGGCACAAACGAAGAACGATTTTTATATATCACAACAAAAACTGGTTTTTCGCCTCATGCGATGCGTGCCAACAGCAGAGTCGATCTTTTAAAAAGAATTTTTATTATTTTATCCCCGCTGCTCGAAGGATGGGCATCGCGAGATGAATTCAGTATGTGGTGGTCCAACGAGCATAGAGTTGACGGAAAGCAATCGGCACCGCTTAAATTGGTATAAGATAAATTTGAAGAGAATCGTAGCGGAGTACGGAAGAAGGGGGTGGGAGTATTCTTTCAGTTTGTTGTGGGTGAAGCACGAGGAATTCGAGAGGTGCGTTCTTGGTTCATCACACACAAGACTTGTGCTATCAACACGTATGCTCGCAGGTGGACAGTGATGGTGATGGTTGGGAGAATGTGGAATCAAAAAGTTGTTTGTGTTTTTATGGCAATTCTTCCTGGGTTGGTTTTGATTGTTATTCTGTTTTTTTTTCAAGTGTAACTAAATTGACAGAAACCGAAATTCGGATTTTCATTGGAAGTCTTCATAATGAACTTCTCTGGAGCCACCTATGGTAATCAATAGTGTAGTGCGATGACTAATGAGACACATAAAGGATCCTCTACCCTATTCCTTTATTTCACTTTATCAGTTAAGAAAATAACAAAACAAAAATGACAAAGTTATGTTATCCGCCGAACATTGCTGACATTTCATATTCAAATGAAAAATAACCGTAAACGGCACAATCAATTCTTCCAAGCATTGGGAAGCGTCCTATGTCAAAGAATCTTGGACGCTTCAAATGATTTCATTATTCTCTGATAGTCGTAATCCCGCATATTCAACATTCTATTGATGTCTGAAATTGTTTACTGTCACTCAACTGAATGCTGTTTTACACATGACAGCTCTTTCAAGTGGGAAATGGGACTGTCTGATCACAAGCAGGTTTCAAGTGTTGCTGAGTATCGACTGTCGAATGACTAGGTGTGAATCGAAAAGTTTTCGGTTAGGTCAACGGCGGGTCATACAGCATCACTTGTAAATCTCCGTCTGGTAACACCATCAGCAAATTTGATATACTGGATAGTCGTCTGCGTACGTTTGTCTTGCCCGTTTGACTCGAACCATGTGGGTTTGGCTGTATGGCCCTAAGGAGCATGACCTGCAGTAGCTAAGTTTTTTTTGCGACTGCCGCGGCCCCGATGGCAATTAAATCGTCTTCTCGGGATCGTGTATGCATACGGTACCATGTCCAATGTTTAGCAGACCTTTCTTGGCAAATACTGTGAATTGTCAAGTGCCGGGTCTATCGTGAGATTATTTTCATGTGCGCTTTATCCTCATTGATCGTTAGAGGTAATTACATAAAAAACCTTTTTTATGGCGATCGAAACGGCGATTGTTGCCAATAGTAGTAGGAACTCGGGATCCAATATCGTAGCTACGGACAAGAATAACAACAATGTTCCAAAACTAACTACTTAAAATGTTTACTTTACGATAATACTCATAGGGTACCACTGGATTTCCAACTGGGTTGAATGGATAAACTTAATCGGGTGTGAATGTTTCCGATTATGTAAACCGTCTGACGGCTTTTACTAACCTAATAATTTGTGAATTATCAGATGTTTGTAGGATTATCAAAAAATAGACGCCAGGTTAATTTCAATAGAAAAAATTGGTATAATAAACGTAAAGTTTATCGAACTTTTCACAATAACATAAGTAACAGCTGCAGAATAACGCTAAATGCGCTACATTAGCCTATAGTGATAATTGACCCGATTTATTGTCAAATCGATTTTCTAGTCATCCTAATCACATCTCTGCTTAAGGTCGTAAGCTATTTTTCCGTCGAAATAAACATTCCCATGCTATGAATATGAAAAAGTTCTACGGATACTCACAATAACACAAAAACTCAGTCTTTAGGTAAGATTGTAGAAACCGAAGGACTTGATAACGATTTAGATAATATATTGCATTTTGTCACTTCAGTTTTATGTCCTATACGCAATATAATGAATTTCCACTGATTCACACAGTAGAGTACTGAGTCAGTTGAGTTTCTTGCAACTCATAGCTCCATCTCGTAAACAGGAAACGATTACCTTCTTATAACTAAAATTTCACAGCGCTCACCGCCATAATTCGTTCTTAAACAGCCATTAGTAATTACTCTCGTTCAAATAGGAACTGAATGTATGCAGACCATTACAGGAACACCAACAGCCTCGAGTATAGAAATAAAAATACACCTGATTCACTTTTTGCTGAGATTCTATTTCATGACATTGTTGCACTAGTTTTAGCTCAATGTTTTAAATCAATACTCATGGTTTTCAATATACATCTCTTTCTCAAAATAGAATCTGTATTCTTGAAAGGTATTAAAAAATAATTCATGTTATACCAAGAAACCGAACAAAAAATTGTTAAAGAAAATTTAATATAAAAAATTATAGAAAATTAGAGACAAAGAATTTCTCATTTTTCGTTGTTTGGGAAAATCATACTCCACGATTTTGGTACGCAATCTCCGTGTAATAAACAATCGGGTGTAGGTACATCTGGATACCCCGACCGCAGCGCGTAAAATTCTCGAACCTCGAGTCCGAGTTTGTTCCGCTAATTCCAGTAGTTACCATATAAATACATAGGCGCGAATTGAATACATACGCCATTCACTGGCACATCAGCAATGCAACAGGCTCGTTGCGAATGCGAACACGACACTTCGCCGATGCCAGTAAATAACACAGTTTGAAACATGCGACTATTTAGTTATAGTTCCGGGCGTGTTTATTGCTGTGATTTATTCGATAACGATCTTGAACCAAATTCACGCTTTTCAAGATGATTCGCTACGTTCTCCAAAAGAGTAAACCCTCGTAATAGGCTACTGTAACATAAAAGAGCATTGGATTTTCTTGTCATAGGAACGATTTAGAATCAAAATATATAGATTTATATTATGCCACGCCTAGTTAACTTTTTATATATTAAATAGTGACGAATCTTCAAATAACTTAATCCAATCTACATGTTGTGCCAACTGTTTGGATTTAGTATCTAAATGACGCCAATTGGTGTTAGTTTGGATATACCGTCTAACTGGCAGCAAGTTGGTACCAGTCACTGACGAGTGTAACACGAAATATTCAAATCCAACTTTCCTAATCTAGCAAGTTTATGAAAGTATGGAATTTATAAAACTTCGTACCAACTGAAAGGTATCCCAGAATATCTACCAGGAGGGTTGTTTACAGATACGATCTTAGTGGAGCCTTAGTCTTTCTATTCTGGCCAGATTTTGGCATCTTCGCACTACTTCAGTGATGTCCACCGAACTGACCGGAGCTACCTATCATGCGAAATCGGGCTCTCGTGATGAGAGGGCAGTATAAATGCCAGCAGTAGGTAACATTCGCAGAAACATACTAAAAATTGTGGAACAAAGTAGCTAAATTGGCTGTTTATGATTTTCGATTGATTTGCACATAATAACTTTTTTAACGCAGGCACTTCTTTTGACACTATTTTTGAATCAACGAATTGTGTAGTTTTAGATAGAACAGACATTTAGCCATATTTCTATATTGGGTTGAATATTTTAAGAGATCTATTTGTTACAGGTATCTAGGTTTAATCTCGAACAAACCTTAAATTTTCTGTTCTGGATAAAAAATCGACTAATTACTATTGTATTCCGAAATTTATTCCAACGAAAAGAAATTGTTGGGTCACACAGGTTAAAGATCACGCTCCACTACTTCAAAAAAGGAATCTACAAGCCATTCTTCAATTCAAAATGCAGCCATACATATTTTGTTTTCATTGTACGATTTAGTGATGCATGGTGTGTTCTTGCTTGAAACGATGTACGTGAGCCAGATACAAAATTTAAACTAGTTGAAACGTCATACGGATTCCCTCTTGGATAAAAAATAGCAACTAATGTCACTTGTGATTTTCTTTTGTTCGAAGTAATATTTCTTTTCACTAATTTCGTATCTCAGATATTATTTTGACGTAGGACTACGTCTTTGTTTTCGATATGGGGGTGCACTTTGGAAAATCTACAAAAATGGTAGGCAACGAAAAGTGGTCAAATTTTAAACGCATATAATTCAGCCATCTATAAATTTTCAAATTCATTGCACATATTGCCCCGAAATACTTCTAAGAAAGAACGGATTTGGCCGGACAAGCTCAGTTGTCTTGTTTGTTGAACGGCAGGTGGAGCAGATCACTGCGCTGTGTGTTTTCACATCCAGTGTAGCTGAGTTAGAAGTCCGTTACACTGGCTGTGTAGGTACGCTACCTAGTGCCGTCCAATACGGGACTGAGCGTGTCCGTTCAACACTATACTTTCTTTTGTGTTGTGCTCGTCTCCAGCACACTTTTATGTACAATATTGAACACAATTATTCGTACACAAAATCACTTGTACATTCGAGTTTCATTTGCAAACACGGTTAACATAGTGTCGTGGTACTAGTTGTCTCTTTCGCTGTACCCATCATTACCAGCGATGACTCATTTTGCTTTGTTCGCTTGGGTTCAATGTTTGAGGCGAATGTGTAGGTAAATACATCTAATTTGTTAGCATATTCACAGATTTTTCTATAATGTCACAGTTTTTTTACAATTTTTGATCACAATTTTTTCCCAGATGGCAGTTTTTTTGCATTTTGATGAACATTTCACAGATTTTTGGAAATTTATCATAGATTTTCGCAGATTTTTTTCCTGTTTCAGTTATCACAGATGGTAAAAAGATATTTTTGGTCGAAACATAGATTTCAATGTGGCATCCCAGGTTTGTTAGCGATTGAATGCGTAACCTGCATGATAGAAATCTGTGCTTTCGTTGCGCAAAGACGAAAACTTTCTTAGCAACAAATTTACGCGGATCGATGGAAAGCACAACGAAGATTACTTTCGATCAATTCATTGTTTCATTTATACTGCACGTGATTCATTTCCAATCAGCATATCCTATTTTGATTCTGCTAATAGGCACATACTACAAAGCCTATTTATGGATGAATACACTGCCACTCGAAAAACTGTTGCAAATATGCATCTAAGTCCGTATATAAAATTGTTTTCGATTCTTGTATATTTATAGATTCGATATATGATTAAGACCACTGTATTCGCCATACATTTGCATGCGTACTTGAGGAAAGTTACAATAATGGCAAAATATAACTAGAAAACTTGGTATATATATATATATATATATATATATATATATATATATATATATATATATATATATATATATATATATATATATATATATATATATATATATATATATATATATATATATATATATATATATATATATATATATATATATATATATATATATATATATATATATATATATATATATATATATATATATATATATATATATATATATATATATATATATATATATATATATATATATATATATATATATATATATATATATATATATATGAATTATGATTATATTGTCTAAAATTTTTCTTCACCGGTCCGGGTTTTTTACCACACACAATCGAAAAGTTTTTACAATTTTTAAAAGCTAATCTTGTGCTATAAAGATTTAGTTCCAACTTTCCCAATCTAGCAAGTTTAGGAAAGTAAGGAATTTATAAAACTTCGTAACAACTGAAAGGTATCCCAGAATATCTACCAGGAGGGTTGTTTACAGAAACGATCTTAGTGGAGCCATAATCTAGTCTTTCCATTCTGGCCAGATTTTGGCATCTTCGCACTACTTCAGTGATGTCCACCGAACTGACCGGAGCTACGTCCTATCATGTGAAATTGGGCTCTCGTGATGAGAGGCAGTATAAATGCCAGCAGTAGGTAACATCCGCAGAAACATATTAAAAATTGTGGAACAAAGTAGCTAAATTGGCTGTTTCTGATTTTCGATTGATCTGCACATAATAACTTTTTTAATACGCACTTCTTTTGACACTATTTTTGAATCAACGAATTATGTAGTTTTAGATAGAACCGACATTTAGCCATATTTCTATATTGGGTTGAATATTTTAAGAGATCTACTTGTTACAGGTGACTAGGTTTAATCTCGAACAAACCTTAAATTTTCTGTTCTGGATAAAAAACCGACTAATCACTATTGTATTCCGAAATTTATTCCAACGAAAAGAAATTGTTGGGCCACACAGGTGAAAGATCACGCTTTTCTACTTCAAAAAAGGAATCTTTAAACCATTCTTCAATTCGAAATGCAGCCATACATATTTTGTTTTTTTTTTTATTATACGGCTTAGTGATGCATGGTGTGTTCTTGCTTGAAACAACGCTTTCCTGTTTTGCTCGATTCGTGCTAAAATTCTATCAGGTAGGAATGGCCAGGATCTTTGCACGGTTTATTTAGGAGTTGTGCCACGGTTTTGCTCGGTTCCTGTCAGAATTTGCCAGGAAACGCGAGCGAAACCGAGTTCGCCCTAGTTCAGCTAACCCGACAGGATGCGCGCAGAAATCTGACAGGGCTGCTAAACCAAGACTGACAGAAATCTGGCAGAACGGAATCTATCAGAAAATTTGGGAATTGGGATATTACGAACTTGAGCTTGAGCTTGTGCGACCATCCCTGGCTGTCACTTTGTTATCGATCCGGACTAGCGGAAGTTGCACAGGGAATCAGTAGATAATATGCTTGGGAGTAGCGAAACGTCTTTCAATGTGCAAACTCTTGGTAATCCTAAAGTGTTTATTGATCGACCAGGCCCGAACGTAGATCGCGGAAGGAAAAGGAAGGTATGTTAGTCCGATACTTTCTAGAGGCAGTATATACTACTGCGCACTCCACAAGTATCACAGGGGGAGGATGTTTGTTAGTAAGTATAGGGGTGCGATTTTTCTTCATGTTCTAGTTATTTCCCATCAGCTACGAAGCTCAAGACCGACAACAGAGAGGTGACTCCACAATCTGGACTAGATATCGACCCATCAACTCATGGATCGGGGACCACCGGCTTTTCTTCCCTTCTGAAGGAAAACGTGACCACAGATTGTTCACCACAGAAAAATCTTGATGACCTCGGCTGGGTTTGAACCCAGACCTGCCTGGAATGGACGGCGGTCACGCTTACTACCACCACCACCACCACAGAACATTATTGATTTCGATTTAGAGGCAATTTCAATACATAAACAAATTGTCTGGCGGCTGAAATTGACTTGGTTGTTTTTCGCGTTTCTCGGACATAGCGGTTCATGTTTGATTTAAGCTTAAAACTATTTCTTAAGTAATTCGCGTGTTCTTGCTTGTAGTTTGTTTGTCTAGTGCACTTCATTTAGTCAACGAATTTAGGAAATTGTGGAACCGTGTGTTAAGATAGTAGAACAAGATCACTGACCTAAAATATTAACAATTGTGGTAAGGTTTGGTGTGCAATACTAATTTCACCATTGATTCTTCGTGTAGTTTGGCGGTGATTACCTAGTATGCTGATTAGGGAATCCCAAAAAAAATTTGTTTTGATTCTCAAGGGCTCCCCCTCTCCTATTGTGTCAGAGTGGGCTCAGATGCCGGATTTCACATCATTTGGACAAGTCTAGCCTCCCGCCCGCTTCGCTTTAAGTTTTTGAGGTTGGTACCATGGGAGAGTATGGAGGAAAAATATATTAAATGCTATAACTTTTGCAGTAGCTATCAAAAAATTACAATTTGTACTTTTTTTAAAGGAAATAACCTTGGTATTTGAATGGAGATGTTTTTGTTTCCAGAAAAATACGGGAAAGTGGGGTTCTGGGTTGTTTTGTCTCCAAAATCCCCTGATTTTGGTAGTTTTTCTGCTCCGTGATGCAGGATATACATGTTTTGCAGTTTTTTTTTAATGTGGATATTTTCGCACATCAAAACGTCTGTATGGTTTGTCGGTGATATTTCGTGTTCTCGATGTAGATAAACTCTGTGGATTCTAATTTCACACTTTCCGTTTATTAGACTAAGCGGTACTGACGCGGTTTGGATCTGACTCACAAAATTACTGGCGGACTGACGGACACAATATAATATATACTTATCTAAATGTATTTAAGGGACGGACGAACAGTATAAACAGTATTTACGGAATAACTTACAAACGTAAAAACGAAATCGAACGGAACCTTTTTGACCTTTGTCCGAGTACGAGAGGTTGGGGTTATAGAGCCTCTTGTCATTCATGTTAGATATTATCATTTTCTCGGACATATATCTATATTGTTCTTCAATCAATTTTCATAAAATGTAACTTCTTGAACATAGAGGTTCTTAGGTTCTTAGAAATAGAACGGAAATAGAATCGTTACCGGTAAAATTCAGAAACATCAATGAAACATCGTGATACTGCTTGCGTCTTGCATAGTGAATCTTTCAGTTCGGTTTGTATAGAAGCCTCGATGAATTTTTTTCTTAATAAATAGTTGTTTGGAAAATATCCCCGAAAAACCTTATTCTCACTAGTATCGATGATCACGGGTCAATACGTAATGAAAATTCGCCGCGTCTGTTTTTATGAATCTAATTTCAATTTTCGTTTTTGCCAACAAACCCGTGCATCAGGTTAACGATCTTTTATATTTCCCTTCAATGTTCGATATTATTGTTCGTATACGTGTATTTCACAAACAATCCGGTATGGAAAATAGGAAATACTCTTTGTCTAGAGTATTATCACTCGGTAGTATATCGTAGAAAGAAATAGCGAAATTTGTCTGAATGATGTCGCAATAAATAGTGATCCGGACCATTATGCAGATAGGACTAGCTTTTCTAGGCAATACTCCCACGGTAAGCTGTGTGGAGTTGGAGTTGTTTAGAAAAAAAAAATAGGATACTCTCTGTAGCCGGCTACCTAGAGTTTAAAAAGAACCAAAAACTAAATATCTCTTCTTTTTCGAGTAATCATGTACCGTAAACCAGGGTGACTTTGATCAGCGGGGTGACTTTGATCACTCGAAACTTTTTTCCTAGATCGCTTATTAAACCAGAATAATCTACCGAATCATTTTAATTTGAACTGATTTTTACTCTAAACTTATACAATACTGATTTCTTATACTTTTTGAGTACATGAGGGTACAAAAACTACAAAAAACCGAAATTTGACTTGACCTTATTTTTTATAAAACAAATAAATCTCAGATTTAAGCAAAAATAATAAATTACAAGCGAGTTTTTATTTTCCTTTAGATTGGGATGTACCAACTTAAATTTTAAGAGTTTGTTTATTTTAAATACATTTTTTGTAAAACTAGTTGGCAATTATTTCAAATTATTTTAAGCTAAAATTCGCAACATTTTTTTTATTGTTCAATATTCCAACTTGTTAGAATAGATGAAACTTTTTGTCCATCGATAAAGCATTGAAATAAAACAATTTTAGCAGTTATAAAGGTTTTTATTTAACAATGAATGTCCTTCCAGAATCAGTTTAAACAAGCATTTCAATGATAACTTGATGTGGGTGAACATGCAGGTTATCAAAGTCACTCTGGAATACGAAAACGGACTTCAACTTGAAATCATTTTTGGCAAAATAGCTGTAAGCGGACAATTTTAGGTAAAACCATCCAATCTTATTCTCCATACATCAGTACATGGTTTAAAAATATTAAACTTGCAAAAAATGTGTTGCGTCTAGAAATATGTTATGATTACTTCGAAAAGTGATCAATGTCACCCCGGTTTACGGTACTCGAAAACTAACTAAACTACTACCTAATAAACCATGCTTTACAGGTCGCATCGCTTGCTTGGAGCGAATCCCAGACCTTATACCATTCCAAACCACCAACTCCGCGACACCTATGGAAGGGTCTGATGAGTCGTCTACCTCCCGTTAAGTAGGTGAAGCATCAACATTTCCCGTCTACCTTATCCTTTATCGTTCCACGTGAACGATGGAGATGGAGGCGGCCGGCAATGATGGCTATCACGCTGTTGAGGTTTGAGTATGGGTCGGATTGGTATGAATTCCTACTTGCCACTTCCTAAACAACTCTTATTAGATAATCAGCAGTCAAACATGAGGAAGTCAGTGTGTAATCCGCCAAAATCATCGTCACAACGCAACGGAACGCGTAACGCATGGTGTGTTCTTGCTTGATACGGTGTACATGAGCCAGATTCAAAATTTAAACTAGTTGAAAAGTCATACAGATGCACTCTCTCTTTTGTTTGAAGTAATATTTCTCTTCACTTGTTTCGTATCTTAGATATTATTTTTTGTGTACAGAATGGTAATTTAAAAAACTGCGTATTGCTGTGTTTAGTCAATAAACATTTTAGGTGCTTTTTGGCAGGACGCCGGGAGCACATCCATTAATTGTTTGCTTCGGTGCAGATAGTGTTAATTTACTTTCTACATTTGAAGATGGCTATTTGTTCGATGTAGTGAAGCGTCATCTTCCACCTAGGTGGCCCGAATTTCCCGGTGGAATAAAATCGAAACACCGTCGTGCTATAGTCGTCTTCCACCGCCTATTTGACACAAATAGGTACGTACCATAACTTTCCTTAATCAGTAACCGATAATTTCTTCAGAATCTAAAACCAGTGCTGGCAAACACCAATTTTCATACTTTACTGTTACAAATTCAAACTATTTGAAGTTTTCAAGGAATTTTATGTGATGGTAGATTTCATGAATTCACGCACAATACATTTCAATGAAGGGTTAAACACTTTTTTAGAGATTTACGTAGATTTAACTAAAAACCTGGTCAATTCCTCCAATGTTATCCTAAATCGATTATCTGTATTTAGAACTGCAATTGTCAGCTATTTATAATATTCTTATACTTGTCTAGTATTCACTTTTCATAACCAATAATTAATATAACAACGGATACCTTTGCATATTACTCGGCATTTTATTCGAATGATCACTGGAACGAATTAATACTCCACAGATATCACGAGAAATTCGCACCGAGATAGAAAACTCAACGATATTCGGTTCAATAAAATACATAAGCTATACCCTCATTGTCCATATCTATCCGCAGCTCCAGTTACTTTTTCACAAATCGTATTAATACAACAAAGATAAATCAACAAAATTCTTGGTAGCCGGCTGCCTAGAGCAATTATTGCAAGATAATACTAATATTCATTCCTTCCTCAGAAGACCTGTATTCGGACGTGGCTGGCATCGGTATAGATCAACACGCGATAATCAATATAGGTTGCACAATGTGGCTCGTGTTATTTAAAAGCATGTTGTTCCAATGAACATTTTGCAATCTCAATTGGTGCTGGTCAATAACGGAGTAGCAACCACGGACGATCTCTTATGCTTATGTAAATAATTTTTTTTGTGAAACTCAACCTTTTCTGCAAAAAAACATCAAGAGAAAACGAAAAGTTGCACTTGTTTTGTCCAACGAAAAAATATACTTTTCATAAAAACTTGCCGTCGTTAAAAAGTTTATTGCCCCATGTAACAATATAGAATGAAATTAGATACTGTGGAGATTTACTTGGTTTCGTATCAAGAACGATTAAGTTTTTAACAGATTATTTTTTTAATCGACATCAGATGCACATGTGTTGTCCAATAGTGCATGCCTTTTATTCATTTTATTCCATTTATTACTCTTATTACATGTATTTCTTTTAGTCTTTCTTATATTTCTATAATTCATTTAATCCTTATAGTTTCCTTGTATCTTTCGATCCTAATACCTCTATACCCCAGGGTTCCCACTTGGGCCCTTTTCTTTTTATTTTGTACCTATATGACATAACCTTTATACTCAAACATTTAAAAGTGCTTATATATGCAGAAAATATGACACTTTTCATGGAAATAAGAAATATAAAAGACGATGAAGTATATGAAAATGAAATCAATCTATTCCACACATGGTGTAGCGAAAGTCTACTCAGCTTAACGTAAAGAAATGTAACTCTATAACCTTCAGTAGAAAAACTTCAAATATCCCCATAGACATACACTTAGGAAATCAACTTGTAGAAAAATGCAAAATTGTGCGAAATCTAGGCGTAATCTTAGACTCCAAGCTTACATTTGTGGAAGATTACAATACACTAAGGTTTTTTTTTACACGGTTTTTTTTTGCACGGTTTTTTTTACACGGCTTTTTTTACACGGTTTTCGCAATTAACACGGTTTTTCGCGAAAATATTCTAAGTCCTTTTAAAGGCAAAAGACTTAGACGATTTCTCAGCAATTTTTTTTGCACGGGTTTCGCAAAAATGTTCTAAGTCCTTTTGGAGGCAAAAAACTTAGACGATTTTTGATCAATTTTTTTTGCGCGGATTTCGCAATTAACACGGTTTTAGCAAAAATCCTTATGAAGGCAAAAGACTTTGACGGTTGTTGACCAAGTTTTTTTTGCACGGTTTTCGCAATTAACACGGTTTTTCGCAAAAATATTCTAAGTCCTTTTAAAGGCAAAAGACTTAGACGATTTCTCAACAATTTTTTTTGCACGGGTTTCGCAAAAATGTTCTAAGTCCTTTTGGAGGCAAAAAACTTAGACGATTTTTGATCAATTTTTTTTTGCGCGGATTTCGCAATTAACACGGTTTTAGCAAAAATCCTTATGAAGGCAAAAGACTTTGACGGTTTTTGACCAAGTTTTTTGAATGCAAAGAATTTCGAAGATTTTTGGAAAAGTGGAAGTGATTGCTTTTGGAACAGCATTAACGAGTAGATGCCAAATGTTCATGTCTGAGGCCATTTAGAAAACCAAGATGGCGACTTCCGGTTCAGTGGAATTCTCTGAAACCCCATCAATATGGCTATTTTTGGAACGGGATTGATGAGTGGACGTCAGATATCGACGTTTAAGGCCATTTTGAAAACCAAGATGGCGATTTCCGGTCCAGTGGAAGTCTCTGAAACCCCATGAATATGGGCATTTTTGGAACGGGATTGATGAGTGGTCGTCAGATATCGATGTTTAAGGCCATTTTAAAAACCAAGAAGGCGACTTCCGGTTCAGTGGAATTCTCTATAACCCAATCAGCATGCATATTTTCAGAGCGGGCCTAATAGAGCGCATGATAGAGATCAGTGTCAGAGGCCATTTGGAAAACCAAGATGGCGACTTCAGGTTCATTGGAATTCTCTAAAATCGAATCAATATGGGTATTTTTGGAATGGAATTGACGAATAGACGCTAGATATCGATGTCTGGTGCCATATTGAAATTCAAGATGGCGACTTCCGGTTCTGTGGAATTCTCCAAAGCCCAATCAATATGAGTATTTTTGGAACGGGATTGACGAGTAGGTGCCAAATATCAATGTCTGAGACCATTTCGAAAATCAAGATGGCTACTTCGGTTTAGTAAAATTTTCAATTACCACAACAATGTGAGAATTTTTGTAATAGCGTTAATGAATAGATACCGGATGTCAATTCCGGAAGTCATGTTTTCATCTAAGATGGTGACTTCTATTTTAGTGCCAAGACGATGTTTTAAATATAAAGACACGCGGCGAGAAAAACAGTAAATATGGCTGCACGGTTTTACAAATTATTTGTCTGCTAGTTTTGGCAACCAGGAATATTGTGTAAACAGCGAGTGACTTGTAGTTTGAATGAATGCTTGGCGAATTCCTTTTTTGAAATATTTCCCACAATACTCAATCATGTAACTTGGAAACGCATTGATTTACATACGTTACTGAGCCTGTCTACATGTTTTTCGTTGCACTAGAAAAAATGTATCGATGATGCAGGATGCAGACATGTATTTCCTTTCATTTCAATCTCGATACTCCCCACGCATTACTTCCTAAATCCGCCATATTTGTTTACATTGCTAGTTTGGAACCGTTGTTTTGGGTTCGATTGGAACTTTTGGCTTCAGTCTTCGAGCATCTCTATAAGCATCATCTCTGCTTTAGTGTACATCTCATTCATCTTAAGAGTGCTTCTGGTGTAGTGGGCAAAAAAATCGACTTCTTTTTTATCCGCTTAATTGTTAGTATTGAGCCTCTAGAATCGTCTCCCGCAATCTCGGTGACCACGCTGAACTTCTTTTGTTTTAAACAGCCATGCATTCCTCGCGCGTATTTGCTGTGACACACGCAGATTTCAATCTATCGGCAACAATTTTCTTAAGACTGACAGCGATAAAAATACAGTGTGAACAATACACTTTAAACTACTTCCACCCAAATTTTTAAGAGAAAATACCAAATGGATTGTTTTCCACGTCATTTTTTCCGTGATGCAATTTGATATGGAGTATCATTTAATAGCGTTTTTTCGAAACCGCGTTTTTCAAATTGGTGAACACGATAACTCAAAAACTAATCAAAGAATTGACTTGATTTTTTTATGAAAATGCACAATATGTGTAGCCCGTCGGTGAACCACAGAAAACGGAATGAAAAAATTGTTCTCTCTATTATTTTGAAGAAAAGTGCACGAATTTTACAGAAAAATATGAGATTTTTCGGTTTACATGAAGCCATTTTCCTAAACTCGAACTTTTTTTTGGGTTCATCGAGTAACTCAAGTCTAAGCTTTACAAATTTTACTTAATTTCCTGTGTCAAACAATTTTATCAAGAGTCATCGTGTTAACCGCGGCGCTCCTCGACGTGGAAATGGTTGGACGTCTACTCTTGGAACGCTCGTATGTGTGGCTCTGCGTGGCTGCCAACCCTATTCTGCGCGGCGTGTAACGTGAGACGACTAATCTCACCTCACTCTACGTGACTTCACCCAATTCTGAAGAGTCACTTCGGGTGACGTGAGACTCCCATTTAACCGCAATGAGGAATCTCACCTCATCCGAGTCGACTCTCAGAATCGGGTGAGAAAAGTCACGTAAAGTGAGGTGAGTTTCGTCGTCTCACGTCACATGCCGCGCAGAATAAGGCCGTGCAAATATTTTTTTCGTACAGAATAAACGTACAAATTTAAAGCTTAACATTACATAAAAGATGCATTGTTCCCTTGCCTTCAAAATCGTAAAACAAAATAACTTTCGGTTTGAGCACTTTTCACCAGACGCCCCCCTTAATAATACAGCGAAGACCTGATTTTATTATTTCCCCCTGATTATGTCAGCTTTTTGATTCGACTTTGAGTCTCGCATGAAGATTCGCTCGATGAGCTCTAGCAGACGAACCAACTCAAATTCGAGTAAATCCATTCATGAGCACATTTTTCTTATCTTATAAATGCAAAATATACAAAAATAAATGTATCTTTTTGTTTTACGCTGGATATTTATACTAAATAATCAGAACCATCTTGGGTGTTACAATGACGCCAGACCTCTGGCAACTGCATATTTGTCAATCCAGTTCCAAAACACTCCATGTTGTGAGTTATACAGAATATCGCGAAGCCGATAGTCTCAATGTTGTATTTCAAAATGGCCTCAGACATTGATCTCTATCATGCGCTCATTAGGCCCGCTCGGAAAATATGCATACTGATTGGGTTATTGAAAATTCTGTTAGACCGGAAGTCGTCATCTTGGTATTCCAAATGGCCTCAGGCATCGATATTTGGTGCCTACTCGTTAACACTGTACCGAAAACAACCATATTGTTAAAGTGCGGGACAAAAGGAAACCTCAAGATCCGACTTTCCACTTTTCCAAAAACCTAAGGAATTGGAAAAAGCAAAAACCGTGCTACTTGCATAATCCGTGCAAAAAAAACCTGTTCAAAAATCGTCTAAGTCTTTTGCCTTCAAAAGGACTTACAACATTTTTGATAAAACTCCGAAATCATCCCTTTTCCTAAAATCGTCTGTCTTTTGCATTGAATGTAACGCG
Organism: Topomyia yanbarensis; assembly: GCF_030247195.1. Taxonomy (NCBI): domain Eukaryota; kingdom Metazoa; phylum Arthropoda; class Insecta; order Diptera; family Culicidae; genus Topomyia; species Topomyia yanbarensis. The sequence continues at coordinate 117,055,822 of NC_080672.1, forward strand.
GTTTTTTTTGCACGATTTTCGGAATCACGCGGTTTTTTTTTGCACGGTTTTCTGAATTAACACGGTTTTTTTTTACACGGATTTCGCAATTAACGCGGTTTTTTTTACACGGATTTCGCAATTAACGCGGTTTTTTTTTTACACGGATTTCGCAATTAACGCGGTTTTTTTTTGCACGGTTTTTTTTTACACGGTACGTATCCCCCGTGTAAAAAAAAACCTTAGTGTACACTAATAAATAAAGCAAATAGTATGCTGGGCTTCCCACAATAAAATTATTATACAATACATATTTCAGACCAATTTTGGATTATTGCAGCGTAGTATGGAACCCGTACACTGTTCTGTACGAAGAACGCATCGAATCAGTCCGGAACCAATTTATTTTGTGCGCCCTTCGTAAACTGAACTGGATGACATTTCAATACCATGACAATACCACTTCCCGGAAAACTATTTCCCGGAATGTACCATATCCCGGAATATCGTTTCCCGGAATGTACCATTCCCCGGAAAACCATTTCTCGGAATGTATCATTTCCCGGAAAACTGTTTCCCGGAATATATCATTTCCCGGAAAAACAATTTCGCGGAATACCATTTCCCGGAAAATAAAAAAAACTCGTACCTCACCGACCACACTTATTTTTGGAAGACCTGCTATGCAGCTAATTGTGTTTTAGGAGATTTCACCTACTTTAGAACATGAAAAGTTGTTCGGAAATATTTTTAAATTTTTTTTTATCTTTGGTGGTAATAGTGGTAAAAAACAACATGGCGACAAGATTTCACAACTGTCATTTTAAAGATTTAATCTTCTCGATTCCGCGATGTTAGGAAAATTTATTTAAATTGATCATTATATGAACAGCTTACGAGCGACTTTTGGTTTTGAACCAAAAAGTAACTTGGGAGGATTTAAAAAATTCGAGTGGGGAATAAAAAGCACCCCAATGGATGGGATATCAATGAATTAAATGGGTACCAAAATAGTAACAAATACTTTCCAATTTTCCCACCGCAGGTAGTGAAGTGGTGAATAAATTCATGACCGTCTAATTCCTGACTAACAAGCCCTATATTTTGCCTGATATTTGTAGCAAATTTTTCGGATTCAGTTAAAATGGTATATTTTCAATTCTTTTACTATTTTTAATCGATTTCGTCGCGTGGTAATACTAAAAATGCTGAACAAATTACTTGAAATTAATATTTTTGTGTTGCATAAGTCGTATTATGAATCCCATTTTTGGGATCTTGATTCATCCCCTTATTGCGCAAAGAAAATAACCTCATACCGTACTCTAGAATGGTGTAAATTCGTACGATCAATTTAGAACGCCTCGAAATGCGGCCTGAAATTGAAAAGGCAGTATTTTCCAGTATTTTGCCCTGAAAATTAGTTAAAAGGCAAGGAAATTTATAAACATTCCCTAAAATTTAGTTATGCATATTCCTGAAACCTTTGAAATTTTATAGATTGTGAATGTATCTGTCTGAGAAGTTGCCTTCTTATAAATAGATTCTTCTTTGGAATTTTTTGTAGAATGTTATTTTAATCTACATGAAATTTCTCTGAAAATACTCTTGGACTTTTATTGATTTTTATTGTCACTAATATTTGCTTACAGTAACAGTGCATTGAAAACGCCTTCTGTATTTTAAAATTCACTTCGTATTAAAAATTTCTATATGAATTAGGCTTCTTTGGAACAAGAGCAAATCAATGAAAATAATTTTAGAATTTCATTGACTCAAATACAATAAATACAATGAAATGGATTAGCCTTCTTTAAAATTGATAATGATTTCAAATAAAATAACATATGCAAAAGAATTAGTTTTTTTAAATTCATTAACATGATCAGCGAGCAAAGAGAAACGTTCCGGGAAATAGTATTCCGTGAAATGGTACATTCTGGAAAATAGTATCCCGAGAAATGGTGCATTCCGGGAAACGATATTTCGGGAAATGGGACATTCCGGGAAATGATATTCCGGGAAATAGTACATTCCGGGAAATGACATTCCGGGAAATGGTTTTCCGGTAAATGGTATTCCGGGAAACGACATAAAATCTTTCTCAACATGTACAATCCGCATAATTACTTTCGCAAATAAAACTTTATGTGCCTAGCCGTCCACTAAGAACTCGTAATTTATTTCAAGAACAATCTTTTAGATCAAACTATGCTAATAGAATGAAAATTTTTGAAATAATTAATCTTCCCATGTCTAGAAAACAAATTAAACTTAAAACTATGTAGTCACCGTAGTGTAGTGCTTGACGCAAATAAATAAATAAATAAATTTATTCCTGTTCTTTTTATTACCTTTAATATTTTTTCCGTTTATTCCTTTTGTGCCTTTTATTCATTCTATTTCTTTTATTTAATTTATTACTTTTATTCGTTTCGTTCCTCCCATTATTTTCATTTCTTTTATTCCATTTATTATTTTAGTTTATTCATTCCGTTCATTCCTTTTCCTTTTCATCCTACTGTTCCTTTCATTCCATCCATTCCTTTCAACTCTTTCGTTTTTGCTATTTATATTTCTTTGATTCTTGTTATTTCCTTTATTTCTTTCATTTATTTTATTTCATTTGGTCCTATTATTCCTATTATCCCTTTTAATGATTTTATCCTGTTTATTTCTATTATTCTTTCATTTCTTTTATTCTTTGCATCCTTTTCATTCCTCTTATACTTTTTATTTCTGTTATTTCCTTTGTTCCATTTTTATTTTGGTTTACCTTTATTTTGATAATTTGAATAATTTTCATATTTTAATCATTTGATTCTTTTTATTCATTTTATCATACTGTTCATTATATTAATTTTAATCATTCTACTCATTTCATAAATTTATTTTTTCATTTTTTTATTTTATCAACTTACTCATTTCATTCTTCTTAAACGTTTTATTCCTTTCGTTCATTTTATTCTTTTATTCAATTTATTCAGTTTGTTTTCACAAATCACTCCATTTATTTGATTGATTTTTTATTTTGTTCTTCTTATTCATTTTATCCATTTTATACATTTTATACATTCGGTTCATTTACTTCAGATTATTCATTAATTCATTATATTCATTTTATTATTTCATTAGTTAGCCATTTCCCAGCCGAAGCATAATTCATTTATTAAATAATTTTATAAATTTTATAACCTTTACCAATTTTATTCACTATTTATTTTATTTATTTTATTCCTTGTACTCTTTGTGTTTCTTATTTTTATTTTATTGTTTCATCCATTTAATCTTCTTATTTCGAAGAATATGCAGGAAGTATCAAGCAGTCCAAATGAAAGAAACGCGAATTGAAATCAAATTGTACTGGTTTATTTAATCTTCCCCATATAAAAAATGCCAATAACAAATCCCTAAGAGATTTATTTTGAAACCTCAAAACTCATTCGTTGCTTTGAATCTATGCGGAATCCTAAATAAGATTTGTTGTATTCTTCGTGAAACAATTTACGTTAAATATCCGCTCAATCCCGATCAGAATGAAATAACAAGATTATAACTAAATGCAATTTTCGTAACATATAGTGTTAAAAATAAGGTCTCGTTAGTAGTTAAAATAACAGAAATTTATAACAAGTAGCAAAGCAAGTTTTAGTTTTGAAATCTTTTTGTTATGTGTTTCTGATCGGGATGTTACCATGTCGCATCGACATTATTTCTAAAAACCATGTAAAACACGTTAACGTACAAGAGAAGAGCCAAAGCGCACTATTTAGAATCTAAAAATAGCCCCTCTTTCCTAATCTGAAAAGATATTATAAAGCTATTCAGTCTATCGTCATACAGGCAGCTGTATTAGTGACTGAAACTGAATAAAAACAAAGCGTATGACACCAGGAAAACATACAGCACTTAGGCTTGGGCAAGGTTCAATGTGTGCGTTCTGGAAACGTCTTCTGCATCTATAATCGTTTTGCCCTTGACGGATGCGTGGAATATTATGCTAACATTAAGGTTGCACAGAGAATGCGTAAAATTCGCAAACGAAAAAAGCAGTTTTTTCCACACTGTATGTCAGATCTTCATAAAAATCAATCAGCGTATGTAGAATGTTGTTACTGTACTGCTGATTGATTTTTATGAAGATCTGACATACGGTGTGGAAAAAAACTGCTTTTTTCGTTTGCGAATTTTACGCATTCTCTGTGCAACCTTAAACGTCGTTGATTCATGCAGGAAACTTCCCCATCAAACTCAGAATACCCAGGTTCAAAGCGGCAATATCGACAAATAATAATCTGCTTGTCATATACACACAATAACAATCAGCCAGCAGGTATGCAATTAATTTGGCAATGCTATAAAAGCTTTTGCTGCAGGAAGCTTTTTGCTCCAAAGAAAAAAACGCCCTAATGTATGCTTAATTTTTCTCGTATTCTATTTTTAGACGTGCACGCTAAAATCATTGATATTATACAATAAGTAATACAAGCTATGTTGGGGTCAGTTATGCTATCTAAGTTGTTATAATCGTGTTATATTGCTATCAACATTTGTTATAAATGTGATATTCGTAGACAATTTTTTGTTAGAATTTTTGTTATTTTAACACCTAACGGTTTCTGCTTTATAACAAAATTTGATAGGAAATTTTTCGTAACAAAATATCAGCATGAGTTATAATTGTGTTATTTCCTTCTGGTCGGGTACCTATCGGGTAATCAACACATGAACAACGATCTGGAAAAGGTTTTTGAATCAATTGAAGAATTTATAGGTTACTTCATTAGTTATGAAATTTACGTTCCGACTTTGTTCCATCAGAATCCTTACTTCAATTTAGTGATGTTCGGATTAATGAATGTAGAAAGAGTCTGACACACAAAATTTCAAGTGCTCGGAATTTTGATCAGGTTCTGTAGACATGTTAATAAATTATGTTATGTTAAAATTACGCTTAATTGACTATGCCTTCTTCTGTTTAACAAATTGTCCCAAATTTCATTATCCCCCACCACTAGTACATAACAAAATCTTAAAAGATTTTTTATTGTTAGTAGAACCTTGTTTTGTTAGATTACTCCCTTCCACCCATATGTCACAACAAGCCATATTTCGTCGTACCCCCTTCCCAATTCAATACAGCAGGGCACAGCCAGCTTTAAGAATCGAATACTTTGGTAAAATAAGTATTCTTCCTGGAATTTCAAACACTTTTTTCCCAACAAAAAGTTTGAGAAGTCAACGTGGACATATATGGATGTGGCAGGGGCACAGAAATATTCAGAAGTATTTTCCGTAGTGCTGAGAATGTGTTAAAAAGTAGGTTTCTTGTCCACGTGATCCCCGTGGAAGGAACCATATTGGAGTTAAAAATGGCCTCAACTTGCACGGTCCATTCATAAAATGCCCATATTGATTGGATTATAAAGTTTTGCTTAGTCGGATGTTGTCATCTTGGATTTCAATAAGGTAATAGGTTAATTGAATATTTCTAGAGAAAATTTTCAATAGGACGTAAGTAACATTGAGAGCCTCTCTTTGTTTACTTTCTCTTTCGTTTATTACGACGTCATTACAACACTTTGTACTAATTTTCCAGTACATATCGAAAGCCGACGGTTTTTACTACAATATTATGCAAAGAGTAGAGTAGTAAATGTTGAAATGGCCGAGTAATGAACAGAAGAGAAAGACCTCAAAGAGAATCTCTCATTGTTACTTACGTCCTATTGAAAATTTTCTCTAGATTTAAATTTTTTTTAAGTTTTAAATTTCAACATTTTGCGATTCAATCATTTCTTAAAATTATATAAATTTTAATTTTCCGCAAATGTGTTTCGTAATTGCAATCGCCATTCAAACCTCTCAGTGGGCCAACATCACAGCTGAAAGTATTGCCAAGTTCATTGTTAAGTTGAGGATATGATTAATATTGCATCTTAAACTATTTTAATTTTGACTAAACCGATGTGACCGATGTGTCAGAGTCAATAAATTGTATTTTGAAGCGTTGACCAAAATATGTGGAAAGCACAATAACCTGGCCTAGTAGATTTGCGTCAACCTTGTGAACACTTCCTACCAAACAAATTACAAATGGTAATGGTAGTTTGCTAATCAAAAATATTACTACACGAGAAGGAAAGAGTGCAGAATTGATACGGTCTGCGACAAGAGGGAGAGTGATAAAAAATCGTCAAAATGTGTTGACAAAATTGTACCATCCCGACCGATGTCATATATTCCGAAACTATATCAATTACAGGTTTCACCACACTTTTACGTACATTACTAGTATTTTTATATCAGAAATTTTCATTCACTACTTGAACATCTTACCAAATAATATTTTCATTAATTATACAACAATTACTTAACATTTGTCCATTAAGCAAAACACGGTTATTACGTTGGCCGGCTGACACTCCCTCTAAGAGATGCGGGTTGTGCGTACTGAATAAGTAGTACTCATGTACCTTCATTCATTTTTAGTTCAGTGGAAAGTTAATATTTCACAACTGCTTTGTAAATTTCAAAAATATGCAAATATGTAAGAACATTCCTACATATTTGCATATTTTTGAAAATTGTATCATGGTTAAGTTGCAAAATATGTTAAAGGCATCCTTTTTGCCCATTCACGCCCCAACGATAGTGTTCAAAATCTGTCCAACCATTTTGGAGATATTGTGCAGGTCATGTGTCGAGAAAAACACGTTTATGATTTGGACACCTGATAAAAATTATGTTGTAATAGGTCGTCAAACGGCTTGGTAACATAGCGCTTACAAGCTCCGATCCCATGAGCAATAGGCTCATTGACATTTTAGTCCTACGAATGGCGTGTGAAATGTGTAACAAAACAATACTTCATATCATTATGCTGCTTCAAATCGGAATCAAAACAAAAAGATGCTTCATCCGCAAAACAACACTCAACAAAACAATCCCCCACGGTACACCGGAGACCGGATCGATGCAAAGACGCCACGCAGTAAATAGTAGATGCCTAACACAGGGTATTAACAATCATTTGCATATGGATCACAATGTTTATCGCCGTAAATTACACACCACGCCCTTGTTATCCGTGATGGTGTCTTGGAGGTTTTACTTTTTCCAACCTCGAACTCCAGCCGGCAGAGCTTATCACGAAACATTGCTGGGTCAGAGCTCTCTAATGAATGGTATTGCTTGTTTTGCAAACCGAAGATAATCCGATACGGAAAATAAATCGGAATGACAACTGCAGTATGGGGAAGAGTGTGAAAAGCGATCGTGTAAATAAATCGTGTAGCAGAAGTAATCGTATTACGTACACGCAGTCAAGTACTAGTATACGGCTAGTACTACACACCTCACCGACCGATGGATGTAACACGGCGTGTATGTTCAACTGAGCTGGAACCACTCGGCCAACATCGGTCGGTCCGTTCATCACCAAACGGGGCTATTGCGTGAGAATGCGGGATGTACGTACTCATGTTTCGCCCGACACCACCCCCGCATGCCGCACATAATTCCGATTACTATAAACTATGTACCCTGTTGTTTGTGATGAAGCTATTATGATGAGATTTAATTAGAAAAAGCCGATAGGCATCTGCTGGTCATTGCGGGCACGCGAGCGGGGCTGCCATGGGTGCCGGTGCATCATACTAATCGGATCATTGCATGTTTTACATTCTGGTACAAATTGTGCAAACAGATGATGTGAAGGTCGCCGGAAGTCGAGCGATTTGTTTTGGTTTGTTTTAAATGAATATTCATTTAATACATTTACATTACATTACGATTTTAAGATAGGGTATTCATGCAAACAGGATGATTTCTCGGCCCTATAGATTTCGTTTCCCACACCCAAAGTCCGACCTTTGGATAGGGGAGCCCAGGGCTAGTTGGCGGTTGTGGTAAGTTGACGGAATCCCCTTTTCTTCGTTTCTATTGGACATATGACGCTGTCTCTCGGTGTGTACCTCAAGTAATGTGCAATATATTTTCCAATATGTTCACGTTGCATAACATTTTGTTTGGTAGAAGTTGTGGGTGATATTGCGTTTTCGAGCATACTAAGTGAAATTTCATAATTTTATACGTTTTCTGTTATTTAAGCTGATTTGAAATCTATTCCACGAATGATTATATGTTTCGACAGTGCATGAGAGGAGCTTTTAGTATCTATATAGATACATATTACACCTATCCACAAACAAAAGTTGTTTTTAAATACTTTATTTTATAAAATATGCGGTTGGGATAAGTTGGCGGTGGTGTACACAGGAAAAGTTTGCGGTACTATTTACAGTGCGAAAATATTCATCAAACATTTTTATTTCTGGAATTCACTCCAAAGTAAGAGAATCTTCTTCTTGTGTATCTCGTCAATGCAGATAACATTTGCTTCAGTCAATCGCCTGAAGAATAAGATATTTTCTAATTACATGCAAACATGTGCGAAGCATTTCATTCACCTTTAAAAATCGCGCTGAAAACCTGCCGGAACACACTCGCAATGGCAGCAAAAACTCTCCCTAATTCACCCACCAAAATTATTACAATTATCTGCACGATAAGAGTCTCAGCCCCAGCAGTACTTACCTTTTTGTTTCAGTATGTACCCCTTTCTGAAGAGCCACCAGGCGAGCACGGCAAGCAGCACCACCGCAAATAAAGTCCCGAAGATGGCACCGGCAATGTCACCTCCACCGTAGCACGTTTCGGTATCCATCTCGATGGACGGATATAATAGGACCTTCGCGTGTTTGACCTTTGATTCGAGAAACTCGAAGAAAAAATGAACGACCGCAGAATTTCACGTCAGCACGAACCGATTTAGTTTTGTTTGATTTTTTTTATTCCTGTACACAATTCCTTTCCGTCGTTTCGATTTTTTTCTTGCGGTTAGGTTCACAATAACAAATTTAGTGTTCTTCACTTTTCCTCTTCGGTCAACCTTTGTTCGATCCTTTCCTCCGGATTTGTTGTTTTCTTTTCGAAATCGTTTCGCTCACAAGTTATGCAATCATTGTATCTCGGGTATGGCGATTACTTCTATATCTTTCTCGGATTACAATTGTTTAAATCCCTTGCTGAAACGAGAAGAAGCAAACAAAGTGAAAGAAAATTCACGTTAGTAGGCATAGGTATGTACGTATGATACAACGCGAAAGTTTTTTATTCTGTTTTGATTGCACTCCCAAAGACAAAAAACAACAGGCAGCAAAACGATCGGAAATTATAGGTTATTCTCTCGCGCGCGGAGACTTTTGGCCGGGCCAGGCTGGGTTCGTTGCTTTTCGACATGATTGAGCTGCATTCACGCGTGTGATTTCGTCTGCCGTTTCGCGCAAAACAAAACAAAATGCATGGCCTGTGTTTTAAAGAAATGGCAAATTTGCATGTTTTCTTGCAACATTGTCTTCATTTAAAGATAGATATTTGTCCTGGTGTTGGGCGTGGAGTGCTACAACATGTCTGGAGGCATCTCGGCAGCCTGTGGGAATGGATTTTTACATAAATATTGAAGTTTGTAAAATGAAAGACACATTTTTTTATTTCGTTCATTTTTGATTTTGTTCACGCATTGAACAAAAAAGTGCAATTAGAATTCTTGGTTTTATAGGAATCTTCGACGCAAATTTACTGAATTTTGAATGGGATCGGTATACAAATTTAAACAATCTAGCAGTCTATTCTCAACGAAGATGATCAATGTATGGTTTACTGTTATGATTCACCTAGCATTGTGAATAGGGTTGTAGTACCGGTAATACCGGTACCGAAAATCCCGGGAATACCGACCTATTTTGGTACCGTAATACCGGTACTGAACAAAAGCCAGTACCGGTATTTTCGGTACTATACAATTTTTTATGACAAATATTTTAACTCTGCAGGGGGATCTGTTTCAAAATATCGGTCTGCAAGATAACGTTTAATTATATTAATTTGCCTTCTAGATAAATCATTGAGATAACACTTTTGTATGGGAATGAGGTGGGGCCATCATCATAATAATTCTAGAAGTTAAAATTTTATTAGCGACATTCTGATTGGCTTCCATTATTTACTGGGTGGCGCGTAATAAGACTATGGTCTAAGTCATGTCTGTTTTTGGTTTGCTCTTAAACCTTTATCTATAATAGAACGAACAGCGATTTAGTAGCTAACAGTTTTAGATTTGGTGAACTGCTTCAAATGGGGCGATTTGTAATTATTGGTGATCGGAAAATTCAGCAAAACTCCATAGTTTACAGGAAAGCAAAGAGCTTGGATATGCGTTAGAGAATAGTAGGCGAACGACATAAAGGTCGAAACTAATTTTCAGAAAAGCAAGAAAGGAAATGCGATTAACCTGGTCGCCATTCTCGTTTTGATTTACTGTTTTTAATAGGGTTTCATACATTTACCATCTGTTCAAGTCGACGAATGTCGCACCACTTAGCAGTTATTGATTTCAAAGTGGCCTAGATTTTGAAATAAAAGAAGGTGCCCTATACGAAAAATATCTTCTGTGAAATGAGTCTTGCCATTCCGAAGCAGTTAAAAACAATAAACATGTTTTTTGATCAGCAAAAATCAATCATATTTGAGCATTCAATTTCAGTTTGAAGCTTTTTTCGAATTTTTAAAAAAAATATTCGAGTACCGGTACTTTACCGGTACTACCGGTACTGAGGGCTTCAGTACCGTAGTACCGGTTCTCGCCAAAAAGGGTCGGTACTGCGAACCCTAATTGTGAATTCTGCCAGGCCGAAGTTTGAACATATGACGCCTGGTTTATGAGACAAGTGCATTTTTACGATACCATTAAACCAGGGTACCTCCATGACTCTAACGTTACAGTTAAGCATTCTTCAGACTTGAACGCCGTTGCAAATATCTTGGAAAAACTACGAGGGTCAGCCCTATGGCGTTGCACAAACTGTAGACGTAGGACTATACTACTAAGTGTAAAATATTTGTTTTCTTAGTAAATTTAGAGTAATGATAAATCAAATATATTTCTTACGTACAGTTTAAGTACAACCAATCAACATCGAATGTTACATATTGAACCAAACATTCTTGGTTATCAGGTCATTTTATTTGTAGTAGGTGATCGAATCCGATTAAACTTATTTGAGAAGATCTGAAGAAACAGAAAAACGTGACCGAACTAATATCTGGAACTAAATCTTTATAGCACAAGATTAGCTTTTAAAAATTGTAAAAACTTTTCGATTGTGTGTGATAAAAAACTCGGACCGGTGAAGAAAAATTTTAGACAATACAATCACAATTCATATATAGACCAAGCTTTCTAGTTATATTTAGCCATTATTGCAACTTTCATCAAGTACGCCTACAAATGTATGGCGAATACAGTGGTCTTGATCATATATCTAAACTATAAATATACAAGAATCGAAAACAATTTTATATACGGACTTAGATGCATTTTTGTAACGTTTTTTCGAGTGGCAGTGTATTGATCCATAAATAGGCTTTGTAGTATGTACCTATTAGCGGAATCAAAATAGTATATGCTGATTGGAAATGAATCACGCGAAGTGTAAATGAAACAATGAATTGATCGAACGTAAATAACAAACTTTCGTTGTGCTTTCCGTCGATCCGCGTAAATTTGTTGCAAAGAAAGTTTCAGTCTTTGCGCAACGAAAGCACAGATTTCTATCATGCAAGTTACGCATGCAACCGCTAACAAACCTGGGATGCCACATTGAAATCTATGTTTCGGCCAAAAATGTCTTTTTACCATCTGTGATAACTGAAACAGGAAAAAAATCTGTGAAAATCTATGATAAATTTCCGAAAAATCTGTGAAAAAATCACAATATTTCCAAAAATCTTTGAAATGTTCATCAAAATGCCAAAAAACTGCCATCTGGGAAAAAAAATTGTGATCAAAAATTGTAAAAGAAACTGTGATATTACAGAAAAATCTGTGAATATGGTAACCCTGCTAATAAATTAGATGTACCTACCTACACATTCTCCTCAAACATTGAACCCAAGCGCACAAAGTAAAATGAGTCAACGCTGATAATGATGGGTAGAGCGAAAGAGACAACTAGTACCACGACAACCGTGTTTGCAAATACAACTCGAATGTACAAGCGATTTTATGTACGTATAATTGTACTGTACATAAAGTGTGCTGGAGACGAGCACAACACAAAAAAAGCATAGTGTTGAACACTCAGTCCCGTGTTGGACGACACTAGGTAGCGTACCTACACAGCCAGTGTAACGGACTTCTAACTCAGCTACACTGGCTGTGAAAACACACAGCGCAGTGATCTGCTCCGCCTGCCGTTCAACAGGCAACTGAGCTTGTCCGGCCAAATCTTTATCGTTCTTTAAACAGTTGATGGACGTCATCATCATGGAAGCGTAGCGCGCTAGGTACACAAATCTGTCGTGCCAGACTTGGGAAGCGCTATCTTCTGTGTGTAAATACGCGAAATTTTCACTAGGTTGTACATTACTTAAATTTTTAATGCCATGGTATCTAAAAACTTGGGGTTTATCTATTGGAATCTATTCTTAGAAGTATTTCGGGGCGATATGTGCAATAAATTTGAAAAGTTATAGTGAGATGGCTGAATTATATGCGTTTAAAATTGGACCACTTTTCGTTACATACCATTTTTGTAGAATTTACAAAGTGCACCCCCATATCGAAAACAAAGACGTAGTCCTACGTCAAAAAATATCTGGGTTTCCAATTTAATGGATTCCACCTCTCCGTATTTCGACATGATAGTTATAATGTGCTGATTGCTATTAAGCGTACATAGATCGAGCAGACGCACATCAATCTTATCATCGTCAAAGTAAACAAGTATCTTGATTCTAATATTGTCATGCTCATTAACGTGTTGTAAGTTGTTTTCTTTAGCAAAACTTTCCGTCAAGGCCAAGGTTTTCAACGTTATCAATCCACCAATACGAGTGTGGTGGAATTGGAATACAGCGACTTATTTCTAGTACGTTGGGATCGGTTTTTATGAGAATTTGAAGATTTTTGCGTCTTGTTTTTAATATCATTATCAACAACTTAACCGAGGACTGAATGACCCTCAGGTGTTGTCAGGTGACGCCGCCTAGGAAACGAATCTACGTTCGCAAAGGTAAATTGTATGCGAAGGATTCAATGGAATCACATTAAAATGTTATTTTTTATTATTTATTTTCTTGGAAATATATAAAAGACCAACGGCTCCTTTAAGCTCACACAGCGAGTCGTGTCAAATAAAAGAATTGACAAAAAACTTTACCGAGGATACTAAGCCTCTAAATAATGTTTTGAGTTTATTCTCCATAACTATTTATAATATATAACTTCTTCGAAGGTATTGAACCTCCAAATTTGGTGGTTGCGGAATAATGTTATCTGAATGAAAAAACTGGTTTCGAACCTTTATTACAGAATTCTTAACTTACAAAGCGCATTACTTGAGAACGTGGCCTACTAATTACGCCATCAATTTAGCACTCAAATGTACGTCATAATTAGCCCCTTATTTCACTTTTTTATTTTGTGAAATTTTCAATCCCACCGTGTGTCTATTTTTATAATTGATAATACAGTAAGATTCCGTTTTCGGCACCTTCCGTTTTTGGCATGCTCCATTTTTGGCAACAAGTTGGCTTTTAAAGTAAGGTTCAATTTTTGGCACGGTTCCTGTTTTGGCAACTGGAAAAAATATATTGTTGCCAAAAACGGAATCCTACTGTACAAAAAATCTTCAAATGCACCTAAAAACCAATTCCGACATGCTAGAGATAAACGGAAGACGCCACTTTTCACAATTTTTCTTTTTCTTTTCGAAAAACAATATGCAGTCTCAACTTACTCAAGTTTTTTTTGACAAGCAATGTTATAAAGGTTAAATTATAATGGCAAAGGTTATGTTCCATTGTTAAAAAACCTCTGATATCAGTATAAATTTGAGATGGACGAACGAATCGCGAATCGGTCAAAAGAATCGACTCTTCAAAAAGAGTGAATGAATCGCGATTCTTTTTAAAAGAACCGCGATTCATTGAAAGAGTGACTATTTATTATGAACGCAACGAGATGAAAAAAGTAGCGAATGAGTTTGCCATGTTTATGAATCGCTCCAAAATAAACCAACATGGAGTTTGTTTAAGGAATCGTATTTTTATATGGTTTCTTTTTCAGGGTACAATAAGCGGAATAAGTTAACCCACACAAGCTACGTCGGTTAGCCTAGAAACAAATTGTCAGTAGCCTGCCGTTTGCCAGCATCTACTTAAATCCGCCTAGTCGCCATTTCGTTTACCGGGAAATTAGCAGTTTACTGTAACTCTAGGATAGGATCCGCTAGCTCTGTTCCCTGCTTTTGAACCAATTCTGACCAGCTCGTGATTGGACGAAAGTGACATCAGCAGACGTTATGCTTGGAAACTATATGAACTGAAGGGATGCTTGGAAGCGTTGTCAGATATTGCGATATAAAACATACAACGACGATTATTTACTGTGCTGTTTTTTGTTTTCTCGAGATTTCGCTTTCTTTTCATAATGTCCAACTGTAAAAAGCCGTCGGTTAATTTGGATCTGTCAAAATACATCTAGAACACGGTGTTAAATGCGATGATTTTGCCACCTGTTCTAAATATTGTTTATATGATTTAGTTATTGTTTATCACTTATGTGACACATATTGTTTTTTTCTTCTGCTGTTTGCATCTCAGCATTGCGATCGATCTGTTTCAGTCGGTGCTGTAAAATAGAACAGCCCATATAGAATACACCAGCGTTGCGAACAGCCTTATGAAGGCAAGACATTATTTTGCGGGTGAAATAAAACATTACCCAGAACTCAAGTTCTACAGGTTCCCGAGAGATTCGGTAGTGCGGATATCACGGATTTATTTCTGCGTGTGGAATGGTGCGGAAATTCCTTTTTTTTCAAAAACAAATCGAGTAACAGGCCGTGTAGCGTAAGCATGACAATATTTTGAGTTTCATGTAAAAATTGTCTTTGTTTCACTACCGAGTAAATTGGAAGTACTCTGGATCAAAGTATTTTCTGCTGCTGTTTTCTCCGGAAACCCTGAATGGATCAATACTCGAAAGCCATCTATGACATTTAAAACTATGACGTCATCTAAAGCACAAAGTGTCGGTCATTTCATATTTATACCGAATACAGTGATAATTGAAAAATTAAATTCAATTGTATGGCACTCAGCAGAAATACGTCACCACAAGACGTAGGGAAGGTTAAATTTGATTGCTCAATCATCTACCAAAAAGGTGGTAGATAGATCCAAATCGATGGCACAGTTTTTCAAAAAATAAGTAGAAACGCTTTGACTAAACTAAATGAAATGCAGACTTCATTGACCATGCCTAAATTGAAGTTGAAACAAGACTGCCCAACTAGATGGAACTCAACTTTAGATACGCTGGTTCGGATTTTGGCTAATAAGCAGGCTTTAGTTTCAACTTTAGCAATACTTGATTCGAATCTTAATTGGGAAACACATGAGTGGTTGGTTATCGAGCATTCCGTGAAAGTTCTTAAAATATTCGATGATGTAACAGTAGAGATCTCAGCAGAAAAGAATGTCTCACTGTCGAAAACAGCTGTTCTATCTAACATAATGGTAAAACGTGTACTTCAATCAACAGAAGGAGAACCAAAGATCCCTCTTATGGTTACGAAATTGGCATGCTATTGCTGGATGGATTAAAGATTCGTTTGAAAATGAGCTAATTGCACAAGCTATACTACTGGATCCTCGGTTCAAAAAACAAGGGTTTAACGAGGACAAATGCTACCAATCTGCATACCAGTCGCTTCTTCATGAAATGGAACCTTTCAAAGCGTCAGCACCAGATGTGTTTCAGTCATAAGTATAATATTGTTGAATCTACTAGTATTTGGAATGACTTTGACAACATCGCGACTAAACTGCAAGTCTCGTCAAATCCAACGGATGCAGTTAGATTTGAGATTGGCAAATATTTAGCTGAACCTCTTCTCACACGCACGTGTGATCCAATTATTTGGAGGAAGGACAGAAAATCAGTTAACTCTACTCTTTTCGACATCATACTTAAACGCCTATGCGTACCTTCAACGTCCGTACCGTGTGAGCGCATTTTCTCTAAGACGGGGCAGATATGTGCCGAGAAAAGAAGTCGACTTACCTCGAAGAATTTGCAGAAAATAATATTTGTGGATCATAACATGAAGTGAGTCCAATATTAGAAATCGAATTATGATAGAGAAATATATACATCAAATATGTGAAACACGAAAAAGTTTCACAACGCCTTAAATATATTGAGTTTTTTCTCATTTCATCTGAAACAAACACTTTCCAAAGTACTAAAACGAATCGCTGAATCGATCAAAAGAGTCGATTCAGTTTAGTGAGTGAATCGGATACGATTCACTCTCCAAACTGAATCGTTTTGCCCATCTCTAGTATAAATTAATAATATTTCAATAAAAGTAAATAAAATTGGTTATTTGTTGTTTTATATCAAATTCAAGAAGTGTGCCCCATATAAAATATTTTAAAATGCTATATGATCAACTTTTCTATTTGTGAACCAACTCTGCTCATATTTGGCATACATAATACATAGACCATGACGGTAAATATGTGCTGATATGATAAAAATCCATCGATTATTAATAGATACTTAATAAGTCGTCAAAATATAAAAATTGATAAAAAGTGCGCGTTCACGAAGGGAGAATCGTTAAAGGAACTGAAAGAAAGATAATGATGCATTCAAAAATCAATGACTAATAATCGAAATTTTGTGAAATAGTTTACGAGAAAATTTCGCAACCATGAAAACCAAAAATTTATCATTATTTAAGGATTTTATGAGAGCAGTTGAAAAAATTGACCTGCTCAAGTTTTTGGTTTATTTTAAGCACGTAGTTAAAGACTAAAATTTTTAATTGAAGTAGTTCAAAGTACAGTGTGTACTTCAAAAAAAGTTTCATCAAAATCCGTCAAGTGGTTTCAGTGCGCAAGAATATTTAGCACTCACTTCGAAAATCCAAACACAAAGATCGATAGGTCTGTATCGCATATATAACCGTATATCGGCATCGTATATATAACTGTGTATCATGTGAACAAGATATTGAAGAAGCACCAAACCACGGGACACGAAACAGCACCAAACCACGGGACACGAAACAGCACCAAACCACGGGACACGAAAGACGGCACAGCAGATCCAAAGAAGGCCTGGATGCTATTGAACCAAATCGAGCGACGACCCATCATTTCGATTTAAGATACAGTCGAAATGACGAAAGATACAATTTGTTTTGTATAATAAAACTAAAGCAACGGTTTGGACCTCACATAGACAAGGTTCGAAACCTCTACAACAAGTTGTCAACAAAATCGTTCCGTATTGTAGTGGGTGCTACTCTAAGATGATTATTCCTGAAAGTGCACGGAATAAGTAGCTGTGGAAATTCGCCAAATAATTCCTCATCTGGCAAGCGATCTGCGGATGTGATAAGTTAGCTCTTAATCGAATCTGGGTCCGTAAACTGACTGGTTACGAGAATCTGGGCCCGTAAACTGACTGGTTAGGACTGGTACAAAACAAATAATGTTGTTTTTATGCATAAAGAGATCAACCCTACAAACTCTCCAAAGCTTCGTTCTATCGCGGTTTTATCAGCACAAAACCTTCCAAAATCAGAAAAACAGGCGTTTAAAAAAATCGTTTATGACATATTTCAGTGGTGCCACCTACTGCTGACTGCTGGTAAATATGTTTTTCTTAAAACTCCATTTCATATATAAAGAGTGGGATGTCAAAACATAACCATACAGTAGTACTTCATTTTTGGTGGCTGTATTTTTCTTCGCTGTCTGAGCACAAGGCTTAGTAGTGAGTAGTTTGTTGAAAAACTCAACAAAGCATGTCAATTTCATTGATAGATACATACAGTGTTTTTGGAGTCTTATTCAAAAACAACGAACGATGGCATAAATATTACTAAAGTTATCTCCAATACACATATACTGTTGACACCTATTATAAGGATTTTGTTAAATATTGTATAGTAACATTCATGTGACGAAAGGGGTCTTCGATTTTTTTCCGCCTTTGAAGCAAAATTTCATTTTACCACAAATTCGGTGACGTCACTAAATCAAAAAAAAAATCGATGGGCACTTATTCTGAAATGTGAGAGTTTTGCTTTTCCATTGCGACCCGGTATCTACGAGCTAGCTGAACTATTCCGTAGTAAGCGATAAAAATATAGCAATTTGGCACAATTTGACGAGTGCACATTGCTAAGCTTGAGAACTTTTTTACCATACCTTACCTAAAACAACATCAACCATCTCCAAATATAGTCGGTAAGTCACTCTGGAGAAAAGCCATCATGAAAACAATTGACTATTCACAAATAATCTGCTTCTAAATGCGGTGTTGGAATTTTCGGATTGCAACTTAATTGCGACAACTGCACAAGTTCGTTTAGATTATTGCCAATGAATTTTATTTAGCATCTGCGAACGAACTCTCACCTTTTTAATCACCCATCGCCGGTGAAGCAACTTCAATTATTAACGGGAAATGCTTTACGGTACCACGAGATAGGTATGTATCATAAATCAAAAATCATAAAGTACATAGCGCGAAATTCTCTTTAGTCCACATCAAAGTGGATCCCGTCACCGGTTGATGCTTACTACAACTCTTGTGACTATGACTGTCGCACTGGACGATGTCACCATCCGTCCATTCCCCAGGAAGCCGAGGTATATTATTGGCATGTAGGAGACACTCTTCCAGGTAGACACCAGTCAGAAGCCCCCTTGAAGTAGAAATATTTTCGATTTCTTCATTTCGGAAAAGAAATCGATACATTCCCCTTTGGCAGCTGGTCGCCGTAGCCGATACTTTCTAAAATATTTGTATGTATATTTATATTCCAACGGATCGGTCAGATGGGATCGGGTGGCCGGAGGAAACTTGAAGCTTTTGCTCATTCGGCATTCTCCTCCGCTCGTCCAAACAACTAAACAGAGACAAAAGTGAGTGAGTGAGTGATTGCGGTTTTCGGTTGGTAGTTCAATGTTACGTTCACTGTGTGCCGTGCCGCTGTGGTCACTGCTGGGGTAGTACGCCTCTTCTGATGCCTACCGCATGACCACTGCACACGGCCGGTATTGTTGGTATGGTAGCGAGAAACATCAACGCTTTTCTTTTGCATGAAGCGAGAAACCTGCAAACTGCGTTGTTAGTCGAAATGTAATCGGAAGCCATCTCTGTCTCTCCCTCGACTGGTGATTTATTGCACGTGCTAGTGACCGGCGATACGACTGAATCAAAGAGCGCTTGACTTTTGATGGACAGCAATGCAATGCCATTATTGTGTTCGATGCTTAGCATACAGCGCGAGTGAATATTTGCTGACCTAGACCATACACGTACGGTATGTCAGCCTAGACCCATAAGCAGTACGCTTTGTGCACGAAACAGTTACAGCTGTAAGGTTAACGCAGTTTTTGACATTTGCTAATCAGGATCAATTTTTTTTAACCCGGGATGAATTGTGCCTGATAAGGTTTAGTGAGAGGAGAAACAACGTTTCTGGCATAGTATGAACAATAACCGAGTTCTTGCTCTTGACTTTAGGAGTAGAATACTTCTAACGTTTCAATGTTGGGGTCCCGTTTCAAAAAAAAAAATTGCTGAGAAAAATTTTCCAATTTTTAAATGCGAACAACTTCCGTTGTATTGAACAAAATCGCAATATTTTTGCATTATCTGATCGGAAATATGTGCAAGTGTTTAGTACGACTATTATAAATAAAGAAACAGAAAATCTTTCGAAAACAACGAGGAAAATACGAAATTTATAGGTCTATTTCAGGCAGAGCTAAATTTTCAGCAAAGTTGCCATAAGCCCACACTCGCATCTCGGTACTCGGTACAAATTAAAGTGCCACGTGTCCAGCGTTGCCAATGTTCCAGATTTATCTGGAATCTTCCACATTTTTCGCCAGTGAACAAACATCCGTTCAAGCCAGACATTTTGCCAAATTGTATCAATTTTGCCAGTTTTTTCAGATAATCTAAATTCTACGGTTTACTCCGGGAAAATACTTCTGAAAATCGACTCGACTCTCGTAGAATCTTTTCTCGAACTTTTAAAATACGTCGATATTGTAGGAAATAAAATAATATTGAATTATAATATCTAAAACCACTCTTTAAAGAAAATGTTTCTCTTCTCTTATAATTCACCATTATGCTAAACCTGGATTGAATCAAATTAGAAAGTAGCATAGATCAAGAAAAAAAAAGACGGGAAAAGAGTAGTTGGTGAACCTATTACCTTGTCCACAGCTCACTAGAATTCGGTTCCCAACCCCCACTTTAACCCCGCGGGTTAAAACCTCTATACAATAATTTTAAATATTTTTCCCTGCCAATATATTCGTTTCTTGAAATCTATGACTATGTTTAAACTTAACATGTTTTGTTACCTTTTTCCAGGACCTCAATTTTTTTAGAGACTAGTGTTTCGTTTTCATTTCAAACTAATGTAAAAATTCAACCTATAAAAATCCAGAAGATGTCCAATTTCTACCCGCCAAATTTTTTGTACCATCTTGTCTCAGCCTCTGATTTTTTATTATTACTTATTTTTTTCTACAACTAGTAGGCTTGTCAGACTCCCAATCTTCACTAGTTACAGTAAAATAATAAGAATAAAGTAAAAGTTGGAAACGTTTATTGTAGAAAAACTTACAGCAAGGGAACTCCGGAGAAACAATAACAGAATTTTGGCTACACATTTCCGTAAGAGTATGCCAACACACTCAAACTTATCAGGATAGGTTGGGAAATTGTTCGGTTGATTTGGGAAGTTTTTGTAGGTTGTTTAGTTCTGTACACGTATTGCATTTTCAGTATCGCTCAATAACGCGGCTTTTTTCTGGAGATTTTGCACTCGTCCATGCTTTTGTCGCAGCTGTAGTCCTAGAACCATTGTTGTAACCCAAAGCAGCATGGGGATGTTCCATTCGATTTTTTGTAGTCACGATTGTGTATCCTTATGGTTTGCTCCATCATTGATATTTGCTTGCTCGATGGTGTTTGCAAATTGGGCTTCTGAAAATTTCCTTTATCCAGTTCCCTCATATCAGGAATATTTTACCAATATCGTTCAAATGTTAGGCCCATGCAGAAAGATTTATTCTACGTAATCGGGCACTCTTCACCGATGGTGACGACGTTTTAATTAGGATATCTGTATACATAGACGACGAAGAAATCAATCGAATACACGGCACTTGTTACTTCAAGCAACAACATATTTTTTGTAGTTTTCCTTCGATAGAGAAATAAAGTCGTTGGACTTCCCATGAACATCGACAAGTTTGTGCCTGTGTACAAAATTTCGTGACCGCGTTCAACCTCAAACATGATTCGTCTCGATGTACATGTTCGCCTCGAACGTCGAACCCAAACGAACGATGTTCAAACTCTAGTTCAAATATCCGTATGCGTACACGAGAACGGTTCAAAAGGCAAAAATAGTCAACGCTAGTGATGATGAAAGGGAGAAGGAGAAAACTGGTGCCATGAATCTGTGTGTATGAGAGGTGTACGCACACCGTGTACATTTGGGAAGACTGGTTGGTCTCAGTGCATGTGTTGATGGGCCGATATCTAGCGTCCAGATGGTAGAGTCACCTCCCTGGCGTCGGTGACAGGCGCTCAGTACGGACACAGGCCGACGAATAATAATCACGAATTAGAAAAAATCCATTTTAATCTTCCGTAAGTCGCGCAGTACACAAAGTGTAGAACGTTCTTAGAATTAGTCGAAATCGTCTTAGAGCTTAAAGCGGTTACCTTCATCTAGATAATGACGCGATTGCTGGTTGTACGGAGATTACCAAGCTGAATTGAGTGTAAACTTCAGTTAGGCGGTATCAAGTTATTGAAATAACTAAAAGAACAAAAAAGGGTTTTAAACTGAAAACTCTTGCACACCTTTCAAAACACGGACTGGTGAGGTAATTTCAACCCGGATATGAAAACTGGGTACAATTAGATTCTTTTGACTTTATTTTGCGGGTATCATTCAACGTTTCAATTTAGGTAAATTAATTACATTCGATGTTAGTTTAACTTACTTCAAATTAAAACCACATAAAAATGAATCAAGCGTATTTATTGTTTTTCGACAACCTTAAAACTAGCTACATGTAAAACTAAAGAACCTATTCCATCCATTCAGTTTTGCATGAGTTCGGATTTTTTCAGATTCATTCAATAATTCTGGCAACAAAACTTATATTTTTGTTTTGATTTGTTCCTGCAGTTATGCTGCTGGAAATGTTTTGTTTTGATTTCATCGAGCACTGAAACTGTCAAAAGGTGAGTTTCGAGCAATTCATTTTTTATAACGCATTTCAAACCATCCTTGGCTATTCCGAACCATTCTCAAACAATGTTGGAAATGCGATTCCAATCCAAGACCAATCCGTTCAAAATTATAAATTATAAGTTCATTTCAATAACAAATCTCAAAGTGTCGTTCTCCTCGATTTTTTAGTTATTTTATTTGTCTGTATATCATAGATGTATCAGTTTCAGTGGCATATAAACGAATCATAGGTTTCGCTTCCGCCAATAGATTACACGGGATTTAATAAATAGGTTATGATAACAATTTTGATGCCTCAGCGGAGACTACCGTTTCTCGGATTAAACGACTCCCTCGATTCGACAATCTCACAAGATCGTATGTCAGATTTTCCAGACTTTTTTCGAAAATGCCAGATTTTGTTTCAAAATACTTGGTAACGCTTTGCGTGCCCGTTTTATTCAGTCGTCGCTCGAATATTAAATGAGCAACATCATGGCTATATCAACCAGGCGGTACATTCGTTCGTGTACATGCAGTTTCAAATTGCACATCGTGATGAAGAGCGCACGATAAACTTTTTACACAGCAAGGAAACGGGTGTAAGTTTTACACGGTTTAACTGTGTGCGAGTTAATGTCATCTCTGGCGTCTCCTATGGATTTTCGGCAGTATTAACCCGTTTTCTTGCTGTTTGCAAAGTTTTTTCGTGCGCTCTTGATCACGCTGTGCGGTTGGAAACTTTCCATGTACACGAACGAGTATGAACTATGAGTGGGAAGGGTAGTTTTGGATAGAGTTCAACACTGCAGGGTGCGACGTATGTGTGCTGCCTTCAATTTGCGTTGGAATACTTCATTTTAGGTTTCCGCTTGTGTGTGCGTTGGATTAATCGGGTTATAGGGGCTATAAACACTTTAACTATTTCATGCCGTACTTTTTCCTAGTGCATGTAGGAAAACCAAAACTATATTTCCTTGAAAACGGTGGGGTCAAAAAACACGAAAAGCCTATTTTCATAAAGATAGGCGCTTCCATGGCAGTGCTAGAGCTGCTCAATTTTTACCTTCTAATGCTCAATACAATTCTCCTAGAATAATTACAATAGTCTAATTACGTGGAAAACTTAGCCAATGACACTCTAAATTGATAAGTTTTAACAGTTTTCAATAATATTGCACCATAACGAAGATATATGAAAAAATAATTTTCCATCGTCAGCATAAACTGTCCCTGGCAGCACTGCTCCATCGGAATTCAATCAGACTAATTGCAATAACTTCAGTTCTAGAGCTGATCCTTGTAACTGTTAATATTCAAATTAAAGGCAATAATCACATTAATTAGCCTTACTTGTTTTTGTGAACAAATCTCGCCTCAATCAAAAGTTATAGCTGTTTAAAAACGTTGTTGTCCACAAACAACATGGGCATGAATGGGTTAACGACGGCATACTAAGAATTATATTGTGAAAAGTGTATTTTTTCGTTGGACAAAGCAAATGTAACTTTTTGTTTTGCTCTTGATTTTTTTGTTAAACTGTACAAAACCAAGCGGAAAGGGTTGTGTTGCACACCCAAACCGTAATACAATTATTATTCTACCATCACGACGCTAATATCACATAAAATGTAATGAAAACTCCAAATATTTAGAATTTGTGACCGTAAAGTACTAATTTTGTGTGCTAAATACGGGGCGAAAAATCGACTGTATCACGACTGTGTTCCGAATTTTGCGATGTGATGCTGCACGACTATTCTTTTCAATGTAAATATGTCAAGTTGCCGACATGCCTGACGCTTTTGAAAACGACATAAAGCGTGTTATCGAAGAAATACGACCAGAGTGAAAAAACAGTCAATAGCTGAACCCACCGTATCATACAGTACAGCCGTACAGCGAAGTTGTGGTGATATTCCCAAATCATATTCAAACATTGGGGCTATGAATCAATCTTTTGAAAAAAATAGTATTTCGATGAAAATTTAACGTTTATGCGTTTTATTTAATAATAAGTTGTGATGGGCTAAAAATCCAGTAGCTTTTACCCCACTATTCGTTGCTTGCTGGTCGTACGTGCATTGTATGGACTGTGCAGTAAAAAGAAGACACACGTTTGTAGCTGTATGGATTTCTGCACCAAAGGAATAACCGTAACTGTTTATAGGGTGACATTTGATAGAACACTTACATTACATTTGCTATGGCTTAATTGGTTTATTCCGCACTGGCAGCTCCAGCGGTAGGCACGGGAAACACAAATTACGTGCCCCCTTCTATTAAATCTGAAAGAATAACCTGTTGAAAAGCGTTTGTATCCAATACAAGAACTACATGATTTGCCAAATTCTTAACCGTTCTCCAAGCATGTCAGGAAAAGCGATTCCAAATATTGAAGACTTTTTTTGGTGGCATCCAACGGGTAAAACTGATTGAAATGGTGAGTGAAAGCAATTATGTGACAAAAATTCCCCCAGATGCGAACTTCGAATCCGCAACCTTTGGGATGCCGCTCAGTGGCTGGAGGCCGGACAAAACCTCAAAAATTTATGTTTGAAATATTGATATTTTATATTTCCCCTAAACTTCTCATGTATCGAATGATGTATATTCAAAATTTTATTATCATTGGATGAGAACACAATTTTAAACATATGTTTAAACGTAGCAATGTCCTGACTTTTCAATGATATTTATAGATGGAGATGGCTTTTGGTCACGGTTTTAGCCAATATTATTTTATTTTGTCTATCGCCTACGTTTCAAAGGTCTACGCCTTCATCTTCAGGGCAAAAAACGGTTACAATAATATCATAGTCCGTTGTAACCGTTTTTTTTTTGCCCTGAAGATGAAGGCGTAGACCTTTGAAACGTAGGCGATAGACAAAATAAAATAATATTGGCTAAAACCGTGACCAAAAGCCATCTCCATCTGTTGAAAACAAAGTGGTCGTTCTTCCAGTTAGCGGAAATGATTTTAATTTCCGAAACCATAATTACTATGTTCACTTAACCCTTTCATGTCCAACTTTTTTCTAGTACATGTAGGATTTCCAAATTATTTTTCCTTGAAAATGGTGGAGTCAAGAAACTCGAAAAACCTTTTTTCATAAAGCTGCTCAATTTTTACCTTCCAATGCTCCCTACAATTCTCCTAGAATATTTACAATAGTCCAGCTGCGTGGAAAACGTAGCCAAAAATAGTCTAAATTGATAAGTTTTATCAGTTTTTACTAATATTGAAACATAACGAAGTTATATGAAAAATTCATTTTCCGTCGTCAACGTAAACGGTCCCTGGCAGCACTGCTCCATCGGAGTTCAATCAGACTAATTGCAATAACTTCACTTCAAGAGCTGATCCTTGTAACTTTTAATACTCAAATGAAGGCCAATAGTCACATTTATTAGCCTTACTTGTTTTTGTGAGCAAATCTTGCCTCAATCAAAAGTAATAGCTGTTTAAAAACGTTGTTGTTCACAAACAACATGGGCATGAATGGGTTAAAATGCATGTTACTCTTTTGATTTTAGTCCGTTTTTAGCACATCAGTTTCATTGTATAGGGGAACAAATGAATTTGGTTAACAATTATAATATATTCGCTAAATTTGCCTAGAACCAAGACTTTTTCGTTTAATTATGTTTGAGGTGGTCAGATCAAAAATACTTTTTTTCACAAATGTATTCTGTACAATCAGGCAAAACATGTCGGAACGGTCACATAGTATAAGTTCTATGGAAAATTACCCCTACCTGTTGAAAATCATGGTCTCGTTCTGCGCCTAGGTGTGCAAACGGGTTTAAGGAGATTTTGAAGTTTTATTACTGATATGGTGGCGAATGGTGTTTTGTGCAAGATAATTAGACAATCTACAGTAAATCAACACGTTATACAATGGATTTAAAGTATAGTTCTTCATTTTTATGATATTATTGAAATTGGTGAACAGTAATGGAAAATCTATCACAAAAATGGGATCATAGTCATAAGAAAGGTTCAATAACACTGTATGTCAAAATGCGTTTGATATTTTATGACTTTTGACATCATAAATGAGCTATGTGCCTCAAAATTAGCTTAACTTGTGATTTTCAGCCAAATTAGGTAACATTTTAGGTTTTGCCCGGCTTTTGTTTGAAGATCCGCCACTGTGCACCGGGCCAATGCACTAACCCTTATGTTATCCGTGGGATATGATGACGCCCAGAAAGTTTCAAAGTTTTATAGCATACTAGAAGAGAAATCTAAGTTATAAGAACTGCTTCAAGGGAGTCATAAAACTTCAATTGTTACTTGGGATATGATTATCGCACTGGCGACAGCATTGTGTGCTTTAGGCCGTAGTCTCAAAGGTTGCGGATTCGAATCTCATTTCCTGGGGGAATTTTTTCACATAATAGCTTTCGCTTCACTCACTATTTCGATCATTTTTCCCCCGTTGGATACCACCAAAAAGTCTTAAATAAGGTATTGGCAAATAAATCAAAAACCAAATAAATGAATTTTTAGTTCAAAAATTGAAGTTTCATTTTCCAAATCGTGAATCAGATATATTTTATCAAGATGGCGCCCCCGTGTTCGCTAAAAGCCACATGGTTATAACATCGACTTTATACAGATGAAGTTCCATACACGGTAGCATACGTTAGCATCCAAACGCTTGAGCCCTTCGCGATCATCCACACACACACACCTACGCCCACGATCACGCTAACATGATAACACCCGGTGATCAAGTGATCGTTTTAGCATTTATAAATTTACCAATCCCTTAGGGGACGGACAAAGCGTAGTTAGTGTATAGATTGACTTGTGCGCAGCTCACCTAGGTTCGAATCCCAACCCCGCACATAGGGCTAGAGATTTCTCTAACCCGAAAAGAGGCGAATGACCCCTTCTATAATTTTTTTTTATTTCGATTATAGAGGTTTTAACCTTAAGGTCATTCGCCTCTTCGGGTTAGAAAAATCTCTTATGAAAAATTTCTAACCCTATGTGCGGGGTCGGGAATCGAACCCAGGTCCGCGGCGTACAAGGCAATTGATTTACCAACTACACTACGCCTACCCCCCCCCCCTTGTAATTAAAAAACAATGCCTTCTCAAGCGTGAACGTATAACCGCTCGTGTTTGCGAGATCATAAATCCGTCACGTCCGAAAGTCCCTATCCTCGGTCCTAGCAACCTAGATCGCTGGGCTATTGAAACATTATTCTAGGCTATCCGCCTTATCTTGCCGTTTACTGTAAAAGTAGTGTGGGATATTATATATTATTGCAATATTTCCTTCGCGTAATATAATGCCACTCCTGTTACAAAATATGTATCTACGAAATCCACATACCTAGCGATCAGTTGTGTTGCGCAAGATAGAAAGCTCATTGGTTATGCAAATTCAAAAAATCAACATCAATTTCACTCCAAAAATAAATCAAATTCAATTTCACCGGTTCCAAACTAAGCCAACACCTGTCCGACAAGTTCCCCCTTCTCCAACTCTTCCCAATATGTAAATCCATATCTATCTTCCATCAATAAATGAGCAAAATATTGATAAAACTTTGCTTGTGCACTTGAATCAACCCGCGCATGTCTGATGGCTGCTGGCGCAAAAGCGTTAATCTTAATTCGCAGGAGTAACAACATCAGCAGCAGCAGCAGCAAGAAAGCATTCCTGCCGATACCTGTCTGGCTACAGTCGGTACTTTGCTATATGTACGTCTATCTGTATAACCGCTGGCAGCGTAAAATAAAGCGTAGAAAAACTTGCTCCAGCGTGCGGGGAAAAATCCGCGCCTATTCAAACGAAGGTAGATATCTCTACTTATTTATGTACGAGCTGAACACGCAGCTCAGTGAGAGGGAATTTTTGCATAGAAGGAGAAACGGCAATGAGTAATTTGCCTCAATATATGTACAGCTTTTGTGTGTGCTTTTTTTTAGTTTCTTTCATTCTTAGTTCTCGGTCAAAAGCGAGAGCTCAGAAAATTTCAGTATTTATGTTATGCCTTCTATAGAGTGCAGCCAATCGATTGCGATTCAGTTTCTATCTATATTGCTTTAACCTCGCATTGACTGTACCGGTAAGTTATAAAACAATTCAAGCTTGCTACTATTTGATTAAAACATTGTATAGACTTATCCAGTTTCGTTCGTATTGTGCCGTTTTGACCGTTTATACGGACGGTGAATTCAGAAGCAAACAAACCATTTCGGGGCTAAAGGTGAGGGCGGTATAAAAATACGAGAACTCAATGTGTCTATTTTAAACACCACATATGTTCGGAAATTTTGGTCGCGTCCCGTTTTTTGTTTATTAAAGCTTGAACCACCTGTTAGCTAGGTCCAGTTTTTTACTTTTAAAGGTGAATGAAACAAAAATATCATTCCGGTGGAAGGATATGGAGATGTTTAGGCTTTGACAGCACCCCAATCGAAAATTTGACAGTTGTGAAATTTCCCTGTCACCCGATGAATTCGGGTGCTTTGAGGTCGACCGATTAATCAACCGACTAAGTTGGTTTTTAGGAACGTGTCCAATGTAAAATAGACAATGCAAGAATGACCGAAACGGTGACAATTCATTTTTTATTGGACACACTGAGAAAAGATATGTCGTGCTGCAGGAATCGAACCTGTGATCTCCCAGTGTCTAGTTGGGTGCGTCAACCACTCCGCCATCGAGGAACTATGATGATGTCATCACAGATTCCCTACAGTACCGTGATTTCCGCCACAGCCCCAATGCCTCCCAATGGACTCTTCCACTCCCTATGCGCCCTATAAACAAATCGTCGCCGCTCAGACACCGCCAGACTTTGGTGGTGAATAAAGTATGGGGCTGGATTTGCCGTTAGCATCCGCCCATAACGTGGGGGCAAAATATGGTTTCATCGATCGAGCTAAGAATTTGTACAGTTGTAGAATGTATCCAAATGCATTCTAAAACGTTACTTGGAGTAGAAATTTAATTATGAACAGACAAAATCCGTTTTTGAATTTATTGTTTTAGTAGCATTCAGATAAGATTGACGTACTGAACCAGCCTTGTCAATATTTTTAGTCCTCTGCTAGGTAGCTATTTTTAAAGTCAAATTTGAAAATCAAAACAACAAAAAATAAAAGCAAAACACAAATGAAAACAAGAGAGCTCGAATCTGTTCCGAGTAATTTTGTTCCAAAAGCTTTAATGTGGCTCAGAATGACCAAATATTATAATGAACCAGTCATTCCATTTATATTTCAAGTCTAAAAATCTATTAAATAAATAAATGTTCTGATGAAGAATATGAATAAATCTCTCCAGGATCAGGTAGTTTCTGCAGCAGGTTGACTTAACAAGAGAGCAGGAACCCCAATATATTTTCCTTGCAAAATCTAATATTCATCGTGTCCCTCCCCTAGATTGATGTGTTTGACGGTATTGCAAACATCATCATGCATATTTCGTGGTGCATCGAGGAGACCGAGAAGGCTAATGGGCCTTTTTATGTTTTGTGTTTTTTCATAGTATTCACCAGCCCTAACTAACGATCAACTACAAGTCTGTGCGCGCTGGCGTGGACGACTGGCGGGCCGACGTGGATTGTCGTTTGCTGTGGGCCGTGTTTGTAAACATTGTTCCACAGTTTAATGGTAGTGTTAATTAAATAAATGTAAAAGTAGAAGCCTATTAGTGGCAGTTTTGTAAAACTTGTAGTTTTGAGTACTAGTGTACAATCGTTATGTGCTGGTCGTATGTCTATCTGCATATGTGTTCGTCTGAGTAATTATGACAACTGGGTCAAATAATGGATGCAGAACAGGCGTATATGATAGAATAGTGGGTAATCCTTCCGGTTTCAATTCGATTCAATTCATTCGAGAAGTTCGGATTGGATTATTGGAAATTAAATTACCGCCTCACGTGAATCATTCATTCCCGGTCAGTATAGCATGATACAATTCCAACGGAATGCAATTGTTGTTATTGGTAAATAGACATCATTTGCGGGTATCTAAACGAGTGCAAGCAGTTTGATTGCATGTTACATGTCTTCTCTTCTACTTCATTAGTCTGTATTCGCTGTACTTCTAGTAGTATACTAAAAATAATAATGGTCGATTTAATACTAACACTCACTAACGCAATTTATTGCATATTCACTCACACTCTTCAATTCCAAACGTACACACGCTCCCGTCCTTCGCGATAACACAAATCTGATCACAAACGCGAACATGCAATTGTAGTCAGCCACACATACTTACGCCCGCGATCTCAATTACGCGAACGATTTAGAACCTATAAATTTACAAACGAGATCTCAAGCATTAACTCACCGCTCGCGTGATCATGAATCGGCCACGTCTGGAAGTCTCAACCCTCGGTTCAAGCAGCCTTGCCTCATGCTTTCAGTTGGACCAATAAAAAAAATGACGCTTGTTTCACTAAACAACACCAGAGCTTAAAAAAATTGACATCCCTGCGTGAACTTAATTTAATTCATGCCCGGCGCAATGAATGAAATGTTTGGTTCGCTTCCCTCGTCATTCGTTCTCCCGACGCAGCGCATTCAGGCTCGGATATGTTCGGTTTCAGAAGCAAACTGAAATTTGTTTCTATGCTAGCTCTGAGAGGGATTATTGAGCAAAAGTGCGCCAAATATAGATTACGCAATTCACTTATGCCCAAAAATGTAGAAGATGCCAACTTCTGCCTTCAAACTGTCCACATAATAACAAATGAATGCTTTGGTTGGTGAAGGAATTCATATTTCCTCTGCACTCAAGCAATCTATTCTGCATGAAATTTCGGAAAGTTAATGAATGAAGGAGGCGGCGAATCTGAATGTTGTTCTCGGTAAATACAAGCAGAAATAAGTAACTTATTCTGAAATTTCGCAGCACTGAACAACACGTTCCATGGCGACATGACCGGGAACTCTAGTGATATGGGGGAACTCTGTTCCAGTATCTGAACCGTACACTGAAATTTAAGCATCAGATTGACGGTCCACGCGATCATTCAAGAAAACACGCGACTATGCTATGGCCATACGGTTATAAAATCGAATTTATCCACGCGAAGTTACACACACGCTATCAGACGCGACAAGCACGTTAACATCCAAACGCTTGAGCTTCGTTCACGCACCACTACGCTCGCGATCTCACAAACATGAAGACACCTCGGTGATTGTGTGTACGTATTAACGCTTATAACCTTCAAACCTTACAAAGCGCGGACCTTCAAACGTATGTGTTTGCGCGATCATGAATCGGCCACATCCAATAGTTCCTTAACCTTGGCCCTAGTAGCATAGGTCCATACCTTCAGTTGGACCAATCGAAAAAATGAGGCTCAAATCCATTAAACAACACGTTCCATGACGACATGACCGGGAACTTTAGTGATATGAAAAATATAACACTCTTCTAGCATTCAGCACATTAACATACAAACGCTTAAGACATTCGCGACCATCCACGCACACCAAAGCCAGCAGTCTCGCAAACATGTAAACACCCCGGTAATTAAGTGAATATTTTAGCCCAAATAAACTTATAAACGCGGTCTCAAATGGAAACCTATCCCATGTTCGCGCGATAATGCATTGGCCACCTCCAGAAATCTCTTCCTTCGGTCTTAGCGTTTTAGGTTCATGCCTTCAGTTGGACCAATAAAAAATTACAGTCATATTCACTATACACCACGTTCCATGGCGACATGACTGGGAATTCTAATGGTGTAGGGAAACTAACTCTTCTAGCATCTGTACCATACACCAAACGAAAAACATCAGATTCACGGTTCGCGATCATTCAAGAGTACACGAGGATATTCGAATGCCCAGATGGTTCTAAAATCAACTTTATGCACACAAAGTCACACACACGCTAGCACACCCGACATACAAACGCTCACGCTTTCGAACACAATAACGCACAAACGCTCGAGACCCTCGCGATGATACACGCAATCGTGAAGTTCCTACGTCTGCACATATCTGACCCGTACAATGAATGTCACATTCAGAATCACGGTCCACTGCAATTGGCTTTAAGCAGTGTTTATATGGGTGACATTTCCCGCCTCGTCTGCCATTGTAACGAGTGATCCTGACCCTGCCGAGACCCCACAGCTCTACAGCTCCAGTGGGACAACTCTCAAAAAAAAATTACTATGGCGTTTATTTAATGGTGAGATGTTTTAGGATTCATAAATATGTTCAAGAGTTATCGAAGATAAATCGCGTGAGACTCGAAAAATCTGCACAAACCTTAAAAATATAATGTGATTGATGGTTCTTTGAATTCTAAAATGTGAACCCATACCGTGCTTAAACGTTGCACCGGTTAGATCGGGTTGAATTGCGTAAAACATAACAAATGCAGAAGAGGAACATATGGACAAAAACAACAAGATCATTAGATAGTATAGATCTTCAGGCATGACTTGGCCAAAAGGTTCACTGCGATGCATTGTACGGTTCAGCGACTAGATTTGCGGTCGTACCATGCCATCCAACATCAAAACAGGACGCTGAAACAAAATCTGGTTGTCGGAAACCGTGCAAGGAAGTAGAAAATGTGAGCAAGTTCTGACCTAGTGCAACTGATGTATTTCGATGCTCTATGAAACTTGCGGGAAAGTTAACCTTGGACAAATTCCGGCTCAAAAATTTAACCTCACTAAACGATTCACAAATTTGTAATATGACAAGGTATCTGCAGTTATGGAAGGAGACTAACACTTTCATCACTGTGAACGTACAGTTTTCCAAGGAGATGTGCATCCAGTCGCAAACATTTCAATTCTTTTAATATTATGGAGATTCCGTATAGTTCTAACCTTAGACAGCTGCTAACTTTCAGCCAGAATGGTATAAGTGAAATAATGTCGAAGTTGGTTTTAAATTTATTAATGCATCAATTTATTCAAATTTTCGTCTTATCGAAACATTTTGGACATTTATCAAATTCAAATTGAAACGATGGAAAGATACTCGATATGGTTGACAGTACTTCTGAGCCAGGTTTTCATCCGAAAACATGACGAATAAAATCGAAATGTAGTAGTTTTACTGAAAAATCCGTTTGCGAAAAATGTAAAAATTCTCACAAATGAGTCAACATCTCTCGAACAGAGCCGCCAACATATGGGGCCTAGGAGATTCTAAAATATGGTGTAGTTGTAAACATAAACCAACAAATTTTTCATCAACTCCAGTTCACTTTCAATAATTTTCTTCATAAAATTTTTATTCTAGAATTGGTGAATTTGATGGGCTCATCTCTTTCGGTGCAAAAGTGAAGACTTGTACTTGTTCAACATGCTTTGAGCGTCGTTGCAGGGTATCACATCAAGCTATAATTTCAGACTATTGAAACTAGTCTACCTGCCATAACTTGCAGTTTACTAGAAAAATGGTGTGGGTTGATTTGTATCATTAATTCAATTTCTTTGCTCTTACGCATCTTTCTCTCCACTCAATCCATTTAAACTCACGATTGCCCATTTGGAATCGCAATTCTTCCAAAGTTTCAACCCTAGCTCTCTTTCAATAATTTTGGTATGCTTACCACGTGCTGTTTTCATAATTGGCTTCCTATTTTCATTACAAAACAAATGCTGTTGATATCGTATCATTCCAACATGATCATAATGATTGAAAATAATCCGTGCTATCACATGAATATTGGATATACATTAAGCGACCAACCGTACGGAATTTGGAAGGACTGTACGGATTTTAATAGGCATGTCTGGAAAAAATTTCTATACGGATTAGTCCGGAATTTGCACGGAATTTTCGAGCTCAGTGGAAGTAGAAGTACTCCCGAGATAATACAAATTCTTCCACAAATGCAAATAGACCAAATAACGTTGCAAACTAGTTTCCTAAGATCTAGAAATATTATTTTGATGGTGAAAAGAAACCAGTAAACGAGAAAGATTAAAATCAATTTTTGTACATCATTTTCGTAGTTTTGGGAATAGATAAATTAAAAAAAATCCTAACGCAAATAAAAAATGAACCGCTATCTGTTTATCTGCCTCTTTCAGTAATTTACACCGTTCACATAAGTTGGGTTATATTTTTGGATTCCGTGTCTAACTGGCGCTAAGTTGGGGGTTCCTACTATCGCCCGCTAAAACACTGCTAAAGGCCAATTGCAGAATACCGTGATTCTGATTGCGATTTTCAGTGTATGGTTCAAATGTGGGGCGTGGAGAATTCATGATCACGTGGGAACGAGCGTTTATATGTTCGCCCTGGAGACCGCGTTTATAAATTTATAAGTGTTAAAACGTCTTCATGTTTGCTATATCGCGGGCGTAGGTGTGCATGGATGATCGCGAAGGATTTGAGTATGTTAAAGTTTTTGTTTGCGTAGGCTAGTGTATGCTAGTAAGTATATAACTTCGTGTGTATAAATTCAGTTGTACAACGTTGTAGTCATTTAGATATTCGCGATAGTTCTTGTATGTTGACGAAAACCGCGAGTCTGATGCTTAATTTTGAGTGTACGGTTCAGATACTAGAAGAGAAAGAGTTTCCCTATATCACTAGAGTGCCCAGCGTTGAAGTTTGTTGTCCAGTGCACATAAACATTCATTTTTTTAGGATTGTCCAACTGAAGGCATGTACGTAAGCTACTAGGACTAAGGTAGAGGTTTCTGGACGTGGCCATTTCATGATCACGTAGAAACGCACGTATATATTGCACATGAAACTTCGTGTATCCATTCGTAAGTGTTAGAGCGTTCACTCAGGGGGCATTTTTCATGTTGGCGAGATTGAATATACAAGTTCTGTATTTTAGAGTAGGAGCTCCCGGACGAGTACAATTCATGAACGCGCGAGAGCAGGCATTTTTATGATAACAAGATCGTGGACATAGGAATGTGTGAATGCTCGCGTTTGAAACCGATTTTGTAATATATTGAAAGGCGAATAAAACTTTCTGTAAGCGATCAATATTAAGATCTACAATTATGTTGAATAGAATAGGAATAACCATTTTCCTAGTTGACGTGTTGATATTAATCCCGATCAGAATGAAATAACAAGATTATAACAGAATGTAATTTTCGTAACACATTGTGTTATAAATAAGGTCTCGTTAGTAGTTAAAATAACAGAAATTTATAACAAATAACAAAGCAACACACTGGAAGTACTAAGTTTTTTCAAAATGATATAAAAAAACGTGACCCTTGATTAGGGGATGGATAGGGGTGAGTTTCGCAAGGCTTAGCTCCGAAAATTTTTAGCAAATGTTTCAACTGGCGAATACCCGGTCCAATACGAAAAGTCGTATTGGACCGGGTATTCGCCAGTTGAAACATTTGCTAAAAATTTTCGGAGCTAAGCCTTGCGAAACTCACCCCTATCCAATTCCATCATATCAAGCATTCAATAATGATAATATTCATAGGCTGCTCCCAGGCCCGTGCACAAGGGGAGGGTTTTGGGGGCTCTAACCCCTCCCATAAGCGTTTTGAATTACTTTGGCAGGAAAGGGATGTAAGTCAAGTTGGTCAGTTTATTTGGATCGGTTCACATTTCGACGAGTTTCGATATTAGCAACAGTTGTGAGTAGGCCAATTACACGGCAAAGTCGGCCAGCGGGAACTAAGGAGGAAAACACGAAGTCGGAATCGTAGTCTGGAGAAATTTCAAAGCCGATGATCTCTCAGTCGGAGAGGCTAATAGCTAATCTGCCCATTAAAGCATAAAGGTTCCATATTGAAAAACAGCAAGACGAGAAAACTGTTGTTCAAGATTGACATTTTTATCGAGCCTTATGGATGGGACAACCATGTTTTGGTATTTTATTTGATATTTTCTAAACAAACCTGGTAATCTTATTTGTGCATTGTGATTCAGTAGTGATACAGAGCACAATCCAACAGATAACTTATTTTCGACGAAAATCCATATGGCTTTAAATGGCTCAAGAAAATAGGCATCGGTGTCGGGAGAAATACCGCCGCCGAGGAAGTCTCAGTACCACCTAGCAGATAAATAGGAACAAGTAGCACCAGGAAGAATAAAAAACCCTACACAGATGGTTGTAAATCATTATGGTCGACACCTCCGGATCGGTTTGTGTCTTAACAGGTGAAAATATTTTCAGCAACCGCGAAGGATGGAGCAATAAAAAGCAATAAATGGAGCAATGGAGCAATAAAAAGCAACAATACAAGAAACATAAACGATTACCCCAAAATAATAAGAACAAGAGCACAATCCCTACTGAAGTATTACCTAACAGTTTTCCCGGATAAATGAGGATTGCGAGATGTAAGAGGTTTAAGTTTAGTCGGTAGTTTTAACTACTACAAACCAATCCAACACTACCACTAGTCAGCAGGCTGCGGTATCTGTTGATCAAATACAAGCTTCCTCAGTGAGGAAGCAAATGATAAAGAAGATGGATTCACACTCGTGGTCTGTAATGGCCAGAAGTAAGAAAGAAGACCAACCGCGATCAAGTATTGTACGGTCACGAGGACAGGAAGCAAGCATTTGCCTGCTGCGAAAAAGAATCTCTACGCGTCATAGCAAATTGCGTGCACTGTCCCTTCTTCTGTGCTTCCTACTGATGCTTTTATTCCATCGACTTGTATAGCATCCTGTTTATACGTACAGCAAACTGGTAAACATTAGGTTTGCTCCAGTACACGGAAGTCACTCCGGGTTAAACAGGAGCAAAAAATATTTGCTCTTTTTTACTCCTGTTTGCTACCAGAAGATGGAAAAAGAGAAGAAGAGAGTACAGGAACGATTTCCTCCGAAGTACTTCCAGTTTCTCCTGGTACTGGAACAAACCTATTTTCTTTATTCCAGTATTCATATTTCAACATTGTTCAAACATACGTTTTAGGACTCTGGACTCTGAAATCGGATCATAGTTAAAATTCACAATTTCGAGATTCCCGTTCTTGCATATTCGAAATCTTTTTGAATCCAGTTTCCTTGGAATTTACATGCTTAAATCTAAAATTTCCGACCCCAAAGGTAAGAAATTTGATATCTACTTTAATTAAATTGTAACAGTCTGTAATAATTTCTAACAATCTTCCTGCACAGCAAGTTCATTCTGAATTTGACATGAAAAATGTTAAATAGAAAACCCCTTTTCTAAATATTTTAAAAGCATAATGTAATGATCGAAGCAACGTCTCGGAATAATCCAGCTAAGCTTTGATGGTAAACTAACTATAGTTTGGTATCATGAATGCGCACTGCTTTTTAAATAACAAAGCTCAGAATACGAACACCAGAACTGTAAATCTTTCTCTACCCCACCACTCACACTGAATACTAAAAGTATTTTATAACAATCCCATCACCTTTGGTAAAATATAGTAAACGTGAGAAATTCTAAACTGCTTGATAAATCAACTTATGTGTTCATAATTCTGAACACAACCTTTCAGGTGTACGGATTTTTCCTAGCCCACAGTTGGTCAGCTTAGATACATTCTACAATAGAAAGTCCTTTCCCATTCATAGACAAACTGTTTTAGTTTTTAATTTATTTAAAAAAAAAAAGAATGCAAGCATACCGCCCATAAAACTTTTTTTTTCTATTTCCATAGAACTTGGTTGCCCTTACTAATGAATATATTAGAAAAAAGCAGATAATCAATTATAATTAATAGAAAAATCCAGCGTCGAACAACCCAATATTCGTCAAAAAACACCAATCCAAAACAATATGTACGCACAATCCATTCGTTTTGCCGTTTTTTCTTTCCCTGCTTTTGAGAGCAATATTTAAATCCACATCGAACCGTATAACTCACTCTAGATTTCGCCAATTCCGGCATCACATATTCCACGGCACTCGTTCGTTCCTCTTTTTATCTTCCGAAATGGTACATTCAAAAGCATCCGATTCGCACTTATTCTCCAACTTGCACGTTTCCTCTTTCCTTAAATTCTCCTCACTCAATCACAACGCTTCTAATCACTTCAGTTATTCTTTAATTATCGGCTCTTTTCTTTCCAATTTTGGCTTCCCACCTGGTTCTCTTCAACACAGATCTCAAACCCGCTGATATGTATTCCGAATTTTCACTTGTTTACAAACTTTTCATTTTGCCTCAGCACGGTCTGCGCTCCTGGTACCGGTTGTGCATTTTTTCCCGTAAATCCCTATGCAGCAGCAATCCACGCCACAAACCTTGTTGACACAACACCAGACAAAGTTGCACTTGATCCAATTTCTTCCTCACTTTATGCACGACCCGCGCGGTTTGATTCCAGGCTTCCACCTCGGTACTGTTAAATGAGTGAGGATCACTTTCCTACCACCGCATTTACGACAGGTAAAACCTTTCTCCTCATTTACACACACGCACAAAAATGCTGCTCCGTACCGCGCGTATCCTTTTATCACTCTTCTTCTTCAACTTCTTTGCTGTTCTGCTATCGTATCCGATCACTTCAGCGCACTTGGCAGACGTCCAAACCGTTCACCTGAAGGTTCGAAATTGAACTAAAGGTGATCGGCAGGCAGCAAACTCACCCGACCAGTGCCGGTGCCGGATTCGAGCAGTTTTTCATCCGATTTCTCGATTTCTCCTTCCCCTGGGTACGGCTCGATCACGTTTTGCACCCGCGACTAGTCACTGCCCACCGCCATCCACAGCTGCAGCCGCCCGCACCTCAAGCGCACTTCGGAATAGTTGAGCAGTTCAAACTCGAAGCAGAGCTTGTAAAGTTCCATTCACTCACAGGTGTTGTTTTCGCCATTGTAGTGCCATGGTGCTGAAACGAACCCGCATACCTGAGCTCGATGCAATTGCTCTCCCGCTGTCGGTATGCGGCTGCTGCTGCTGATGGGAGCATGGGTGAGTACAGTCACTTGTATGTGGCGATAAACGATCGACCGTGTGAGTGTGCGTTTGGGAAAAAGCTTTGGAGGAGCTTTAGAAGTTACGTTGAGCTTCGGGGTAGTGACTGAAATGCTTTTTATTTATTATTAGTCATCATCTTACGCAAATTGGTATGCTTAAAAAATACAGTTATTTGTTTTTCTAAATGTCTAAATGAATATGTGGAAAAAAATTGTGTTATTATGTTTGTACATTCCGCAAAATTCAAAATTAATAAAAAGTTAATGGTTAGTAAAGGGTGTCCAACATCAAATTGCCTCACGGAAAAAACGCTGTAGAAAATCACCTGCACCTTAAAAATATTTACATATCGCAAGATGCACAAAAAAGAAGCGTCACAATTCACTTGAATGTACATTCAAGAACATGTAAAAATGCTCTTTGTTCACAGATCTCCATCTCCATTCAACTGAGTGCTACATCAAAAGAGACATAATATTTAATTTCACATGTTTAAAATTAAATGTTTAAAATTCCATTATTAGACAGCAAAATACGTCGCAATGTTGTTTACGTCAAATGTAATTTTCATTTTTTGTAAGTGTGTAATGGTCTGATCCTTTTTGAACTTTCAGACAATAAAACAAAACCCATTTGGCTTATTTATTTCATTCAACTTCAATACCATCACCGTACGCTCGCACCTTATGTTCAACTTCATTCATATGGTTCTGTACAAAATCTGGCTGCAGTTTCTCATGTACGAAAACATACTTTTTCTTCATGGATTTCTCAAAAACATACTTTTCATCATGGCTTTCTCTTCTTTCTCGCACTCCGTCTACCACATGAGCAGATCGCTTGCCAAATCACGTATTTATTGGCTAACTTTGAAAGTTTCTGCTTCCTTATCTCCTCCGGAACATCAAACTTGTGATGGGTGGTGAAGAACAGTATCCTGCAAGTTTTTTTTTATTTTAAATATATTTGACACGACTCAATGCGTTAGCACAACTGAGCCGTGGATCTTCCGTGTTTTTACAATATGTAAAAATAGAAAAAATATATCGTTACAGTCTGTTCGTCGGGTCTTGTTGACGCATCTTACTGCTGCGTGTTGAGATCCTCTTCCTTGGTGGTGAAATATTAGGCGCGTTGTCTGCCGCACCTTGGTGGTCATTCGATCCGTCTTCTCTCGTGTTTTCTTTTATGTTCATGTCGTCATCCGTACTAAATTCATGTTGCTCACGGTCGGATGTTCTTATTTGTTGTTTGTGCTTATGGGTCGCTATTGTAAATCCTTCTTCATCGGTATTTGATTCCTTATTGGTGGTGTTGGTTGTTGGTTTGGAAACATTTGCTGTAATCGTTGTTACTTCGATGTTGGTATTGGCAGTTGGTTTAGCGGAACTGGGTTCGATCGTTGTTGAGCTGGGGTTAGTGAATGCCCGGTCCGCAGTCGTTGGTTTACCAACCGGTTGTGGTTTAGCATACGACGACTGTTTACCGGCTTTGGAATTCTCTTAGCAGTCTCTGCGCAAGGTTTCCCGTGGTGTAGCGGCTGATCACAATATTGGCATGTAGGAATATGCCCTGGGTACGTGATTAGTGTTCGTTGAGAATATTCAACACCTTGAGGTGATATGCATGTGAAATTCAAATAAGAGGGAATAGGTTTGTCGGACGCATTCTCACCACACGAACACCGTTGCGGAGTTCTGGGAAGAAGTTCTTTCAAGTATCTTCCGTAACACTATTCACCTCTCCGTATTTTGACATGATTTTTTTGATAACGGAGGAATGAGTACGTAGTGCCAGGTCATGTATATTTATTTCAATACTGCAACATCTATATACGTTGGGATGTATAAATTGTCATTACGTTATTATGTTTTTGATTGCCGCAAGGTTCTACTGTATCGAGTTTGTTGGCTATTTTCGGCAAATTTGAGACTAAGAGAAACGAAAGCAAATAAAATTGAAAGACGCATAGGTATTCTAGAACGAATCAGTTATAAACTTGGAACGGAAAACTAGGATGATGCTATCAGAAAGGGAGAAGAATGATCGCATGGTCGTTCTAGGCGAGGATTTGTGAAGAATTTTTTACCGGTGTCGGCGGTTAAACGTGATGATGAGTTATGTTCTACCATAGACCATGCCGTAGACTTGGGTGCAACGCCCAACTCCTACTTAGCAGAAAGCAAAAAATTCTTCACATTTCCTTTCGAATGCTAACAACGTCTACACAATGAACAATCACATTTTCAACTGAAAATGTGATTGTTCATTGTGTAGACGTTGTTAGCATTAAGCCGCTGAGGATGACTGAACATGTTAGTAGGTCGAAACGTCCGGTAAATAGCAGCGGAGCGATTTCTAGCGTCTGAACTGAGCGAAATGAGAAACCAAACTGAGCCCCGGAAGCTGTCGGAAGTCCCCCTTGACGTAAGTCTCATCATCCATGATGAGACAATGAGGCTTCGTCAGAATCTGGGAGTACAGTTTCCGGGCCCGTGACTTCCCCACCGTATTTTGCCGTTCGTCACGATTTGATGCTTTCTGCATTTTGTACGTATGTAGGTCACATCCCTGACCGAAGCATTGGGATTCAGCTCAAACGCTTTCACTACACGCTTGTGATCCAAATCACTAACAGAATATCCATTCGCATTTCTCCTTCCGTTCCGTGCTCAGAGTTTGGTAGTAACGTATGACTCACCGTTGATTGCACGATTCCGAGTTGTTTTCCGATGTCCCGATGAAAGTGCTTGCGAAAAATCAACTCGCCACATTGCTTTTCGGGTGACGCCATTTTTTCCAATTTTAGAAAAACTTACAGCGATAAAAATAGTGTAATCAATACACTCTAAACTACTTCTACTCAAATTTTCCAGAGAAAATACCCGGTGGGTTATTTTCTACAGCGTGTTTTCCGTAATGCAATTTAATCTGAATGATATCAAGTGGGACTATACAGGAACCGATCAAGATTGGAACTATTTGAAAAGTATGCGACATGGCATATGTATTAAAATGAAATAATGCCCCAAAAAACATTATGTATACTGCAAAATTTAACATACTGTAATCCATAGTCCACGGTTAGGGGAAGATTGGGTAAAACGCACTCTCGCGGGGGCAAAATCTACCACTTCCATTTCTAGAAAAAGGTAAC
Organism: Topomyia yanbarensis; assembly: GCF_030247195.1. Lineage (NCBI taxonomy): Eukaryota > Metazoa > Arthropoda > Insecta > Diptera > Culicidae > Topomyia > Topomyia yanbarensis. The sequence goes on from NC_080672.1 coordinate 117,098,246, forward strand.
ATCAGCCGGAAGTCTGCCATAGTAAACATTCACTGTCAAAGTGTGATAACCGTATATCAACCCAGGGACAACTTGACAGATAGTGCGTGTTTCATATATGTACCACCGATTTGATGGTGGCGCTGTATGCCTTCTCTGTAGGAGTACCACGAACAACGAAACGAAAAAGTTCCAAGAGAAAAGCGTGTTTCGTTACGTGCGTTATGAACGCCGTCAATGCGGCTAGAACAACATTTAGAAAAAGCGTATTCCAAAATGTGGATAAAGAAAACTAATATTAGAGAATAAATTTATCACTAACTGGAAACCGTCAGTAAAGTTACATAAATCATATTATAAATTTAGCTGGAAGTTGCTGTCTTTAACAACTGGCTCTCTTCCTTCCTAAAATTGTTTTGGTTTTCTTGCTGTGTGAAGTTTGTAATCGGTAAATCATTGGTGCTTTTTTCTCGATAAATGTAAATGAAAAACATTTTGGCCAATAAATGTAAATCACCAAGCTTAACAATTTGTGCACCTACGACATATTGTTTCAAGTTCACTTAAAAACGTCAACAGTTCTAATATTTTTATCGGGAAAATAAACAATATATGAAGGATTTTCTACACATTTAGCAAAATTGGTTTTGAATAGAATGTGCGTGCTTTTATCAGAATTCTGGCAGCAAACCGGTAGTGCTCGGTTTCAGCAAGTATGCTGCCAGGAATGTACAATTTTGTTCGACTCCTGCCAGAGTTTTGTTCGACTTTTGCAGTAATTCTGTTCAGAAGATATTGCGATGGTTTTGGTACGGATCTCTTCAGAATTATTCTGGCATTTTAATCGGCTCCTGTCTAACGGAACGTTATCTACCGGAGGATTTCATGCATGTAGCGAAGCTGATTCGATACAGAAGATTTAATGATATTCCAATACAGTGAAAACCCGTTTTTATCAGCCCCTAATTTTGTCAGATTTTCGTCCCGATTTCGTCAGCCAGCCAGGACTATAAGGTGATGTCTACGGATTAATGTAGCCTAGTTTATCAGCTTCGGTTTATTAAAGCAAATGAATAAATATATTTTGTCATTGCCTCCATTTTGTCAACCAAAAACACATCTTCTTGTATTTACGAAAATCGATTTATTTTATTTTGAACTTTTTAAACTCAAAATGGAATCTATGTTTCTGTTTAGGTATGGTGGAAAAACAATAGTATCTAGCTTGAACAGCGAAATAAATGTTGATGATAGAAATGCTTGAATTGTTTTTTATTCAGATATGGAAAATAATAAATGGGATGGGCCTTTTTCAAATTTGGCTCCATTCGAGACGCCATGACATCCCCAAATCACCACAAAATTTGCTTATGTGTTCAATATATGGGAGCTGTCAAGTTATCTCCGGGCTGCCGTATATCAAGAGCAACTTAAGATATAAACAAAAAACAATAACGTGCTCTTCTCGTGTAAATATTGTGGCTTGGGTAATGAGGATTTTCAGCTCATATAAATGCTCATATACGATTATATCAGTGTATATCAGTACTATTTTACCGTTGTTCGTTATTCTGTCGCATTAAATAAGAAACTACTAAATAATTCACCGTTGGCATCTGGATGGTGGCTACATTCCATTATCCCGAAGGTATCAACGAATGCTTGGTTTAAGGGCTTGGATGTGAACCGGGACTTTATTCGTACGATGTCAAGGCTCACGTCCAACCATTACATGTTTGATGCGCATCTCCGCTGTATAGGGCTTGCTGACAGTAATCATTGTGTTTGTGAGAACTGCTATCACGACATCGAGCAAGTTGTTTGGCTGTGCGCAGAGTACTGTGTTGCCAGGTCCCAACTAATAGATTCCCTTCGGGCCCGAGGTAGATCACCCTATGTGTCAGTCCGGGACGTCCTGGCAAGCCGTGACTACCCCTACCGTTTTTTTATTTACGTCTTTTTGAAAACTATTGATGTCCAGGTTTAATACATTTTCCCTTTCTCATTCACAGTAAAACCTCCCTGTATCTACAATATGGCATTGCTTCACGAGTATACGATGCATACCCTTCTTGATAACCGTCCATCCAGAACATCATGACACACGTAACAACAACATCATGACAGCATCGGAGTGCCAATAATCATCCGAAATATCGACCGTCCCCTCGCCCCTGCGATTACAGGAGAGAAACCACTACACTAAAGTGTGCATATCGCCCACAATCATCAACCAGCAAACGACAATGTCAACTTTACAAAATTTTACAACATGTATCCCACTTCCTATCTTTTTCCTTTACTAACATAAGAGGGGAGCAAGCCGCCCCTAAATACGGCTTTCTATTCCCCCACTAACACGTGCCATGCACCTTAAAAAATATTTATTTATTTATTTCAGGTCATCAGCACCTTTGAGGCTATTTAACCAGATTTTTCTGTTAAAAAAAATGAATTATCGGCCTCGTTAAGCTACCGCATTTGGGCCTAAATAAACATAGTTATATAAAAAATTGCTAAATTTAAATCTTTGCTCCATCGAGGACAAAATTCTCCCAATTATTGTTCCATTTCCATTAGTGTTCTATAGCTACATTATATTTACTTAAGGGGTGCGTCATACCCCTTCTTCCCCTACATGTAGCTAGAAATATTTCAAAAACTCCAAATTTTCCGAATCACTAATATTTCTTGCAGAGCCGTAGCGTGCGATTGGTCGGGTTGACCACCGCCTAGGGCGCCAGCCTTAGGGGGGCAAAGAAATCTTGATCTGTTAAATTAATGAGAATAAGTTTAAAAGTAAGCCAGGATAAGTGCGACATTTTAAGGTTGGACAGAGAATGCGCAAAATTCGCAAACGAAAAAAGCAGTTTTTTTCCACACCGTAAGTCAGATCTTCATAAAAAACAATCAGCGTATGTAGAATGTTGTTACAGTACTGCTGATTGATTTTTATGAAGATCTGACATACGGTGTGGAAAAAACTGCTTTTTTCGTTTGCGAATTTTACCCTTTCTCTGTCCAACCTTAAGATGTGCACTAGACTGTTTCTACAGCAGCAGCTCCAGTGGTCGGATTTGTATTTTATTGATAGTGAACTGTTTGGCCTAATTAGATGGAAGACGAGAAAAGAAAATTGATCCTGCACACCCATGTCGAGAACCCGCCACTATGTTGGTCAGCGGCAACATTGTGCAATTTGTGCAGTGTCCTGAGTTTTCGTGGTTTTCTTTTACTTCCGCTTGATAATTGATCAATATTTTCGTTCTGGTGGAATTTGTATTTGGCAAACCTGTGCGCGTGTCAAGACGACACTTTCTCCACGGAAATACGTATACTTTTCAAATAACTCGCTGTCGAAATATTCCCTACACACTTAATTTGAATTACTGGGTACAGTAAAATTTTGCTGGAGTTTTGAACAGCAAACCGTTCGGTAATCAATACAGTAAAACAATTCGGTTACCGAACTCTCCGCAATCCGTTCTCTCCAAACGTCAAAAAATACTGGTCAGTCAGCAATTTTCTCTGAAAATGGCGACTTGACAGATGATTTGCTGTACCTGTTTTGTAAGTTTTTGACGAGGTTCGGTAATGTTGGTACAATTTTGCCGAACAATCAGTCAATATTTTTCTGGATAATGTTTATGTACCGAAAAAGCAGAAGTGCTGATAAATTCAGTGAAAAATATTGCGAGTTTCAGCAAATTATTCGAAAAATTACTGAAAATCGCTAAAAAGTGAAAACTTTACCGCAATTTTTTAAACAACTTGCTGATAGCTCCGTAAAAACATCACTTTACTGTTCATGTCGTCAAAAGAAATTACTGAACAACTTTTTGCTGGTTTAGTGTGTATCCGACCACCAGAAGCGCTGCTACACTGAAAACCATTCGATGAAGAAAATAACAAAACAAATTCTTGTTTTCCTAATTAGTTTATTTCAAGCTTCTCAAATAATATTTATTGAAAATTATTATTGATTTTGATTCAAGACGCACATCATACGACATGGCAGCAAAGTAGCCAAGATGCACACCTTGCTGAAATACATCAGGGTAGCGAAAGCAACTATGTTCATATACGCTGGGTATAACGGTTATGCAGGTTGGTAGTTGTCCCAGCTTGGAAAGCTTGTTTTAGCCTGAACGCAACTATCTGAACCAGTAAACAAACAACAGAAATTCAACTGATCTCACTTTGCTTTTACCTAGTTTTTCTTTAAAAACATTTCAATAAAGGAATGATTTCGATTGACATTATTTTTTCAATACATGTATACTGAAAGTTGAAAGTATTGTCGAAAATTAACAAAATCATTCTATTTCAGATTTAGTAGATTATGGAGTAAAATTTCAATTCCATAGTAATTCTTCAAAAGGGCTAATGAGACTTTTGTAAACAAACTTATTTCGCTCATTATTCCGCTACCGAGTTGAATTTCATGAAAAATACACATGAATCAACATCTTTATCCTTGGTAGAATCAATTTCAAATGTTTTCTGTGTTGAAATGATAACAAATTAGGAGAAATCAGCAAAACAAAAGTTTGTTTACAAATCTGATTAGCCCTATTCAAATGTTGATATGGAATTATTAACAAATTTCGTAATATGCAATATGATGATTATTTTTCATCTTTTGAGATTCCAACCTAGATGTACAATAAGTATGAAGTTTTTTTGTAGTGTTGGCTGACTAAATAGAAAAGAAACAAAAATTATACCTTTCATCTGAAATTGAAATCATCAATTAATTACCAACAATCCTTAAATACTTTTGGCTATTTCGTTTCATTTGAGAGTGCAGTTCATAAAAAGATAACCCTATGGGAAACATAACTCTATATTATATTTACGTGTGAATTACAGTCCTACGGAATATTTCAACAATTGCATTCCATACCTTCATCCGTCGGTCGGCGAAACAAAACGTTTAAAAAATCCTATGTTGTATTTTACGACAAAGAAACCTCAATACAACAATGAGATTAGTTGAATTCGTTTGTGTCTTGGCTTAAATGCTAGTGTAACGGCATATGCAATTGTGTCTAGACCATAGGCGGCCCCAACCCGATGGTAAAGGGGGGGGCACGCCCTATTGGAAAAATATATTTGATGATTTATGATTTGGAAAGTGGAATTTCGATTGTTGGAAACGCTTTTCCTGACAAGCGTGGAGTGCGGCGAAGAATTTGACAAATCATACAGTCCCCGAAAAGTCTAAAAATATGCAAAAGCTTTTCTACTGGTACACTTTTTGTTTGAAAAGGGGGGCACGTGCCCCCGTGTGCCTCCCCCTAGAGCCGCCAGTGGTCTTTTTTTTTTTTTTTTTACAATGGAGAAGACCTTTATGTCCTAGCCCAGTACACGTGCTAACGGTAGGGTCCAATCTACCACACGGGGTGCACTGGGGGCGTGTCGGACTCGAATGGTGACCAGCCATTAATACCGACTAAACTCCATTGGGCTCCGCCATCATTCCTCCCAGGAACTACCTCTCGGTATTACTTCTGGGGGGATGGCTGTACTGAATGTACTCATTCACTCTCACTCACGCGATCATACATCCTGTATGAGGCTTACTTGGGTGCTCTCTAACTCACACTTTGATTCACTCTCAAACACTCCCACATGAGGCTGACTTTTATGCTCACCTTTTACGTTCCATGCGAGGCTGACTTGTGTGCTCACCTTACTCATTCCTTGCTAGGCTTACTTTTGTGCTCGCCCTACCCATCCATGTGAGGCTGACTTGGGTGCTCACCCTATCACCTGATTCACTCTCAATCGTGCCACTCTATTGTACCTTTGTCACTCCCTCTGGCATCCCATGTGGGACATTTTCCTTAGGCCCCACTTCTGACATACCATGCGAGGCTGACTATTGTGCTCACCTTTTTCATTCCTTGCTAGGCTGACTTTTGTGCTAGCCTCTACCAACCTGTGAGGCTGACTTTTATGCTCACCCTTAACATGCAATGTGAGACTGACTTGGATGCTCACCCTTTCACTCCTCTGCCACGCCATGAGGCATCGATAGCTTAGTTCCAACATACTACGCTACGACCCTCCCGTCTTGGCATGAGGCAGTCCACTTATACGCCTATACACTCACTCTTCTGTCTTGCTTCGGGGTGGCTGGGTTTACCCCTTACGCGGTTGCCATTCGCTGCGCCAACCTACCTCGGCATGAACAGACCATTCACTCTCTTATTTTGCGCTTGGCCTTTTTCGCTCCAACTAACCAATCACTAGTTAGCCGTGCCCGCCGTCTGTTGCTCGGTTCGCCAGATTACCTGTAGCCTACTGGCAATCTGGATGGTAGCAGCCGAGACTGCGTTCCACTTCTCCACCGTTTGACACATCCGCTGAATAAGGGTATCCGGGGTTGTGTCCCAGCCACAGACGTCAAGTATTGCTCTTCTTTCGACGTCGAACCGATGACATACGAACAGTATGTGTTCGGCAGTTTCATCTACACCTGGGCAGTCCGGGTAGACTGGGACCTCCGCGTGCCCGAACCTGTGGAGGTACTGACGGAAACAGCCATGGCCTGACAGGAATTGTGTCAGGTGGAAGTGAACTTCCCCATGGGGTCTTCCCACCCAGCTCGATATGCTAGGTATCAGCCGGTGGGTCCACCTACCTTTCGAGGAGTTGTCCCACTCACGCTGCCATCTGGCGACCGAGGTCACCCTGGTGCGCTCGCGGGCCCCCCTATTTCCACGTAGCTCAAAGCACTCCTCATCTTCCCGAATGACCAGCCCGACTGGCATCATGCTCGCTATCACGCAGGATGCATCGTGTGATACCGTGCGGTAGGCAGATATCACTCTGAGGCACATCACGCGGTAGGTGCTCTCCAGTTTCTGCAGGTAACTGGTTACCCTCAGTGCTCTTGACCATGACGGGCCGCCGTACCTGAGGATAGATACGGCAACGCCTGCCAGTAACCTACGTCTACTGGCGCACACCTTTGAGCTGTTGGACATCATTCTCGATAGTGCCACAACAGCAGTCGACGCTCTCTTGCACGTATAGTCGACATGGCTGCCGAAGGTCAGCTTGTCGTCTATAATGACTCCGAGAGACTTCAGACTTCGCTGTGAAGTGATCGCGACTTCTCCCACATGGATAACTGCATGTTGTGCCGACTTGCGGTTGTTGACGATAACTACCTCCGTCTTATGATGAGCGAGCTCCAGGCCTCTCGCGCTCATCCATTCCTCCACCGTGCTAATCGCGTGTTCTGCGGTTAGTTCTACCTCAGGAATTGACTCCCCGTAGACCTCCAAGGTTACGTCGTCGGCAAAGCCGACGATCTTGACCCCAGGAGGGAACTTCAGTCTCAGAACCCCGTCATACATGAGGTTCCATAGCACCGGGCCTAGGATCGAGCCCTGCGGGACTCCGGCGGTAATCGGAACCCTTTTCTGACCGGCATCGGTCTCGTATAGCAGTACGCGGTTTTGGAAGTAACTTTCCAGGATCCGGTACAGACCCACCGGTAGGCTAAGCCGGTGTAACGAGAGCGCGATGGCATCCCAGCTTGCGCTGTTGAATGCGTTCTTCACGTCAAGTGTCACTAACGCACAGTATCGAATACCTCGCCTTTTTCGTTGGATCGCTATCTCGGCAGTATTTATCACTGAGTTGAGAGCGTCCACTGTGGACTTACCCTTCCGAAAGCCAAACTGGTTGCTTGACAGACCGTCCGTACCTTCCGCGTACGGGGTGAGCCTGTTGAGGATGATCCTCTCAAGCAGTTTGCCAGTTGTGTCTATCAGACAGATTGGTCTGTACGCCGATGGGTCGCCTGGCGGCTTCCCGGGCTTCGGCAACAGCACCAGTTTCTGCCTTTTCCATCTATCGGGGAAACGGCACTCGTCAAGGCATCTCTGCATAGCTAGCCTGAACATGTTCGGGTTCGCTATGATCGCTGCCTTGAGAGCGTTGTTTGGAACTCCATCCGGCCCTGGAGCTTTGTTCATTGCTAGGGATTTAGCCACTGCGAGTAGTTCTTCATTCGTCACTGGAACCACCATTTCGACCGTGCCCGCACTGTCTCGTAGTGCAGGTGGCCAGGGGCTTGTGGCTCGAGACGGGAAGAGTACTTCGATAATCGTTGCCAACCGGTCCGGAGACCGTTCTGGGGGTGAGGAGCCCCCTTTGGTCTTGGCCATCACAATCCGGTAGGCGTCACCCCACGGATTCGCGTTGGCACTCTCACACAGGTTGTCGAAACACGCTCTCTTGCTGCTTTTAATAGCCTTGTTAAGGGCTAATTTCGCAGCTCGAAACACTTCACGGCGGTTCTCTCTTGCATCCTCGGTGCGAGCTCTTTGCATCCTACGTCTAGCTCTGAGACAGGCTGACCGTAGAGCTGCAATCTCGGCACTCCACCAGTATACCGGGCATCTACCGTTTCTTGGCAGTGTTTTTCTCGGCATAGTGGCGTCGCACGCGCGTGATAGAACAGCTACCAGCGCATCCCCGCTTAGACTGTCGGTGTTGGCCTCCAGTCCCAGGGCCGCGGTGAAAGCTTCGCCGTCGAAGTGATTGGACTTCCACCCGCGTACCTGACAGGGATCTCCCGCCCTCGGATGCTGCACACCATAGTTGATCTTAAAGCGGATTGCTAAATGATCGCTATGGGTGTAGCCTTCGTCTACCCTCCATTCCATGCCTGGAGCCAGACTCGGGCTGGCAAAGGTCAAATCAATCCACGCCTCCACTCCGTTTCTACGGAATGTACTAGCGGAGCCATCATTAGCTAGCACAGTATCGAGTTTCGCAAACGCTTCCATTAGCGCTTGACCCCTGCTATTTGTACAGCGGCTGCCCCACTCCACTGCCCAAGCGTTGAAGTCTCCCGCTATTACTACCGGTTTCCAGCCCACGAGGTCCGACGAGAGCCTGTCGATCATCTGGTAGAACTGTTCTATTGGCCACCTTGGTGGGGCGTAGCAGCTGCAATAGAACACACCATTGATCTTGGCAATCGCCACACCCTCGGCGGAGGGGTGTATTACCTCTTGAACCGGGAACCTTCCCGTTGTACAGATTGCCACCATTCCAGACCCGTCCGACACCCAATTGCCGTTGCCGGCAGGGATGCTGTACGGGTCTGATAAGAGGGCGACATCTGTCCTCGACTCCGAGACCGACTGCCACAGCAGCTGTTGGGCTGCTGCACAATGGTTAAGATTTAGCTGTGTGACTCTCACGGCTTCTTCTTATTTAACTCGCCGAAGGGACACGAAGGTCCGCCCATAGCATGTTTATGGGCTTGCTTCTTAGCGGTGCAGATAAGGCACTTATATGCCTTAGTGCACCCCCGCTCTTTATGCCCCTCCTCGCCGCATCGACGACATAGCTTGCTCTTGTCTAAGCCTTTGCATTCGTAAGCTTTATGGCCGGATTCTAGGCACCGATAGCACCTGTCCACTGAAGGCGGCTGGGGTATACTAATAGGGCATACCGACCAGCCGATCTTCAGCTTCCCTTTCTCGGTTACCTTTTTGGCATCCGCATTCAGTAGCCTGAGGTAGGCTACTTGGGTGCCAGAGGGTCCGTCCCTCAATCGCACAGAGGCCCGCTCGATTGTGACGCCGCATTGCTCCTTGACGGCTGCGACGACGTCTTCTGCGGTCGCGAACTCGTCCAAGTGCTTGCACTGGAGAGTTGTTTCCGCACCTAGCGACCTGATTTGGGCGCCCTCACCAAGGACCTCTTGGGCCAAGGCCTTATATACTGCACTTGATTGTGCGCCTCGCTTCAGCACCAGGAGCATCTCTCCCGTATTGGTGCGTCTTACGCTACGCACATCCTGCCCAAGGGCCGAGAGACTTTCGGCCGCCTTCATCGATTTAAGGACATCGGCGTATTTGTCCTTGTCGGTCTTTAACCACAAGGCTTCGCCTCTGTCCTTGGCCTTCCTCGCAGGCCGCGGTACCTCCGGTTTCGGTGCCGGCTTTTTCTTGGTAACCAGCGTCCAGGGGTTTGAGCCCCCCTGCCCCGGTCGTGTCGGGTTGCTGGTACCATCGCTCTCCACAGCGAGGTCACTCTCGCCCTCGCTTACCTCACCCAGGCGGCGTTTGACCTTGACGGTTGCACGCCGAGTGGTGTCGGTTTTGGCACCCTCTCCTGGCGACTTCCTAGGGCGCTTCGCATTCGATGCCGTCTTGCGATTGCCCTTTCCTTTTCCCTTCGAGGGGAACTCGGTCGCCGCTCCGATCGACGTGGCTGCTCCGTAGAAGGTAAAGGCCACTGTCTGTGAACCTCTATTGACCTTCTCTCTTTCCTCCCTATTGGAGGCCACTGTCTGGGTTTCTCTGTCGGGCCTCTCCCGACATTCCACCCTCTCAACATATGCCTGCTGTTCCTGTCTTGCGACACGAACAGCTTTCCGGAGCTCCAGAAGGCTCAACTTCAACTCCTTGGCTATGTTCTGCTTTGCGCTAGCGAAGTCGATTATAGCATCGAGTTGCTTCGCTACTTTGCGCATCGCAGCTATTGGCCCCTCCGATGCATTGGTAGGGGTATTGCCTACCGCTGCTGGGGGGTCACTGGTGCTTTCGAGTGCAGCAGTCATCGCTCCACTACTCTCCCCACGGGGGGGGGGGAGACCTCGCCAAACCACCTCTTGCGAAGGGGTTTGGCACCTCCGTCTGTTTATTTTTATTTTTATTTGCCTCCATGTATAGTCCCACGAGTAGCGCGAGAAATATATGTCCGCCACGCCAGAGCTCCGCATTAGCGTGGTAAGGGACGCTTACTGTGGGGGTTGCCCAGGTACCCCACAGGCTCCGTTAACGATCGAGCATCTTTTTCACCCCCTCGATCACTCATCCCTCGGCACGGGTCGCTTCACGCCTTGGAATTGGGGTTATGCCCTGCCTTGCTTTACGTGGTGATCTCGGCCCGGATCATCACAACCATCCACAACCAGCCGCCAGTGGTCTAGACTGAAACAAGTGTTACAAGCTGAGACAAGCGTTTCAAGCTTTAGCTCATGTAGGCATGACATCAAACGAACTCTAATGCCGCACTTGATAGAGGCAAAACTTAGTCAGGTTCCAGCCCCAACTGGTGTCCAAATCCTTGAACTGACAAATCCGACCCAGCCTTGGGGTTAAGCAAAAATGACATAAGTTAAGCAGTCTTTTTTCTTGTAAATACTTTTTCTTCCGGTAAATTTGGAAATGTCAATATCTTAAAAATACATTTTCAAACCCATTTGAAGATTTTCGATCAATTGACAAAGTTTCAGCTGTTGGTACCAAGCTCCACGTAGGCAACTATTGCTGAAAGCGTAAACAGACTCGTTAAATTAAAAAAATCAATTTTTATCATGTTCCAAAAGTAGACTTAACCGGAAGATTATTTATGTAAATAAATAGCTATATACGGAACCGTTTTTATACACAATTAAATCGTACACAAAACATTACCTACTTTTTTCCCGAAACCATTATATTTTTGTTCAACAGATTATTAAAATATCGAGGCTTTAACCAACATTTGCGACATTTGAATAGTTTTTTTATTCAGTTCGTTTATTTGGAAGGTACAAATGCGTTAGCTTGGCGACAAATTTCTTTTTTTTATAATTTGGATATCCTAAAACTAGGACGTTACAATGTTGAAAAAAATTATAATAAGAGGAAAATTTTTACAGCTATCTTAAAGTAGTTTTTCCTTGAATTTTTTGGCAACTATCTTAAAACTAGAAATCCAGTTTGATATACATAGGAGCATTTGAATCGTTGATAGTTTTCGATGCAATGAAACTCAATGAATATACATGAACATACGAGCCTCAAGTATTGATTTGATATTACATTTAAACTACAAGAAGCCGGATGGAAGTCGAGAAGTTTTCGCATGATATTAAAAATGTTTTTGAACACTATAGATTGTTTTATCATATGCAAAAAAACCTAAATATATTTTGCTTGCTTGTTTTCGAGAACAGAATTTTTGTAAATTAGTAAAAAAACATGCTAAAAACTGCAATGTCTCCTTCAATTATTTTTCGAAAATTCAGTTAAAGAGGAGGGCTAAAAAATACCAAGGGGCGCTAAATAGAATCCCCGCCAAGGGCGCCAGAATCCCACGCTACGGCTCTGACAATATGTTGTCTTGAGTTTGTTGAACAACCTTGTTCAACAAGTACGATTATGGTTTTGTCCTATTGCCATCTTTACGCAGAAAATGTACATGATCAAACGGGGTTACTTGCAACACTTTTCAACTTCAAAGCGGTAAAACTAAAAATGCGGAAATTTTAGAATAATTTTTAATATTTACAAGCGCTATTGGTAGTATGAAGAACATTAAATGGTACTTATCAAATCAAAGTATCATTCCGTTTTCAAGATGGCCAAAAATTATGCCTGTTACAAGTAACCCCACATATGGGGTAGCTTGCAACACATGACCTGCATTTATGGTTGCACAGAGAATGCGCAAAATTCGCAAACGAAAAAAGCAGTTTTTTCCACACCATATGTCAGATCTTCATAAAAATCAATCAGTGTATGCAGAATGTTGTTACAGTACTGCTGATTGATTTTTATGAAGATCTGACATACGGTGTGGAAAAAACTGCTTTTTTCGTTTGCGAATTTTGCGCATTCTCTGTACAACCTTAAGGCCAATGCAGTATATTTTTGTTTACCTCTAGTACATTAAACAAATATACGATAATTTGGATGCCCATGTTGTTTACAATTAACAACGTTTTTGAACAGCTTTAACATTCGATTTATTCCAGAAATTCGTAGGAAAGGCTAACCCATGGGTAGTGATGTTTGATTTTTGCAAATAATCGAAAATTACTTAATCGAATAATTTTCGAGAGCTTGATTAATTGATTCGATTAATCGGCCAAGATAATCGATTAAATTCAATAATCGATTAGGTAGTAAATCTTAGTATGTCAGCCAAAAAAGGGAGGTCGCTAGGTCTATTTTGATATTTTGAGTCTTTCATGTTTAGCGTTAGCACATACGCTTCATGCATTATGTTGTCGATTAATTGATAACAGCTAATCGATTTGCTCGATTATGCCGAAAGCTTCTAATCGATTATTTATTATTCGATTATTTCAGAAATTAATCGATTATTTCCGTTAATCGAGTAAAAAAATACATCACGCCCCATGGGTAGTTAATAACGTAAAACATTATCTTGCGTATATTTGAGAAGGCAAACAAACATGTATCGATCTCTTTTGTTTCGTCACGTAATAGCTTACTTACTGATACTTAATTTTAAAGGACTGAGAACACCTCGGAGTGGAATCGAGGCTCGCTTGATCATAAGCGGACCCTACACGAGACAGAAATATTGTCAATACAGATATTGGACAAGACTACTTCAATCCATCAATCCCATTTCAATTCTGCAGAATCAATATTTGCAAGATGACCTTACACCATCAATATATGGATCAATATAGGGTCCGTTATACACGCTATATACAGATTTCCGCGACTTTTCTTTGCTACACGCCATGTAAAGCAAGGACGCAGTGTACATTTTGTTCGTAATAGTTGGTCTGCACTGTATAGCTAGGATAGGATCCGCCAGCTGGCTTCTTCTTATATTTTGCTAATCCCTGCTGAAAACGACATACCCCCACTCGACCAATGTTGCCAAAATATTTGTTTTGTTCCTGTCGTGTCCAAAACTTAAATTGTTCTGATTAAAATATTCTATATTATGTATCAATTTCACGCTCCGGGAAAAATCAATGATTTAGTATTTATATCCGCATTTAAATGATCATTATGGGTCTTCCATCGGAATACAGCAAAGCAAAATAATATATATTTGTTGTTGGCCATTACGAAAAATATTTCCATGCTCTTAATTTTTGTAAGTTGCTTTCTGAGTCGAGCAACCTCATTCGCAAGATCAATCTTCTCTGTTCGCATTTGGTTTAAATATTCTAAAACTACTTTTTGCAAGGCTTAATTTTTGTTTAGTTTGTATAGGTGTTTAGGTTTGTTCCAGTACTTCATGTGATTTTTTCGGAGCAAACAGCAGTAGAAAATAACACGCTCCTATTTCCACCGATGATTGATGCAGTTGAAAACTGTAAAATTCAACTGTATCGATAATACTAAAAGAAGAACAACAAGCGATTTCCAGGATAACTTTCTCACGATTTGCCCCAAAGTATTGCGAATCTTTTCTTAAATCCACATTGCGACTTTTCAGCCATGCGCCACAGGGCCGTGCGTTGAATTACGCGCCCATCTAGTTTGCATCAGTGCGAGTGAGAAAACATTTTGACGGTTGTTTTTGTTTCGACCGCACTCGTGTGTATCCCATATAGTATATTTAAATCCGATTTGAAAAAGTATCACTTCCACCGGTTCCTCTTCGCTATCGTTGAATTAGGAAACGTTTTCGGTGATACTTTTTAAAACCGTGGATTCCGCTTAATTCCAAACAATGATACTGAAACCCGATAGACAACCCAAGGAATGTAATAGTTGCATCACACCTGACAAAAGCAGAGAAACCTGGCAGTGCAGGAGGAAAACACATTAACAGGGTCCAAAATAGGTAGGGGTCCAAAATAGGTTCGTTACCCTAGAAACAACTCGACGAAATGCTATATTATCTCGCGATAGACAATACTCCCAATTTACTCGGCGCTGGAACAAAGACAATTTTTACATGAAGTTGAAATAATTTTCATACTTAGGCTAAATAGTCAGTTACTCGGTTAGACTTCGAAAAGAGAGATAATATGTTTGAATTCGTCTGCAAGAAAATGCCTTGCACTTCATAATTACAGACGGACGTTATGGAAAGAAAGCGGAATCTCAAGAAAACAAAAAAAAACAAAACGGTAAACAAACGTTGTTTTACGTTTTATATCACAATACGACAACACTTCCAAGCAGCCCTTTAGTACTTTTAGTTTCCAAGCCGAACGTTTGCCAATGTCACTTTCGTCCAATCACGAGCTGGTTCAGAATTGGTTCAAAAACAGGGGACAGAGCTGGCGGATCCTATCCTAGCTGTATAGTTAAAGTACACGTACACGGAAACGAAAAACTACCTAAAATTGAGTTCCTTTGACTCAATCTCGTGGTATCGTGGGGGAACTTAAAATTAGGTAAACCGTGTTGAAGGTAGTTTCTATTTAACCACGGCAAAAATTACAATTCATTGATAGGTTTTTTATACTCAAATTTAAGTTGAATTTACCTAATTTTGAGTATACCCCAAACAACTCAAAAGTACCTTCCTACACGGAAGACCTCGACTGAGTCGAATCTCTCGTTCTGTTTCTGAATACAATAATAAGTGCGAATGCGACGCACAACTCAAAAGTAAGTTAAAAGAACTTATTCTGCAGGTTGTTTTATTTAACCGTGTACAGATTGCATACCAGTCTATCATGTTTTACCTGTCAATTATTCTGGCTTGCAGAGCTGCCAAACTATTTTAGTGATAATCTGTATTTGTCTGTTTTTTTATAGAAGAAAATGGATTTTGATAATTTCAAGTGTTAAAGTATGGTTTACTATAGGAAATATCCAGCCGCGTTTGTATTGAGCTGTTTTGAAATTTGAATTTGGATGCGAACAAGCTGCTTCTGAGATTAAGGAAAACCGGTAATATAAAAATGTAGGATCCTATTGTGCGTATTTCAAGCTTCTGATATCCCACACAACTAAAATATTAAAATGAAACTAATTTGAAATGAGAATATTTCGAAATTGTCATATATAAAACTATCAACCAATTTAAACATTTCTCGACAAACATATGATTACGGCCTAAAAGCCAACTGTCAAAATCCACTTTGAATGGAAATTCCAGACAAACCGTTACTAGTCGAACATAGTTCACAACAGTTTATGAAAGAGAAAACTTTTGACAGTTGGTTTTTAGGCCGTAATCATATGTTTGTCGAGATTTGAAATAGCTCGTCACAAGTATATATGATGGTGTTGAAATGCTCTGTGCCGCCTTAAAACTTATTCTGGAGTCGTACAGTATCCATTATGAAAATAATCCGACCGAAATTAAATTTATCTGTATTCCGAAAAAAATGCAATCGCCCTTCAAAATCTATATATTACAGCTAAATCTGTATAAATGGCAGCCTTGCTTGCAGAAAGAAATGTCAAACCGGCATGTCAAGAAAAGCCAGCTGCCCCATAAAAAATCCTCCCGATTTTCCCACCGATTAAATCGGTTTTGGTCGGCTGAATCGCCAGACTTTGAAGTCGACGAATTTATAGTTTGTTGCACCGACGCTTATAGGAGTTTAACATGAGTGTCTGTCGACGCAACACCAGACGAAATAGGTTGACGAAATTTGTCGAAATCTGTTGATGGAAAACGATTAAATAGGTAGATCTGTCGATAGTTTTGATTTATTCGAACCGGTGTCCCTTACCTTCACTGGGAATTTCTCAAAATAAGTAGAAGACATATTTTCGCAGAAAAATGTTTGATATATATCGTCGTTTATATTGTTTTATTTTATGTAAATAAAAAAAAATATGTAAAAACTTACCCTTGGAACTTAACATGGCTTGTCGATCTTCCGGATCTTCGTGTTGCTCTTAAAATGTGAAGTGGAACTGTAGTATTCTTGAACTTCCTGGTTGCTTTTTTAACGTACAGGCAGCGATTTTATTGAATCAATAGGTCATCAATTGAATATGATTAAGAATTAATAAAAACTAACTTGACAAATATTAATTACACTTACCCAAATCAATCCGAGCAATAGTCGAGTATACGATCACTTCTTCCTATTTAAAGTGCGGAACTGTATTTTTTTACCAATTTTACTTTTAATTTATTGAAGATATAAGTAAAATTAATAAAAATTATATTTAGAACATAACATTTCCGACATAAGTGTTTGTCAACAATACGAGAACCGATTTCGTATGTGGAATAATATGACTATTAAATCTTGTTCCGATGCAACAAAATTTTTCCAACCGATTTTTCAGTCAATTAAGTCGGGTACCAGATTTAAACGTATAAAATCTACTGATTAATATGGTGACAAAAATTTCCCCCCGACGTAATTCAATTTAGTCGGTAAATTAGTAGGTCGATCTTGAAGTCACCCGATTTCGTCGGTCGAGTGCACAATTTCGCAAATGTCAAATTTTTTATGGGGTGTTTTTGGAAATTATATATTTTGTTTAATGTTTTTCTATAAAGTTTCGTGCGGTTATTCTTAAAATAATAGCATTATTTTTTGCAGAAAATAGAATACAATGTGTGCACAGCATATATTATCTAAAGGCTACTAGTAAAGATGGGATTTCTGGAGGATACAGTTATAATTCTTGTATCGCAGGTAATTCTTTTCGATTCGCATCAATACTGTACAACTCTAATGGAGCCGGCTTTTGGCTTGGTAGGTTTGCTTCTTCATCGGAGGATGGATTTTCTTCGTGAAGCAACTGTTCAGAAATTACGAAATCCGGCATGTATTCGTCCAGTTGGTTTTCTCTATCACTTTTGCCCTTTCGTTGACTATGTTCGAGTTGATTATATTCGAGATCATTGGGTGTTTGGATTCCAGTTCCAGATACTTCCATTGGAGGCTAGGGTTAACGTTGCTATTGTTTATGGTGATAGCATTAATCCCTTACCACATAGTATATTCTTGCATAAGCAACATCCGAATAGGTAAGCCGAAGTATCATTATTTTATGCGGTATTTCCTGATATGTGTGTTATTTTTGTTTCAGTGGCTCAAAAATGGGTTCAGCCGTTGTCGACTTTATTTTGGTTCTGTTATTTGTACGTTTTCTGGAGGATCGGAGATCCGTTTCCGCTACTAAGTGTTAGCAAGGGAATTTTCACAATCGAGCAAGCCGTCTCTAGAATCGGGGTGGTTGGAGTTACCGTTATGGCAATCCTTTCCGGCTTCGGTGCTGTGAATTATCCATATACCAGCATGTCTTATTTTATACGGCCGGTATCACAGAGCGATGTATCGAATATCGAACGAAGGTTAATGCAGACAATGGATATGATTCTGGTGAAGAAAAAGCGTATTGCTCTAGACCGGAGAAGAATCAAACCCAATACAAAGCCAGGCATTTGGGGAATGATCAGCAGCGTGACGAACCGGCCACCGGGGGCGGAGAGTAAGCAAGGAATCACCTCAAGTTGCTTAGAGAATCAGCTGTAATTTGGCATTTTTTATTTTAGATATAGGCCAGCTGAGATTGGAAATCTCAGCTTTGGAAGAATTGTCCAGACAGTTGTTTCTGGAGGCTCATTCAATGAAGAATATGCAAGAGCGGGAAAGATGGGCTGCTACATTGCAAGGAAAATATTTCAATGTTTTGGGGCACTTTTTCAGCGTGTACTGTTTGTGGAAGATATTTATCGTAAGTTCGACTATTTCAATTTTGTGTTCGAATGTTCATATTATTTTTAGCAAATTTTATTTTGCTTCGGAACTTACGAGGTCTGTCACGTTGCTTATTGCCGACAATCTAACATTTATTTTTTACTGCATTAAATTTTTCAGTGCACCATTAACATCATCTTTGACCGTGTTGGCAAAAAGGATCCAGTGACACGTGGCATAGAGATCGCTGTACACTGGTGCGGGTTTGACATGGACGTCGCTTTTTGGAGTCAACATGTCTCATTTATGCTCGTAGGTTGCATAGTTGTAACGTCCATTCGCGGCTTACTGTTAACGTTAACTAAGGTAAAGTTCAGCATGACAACGGCGACATAATGAATGTAAAATGTTTTTTTTTTCAGTTTTTCTACAAAATATCCTCGAGCAAGTCGTCCAACATTATCGTTCTGGTGCTAGCGCAGATCATGGGCATGTACTTTTGCTCATCAGTGCTGCTCATGCGAATGAACATGCCTGCCGAGTATCGGGTCATCATCACTGAGGTGCTGGGAGGTTTACATTTCAACTTTTACCATCGGTGGTTTGACGTGATTTTCTTGGTAAGCGCCTTGACAACGATAGTCATACTCTATCTGCTGCACAAACCTCCTAATGTTGATACGAGCATGTAGGTTTTTTCGCTTGCATTTAAATTGAAAAATACATTTCGGTTTAATTTGAGTTCAATTAAACGAAGTGAGAAGGCAAAAAATCTAATCTGTATCTATTTATTTGTAATTATGATTCGTAACCAGTAGTTCTTAGGCGTAACAATTTACATCCGTGCGTTTTTCGATACAACAAGGGCGAAAAATAAACAGCGATGAAAAATCTCTCTAGTGAGCTGCTAAATGGCTACAATAATTTATTAGTGTTACGAAATAAAGTAGCAAAACCGAAATGAAATGTATGGTCGTGATGTAAATAATCATTCTATAATTTGTTAACAACAGGACGTTGAATGCTTTTTCGGTATAATATAAATATCTACATGAAACCGATTAAAAAGAACTGAAACGATGCAATTTGGAACTTTTTAATTCTTCAATTGATGATGTGTCCCTTTCGTTCCAACAAAAACCACGACGAAGTTTTTCATTCACAGACAGCACCAGAAACATTCCGTTGTAGGCTTGCGTGATAATGTCATCCAACAGCAACGCATTGGTAGGTAGACTAAAAGTTTGTAGAATGAATTAATGGGTACTGCCTATTTGGTTTATGAACTTCATTGCTGCCCGTTGGTATTTTAAGAAAATTGTTAGGGTAACCGGGTGTTGCATACGATGTGTAACTACCATGAACACCATTTTTGGCAATCAATATATAAACATATGTCCAATGGTACTTTAGGAAGACTGCTACTATTCAGTCATAAGAGACGTAGTAGAAACATCATGTATCTGAGAAAACGACGAGCTAAAGTACGAAGTATTTTTGTTTTAGCGCAATTGATCCATTTTCACTACATCTATGTGATGTTAGCATTTGAACGTGAGTGTAGCCTTGCATACCTAATTTTCTGAATTCGGTTTAATTTAGTAGAATCGGTTCCGAAGCCTGTTCAAACAGAAGGTTAAGCTCTGCAACGTTATGTAGTACCACGGCATTAATATTTTGTTATAAGAATACTAGAACAACTCAATATTAGAATTGTTATAAGAATACTAGAACAACTCAATATTTAGGGCTCAGGTGTACGAGCTGCTGAACTGGAGGAAAGGGAGGGAGGTTTGCTTCTCTAATCTTCCGTTCATCACATCTTATTAATTTGTATTCTTAGTATGTATAACAAACATAAAGATGTGACACAAGGTGCTGAAGCGCACAAAAGTCTTTTCAATCCTATTTTTCATTGTCTTGTCTGCTTTAAAAATTTCTCAAAGGGGCCGAGAAAAAAAATGAATTTGAGAAATATTAGCAGAACAGAGATAATAAAACCAACACCAAATTGCAATTAACTTGGAGGGCCAGGGTATTTTGAACTATTTATGTGAGACATGGTTTATGAATGGCCCCAAACAAAAAATATTTTGTAACGAATATTACGTAACATCGATTACAGAGCAGTGGGATTAAGGTCAAGTTACCTCTGGGTCGTGCAAAACTGAGAAGCAGCATCAATTTAGGCACAGAGAACACACGTCAATCTCAGGCGTAAAGGTTGAGTAAAATTTTACGGCACATTTAAAAGTAATTGTGATGTTACCCCCAGAGGTGGCCCGGCCGTTATTCCGTTTAGTGAGAGGTCCATAATTATATTGGGATATGTCAGTATGGTAGCTGTAGTATTGTAGCGGCTATAGTGTTAGTTCAAATGGCTAAACAGGTACCTATTGTAAACTTGCTTATACGAGCCTGGATGACTGTTCTCTGCTAATTAGTTGTACCATATTAAAATTTTAAAATTGAATGAACAGGTAGTATAACCAAGGGGAGAGACAGCCACGACATTCCCAGATTTCTCAAGATAGGCGATGAAATCGATCAACAGACGCTTCTCCCTAGGGCAGTTAAGGACGACCAAGCGTCGTACTTCACTCACCGTGGAGTGGATTGCTCCTAGAAGACCTCCAATGGAACTACCTAACAGGCAGTGATATCAGGCTCAGAGGAACGACAGCGCTAAGGGAGACACGAAATCAATCATTTCTTCCTTTTTTCCTCTTTTTCTTCAATAAACAGGAAATATAGGAAATATTGATACGAGTTGAATGAGACATTATAGAAGATAGGAAAAAAGGTATAAAACTGAAAAACTGGTAAATTTTCTAATATAAATGTGTAAATTTTTATATACAAATCAAAGAAATACACTAGATACGCGTCGATTTCTTCCTGTAAGAAATTGAAAGTGCTGCACTAGGTTTTACAGTAATGTTAAAATCAAATTATAACATAAAATTTAGGCGGGGCAGGTTGATGGAACGTTGACCTCGGAACATGTCCGGCCTTGTAATGGATCATCGGAAAATCAATTGAACTAAAACCTACCTAAATCCATAAACCAAGTTTATTGCATTAATATGTTTAAATACATGCAATCATATTTTTTCTGTAAATAATTATTTATTTATTTATTTATTTATCACGCACATCAACAGGCCGTACTCGGCCCCAATGATGGAAACTTAAACTAATTACATCTAAAAAACTGCAGGAATCGATTTCTTAATGATATCCGAGACAAATGAAAGTCGAACAGGTGCGACACACGATTGAAGAGGCGTTGTAGTCCCGTGATAGCGGCAATAGCTGTTTGAATAGTTCGTCGAAACGGCACTCTCATAAGACACATTCCGCGGGCTTGTACACCAGAAGGACGTTTTTGTTTTGTCTTATTTTGGTATCACAATATTTTTTCCTCGATTCGGTAGTGTTTAAACCATTGAAAAGTTATGTAATCCAACTATTAACATTTCGACAAATAGTTGAAAAATATATAGAAAAGTAAGTTGAATTTCACGGAAAATGGCTTCTGAATTATTGACTTCTAAGAAAAGTTCTATTTCATGAAACTATTATTGAGATTTTTATCAGTTTAAAGGAATTTGTTCGTTATTGAGTGTAGAACAGTAAAACTGGAAAGATTTTTTTCTTGATTTGATCACTAATACTTTTTGAACTGATAGAAGTTTTGATTGTTTCTGCGTTGTAAAGTCACGAAAAATGCCCATTTTTTATTTTATTAAAAAACTAAAATTTTGTTCAAATTAATATTCCGGATTCTCTTTGTATTCCAAAATACTTTTCTAAAAAGCATACAATTTCATTTATTGGATATCCGGAACTAAAGTTAGAACAGGGTACACTTTGCGTTGTAACGTCACGAAATTCAACTTTTATCGGACGCTTGAATGATTTATCAGATATAGTGTCAAAGTTTCCTACGTATGGTTTATTTAAATGCTTTCAAGTTGTTTCGTAAACAGGAAATTATACTAGCGTGATATTCATAAATTCAAAATGTATATCCTTAAGGGCTTAAGGGGTTATATACCATCGACACATTCTTTCTTGACGTTACAACGATTTGACCAACCTTCATTCTATAAATCTCATAACTTTTTCAAATGAACTCCTTCATCAAACCTAATTATAGATTCAGAAAATAAACGAAATTTTATGTAAGATTTGATCTACAACACTTGAATGCACTGGAGAAGGTATTTTAATAAACGATTGAGCAACGTCACATTATATTTCATTTAAAAGTCCACCTACGCTGTACTCTCCTCGGCGCCGGTCATATGGCACGTTCCGATGCAATTACGCTAACAGCAACGTAGTCCAGGACATGCGATGGAATTTTTGAACTTTGTTCTCGAGTTAGTATTTAGCCATAAATAATAATGCGTTTCCTGAACATATCTTTTCTCACAGTAATCAACCATTCCACACTTCGCCATCATCGACGAGACGCTCGTTTTAAAGTTGTCCGCAACCTCTGTTGTAGTCGCACGTGCCGTCAGTTAGTAACTAACCAATTCTTCCGTTACAAGCCGAAATACATCGTCGAAGCAGCTACATAATCGAAATGCCTGACGTATTAAATCCAATATAGACGGGTATCTATCCGAATTTACGGGAGGTTGCAAAAACATAATTGAGTCTACGGAGACCTATCTGGGTGACCGCACTAAATCGTCTCAATTGCTTAGAGTCGGATAAAAAGGCTTGGGCTCATCTCAAATGAGCTCAAAAAAGATTGATGAGGGACTGTTTATTGGTGTTTGCAGACATTTAAAATTCCGTCGGATTGACGATTGGATGTAACACACTCTTTAGTAACATCACGGCGATGTGACGTGTTCTTTTTCTCTGAATCTTTGTAACTATAATATATACAATATTTCAGAGTACTTAGCATTGTCGATTGTCTGGCGCTTAAATTGTGCTCGCTTTGTCAATTAAATCCACTTGCTTAAGCCCAACAATACAAATATCATGCTATAAACTCTGATTGGGAACCTGATTCCTTACAAAATTAAAGAAAGCAGTACTGCCAATTTCTTTTTGTTTGTGAAATATGTGATAAAAGCTGCCATTTTGGCTCCGGTAAACTACCATATTGAGACGTGTCAAATAAATAAATGTGTCTAATGGTTTAAATCTATCCACAACAAGATATGAAATAAAAATTTTCTTAGTTTGATCAATTATTTCTGCTACAATCAAAAAATAAACTGCATCGTGATTATTCAACAACCCGATATTGTTATTCGAGTCAATTATCATTAAATCATGGCTAAATGTGATAAATATTTAAAATTTTACTCAAAACAATAGCACCAGCGTAACTTACAGAGTTTTAGAAAAGTTGAAGATTTTCGTGACGTTACAACGCAATGAGATATCGCTTTTCTGTGAAAGGAGCGTTGTAACGTCACGAAAGTTAAAAGATGCTTTATAAGAAACAAAACAATAAAAAACATATTTAATGACACCTAGTTATTCGTATGCTATTTAGAAATACATCATAGAAGATTTGTTCTTGATAAAAAATCTTATAGAGCAGATATTTTGACTTTTTTATAAATACGTTGAAAGTTCTAATTAGTGACGCGTTGTAACGTCACGTTTCATTATCGATCATAAAACAATCCTCTTCCAGTATATTCAGTTTATGTTTATTAAATCTTTAGTGAAATTTCGTCTACTTTCCGAATAAGTTTTGATGTAGGCGTTCATTTGATAAAGTTATAACATATTTATGAAATGAAGAATCGTCAAATCGTTGTAACGTCACGAAAGAATGTGTCATAAGAACGTTTCCGCGTAACGTTCTGGACCTTGCTTGGATGTTAACTCGCTCTAGTAAATCTGGAGAATCGATGCGTCCTGACAGATGATCAGAGATGAATAAGGCTCTTGCAGTTTCTCTACGACGCTGGAGAGTATCGAGCTGGATGAGTTGACACCGACTCTTGGTAGACGAACAGGATCGTGCCAAGGCAGGCGTCAAAGAGCATACCGTATAAATTTTCGTTCAACGCCTTCAATTCGATCGCTGCTGTTCATGTAATTCGGATTCCAGACTGCCGAACAATACTCCAGCGTGGAGCGCACTAAAGAGCAGTATAGGCTTTTGAGACAGTAAATGTCTGTAAAGGATTTAGCCGTACGGAAAATGAAGCCCAGGCTTCGCGAAATGTGATTCTTAAATGTCTCCAAGATCCTTAACGCAGCTCACCCGGGAAACAAGAGCTCCAGACAAGTTATATTGAAATTCAATGGGATCTTTTTTTTCTGGAGAACGATATCACAGAACCAATCGCCGGATTCAGAATCATTCGGTTGTTTTCACACCATCTGCTGAAAGTGTCGAATTGCTGCTGCAAATATTGTGCGTCCGTTCGGCTCCTAATTCTGTTGAAAATTTTTAGATCATCTGCATACGACAAACGTGGTCCTTTCAGCTGATAGTTTACATCGTTGAAATAGAGAGTGAATATAAATGGTCCGAGATGGCTTCCTTGCGGAATACCAGACGTTGCGGAGAACAGTTTGGAGTATGCATCACCTATGTTCACACTGAGTTGACGGCCAACGAGATAGGATTGAAACCATCGCAGGAGTGATCCACTGAAGCCAAGTTTTTCCAATTTAGCGACTGCGATATCGTGATTGATTTTGTCGAAAGCTGCAGATAAGTCAATATATATAACATCAGTTTGTTGATTCGCATCGAACCCTTCGGACACAAAAGAGGTTAGAGATAGTAGATTCGTCGACGTAGATCGATTCGGCATGGCATTACTGGCTAGTGGGAGATAGGATGGTTATCACACACACACACACAC
Source organism: Topomyia yanbarensis (assembly GCF_030247195.1). Taxonomy (NCBI): domain Eukaryota; kingdom Metazoa; phylum Arthropoda; class Insecta; order Diptera; family Culicidae; genus Topomyia; species Topomyia yanbarensis. Next base: position 117,123,455 of record NC_080672.1, read on the forward strand.
ACACACACACACAAACACACACCATACGGAACGCAGTATGACTACGAAGAAGAAACTCGGGTAAACAACGAGGAGCTGATGGTGGTGGCAAAAGCCTTGAGAACCAAGAAAGCCCCGGGACCAGACGGTATCCACAACGTGGCTCTGAATGCAGCAATCCTATCGAGCCCTGATGTTCCACAGGTTTCCATACTGGGCCCAACTCTTTGGAATGCTATGTACGACGGAGTGTTGAAGCTGAGCCTCCCCAGGGGCGTGAAGATTGTCGGTTTTGCGGACAACGTGGTGCTCCTTGTGATCGGCAAATCACTAGAGGAAGTAGAAGTACTCGAAACGGAGGCGATAGATGTTGTGGAAGACTGGATGCGTGAGAAGAAGCTTTCATAAGCAACCGGTTTTGATAAGCAACCGAAAAGCAGTGCAGCAGGCAAGAATTTCGGTCGGAGAGTGTATCATCAACTCAAAGCGGGAAGTTAGACAACTGGGAGTGATGTTAGACGACCGGCTAAGCTTCAATAGCAACATCGACCATGCATACGGGAGGGCCGTAAAAGTCATCTCGGCACTATTTCGGATCATGCCCAACAATTCGGCAATCAGCAGCAGTAAAAAGCGACTACTGGCGAGTGTCTCCACAGCGGTGCTCAGATACGCAGGACCTGCTTGGGTGACGGCACTGCAGATAAAGAGGAACACATCTCGGCTGAACAACACGTTCAGGCTGGTGGCCATGCGGGTGTCTAGCGCGTACCAAACTATCTCATCGGAGGCAGCCTACGTGATAGCTGGAGCGATTCCCATAAACCTTCTACTCGAAGAAGATAGCGAGTGTTATTGGAGTCGAGGCACGAGAGGAGTCCGTAAACAAGCTCGAGCTAACACCTTAATCAAGTGGCAGCATCAGTGGGATAATGCTGTACACGGTAGATGGACCCATCGACTAATTCCATGCCTGTCGGTGTGGGTGAACAGAGCGCACCGTGAGGTGAACTTCCACCTGACGCAGTTCTTGTCTGGTAATGGCTGTTTCAAAAAGTATCTGAACACGGTCACGCGAGTTCGCCGTTCTGCATCGCGTGCGGAGGTGCAGAGGAAACGCCTGAGCACGTGGTCCTCGAATGCCCGCCATTCGAACACGAGCGAAACGAAATGAGAACCACTGTCGGTGAGGACGTACGCATCGTCGACGGTAAGTCGTCGGGGCACCTGAGAACCGGAAGTCGTCTTCCCCCCGGAATCGTAGGACTGGCCTCGGTACTTAACCGACCAGCATCGAGATAACGGTTTCGAGAGAAATTTCAACGTTGGGAAATTTCTCTGTCAGAGTGGGCTAGGCCCACCTCCGGGAACTAGTTCGCGTAGATCGGGAAGTAGCACCGGCAAATGGTCGTCGGGGCGCCAGTGAATTGGAAGTCACCCTCCACCCGGAATCGCAGGATCGATCGCGGCATCTGCCCGGGTAGCACCGTCGGAGTAGGAAAGATCCACCGCCGGGGACTATTCCGAGTAGTCCGTAGCGAATCGCCGGCTTGAGTCGTCGGGGACGCAATCCTCCACCCGGAATCGCTGGAATGACCTCGGCAATCTGATGGACTGCATCGAAGGAAGAATAACGCGTCCGTCAACGGTTGCAGAAGACATTCTTTAGTTAGGGAACGCTCCGCCGAGGTAGGCTAGCTCCACCGTCGGGGACTACGCCGAGTAACATCGAACGCGACAAACCACCAGTGAAGGGTCGTCGGGGCACCAGTGAACCGGAAGCCATCTTTCAACCGGAATCGCTGGATCGACCACGGCATCCAACTGGTCAACGTAGAGAGGATAGCATGTAGAATATACTGCCATGCTGGACTGATATGGGGGTGTAACCTTCGACAAGGTTCCACCTTGAAGTAATGACTGGGTGTCAGTATTGCTATAAATGTTACGAAAAAACATTGTCGCTAAATGTAAAATACACGCAAGAAAAATATATTTTTATATAATGATAATGGTACAATTAAATTAATTACTAGTCCTAACAATAAATTGAACAAGTTGCATTTCATTTCAGTTAAATACTCGTGAATATGTGGGTCGCCACAACGTCGGTTTTGGAAAAAAAACAATTCAAAACTCAGACAGAACGGTAAAAAGAGCCGTTGTACCGTCAAGTGAGACCACTCCTGCATTCACAAGTAAAAGGCATCCGTATTAGTGTTTCGCCACCATGCCCATTTGAGAAAAAAAAACCCAAACTCTCATAAACGAGCAGAGCGACAAAAATATTTGATGTGTCGTCAAGTGGGGCCATTCAATAATACGGACAGCCAATCAAGAGCTAGCTAGGTGAATTAATCCCTTCGAAATTCGAAGCTGTGCAAGAATAGGGATGCTAGGCGACTCGCTGGTTGTATGCGTATCGAAGTAGCCGAGTTCACAACCCGCAAACGAAGCTACGCCTGATGATCGGGCGGGAAGATGATCGCGTGTTCTGCCGAGCCACCGTTTGCAGCCGAATGAAGGCTATACCTTTGCGCCAGCACCCGAAGGGAAATCGCCCGAGTGAATCCCTCAGGCTATATAAGCTCCTGTACCACATGGTTAAGCTCTCTTATTTTCCTGAGTCCGTGAAAGCCACATAGTGAATTAAATTCGACAATTTTATAAAGGTAGTTATAATTATCTTTGGTTCCGGAAGCCGTTACAATTCTCGGAACTTTATTAATCGGCACAGTTATTCGCCGTAAAGTTGGAAGCCTTAAATGTTGCACCACAGTTTAAGTGCGTAAAGTGACACGGTGCTGGGAAATCCTCCCGTCAGCCAAAATTAAGGCCAGATTCTTCCGAAGAAAAGTGGCAGTGACTCAGAAGTGTCGAAAGGTCGTCCGTCAACATACGACCACGTTTATCTGAGTGAAGCCAACGGAAGGCCGGAGGAAGCTCCCGGCGGAAGAGTTGGACGAGCAAGCCACGCGGTAAGACAGCGACGAAAACCGGTGGCCATCGGCCGGCGGAATACGCGGACAGCAGCAACACGTGGAAGCAGCCATCGTCGACGAATCAACGCAGTGACCAGTGAGTTAATAAAAAATTTCTCATTCCTCGTTTCAATAAATAGTAGTTTCTTTTAAAATAAATTGGTTGTTGGACTTTTCGGTTTGCCACACTTCTTGCGTGCGCCTTTGCAATTGTTTTCAGGTTGAGACCAAATCCTGGTTAGAGTGTTCAGGTGAGTTTCCCTAACGCGGTGGCCGACCCTGTGAATCTATAGACGGTCTTGTTACTGGGCTAGCCGGCCATTAGTTACAGCGGTTATGAGACCAGTAAAATCTAGCACGACTAGCTAGACTTAGAATCAAAGGAAGTGCATTAGCACGCCCAGGGATGCCAAAGGTACCATTAAACTACATTTTTTTCGGTATAGGGTAACTGCTCCCTAATTCATCTTAGCTCCTCTATTCATCTCACCCATTTGAACACATTAGTTAGAACAGTATCTGCTATCTCTATTCAACGCATTAGCTCAAATGGTAGGATGAATAAGGGTACGTTGTACTCGACTTTTCACTTCGTTCAAACACGAGCATTTTACATTTTCCAGGCAAAAATTTTAACTGTTCTGCTTCTTAGGAACGTAGCAAAGATGATGACACCTATTTAGCCGCAATCCAGTCACTCTAAGTCGAGTTATCAACGAAATAGTGTGACATACTGACTAATGAGATGAATAAGGGCTCGTCTACCCTATTTACATTTGCACAAGCCGTACAGCCCGCTACAGCAACACATCACTACATTTCTTGCCAGAACGGTATCCAAACCGAGTACATTTTCCCGTAGAGCAGTAGAATACATTTTTGTTTTGCTGCTGTACTCCGACTGCTCGGTGAGAGTGTGCCCAGTCAAAAAGGGCAAGTTGCTGGTTAACGGGGGGCTATTTGCCAACTCGGATGCGCTAATTGCCCTACAATTTGCCAGCAAATTGCTGGCAATTTGGGGGCTATTTCAAATGCAACATTTGGGCGATTTGCCGCCGTCATTTTTTTACCGCCCAACCCGCCCTTAAATCGCCCCCAAATCGCCCATGGAACGCGCCATTTAATCACCTTTAATTGCCTAATATTAAAATTAAAAATAATGCTTATTTTCGGATTTATTATCTACTCACATATACTTACCAGTATACTAGGTAATCACCACCAAATTATAGAAAGAATCAATGGTGAAATTGGTATTGCACTTCAAAACTTATCACAATCTGACGTTCATTAAGGTTTAGGTCAGAGATCTTGTTCTACTATACATACACACGATTCCACAATTTCCTACATTCGTTTGCTAAATGAAGTGCACTAGACAAACAAAGTCCAAGTGAAAATACACCAATTGTTCAAAAAACAATTTTAAGCTTAAACCACACATGAACCGCCATGTTTGAAAAACGCGAAAAACAACCAAGTCCATTTCAGCCGCCAGAAAATTTATCTAAGTATTGAAATTGCCTTTAAATCGCATTCGCAAATAGCATTTGTTCCGAGGGGCAATTAGCACAGGCGAGTTGAGTCAAACGTCAAACTTTTTAAATCGCCTGACCATGTTCGTCCGCATTTTTTTGACAGGGTGGCGTAGTAATGTTTGTTCTCTCGCTTTGTGCATTTTTCTCTGCGTAGTCAAAGGGAGAGGCCCGCACACGAAAGCGTTGATGCCGGTCGTGGCGTAAACGAACAGCATTCATTGACATCGTTTTTGATTGAAAATATTGTTTAGATTAAGAATATTAAAAAGTGTAAAATAAGGAAAGAGAAGCTGTACCGCTCGCGTCTGGTGGCTGTACTGGGGGCAGTATTTTTTTGTCATGTTACTGCTTTGCTTACAGACTGCCGCACAGCGCTGGGCGTCCTGCAATAGCAAAAAACAGCAGCGTCGAAAGAGAAATAAGAATGTAGGCAGAAAAATTACAGCCGCAGAAAATTAGGCATTTTGCATCCTTGAGCACGCCTCCCCCCGAAGTAGCCATTTCAAATGGAATCCGGGGGATCGGGCAAATGACTCCTTGGTGGAGTTTAGAGGAGTAGGGTTCAGAGCTATCTTCCCTCACTCTGGTACACGATGGACGAAATCGGTAGTATGGTCTAACTATTAAACGTGTGTTGGGTCGGCGTAAAAGCTTTACCACCAAGTAAAATAAAAAAAAAACACATGCACACAAGTGTACGAGCTGCTGGTTTTTATGGTTTATATGGCGATCATGCTTCGGAAGAACAATGGAGTGGTGAAGGACGAAAAGAAAATTATCATGAAGTGGAAAATACTGAGAAAAGCGTACTGGAAACGACTATACGCGCTCTAATGGAGTGCCTCAATCTCAAATGTCGAGAGTTCTACTTAATCTCATCCTGAAGTCTTACCAACATATCTAAGCTGAAATAAATTGATATACTGAACCTGGTACTGAACTATGTAATCGAAACATTAGTGTGTAGTCTAGTCTAGTCTAGTCTACACATACACAGCCAATACATGTAGGGATCCTGGAAAATTGCAGGCGTTCGTCCACATTTTTTCTTGTCATTATTAACGTTTGTGGCACATATGGAATATGACACAAGCATTAAAGCGGCCAGGCCAACTGTGCAGCGTACAAAATGAAAATGATTCAAAATTATACGGCAATCAAATTATTCATTTAATGAAGAATTTAATCAACGAATCATTTTGAACCTTGAATAAGGAAGAAACGTGGACAACCGTACACAACCGTTTCAATTTGATAGGGGTTTGATAAATCGTTGGGAGTGACTTGGCTAAGAAGGTTAATGTCACTCCTTTGGTTCCGGGTTCCTGGGATGGGGCTGGGGCAGAGGTTATTAGCCCTGTCCTGGCTGATGAGCCAAGGTTATAGCGCCTTTACTTGCTCTCTGAAATGATAGAGAAAATTGCCCAAAACGGTTAGTTATTACTAAACATAAAGACAAAAGGCAAAAACGCCTAAACAGCTCTGAAAGCCGAAAAAAAATAAAGTCCAACGAAAACATTTTTTTGTGGGAATATTTGAACAATAATAATAAATTAAAACGATCTAACCGGCGGTGAAATTGCGATCCAGACTACCCAATTATTCCGCACAAGTTCCTCTTGCTACTGCCACCAACAACGAAACACGTTTGCGAGAGCAAATATGCTGCTATCGGTATCCCAAATAGTTTAGAGCCGCTTCCGGAAACAGATTTGTAGCCTTCCGCCTTCCAATGTTTTTTTCTCCACATGTTGAATATAAACCACCACAAATAATCTTTTCTTCCAGAACCCAATTTTCACCGCGTAAAATTTCTCTTCTTTTGTTTTTCCAAAAAATGATCTTAGCACGACGATTTTATTCACGAAATCGTTCCTCACAGTTTAATTCTACGACAATATTTCACAGTTCAAATAAAATTAAAAGGGAAAAAGTTTTGAAGTCTTTGGAAAATTTTACGAGAGCAAAAAATTTTCGCGTCTGATTTGTGCCTATGGCTACTACGATCCAAACCGTGAGCTGCGCCATTAATCCTATGTAATCGAAACATTATGTCGTTTTCGATTGAGAACCTAGAAACTAACCCAGGTTAGTTGCTTCAAACGAACGTTTTTAATGAAACTGAGTTGGGTTCTCGCCAAACAGCGGTGGTGTGAGCGAACCCGAAATATATTTCAGGTTGGAACCCAACCCGGTTTTCAGTTCAGTGGCGCATAACCTAGGTTGGAAACTGGCTTCAAACAAACGGTTTGACAGCGGTTAGGTCCGAAACTGAGTTAGTTTCTGCTTCAAGCGAAAACGACATTAGTGTATTCAGAAATGAAATTCAGCTCACCTATCTTCGACTCCTAACCCCGTACATTGGATTAAAAGTTTTGAAGTATAATACTTCTAACGATTCAATGTAGGAGCTCTGTTTCGCAATTTTTGGCTGAAATTTTACCGGATTTTTAACGTAGATATCTGCTTGTACAAAACTTTGTACTGGATGAAAAAATGGATTTGTGTGCTATCTGATTGAGAATATGTACAGCAATTTTATAACTATTTACGTAGAATATTGTACAATTATGTACTGAACATGAAGGAAATTTTTTTTGTAAAAGTAGTTATTATCTGCGCAATGATTAGTCCATACAATTTGGCCAAGCGGGCATGTGTTGCTAAGACTGCCTCAACACTGAGTTGAGATAGGCTGAAAAACTATCAATGAGCAAGCTTCGAGATAACATCGGAAACTATCCAGAGGCAGTACGCCTTCAAAAAGTCATATCAAAGGATCACACAAGGGCATGTGAAGAAAAGCGATGGTTTTCTCATAATTGGCTATAATGAAACACTATATGTTCTAATAAACACCTACTTTCAGGGGTCGGTTGCGAAAGACGAGAATTCGACAGTGATCGACTCCGTCCTAACAGGACTTGCGAGGCATGACAGAAACTGGCCTATCAAATTTTCTCACCATCTTTAATTAAATGGGTTATCAACACCTTCGAACCATACAAATCCCCCGACCCTGGTAATATTCGTCCAATATTTCTACAAAAATCGGTAAAAGTAATTCTTCAGTAAACTCTTCGGGAAAACTTGGGGTCTCAAACCGCGGTTGGCTAACGGATCCTACACGACCATCGTTAGACAACAATTAACTCATTCCTCCATTGTGTAGTTGCCTAGTCTAGTCTACACATATACAGCCAATACATGTAGGGATCTTGAAAAATTGCGTTCGCCTACAATTTTTCTTGTCAATATTATTGTTTGTGGTACATATGGTATGTGACACAAACACTAAAGCGGCCAGGCCAACTGTGCAGCGTAAAAAGTGAAGATGATTCAAAGTTATACGACAATCATATTATTCATTCAGTGAAGAATTTAATCAACGTATTATTTTAAACCTTGAATAAGGAAAAACGTGGATAACCGTACCGACCGTTTCAATTTGATGGGTAGTTGATAAATCGTTGGAAATCACTTTGTTAAGAGGGTTAATGTCACTCGTTTGGTCCTCGGTTCCTGGGATGGGATAGAAGTATTTAACACTGTTTTAATGAGGTCTAGGTTAAAGTGCCTTTACTCGCTCTTATTCCTCCATTGTGTAGTGGCCTAAAGATAAACAAAAAACCGTACAAACTAAACTAACTAACGTTCAGAGGCTAGCCTGCCTCCCTATCACAGACGCTATGAAATCAACACCCACTACAGCAATGGAAGCCTAGCTTCATTTACTTTAATTGCACAAACATGTTAGGGGGCAGGCGAAACTTGGCTCTGAGTGCTAAAGGGTAAAACCGTATTCGATAGAGTTCTGATTATAGTAAAGAAAATGTACGTGAAGATTCAGAAGATAGTAAAAAATGCAGTATTCGTATTAACAGCCTAAAGTGTAGGTATTCTACTTCTCTTCGGTTCACTCTAACATTTCCCACCCATCTTTTCTAAACCGAAAAAGAAGTTTAGAAAAGATGGGTGGGCTGCTGTTAAAACCTCTATAATCGAAAGAAAAAAATCCCCTTATTATTTCAAAAATGCTTAATTGGATATATTTAATATAGGTCACTCATCCAATAGCTGAACTTCATATAATTTTATCTTTAACTTACCGATCAGAAAGACATAAAGAGTACAGTACAGTGAATGCATATTTTGGGAAATGTAATAGTTGCTAACCCAAAGAGCTATAGGCTTCATCAGTCGGGTTATTATTCCTGTGGAAGTTAGTAATCAGTGCTGTTTGCTGTCTCGTGTTATGATTGTATTGTGTGGCAATTTTCCATTCCCCTACCATTCTTTTCCCCTCCTCTTCCAGTAGCAAACAAGGAAATTACGAGACGGCATTCCAAATCACAAATCTCCGATCAACATCGGAACAATTTCTATCGATCCAATTCATTCTGATTCCTGATTTCTGAAGATGGTCGACAACGATTTTTAATATTTATAATTAGCATCATTCTAACTGGAACCAGTCAAATGGGTCTTCTTATCACATGTATATAATTTTTCCGTTGGCTTTTGAAACAAACATTACCATTGATTTATCATCCGCTCTAATTTTCCTGGCTTTCCTAATAGATTCTGTGTCTACATCTCAATCTCAATTATACGGTAAAAGTTCCATCCATTGATGTGCTGCGTGTTCCACTTCGATCCGTAATCATCTATTGGTTATATTGATTCATCCACAGACAATAAAAACCGCTTGAACAGATTACCCAAAACCTTCTCATGTAGCACACTCAGCAATTGATCATAAGGTCGATGGGATTGGCCCAAAAAAGGAACCAACAATCGATAACCTTTCCTTTAATTTCGTTACAATAACGTTGACGGTTCTGATGAATTGTGTGGTAGATATGAGATTATCGAATGGCGTTAAGGGAAGGGCGCGCCGATGTCGAGGTAAACAGCAGCGAAGCCTAACTCAAACAGACAACCGGTTTTGATAAGCAACCGAAAAGCAGTGCAGCAGGCAAGAATTTCGGTCGGAGAGTGTATCATCAACTCAAAGCGGGAAGTTAGACAACTGGGAGTGATGTTAGACGACCGGCTAAGCTTCAATAGCAACATCGACCATGCATACGGGAGGGCCGTAAAAGTCATCTCGGCACTATTTCGGATCATGCCCAACAATTCGGCAATCAGCAGCAGTAAAAAGCGACTACTGGCGAGTGTCTCCACAGCGGTGCTCAGATACGCAGGACCTGCTTGGGTGACGGCACTGCAGATAAAGAGGAACACATCTCGGCTGAACAACACGTTCAGGCTGGTGGCCATGCGGGTGTCTAGCGCGTACCAAACTATCTCATCGGAGGCAGCCTACGTGATAGCTGGAGCGATTCCCATAAACCTTCTACTCGAAGAAGATAGCGAGTGTTATTGGAGTCGAGGCACGAGAGGAGTCCGTAAACAAGCTCGAGCTAACACCTTAATCAAGTGGCAGCATCAGTGGGATAATGCTGTACACGGTAGATGGACCCATCGACTAATTCCATGCCTGTCGGTGTGGGTGAACAGAGCGCACCGTGAGGTGAACTTCCACCTGACGCAGTTCTTGTCTGGTAATGGCTGTTTCAAAAAGTATCTGAACACGGTCACGCGAGTTCGCCGTTCTGCATCGCGTGCGGAGGTGCAGAGGAAACGCCTGAGCACGTGGTCCTCGAATGCCCGCCATTCGAACACGAGCGAAACGAAATGAGAACCACTGTCGGTGAGGACGTACGCATCGTCGACGGTAAGTCGTCGGGGCACCTGAGAACCGGAAGTCGTCTTCCCCCCGGAATCGTAGGACTGGCCTCGGTACTTAACCGACCAGCATCGAGATAACGGTTTCGAGAGAAATTTCAACGTTGGGAAATTTCTCTGTCAGAGTGGGCTAGGCCCACCTCCGGGAACTAGTTCGCGTAGATCGGGAAGTAGCACCGGCAAATGGTCGTCGGGGCGCCAGTGAATTGGAAGTCACCCTCCACCCGGAATCGCAGGATCGATCGCGGCATCTGCCCGGGTAGCACCGTCGGAGTAGGAAAGATCCACCGCCGGGGACTATTCCGAGTAGTCCGTAGCGAATCGCCGGCTTGAGTCGTCGGGGACGCAATCCTCCACCCGGAATCGCTGGAATGACCTCGGCAATCTGATGGACTGCATCGAAGGAAGAATAACGCGTCCGTCAACGGTTGCAGAAGACATTCTTTAGTTAGGGAACGCTCCGCCGAGGTAGGCTAGCTCCACCGTCGGGGACTACGCCGAGTAACATCGAACGCGACAAACCACCAGTGAAGGGTCGTCGGGGCACCAGTGAACCGGAAGCCATCTTTCAACCGGAATCGCTGGATCGACCACGGCATCCAACTGGTCAACGTAGAGAGGATAGCATGTAGAATATACTGCCATGCTGGACTGATATGGGGGTGTAACCTTCGACAAGGTTCCACCTTGAAGTAATGACTGGGTGTCAGTATTGCTATAAATGTTACGAAAAAACATTGTCGCTAAATGTAAAATACACGCAAGAAAAATATATTTTTATATAATGATAATGGTACAATTAAATTAATTACTAGTCCTAACAATAAATTGAACAAGTTGCATTTCATTTCAGTTAAATACTCGTGAATATGTGGGTCGCCACAACGTCGGTTTTGGAAAAAAAACAATTCAAAACTCAGACAGAACGGTAAAAAGAGCCGTTGTACCGTCAAGTGAGACCACTCCTGCATTCACAAGTAAAAGGCATCCGTATTAGTGTTTCGCCACCATGCCCATTTGAGAAAAAAAAAACCCAAACTCTCATAAACGAGTAGAGCGACAAAAATATTTGATGTGTCGTCAAGTGGGGCCATTCAATAATACGGACAGCCAATCAAGAGCTAGCTAGGTGAATTAATCCCTTCGAAATTCGAAGCTGTGCAAGAATAGGGATGCTAGGCGACTCGCTGGTTGTATGCGTATCGAAGTAGCCGAGTTCACAACCCGCAAACGAAGCTACGCCTGATGATCGGGCGGGAAGATGATCGCGTGTTCTGCCGAGCCACCGTTTGCAGCCGAATGAAGGCTATACCTTTGCGCCAGCACCCGAAGGGAAATCGCCCGAGTGAATCCCTCAGGCTATATAAGCTCCTGTACCACATGGTTAAGCTCTCTTATTTTCCTGAGTCCGTGAAAGCCACATAGTGAATTAAATTCGACAATTTTATAAAGGTAGTTATAATTATCTTTGGTTCCGGAAGCCGTTACAATTCTCGGAACTTTATTAATCGGCACAGTTATTCGCCGTAAAGTTGGAAGCCTTAAATGTTGCACCACAGTTTAAGTGCGTAAAGTGACACGGTGCTGGGAAATCCTCCCGTCAGCCAAAATTAAGGCCAGATTCTTCCGAAGAAAAGTGGCAGTGACTCAGAAGTGTCGAAAGGTCGTCCGTCAACATACGACCACGTTTATCTGAGTGAAGCCAACGGAAGGCCGGAGGAAGCTCCCGGCGGAAGAGTTGGACGAGCAAGCCACGCGGTAAGACAGCGACGAAAACCGGTGGCCATCGGCCGGCGGAATACGCGGACAGCAGCAACACGTGGAAGCAGCCATCGTCGACGAATCAACGCAGTGACCAGTGAGTTAATAAAAAATTTCTCATTCCTCGTTTCAATAAATAGTAGTTTCTTTTAAAATAAATTGGTTGTTGGACTTTTCGGTTTGCCACACTTCTTGCGTGCGCCTTTGCAATTGTTTTCAGGTTGAGACCAAATCCTGGTTAGAGTGTTCAGGTGAGTTTCCCTAACGCGGTGGCCGACCCTGTGAATCTATAGACGGTCTTGTTACTGGGCTAGCCGGCCATTAGTTACAGCGGTTATGAGACCAGTAAAATCTAGCACGACTAGCTAGACTTAGAATCAAAGGAAGTGCATTAGCACGCCCAGGGATGCCAAAGGTACCATTAAACTACATTTTTTTCGGTATAGGGTAACTGCTCCCTAATTCATCTTAGCTCCTCTATTCATCTCACCCATTTGAACACATTAGTTAGAACAGTATCTGCTATCTCTATTCAACGCATTAGCTCAAATGGTAGGATGAATAAGGGTACGTTGTACTCGACTTTTCACTTCGTTCAAACACGAGCATTTTACATTTTCCAGGCAAAAATTTTAACTGTTCTGCTTCTTAGGAACGTAGCAAAAATGATGACACCTATTTAGCCGCAATCCAGTCACTCTAAGTCGAGTTATCAACGAAATAGTGTGACATACTGACTAATGAGATGAATAAGGGCTCGTCTACCCTATTTACATTTGCACAAGCCGTACAGCCCGCTACAGCAACACATCACTACATTTCTTGCCAGAACGGTATCCAAACCGAGTACATTTTCCCGTAGAGCAGTAGAATACATTTTTGTTTTGCTGCTGTACTCCGACTGCTCGGTGAGAGTGTGCCCAGTCAAAAAGGGCAAGTTGCTGGTTAACGGGGGGCTATTTGCCAACTCGGATGCGCTAATTGCCCTACAATTTGCCAGCAAATTGCTGGCAATTTGGGGGCTATTTCAAATGCAACATTTGGGCGATTTGCCGCCGTCATTTTTTTACCGCCCAACCCGCCCTTAAATCGCCCCCAAATCGCCCATGGAACGCGCCATTTAATCACCTTTAATTGCCTAATATTAAAATTAAAAATAATGCTTATTTTCGGATTTATTATCTACTCACATATACTTACCAGTATACTAGGTAATCACCACCAAATTATAGAAAGAATCAATGGTGAAATTGGTATTGCACTTCAAAACTTATCACAATCTGACGTTCATTAAGGTTTAGGTCAGAGATCTTGTTCTACTATACATACACACGATTCCACAATTTCCTACATTCGTTTGCTAAATGAAGTGCACTAGACAAACAAAGTCCAAGTGAAAATACACCAATTGTTCAAAAAACAATTTTAAGCTTAAACCACACATGAACCGCCATGTTTGAAAAACGCGAAAAACAACCAAGTCCATTTCAGCCGCCAGAAAATTTATCTAAGTATTGAAATTGCCTTTAAATCGCATTCGCAAATAGCATTTGTTCCGAGGGGCAATTAGCACAGGCGAGTTGAGTCAAACGTCAAACTTTTTAAATCGCCTGACCATGTTCGTCCGCATTTTTTTGACAGGGTGGCGTAGTAATGTTTGTTCTCTCGCTTTGTGCATTTTTCTCTGCGTAGTCAAAGGGAGAGGCCCGCACACGAAAGCGTTGATGCCGGTCGTGGCGTAAACGAACAGCATTCATTGACATCGTTTTTGATTGAAAATATTGTTTAGATTAAGAATATTAAAAAGTGTAAAATAAGGAAAGAGAAGCTGTACCGCTCGCGTCTGGTGGCTGTACTGGGGGCAGTATTTTTTTGTCATGTTACTGCTTTGCTTACAGACTGCCGCACAGCGCTGGGCGTCCTGCAATAGCAAAAAACAGCAGCGTCGAAAGAGAAATAAGAATGTAGGCAGAAAAATTACAGCCGCAGAAAATTAGGCATTTTGCATCCTTGAGCACGCCTCCCCCCGAAGTAGCCATTTCAAATGGAATCCGGGGGATCGGGCAAATGACTCCTTGGTGGAGTTTAGAGGAGTAGGGTTCAGAGCTATCTTCCCTCACTCTGGTACACGATGGACGAAATCGGTAGTATGGTCTAACTATTAAACGTGTGTTGGGTCGGCGTAAAAGCTTTACCACCAAGTAAAATAAAAAAAAAACACATGCACACAAGTGTACGAGCTGCTGGTTTTTATGGTTTATATGGCGATCATGCTTCGGAAGAACAATGGAGTGGTGAAGGACGAAAAGAAAATTATCATGAAGTGGAAAATACTGAGAAAAGCGTACTGGAAACGACTATACGCGCTCTAATGGAGTGCCTCAATCTCAAATGTCGAGAGTTCTACTTAATCTCATCCTGAAGTCTTACCAACATATCTAAGCTGAAATAAATTGATATACTGAACCTGGTACTGAACTATGTAATCGAAACATTAGTGTGTAGTCTAGTCTAGTCTAGTCTACACATACACAGCCAATACATGTAGGGATCCTGGAAAATTGCAGGCGTTCGTCCACATTTTTTCTTGTCATTATTAACGTTTGTGGCACATATGGAATATGACACAAGCATTAAAGCGGCCAGGCCAACTGTGCAGCGTACAAAATGAAAATGATTCAAAATTATACGGCAATCAAATTATTCATTTAATGAAGAATTTAATCAACGAATCATTTTGAACCTTGAATAAGGAAGAAACGTGGACAACCGTACACAACCGTTTCAATTTGATAGGGGTTTGATAAATCGTTGGGAGTGACTTGGCTAAGAAGGTTAATGTCACTCCTTTGGTTCCGGGTTCCTGGGATGGGGCTGGGGCAGAGGTTATTAGCCCTGTCCTGGCTGATGAGCCAAGGTTATAGCGCCTTTACTTGCTCTCTGAAATGATAGAGAAAATTGCCCAAAACGGTTAGTTATTACTAAACATAAAGACAAAAGGCAAAAACGCCTAAACAGCTCTGAAAGCCGAAAAAAAATAAAGTCCAACGAAAACATTTTTTTGTGGGAATATTTGAACAATAATAATAAATTAAAACGATCTAACCGGCGGTGAAATTGCGATCCAGACTACCCAATTATTCCGCACAAGTTCCTCTTGCTACTGCCACCAACAACGAAACACGTTTGCGAGAGCAAATATGCTGCTATCGGTATCCCAAATAGTTTAGAGCCGCTTCCGGAAACAGATTTGTAGCCTTCCGCCTTCCAATGTTTTTTTCTCCACATGTTGAATATAAACCACCACAAATAATCTTTTCTTCCAGAACCCAATTTTCACCGCGTAAAATTTCTCTTCTTTTGTTTTTCCAAAAAATGATCTTAGCACGACGATTTTATTCACGAAATCGTTCCTCACAGTTTAATTCTACGACAATATTTCACAGTTCAAATAAAATTAAAAGGGAAAAAGTTTTGAAGTCTTTGGAAAATTTTACGAGAGCAAAAAATTTTCGCGTCTGATTTGTGCCTATGGCTACTACGATCCAAACCGTGAGCTGCGCCATTAATCCTATGTAATCGAAACATTATGTCGTTTTCGATTGAGAACCTAGAAACTAACCCAGGTTAGTTGCTTCAAACGAACGTTTTTAATGAAACTGAGTTGGGTTCTCGCCAAACAGCGGTGGTGTGAGCGAACCCGAAATATATTTCAGGTTGGAACCCAACCCGGTTTTCAGTTCAGTGGCGCATAACCTAGGTTGGAAACTGGCTTCAAACAAACGGTTTGACAGCGGTTAGGTCCGAAACTGAGTTAGTTTCTGCTTCAAGCGAAAACGACATTAGTGTATTCAGAAATGAAATTCAGCTCACCTATCTTCGACTCCTAACCCCGTACATTGGATTAAAAGTTTTGAAGTATAATACTTCTAACGATTCAATGTAGGAGCTCTGTTTCGCAATTTTTGGCTGAAATTTTACCGGATTTTTAACGTAGATATCTGCTTGTACAAAACTTTGTACTGGATGAAAAAATGGATTTGTGTGCTATCTGATTGAGAATATGTACAGCAATTTTATAACTATTTACGTAGAATATTGTACAATTATGTACTGAACATGAAGGAAATTTTTTTTGTAAAAGTAGTTATTATCTGCGCAATGATTAGTCCATACAATTTGGCCAAGCGGGCATGTGTTGCTAAGACTGCCTCAACACTGAGTTGAGATAGGCTGAAAAACTATCAATGAGCAAGCTTCGAGATAACATCGGAAACTATCCAGAGGCAGTACGCCTTCAAAAAGTCATATCAAAGGATCACACAAGGGCATGTGAAGAAAAGCGATGGTTTTCTCATAATTGGCTATAATGAAACACTATATGTTCTAATAAACACCTACTTTCAGGGGTCGGTTGCGAAAGACGAGAATTCGACAGTGATCGACTCCGTCCTAACAGGACTTGCGAGGCATGACAGAAACTGGCCTATCAAATTTTCTCACCATCTTTAATTAAATGGGTTATCAACACCTTCGAACCATACAAATCCCCCGACCCTGGTAATATTCGTCCAATATTTCTACAAAAATCGGTAAAAGTAATTCTTCAGTAAACTCTTCGGGAAAACTTGGGGTCTCAAACCGCGGTTGGCTAACGGATCCTACACGACCATCGTTAGACAACAATTAACTCATTCCTCCATTGTGTAGTTGCCTAGTCTAGTCTACACATATACAGCCAATACATGTAGGGATCTTGAAAAATTGCGTTCGCCTACAATTTTTCTTGTCAATATTATTGTTTGTGGTACATATGGTATGTGACACAAACACTAAAGCGGCCAGGCCAACTGTGCAGCGTAAAAAGTGAAGATGATTCAAAGTTATACGACAATCATATTATTCATTCAGTGAAGAATTTAATCAACGTATTATTTTAAACCTTGAATAAGGAAAAACGTGGATAACCGTACCGACCGTTTCAATTTGATGGGTAGTTGATAAATCGTTGGAAATCACTTTGTTAAGAGGGTTAATGTCACTCGTTTGGTCCTCGGTTCCTGGGATGGGATAGAAGTATTTAACACTGTTTTAATGAGGTCTAGGTTAAAGTGCCTTTACTCGCTCTTATTCCTCCATTGTGTAGTGGCCTAAAGATAAACAAAAAACCGTACAAACTAAACTAACTAACGTTCAGAGGCTAGCCTGCCTCCCTATCACAGACGCTATGAAATCAACACCCACTACAGCAATGGAAGCCAAGCTTCATTTACTTTAATTGCACAAACATGTTAGGGGGCAGGCGAAACTTGGCTCTGAGTGCTAAAGGGTAAAACCGTATTCGATAGAGTTCTGATTATAGTAAAGAAAATGTACGTGAAGATTCAGAAGATAGTAAAAAATGCAGTATTCGTATTAACAGCCTAAAGTGTAGGTATTCTACTTCTCTTCGGTTCACTCTAACATTTCCCACCCATCTTTTCTAAACCGAAAAAGAAGTTTAGAAAAGATGGGTGGGCTGCTGTTAAAACCTCTATAATCGAAAGAAAAAAATCCCCTTATTATTTCAAAAATGCTTAATTGGATATATTTAATATAGGTCACTCATCCAATAGCTGAACTTCATATAATTTTATCTTTAACTTACCGATCAGAAAGACATAAAGAGTACAGTACAGTGAATGCATATTTTGGGAAATGTAATAGTTGCTAACCCAAAGAGCTATAGGCTTCATCAGTCGGGTTATTATTCCTGTGGAAGTTAGTAATCAGTGCTGTTTGCTGTCTCGTGTTATGATTGTATTGTGTGGCAATTTTCCATTCCCCTACCATTCTTTTCCCCTCCTCTTCCAGTAGCAAACAAGGAAATTACGAGACGGCATTCCAAATCACAAATCTCCGATCAACATCGGAACAATTTCTATCGATCCAATTCATTCTGATTCCTGATTTCTGAAGATGGTCGACAACGATTTTTAATATTTATAATTAGCATCATTCTAACTGGAACCAGTCAAATGGGTCTTCTTATCACATGTATATAATTTTTCCGTTGGCTTTTGAAACAAACATTACCATTGATTTATCATCCGCTCTAATTTTCCTGGCTTTCCTAATAGATTCTGTGTCTACATCTCAATCTCAATTATACGGTAAAAGTTCCATCCATTGATGTGCTGCGTGTTCCACTTCGATCCGTAATCATCTATTGGTTATATTGATTCATCCACAGACAATAAAAACCGCTTGAACAGATTACCCAAAACCTTCTCATGTAGCACACTCAGCAATTGATCATAAGGTCGATGGGATTGGCCCAAAAAAGGAACCAACAATCGATAACCTTTCCTTTAATTTCGTTACAATAACGTTGACGGTTCTGATGAATTGTGTGGTAGATATGAGATTATCGAATGGCGTTAAGGGAAGGGCGCGCCGATGTCGAGGTAAACAGCAGCGAAGCCTAACTCAAACAGACAGGAAAGCTCATACACCCGCAACGGCAGGAGCCTTTTTATTATAACAAGGTACATCACCATGCCGACTGTTTACTCCTGAATAAACAACCAGCTGTAGGTTAGAATGTGAAAATGCATAGCTCGCTCGTCGAACCAATTGGAACTTCGTAACAAAGAGCCTTCGGTGGATAGATGGATTACAGACGAGCTTTCCACCATCAACCATGTATGACACATGATTGCTTCTCAAAGCGCGGTCACTGTTGGTGTGAAAAGAGTGTCAGAGTGTTCATCGAGGTCGTTCCGTGTGCACCTAATTATATCCAGATTGTAGTTCAAAGGAGAACGAAACCATGTTGATCATTGTAGTTTCTCGGTGGTAATCAATGGATTTGAATGCAGATTTTACAACGTGATATGGTCGTTGTTTTGAGTATTGAATGTTGATGGAAACGGTATATTGGTGTATTATCGACAAAGTGGAAAATCTCGCGCCAAGTTGCGCAAAAAATGCAAAGGAATTGTTGGTAACTGCAATCTACGAAGCACATGTATATGGGATGTATAGCGCACAATTGAAAATATGTATGTAGGTATCTTCGTCATTGGTATACTCGTCTATTCACGGTGATTTTAATTAATAATGATTATTGTTCCAACAATCTGTGCCTTTCGCACCAGTTGAGTTCGTATACTAGCACGTAGAGGTTTTTCGATGGGATAAAATGGTAAGGTACGGATGTTATGAGCTGTTTTCAGGTTTGTAAAATATAAATCAATAAATCTAATTGGATTCAAACATATAATCAAACCTCAATCCCACTTATTTTATCGAAAGAAGTGATCAAAATTTGTTTGATCGAAAATCAACGAAAATGAAGTAGTAGTTAGTGGAAGTGATGGGTGAGCGTTTAGAGCAACTAAAACAGAAGATGTAAATGGAATGTTGTTAAAAGATAACAAATACTCAGTTTTAATACGAGTGTATAACAGGTACGTGCTGAATGTTAGGTTAGTGACCGTAGTGTAAGTACAAAAGGCCTGGCGCAATGGGTTGCAACACAAGTCAGGAGTTGCCGACCTACAACTCCCAGATAGATAGCAACAACGTTGATCAACGAGACGAGCTTGCGGAAATATTAGACGGGGATGTCGAACAAGGTAAGCGAAGTTAACTAATTTTGATTATCATGAATACTCAAGTTACTTTGTCTGTTACGTTAAGTTACGTCCCGGAAAATGTCCCGTTTTTTCCAAAACGCTTATTTTATTTCAAAATATCCATTCATAACAAAACACGCATAAGGGTCGATTTCTTCACCCTCGCTCAACGTTTAAGCCAGGTTTAGCGCACTGGTAAACTTGGTTTAAAAGTGAAGCGAGGGTAAAAAAATCGACCCTACATGTTTTCGAGTCGTGCTGCTCCATTGTCACAGTGCCTGTTTCAGTTTTTAATGTAAACCAGCCCATGAATCCTTGCGAAAGGTTCAGTCTTACTCAAGTAATGCAAATATCTGATGGGAAACGTACACCTTTAAACACCCAGTCAAGAGGAACTGGGAAATTGTAAGCTATTTTAATTTCAATATTTTGGCGACTTGCCGTCTTCATTTTTTAGCCGTCCTATGCTCCCTTAAATCGCCCCAATGTCCCAAAATGCAAATTTTTTATAGCTCCCGCCTATATGAAAATTGTGAATAATAATTATTTTCAGATTCTCTATGTACATGCATGGGAAATTGTTATTGAACACCAATAGCGTTTTCGTTTTCTCCTGGTGCTACACCGCCTCACAGTGGCGGCTGTTCAAACAAAAGTCGGACAAAACCTCAAATGTTACCTAATTTGGCTGAAAATCACAATTTAAGCTAATTTTGAGGTGCTGAGCTCATTTTTGATGTCAAAAGTCGTAAAATATTAAATGCATTTTTTCATACAGTGTCATTGAACCTTTCTTATAACTATGATCCCGTTTTCATGATAGATTTTCCGTTACTGTTCACCAATGTCAACAATATCATAAAAAATGAAGAACACTACTTAAAAACCATTGCACTATGGTCCTAAAGCTGTATTTAGGAAGACAAAACTGTTTGCGTCTAAACCGTTGGTTTTAGATATATAGTATCTTCGGCAAACTTTCTTAGAACTTTCTTACCGATTTTTTTATATTAGTTGAATTAGGGTGGTTCTTGTGGTTAGGGTGTTCAAAGTATCAACTTCTTAGATATGTAAAATTCAGCTACATAATGTTCTACAAAGTTATAAATCAATCAAATTGAAGCAACTTTCCTGAAGAAACTATGTGGCTATCTCTAATGGTTCATGTGCTACGATTTTTGCAATATTTAAGGTAGGGTGGCTCTTTAAAAATTGGTTTTCTATTAATATCTTTTTATGTGTTAATTTCTCGCTAATACTTTGTTCTATAGGTTTTTAAAACTTTTGTAAATACACATTTTTGCCGAAACAATAAAGTTTCTATCTCTTTTGTTTGCATAGTTACAGGCGATTTTCAAAACAAAAATGTTTTTTTTTCAAAGCTATATATCTTCCAACATTGCAAACGGATTTTCAATCTTTTAATTTCATTTGAAAGATCGAAACTTTTGTAGTTTTTGGTGAAAAAACTGCGAGAGCGTTATTTCTGTAAAATAAATAATTCATTTTTGAAAATGGTGTATTTTTCAACAAAAATCGTTCATAACTTTTCAAATAGACGAGATAATAACTTTGTTACTTCAGCAAAAATCTTCGCCATGCAAAGTTCTAAAAGTGCTGCAAACAAAGTATTTACGATAAATCAATGTATGAAGTGCGAAATGAAAAATAGTGATTCTAAGAGGTCACGTTTTCATCGCTCAATCTCTTATGGTAAAATCAACTAAGAAATAGTCAATGTGTGTTATAATGAAAATCTATTGAATATGTGACACTGTTTGAAAACACAACAATTTACCGCACAACTACATGTTAGCGTGAATTCACAATAGTGTTAATAGCGTACTATAGTAAACTCTAAATAAAAGTTATCTATTACGGGGCCAATAAAGCAAGTACCGTCATCATGCATTATATAGATGCTAGGGAATTATGCTTTATGAGTTATTTTAGCAACCAAAATATATTTCAACCATAGGGTCTGTTGATTAAACTATACAGCTGAATCATATGTTGGTTGTTTTCATGTAACTTTTAAATGTTTCACAATATCGCCTTGATGTCAAAGAGAAAGTTGCAGGAAAGTTTACGGGCCTTTTGAAAAACCTATTATTGTTGATGGAGAAACGCGACTAACTTATGAAAAGGTCGTAATAAAACAAAATAATTGTGTTGTTAAAACAAAAGTTAAAATATCTCGAGAACTACTACATTTTAGAAAATTTTTGTTAAGAGCATTTCGATTTAATATGGCGTTTAGAATCATATTGTACTGCAAATAGTAAGAATTATAAAAAAATGTCAAGAGTTGTTGTTAGGAAAACTTTTTTATTGAAAGCTTCTCCAGGATCCAAATACACTAAAAAAGTTGCTTTTACGTCTTTAAAACGATAAACATTAAATTTTTGACATTTTTTGATGGGGTAACGCGAATAACTTTTAAAAAGAGCATAATTACACGAATTGTTTTTGAAGGAGCAAAATTTCAAATATCTCGAAAACTATCGCATTTTGGAAGATTTTTGTTAAATGCATTTTGATTTTAAATGGTGCTTAGAATTATATTCTGTAATAGAATTACAATTTTGTATGTCTATTGGTATGAAATTTAAAAACATGTGCGAAGTTATTGTTAGGAAAACTTTTTTATCGATTTTTTCTCCATCATGCAATCACATTCAAAATGTTTCTTTTCTCTTTAGGTTTTTGGTAACAAAATATAAAAAATTTAAAAAAATGGGTTTTTTCGCAATTTAAATTTTTATCATAAATTTTTGTTTTTTTGAAAAATTACACATTTTATTCAGTGTATATTTTTTCAGACAGAAGTATTCATTCCCTGTAACTCGTTCTAAGATAGTTTTGCTGTATAAAATACAATAATCGAACAAAAAATTTTTGAAATTCATACACGAAGAAACGTTTACGCCCTTTTGAAAAGTTGCCCTTGAGTCAAAATAATCTTATTACCTGTCGAAAATATTTAGTCTTGCATGACGGTGAAACGTGTAAAGTTTCATTGGAATCTAAGATGGTCGGTCACGATTTTAAAGATTTTCGGACGGATCTTCGTGGAATTCCTCTTTTCTAGCAGAAGAGCAGGCCACTAGACGTATTTCATTCCTACTTCTGCTAGAAAATGCAAAACCAGTGCAATCCACTGCCCCGGTGTTTTTCAATGAAAAACGACATTAGACATCATATAAAATCAATTGTGACCACCGAAGAAGAGTAAACGTTGATTACATATCGTAATCAGCCTCAAACATGCGAACATTGCATAAATCTGTCACCTCCAGATTTGACCTGCGTCGAAAACAAGACTGCATGGGCAAAAGGAAGACATTAACAATAGCTTGTTGGCAGCGAGGAACAATCCGATCAGCTTTGCACAGGTTCTCAAAGCTTTAAAGACCTCTTCTACCCGAGTTTGCGTCAACGAATCGGATGCAAATAAAAGGAAGTGCACGGCGCTCGACTCTGCCAGGAGTAAGGTGGGGTAAAAGTGCGAGTGGGGCAAAAGTGCGCATAGGACTGTTAGAAGCACAGAAGCGCTAGAACCTGGCAACTCTGTATGGATTTAGTGTATCATTAAGTCAACTAATCGCACATATAAGCATGAAAGGTTTGAATATAGTGGCTTGAAATTAAGGTGGAAGGACTATTTTTCGCTGATTTGATATTATTTTTTGAATTTTGGGAATCATAAATTGGCTGTTTGAATAAATCAGGATCTATAAAACTACAGTACCCTAAAAATCTTCAACATATGGTTCGTTGCGAGATATATTTGATTTGATGAAAAAAATTCAGTAATTTTCGTAACAATTGAATAAGTTAAAAAACTGACAGTGGGATAAAAATGCGCATAGCATATCCGCCCCAAATCAAAAGACGCGTATGAAGCTTTTTATATAAAAATTGAACTAATTCTTCCATGCTTTAAAGAAGGGACCAGCATCTTCAATAACTGCGAGCTCACCGGTCAAATCACGACTGATATGAGCGGTTTAGGAACAAAAGCATCAGCATAACTGGTTCCAAGGAAAAATATAGAGTGCCGACAGCTCAGAGTAATTAAAAAAGAACCAAAAAAAACTATGAATATGTAAATAAAGATGTATTTCCAATATAAAACGCATATTCGCAAGAATTCTTGCAGTGATCTACCCAACTATGACAAATAATGATGTTACCAGGGGTGACAATTTGAACATTGTCTAAAAGATGAAACATCCAAGTTTTTTCAACATAAAGGAAAACTGAACAACATCAACCGAGGCAGAGGGAGGTGTACTTTTTAGTTATGAAGGAAGAGTAAGAGGGGATGGATATCCTAAAATTGATTAGTTTAATTTATGGGCGGAAATAAATCGGCTATTTAAGCTGTGCGCCCCGTGCTATGCGCACTCTTGCCCCGACCATGGGGCAAAACTGCGCATTTGAGTATTCATAAGAAAATAACTATTTCTCGGATTACAAGCAAAACCAAGAGATATCTAGTATTACGTTTTGAAGATGTGTGATGAGAGTATTAATTTGTAATCATGCCGATTTTCTAGTGCTTTTCTACCTATAGTTATTTTACGAAAACTGTTAGGTGCGCACTTTTGCCTCACCTTACTCTACAGCATCTTCTAACCCAGCAGCCACCGAAGCCTCTTCGTCAAAGCTCTTCACAACTGCTCCGGGACTCATAAGTGGGGAAATGGAAGGGGTGGAATAACACGAAATCGACGAAATCCCTATCAGAGTGAAGTAAACATATCGGAAGCAGAGCCATCATGTACTACAGACTAGAAAAACTCTAGTAAGAGAACTGCGGAAAGAAAAACAGCATTTTTGGCAACGTATGCCCCGGTATTGTATGGCAACACGTCCAATGTTATAAGGATAGGCAATGTTCGATTGGATTCGTTTTTTGACAGCTAAACGCGAATCCAATCGATCCAAAATGGAGTCACCGCAGTTCTCATTCTAGAGTTTTTCTACTACAGACCAACCCGATAAAAAAAACTGGACACATAGTCCAATTTATGACCCAATCTTCACTGTCAATAATTCCGTCCACTCAAGTATGTCAAAGGCGCCTCTTGATGCAAATCCTATCCCTGATGTGGAAGTCTCTGAATGCAAAAGTAACGATCCTTCAACTGAAAACATCTCGTTTCAACCGGCGAGACGATCAACTCGTATAAAAAAACGAAAACTCTAACCTTTCCTTAAAATGTTTCAATGTTCTTACTAACGTTGATTGCTCGAAGAGAGGTACCGCGATTGCGTTAAACGTACAGCGTAGCTTAGATTGTAGAATTATGACTGTGAGAGTAGGCGATTCTGTCACTATTTGCAATATTTATGCACTATCAGGTACACAATACTCCGCAGCACGCGCAACTCTTTCGAAAATCGTTACTCTTTTACATACAAAACTCTGCAGAGCATCTTCTGAAGGGTGGGGGGAATTTTAACTGCGTTGTTTCCGCCAAAGATGCAACTGGTACAAGAAATATCCGCCTCATTCTCAAGATTGGTCATAAGTGGAAATCTAAGTGCTGAGTTTCCGATAAAATGTCCAGTTCGTCTGGGCGATCCGTCCAACATGCATTTTTGCGTTTTATACATATACTCGCTGCTCGAAAATCTTCGATCCATATGCTCAGATCCTTTTAAGTTAGTGGTGGGATATGCGGACGATTATCATAGTCACGAACGGTGCAAAATTAGAAGAAATCAAACGTATTTTTGATGATTTCGGTCGGTGTTCAGGAGTTGTTCTAAATCTAAACAAAATCACATGTGTAGTTTTGGGACAGCAATGCGAAGCATTAAACTCTGGATGGAATAAAAATAAGGATTCAGTAAAAAAATTGGGTATCACATTTTTCAATTCTCTCAAGCAGACAATTGATTTTAATTGGGATGACCTTTTCAGGAAAATATTAAGATTAATGTGGATGTTTAGGTCGAGAATACTCAGCATCTTCCAGAACGTGGCAGCGTTCAATACTTATATAACCTCAAGATCGTGGTTTATGTCATCGATTATTAATATCCCGAACGCTCAAATAGCTCGGATGACTTCACAGCTGGGGCGATTCATTTGGGGTAGATATCCTACCAGAGTGGGAATAGAACAGCGTGCACTTCCATTTGACAAAGTGGAGTTGAACTTGCATCTTCCTTTCCAAACGTGTAGAGCTCTCTTAGTAAATAGGTATATACATCGCAGAGATTACACTCCTTTGCGTTGCCTCTCTCAGATCGAATGTAGAATCCTCCGAACATAAATGGCATCCCCTCGATCTATTCATGCCTTAAGATAATTGCTAAAGCACTTCCTTGCACACCTGTACAAAAGACGCGAATGCACGTGCGGCGTAAAACCTCTTTAATAAAACAAACCAACCAACCAATACCTGCAAAATACCTCGATAACTGCTCTTCTGTAGTTTTACAAAAGTAGAATAAAAACACAAAAGATCAACAAAAAAAGTTGGACAAAAGTTTGGAAAAATCTACAAAACAAAATCCTGTCCTCGGCAAAAAAATCTACATCATACTTATTACCCTAATAAAAAAATTGCCCATATAATGCAACGATTCTACATATTGTTTGGATGATACCCAGAACAGGTCGTTAGGCTCTTGAATCATACGATGTTTATTAGGCTAATCAACCAGAAACTTCAAAACGAATCTCTATTGTATAGACAAAATCGCGTAAATAATGACAGATGGCAACACTGTCCCACTATAGAAGAAGATCTAGAGCATACATTTAGCGTATGTTGGGAAATGAAATATCTTTGGAATCATGTTCGGATAAAATTGGAGAATGTTCTGAACCATAGAATACTTACAAATATATTGTTACTCCTTATAAATATAATTCCAAAGATAAAAAGCAGGGCTCTAAAAATAGTTATAAACTATGTAAATTTTATATTAGATGTTAGTAACACTCTGTCAATAGCTTCACTGTAGTTTTTATTAACCTGTAATTGCTCTTTGTTAAAAAGATATTATTGAACTAATCAGATCGAAATAACAATATTTATAAAAAAGGGTGTCCCACATCAAATTGAATACTGGAAAAACGCTTTAGAAAATAACCCATTGGGTTATTTCTCCAGAAAATTTGGGTAGAAGTAGTTTAGAGTGTATTGTTTACACCGTATTTTTATCGTTGTCAGTTTTTCGAAAATTGGAAAAAATGGCGTCACCCGAAAAGCAATGTGGCGAATTGATTTTTCGCAAGCACCTGGGAAATCTTCAACTTTCTCATTGGGACATCGGAAACCAACTCGGATTCGTTCAGTTAACGGTAAGTCGTGTGATTAAACGTTACTACCAAACTCTGAGAATCTAACGGAAGGAGAAATGCGATCAGAATGGATATTCTATTAGTGATCAGGATCACAAGTGTGTAGTGAAAGCGTTTGAGTGGAATGCTTCGGTCAGGGATGTGGCCAAAAAATTGAATCTGTCTAAATCTTTCGTTCAGAGAGCAAAGGACCGGGAGGAAGCACAAACGTACAAAGTGCAGAAGGCTTCAAATTGTGGGGAATGGCAAAACAGGGTGGGAAAGTCGCGGGCCTGGTAACTGTGCATCCAGATGCTGACAAAGCCTTATTGGCTCATCGTGGATGATGAGACTTACGTCAAGGCGAATTTTCGGAAGCCTCCGGGGTCGGTCCAGCGATGTCTGAAAAAAATGAGTGACATTATTTGACACATCCCAAAAACAATTTTGCTGAAAAATGGCTTGTACACTTAATTCAGTTCGGTAATTTCCGCACAGCTGAACAATCGGTAAATTTTTTCAACTGATAGCCAAAAAATGGCCAAAAAATTGAATCTGTCTAAATCTTTCGTTCAGAGAGCAAAGGACCGGGAGGAAGCACAAACGTACAAAGTGCAGAAGGCTTCAAATTGTGGGGAATGGCAAAACAGGGTGGGAAAGTCGCGGGCCTGGTAACTGTGCATCCAGATGCTGACAAAGCCTTATTGGCTCATCGTGGATGATGAGACTTACGTCAAGGCGAATTTTCGGAAGCCTCCGGGGTCGGTCCAGCGATGTCTGAAAAAAATGAGTGACATTATTTGACACATCCCAAAAACAATTTTGCTGAAAAATGGCTTGTACACTTAATTCAGTTCGGTAATTTCCGCACAGCTGAACAATCGGTAAATTTTTTCAACTGATAGCTCAGCAAAGTGGCGTTAACTTACTGATTTTCAGCGATATATTTACCTAGTTTGTTCAAAACAAACGTCACTTCTACTGAGATCTCAGTAAAAGCTTTGTTCGCTGAGTGCTCGGCTGCGCAAAACTCGGTAAAAGTAACGAAAAAAGCTGGGATTCGGTAGAACAAGATTGAGTGTGTGGTTCTTGTTCAGCTTATTCTCTCGTATCAAAGGCTTGTTCAGCGTTCGTTGTTACATGTACACATACACATGGACATTTTCCGATCAGGACCAACTGAGTCGAATGGTATATAAGACCCAGGTCTACGAGCCCCGGTTGAGAGCTCGGTTTGCGGCGGAATAAACACAACAATGAATCTTTTGCAAATTCTACAATATTGTAATCCCTTAAGTCATGTCACAACGATTTAAAAAAAACTCAATATTCAATAAAGAGCAAAAATATGCGATCTTTGAAAAATGCCTAATATTTGTACAATTGGAAGGTAAGGGTTTTGGCAAGAAAAAAAAATTTGCGAATTTTTTTAGAACTTTGGGTGAAGTGAATTGACGAAAACCAACTAACCCCTACGTTGAGTTTTTGTGAGATTTTTTCAATTAAGAGGGTTTTTTACTTGACACAAAAATTGCTATTTTTCAACAAAAATTCCGCCATTTTATGAGTAAAAACCCCCTTAATCAAAAAATTATTTCGAGAACTCAACGTAGGGGTTAGGTATTTTTTACGTAGAATGTGTATGCAAAATTTGAAGGAAATCGGGTAAGTAGTTTTTGAATGGCACTTAACACCGCAAATCGTGTTTTTTCCAGAGTTGTTCCACAAAAATCTTCGTCGCCGAGTCGTATGTCGATATTTTTGCACGAAAAATTCTCAGTATGTTACTGAAATCATACATTATAATACATAAAAGTTTTGGTCATTTTGCTTCACCCAAAGCTCTAAAAAAATTCGCAAAAAAGGGATTTTTTTCCTGCTGAAACCCTTAACAACCCCCCTCCCCCCCTAAAGTATATATTTACATATTTTGTGTGTCCTATGATTGGGCCCACCTTTATGAAAGACAAACTATCCTGAACCGCGCGGTCGTTCTCTTGTTGGATAAAAAAGCTTGGAGTGCGCAGCCGCGATTGTCGCGTGTTGCTTGAGCATATTCGTATCAGAGCGGCTATCTCACTCACTCGATTTGCCGGCAACGTACACAAATTTGCCCGTGATTGGGGTTCTATCACATTTCATGATTCACCGGTAGTTTGATTACTTTTTTTAAGTGAACAAAAGTGTTCTGGTCATAATTTAACTGAAGTATCACAACGGTAAAAATCTTCCTACTTCGGCTGCATGGAAATAATTTTTCACATGCACTAAGACCAAACGAAACAGGCAATTGATTAAACGAACATCCCCAGCGACTAGACGATACATAATTATCTTCGCTTGCCCGTCTGCTCAACTGTACTCGTGTTTGTAGTCGACGCTAGAGTGTTCAACTGTTCAGCCGGAATACGGTGCTAGTGGTTCAGGAAAATTGTTCGTTTTGAAAATGGCATTCAGTAACAAGTAAGTGGAAGAAAATTTGCTTTTCATAATTAGGTCATGATTATCAGTACGATTTGAATAGATTTTTTTGCGCCTGGTAGTGAAAATCTAGAAATTTATTAACCAGTTGGTAGTAGAAAAACGGTAAAATTTCTCTCTACCCACTTCGGTTTGGGTAAATCACGGTGGGTGTGACTTGAACCAATTTGTTGTCTCATAGACTCATAAAGATGATGCGATAAGATTATTATGACACACAGCCACGACAATTTTCATTAGTGAGAAAAGGTCAGTTCTTGAGTTGACAATGGAATTATGTGGCGAGAGTAGAACACAGTTATTGCAGTAAATTCATGGGTCATTGGATTCGTGGGAAGAATGGCAAATTTATCGATTACAAGCACTATAGCATGTGTGTAGACGATGAGGGGCTGTTGGGAAGCTATTATGTTGGCGAAAAAAAAACAGTTGAACCAGAAAAACTTTTCCAGCTAATTTCGTGATGATAGTTCTTATGGTGACCTCATTTCTACTTAGCCTTCACACATTTGATTCGCCAGGTCATAAATCAACACTTGTGGACTCATAACACTTTCATCCTGATACTCAGTATCGTCCCAGTATGTTACATGTAGTTACCGTGCTGGTCCCATATACTGATCTGTCGTTATGAGCAACGATAGTAAAGTTCATTGAGATGTCGTTTCGCATCATCTCAAACTAGTTCAATCACTGCTTCTGTGATGTCATGTATGTAATTTAGATACAAAAAAAACTGTGGCAGACTGGTGAATCGGTGCTGAACGGTACAATACACCGCGAAGAATGACGATTTCTGTTTTCTTTCTCGCCCAATTTCCTTTCGCATTGGTAAACAATCTGTTTTCGGTTTGTAAATATAAACATAGCAGTTTGCTCGTTCACATACAAGCAAGGGTAATGTCGCATGGTGCCAGCTTACAGCTACACTCGAATTAGAGGAAAATTAGTACGCGGCGTCGGTACCTATTTTCGAATAAATATCCCGCCGGAGACTCGTAGTTGGTTTCAAATGAGATTTGATCGTTGCAGTGTAGCATTGCATTCGTATCACTTCACAAATGCGAGATCTACATTTCAAAAGTGCGATGTCTCCGCTCTTCACTAAGTAGTGTTAATAGAATGATTAAATAATGATACATGGCAAAAGAGGATGTTTTTACGTCTGGGTAAATTGCGTGGGTTAATCAGCCTGGTCTCTGATGCTAATAATGTATGGTATATTCAGAACTGTTCGCCAGTATTTTGGAATAACAATCGCTTCTGCATCGACCAGGAATAATAATTGGTGCCAGTACGATCGGAGCACATTCTGCAATTGTTAGGCTCGAAACGAAACTGAGTCAAGTGCTAACTCTAGCAGTTGTTAGAACCTGATCCAGTTTTGGAATCTAGCAAAACAGGGATAGCAATCGGTTTCAAAGGCGCAGTCGAAAAAGAGACATGTTCTGCATCGGAATGTTTATACACTCAAGTTTTTTTTTACGCGGTTTTTTTTTGCGCGGTATTTTTTTACGCGGTTTTTTTTACGCGGATTTTGAAATTTACGCGGTTTTCATTTACGCGGATTTTGAAATTTACGCGGTTTTCATTTACGCGGATTTTGAAATTTACGCGGTTTTCATTTACGCGGTTTTTGAAATTTACGCGGTTTTCATTTACGCGGATTTTGGAATTTACGCGGTATCCATCAATGAGGTTCCCTTTATCGCGGATTCTTAAATTTAAGTGGTCTTCATTTACGCGGATTTTGAAATTTACGCGGTTTTCATTTACGCGGATTTTGAAATTTACGCGGTTTTCATTTACGCGGATTTTGAAATTTACGCGGTTTTCATTTACGCGGATTTTGAAATTTACGCGGTTTTCATTTACGCGGATTTTGAAATTTACGCGGTTTTCTTTTACGCGGTTTTCATTTACGCGGCTCGTATCCCCCGCGTAAAAAAAAACCTGAGTGTAGTTTGAACGCTATTTACCCACTGCTGCATGCTCAGTATTAGAACCCCATAAACCAATTGAACTTTATTTTCCTAGCGACGGTAGTGAATACTGTGAGCAACGGAATTGAATCAGTATATTTAATACTTCTCTAAATATGTTGGTAAGTAGAGACGAGCGTTCGTTCATTTAACTTATATAGATATTAAAAAAATCTGTACCTATCTATGTGTCTGTTCATATGCGATTGGAGTTGTTTTCACTAAAAGACTTTCTCCATTATCTGAGGTATTTGAAGGTGCGTGTCGCTGCAGCCGCAACCATTGTTTAGTCAAAAAAGGGTATACGAACATTCTCATAAAAATAGTCAAAGCGTCGATAGCCAATTTTGGCTGGATCGCCAATTATAATTGAACGAGTCGATCAAAGGCATTAGCATAATATTACGCAAAGAGTGACAGAAATATTGAAGAGTGTTCTGCACTCCCGGAAGATTGCAGAACGATTTGCAGGTGCTACAATAGCAGGAATAAAACTTCCAACTCCCGGAGGAATTCAGATTTTTTTTATTTGAACAGTGAACGGATATATCAACATCCCCGAAGAAATATTGAAATAACAGAACGACAATACCGTCGAAAAGATATTGTCATTCAAATACGGCTTGAACTATAGCTCCACCACAATAGGTTAGGAACAATAGCATATCCTTGAGTGTCAGCTCGCTGTACATAGGTTCATTTATGTATGGAGACTCAAAAATCCTGATAAGCAATTGCATTATTGCAGGGCAGTTACATGATATGTAGTTCCGTAATCGGATTCACAAAGATCACATGAATAATACTCAGCACGCTGAATAGTACTCATGTGATAATTAAGTTTACAACGTCCAGTCAGTGCACTGACTAGAACACTGCAATTGTGCTTGGAAAAATGTAGCAAATTTTTTGGCATTATCTTACATCCGGCAGAAAAGTCTTTGTTTGAACGCAAGTTTGGTTAGTTGAACGATCTATTATCTAATTTAGAGTAGCAGTAGTTGTTGTCGAGAACGCATTAGTCATCGCTATCAAGACCATTCTCTCAAGATGGTTTAACTTTGATTAAGTTGTCATAACTTCTCCCTTCTAGCACCAAAAAAGATCTAACAATTGTTATGTAGATCCACTGAATGTATTTGGGTTTCAGTCTCCAAGATTTGCCGAAAGCTCGTCTACATTGGCCACGGCCTTGCAAGCTTTCTTGATCCCGAAAGCGATGTTAGCTGTCCAATTAACCTATGAGTCAAGAATTACCCCAACATACTTCAGACCTTCCAAATGCGCATAAAAATCACTTCACTATGAGAATCGAAGTGCACATCTGTATGCTTTACGAACCAACTTAAAGGCCCCCGACCCGCTCCAGCGCCTGTGATTCCAAGCTTTTCTACATAACTTTTTGAGTCGAACAACTTCTGTTCACTAAAATAAACTGAGTTTATTTTATGCATGACCTCATCCAAGTCACGTGGAGATTCAATCGTCGGAAGATACCCCTGAAACCTAGTCGCCAGATACCCCTGAAACCTAGTCGTTGATTTGGAATAACGATATGTGACGATATCTAGCAAGACGTTTACATGATCAAAAACGATGTATTTATGATCAGATAACAACGGTTCGAGCTCGTTTGGTACTAGTCAGTTTGCCAGTTGTCAGTTTGTCACTGTCGATTATAAGTGGATACCCATTTCTGCCACAGTATGATACAACCCTTTTGAAATCATCAGAAGATGATGGTTCTTTATGCGGCAAATATGCCGAACAATAGACGTATTTCTTGTTTATGTTGTCAACAGTCATATTTACCGTGACAGCACAAATATCGCGAGTTATGAGGTCGGGTATAAGACATTGACGCATGTATTCGGAAGTATACATGCACGAGGCATTTCACGTGGATTTGTCATACCATTTTTGTATAAAGCTGCGAAAACGGGGTTAAATAGCTATCTAACATATAAGTTTCCTTTATGGAAATGCGGTTCTTCAACTAAAGCTATAGAAGCTTATCCTTCCTGCACAAGGGGAGATAGATTCATAGTTGCTGTACGTTTATGCTAAAAATTAATGTACGCTCCTCTAACCACACTCGATCACAGCACTACTTATTTCATCAACAGCACTTGTTGTACAGCAACTATAAGATACCAAACACGTTGGCTTACAACCGCCTATAGCGAACCCCGAAATGTGTATAAATGCTATGACCATCATTTGAATTCTACAATTTACGAAGAAACAAACGTCCACTGTGTCAGAGATGCGCGCAACAAAGCAAGGGTAGGACTCACGACGGCCCGTGCGTGACTGGCATATTTTAGCCAGCCATTCAGTCCTCGGCACGGAGGAACACTTTGACCTGAGGACTCCTATTTTCAGTCGCCTCTTACGACGTGGAAGCAGGAACCTAGATCAATTCCATATCAACTTTTGAATAGGACTAATAAGATTTGTAAACAAACTTTTATTTTGTAGATTTCTCTTAATTTGTTATAATGTCAACACAGAAAACATTTGAAATTGATTCTTCCAAGGGTTAAGATGTAATCTTATGTGTATTTTTCATGAATTTCAGCAGCAGAATAATGAGCGAAATAAGCTGTTTACAAAAATCTCCTTACCCGTTTTGAAGAATTAATATTGAATAATTAGTTGAGAAACTTCAACCCACCGGGTTCCACACGGTCCCTAGGCTGCTTTTGCCCGGAGATAGATAATAGATTGTTATCAACCTCCTAGTGGACTCCAGCCATATCAACAAAGGGAGCCCAAACATTCTTATAAAAATGGTCAGAGCGCCGATAGCCATTTTTGGCTGGATCGCCAATTATAATTGAACGCGTCGATCAAAGGCATTTGTATAACGTTACACAAAGAGTGACCGAAAGATTGAAGCCGAAATAAGTTAACAAATCGAACATAATCAGAATAGGGTGACAATACGTCCTGGTTTTCCCGGACATGCCCTGGTTTTCAAATGACTGTCCTGTTTTACTTGAAAATGTTTAATTTGTCTTGGTTTTTTGCCTCTAAGAATAACTTTATTTGCATTGAGTCTTTGCTTTATTCGCTCTGGTCCAGGACGCAGTTGGGGGTTCCATGAGAAACCGGCTGTCCACAAAATATGACTATCGATTTTCTCTGGCAATTGCAAAAAATTGAAAAACAAATTTTCAAAAGGACGAATACGTTTTGCGTGTATTACGTTCAAAAACTGTTTGTTCGTTTACCTATTTTATACACTGAAAATGTAAATTCGTAAATATAATGAAATTGATCGTGCAATGTACTAGTTCTTTCGTCGTTTTCTGCAACGAAGGTATTTTCGTGCATTGTAAATAGCAAGTTTCGTTCATTTCATGAACTGAAGAGCGGCCGCTCAGTGAATGAAAGTTTTCGTAAATTTTACATATTTAGTGTACATTGCACGAATGTTATCGTTCATAACAATATAATTTTTCGTAAATAAAACGAAATGATTCGTTTATTTTAATAAATGTTTGTAGATATTACGAACGATTTCGTTGGTCTCACGAATTCATTTCGATCATTTTAGAAAAGTTTTCGTATTTAATAGCATATTAGCTTGACATTGCTCCGGCAGAATATGGAACTAGCTCGGTTGCTTTGTGAATTATCCCGGAAGAGAGAAAAACACCAACTTATTCATACAAAACCAACGAACAGTTCGCGATGGCTCAACTGACTCCGACCGAATCCACATTCTGGATCAACTGGAAGCGCAAGAGGTTCAGGAAATCTTCCTGAAACCGGCGGACACGGATTCTATTACAAAATAGTCAGCCCGAGATCGTTGTGAGGATCAACAATTATCTGACGTATAGCAACAAGGACACCACATTCTACCTCTATTGAAGCTCTTTTGACGTTAACGGGTTGACGAATGGTGCTCGTAAATATTATAGACTTTCGCATATAGCAGCGAACAATTAGTTTTCCTAATTAAGCCGCATCGTAATAACCTAACAAAAGTAGTCTCGTGGTATTTACGCAAAACTCATAATAAAAAATAAAAGTGTTTCAATAGAACTACGAATGATTCATCATATAAACGAAAAATTCGTATATTTTATTAGAATTGTCTGTGCGAAACTAATTCGTAGCGATTTACGAATATATTTATCAGCGTACAGTAAAACTATCTGAGAATGAGTCACAGGGAATGAATACTTCTGCACGAAAAAATGTACACTGGAAAAAATGTTGTGTCATTTTTCGCAAAAACAAAAAGTTATGTTAAAAATTTAAATTGCGACTAAACCCTTTTTATGCAATATAAATGGACTAAACCGTTTTGCGCGTTAAGGGCACAAGACCAAATATAAATTAAGCTTTGCTTTTTTGTGTTTCGAATTCATCTCGTCAGTAACTAGCACCATCTGGGTGTCTAGTTAGACGATGTATCTAAACTAGTACCCAAATTAGCACTAGTTAGACACAAAAAATTCCAAACAGTTCACACGACATATGTGAACGCCTAAAGCCACATGTCCCGAGTGATGTCCCAGGAAGCAAATATAGCTCTGGTTTGCTGCTCGTCAGCTAGCACCATCTGGGTGTCTAACTAGACACCCAGATGGTGCTAGCTACTGACGAGATGAATTCAAAACACAAAAAAGCAAAACTTAATTTATATTAGGTCTTATGCCCTTAACACGCAAAACGGTTTAGTCTAATTATATTGCATAGTACCAGGCGTTTGGTTTCATGAACCAAAAAACAAGAGTTCGTCTTCACTTTCTCGTCAGTAAACCAGAGCTATATTTGCTTCCCGGGACATCACTCGGGACATGTGGCTTTAGGCGTTCACATATGTCGTGTGAACTGTTTGGATTTTTTTGTGTCTAACTAGTGCTAATTTGGGTACACTCAGGTTTTTTTTACGCGGGGGATACGAGCCGCGTAAATGAAAACCGCGTAAATGAAAACCGCGTAAATTTCAAAATCCGCGTAAATGAAAACCGCGTAAATTTCAAAATCCGCGTAAATGAAAACCGCGTAAATTTCAAAATCCGCGTAAATGAAAACCGCGTAAATTTCATAATCCGCGTAAATGAAGACCACTTAAATTTAAGAATCCGCGATAAAGGGGACCTCATTGATGTATACCGCGTAAATTCCAAAATCCGCGTAAATGAAAACCGCGTAAATTTCAAAAACCGCGTAAATGAAAACCGCGTAAATTTCAAAATCCGCGTAAATGAAAACCGCGTAAATTTCAAAATCCGCGTAAATGAAAACCGCGTAAATTTCAAAATCCGCGTAAAAAAAACCGCGTAAAAAAATACCGCGCAAAAAAAAACCGCGTAAAAAAAAACTTGAGTGTACTAGTTTAGATACATCGTCTAACTAGACACCCAGATGGTGCTAGTTACTGACGAGATGAATTCGAAACACAAAAAAGCAAAACTTAATCCCTTTTTTATATTTTGTCAGCAAAAATTTGAAGAGAAAAGAAACATTTTGAACATTTTTGAAGAACTTATCAGTAAAAATGTTTTTTTTTCATCGATAACATTAAACATGTTTTAAATTTCATACTATATGATAGACAAAACTGTAATTTCATTACAGAATATGATTCTAAGTATCATTTCAAATCAAAATGTATTAACAAAAATCTTCCAATATGCGATAGTTCTCGAGATATTCGAAATTTTGGTTCAATGAATACAATTAATTCGTGACATGGGTAAGCTGAAGATAATCGTTGAGGGTCTCTTCCCGAAGTACGATCTAATTACTTGTCCACCGACACCGTACGACGAAAAAGTAGAAGCAAACACGCACGATCGGCAAGTGACTAACGATGAGCTAGCAAAAGCATCGAAGCTGCGATCCTAGCATATCCGGACATGTTCATAATGGCGTAGCAGAAGTGTCTAGATGAAGGCAACTTCCCCGAAATGTGGAAGGTACAGAAGCTGTTGACCAAGATGCAGTTCGGATTCCGCAAAGGAGCCTCGACTGTGGATGCAATTCGGACAATGCTCGAGAGTGCGGAGAACGGAGGCGATGAGGGGATCGATACAGTTTTGTGACCGCAACGGATATGAAGAATGCATTTAAAAGCGTCAACTGGGAATTATTTATGACAAATCCTGAAGAACTACTTCCAGAGCAGAGACGAACGAAGGGCAGAAGTCAACGCGAGTGATGGCGGGTGTTCCTCAGGGCTCCATTCTCGGTCCAACTTTTTAGACCGGGATGTGCGATAGGGTCTTGATGCTGCGGCTGCCCAGAAAAGTGAAAATAGTGGTTTTCACGGACGACGTGTCACTAACGGTGATGGATGACACTTAAAGAAATGGAGATGTCTATGGCAGAGACAATAGACGCGAATGAGAACTGGATGAACGGATTCAAGCTGTAGATAGCTCAGCACAAGACGGGGGTATTGTTTGTCAGCAACTGTAAAGCGGTTCAGTGGATGCAGATCGACATCAGAAGGCAAGTGAATGCATCGAAGCGTGCACTGTAGCAATTGGGAGTGCTAATCAACGACGGGTTGAGCTTCAACAACCACGCCGACTACGCCTTCAAAAAATCGACGAAGGCAACGAACACAATAGCGAGGACCATGCCAAACATTGGCGGCCCCAGAAGCAACATGAGACGTCTGCTATCTAGTGTTTCGTCATCGATACTGCGATATGGGGTTCCAGCATAAGGTGCGGCGATGAAAACCAAGCCGATTCGTGAAAAGCTGAACAGGACGATCGGGCAGTATCTTCATCGGTTCGGACACACAGCTTCACCATTGTGTCCAGAGTGTGAGAACGTCGAGGAGATACCGTAGCATGTGGTCTTCGAATGTCCATTACAGAATATGATTCTAATTATCATTACAGTGGGACAACACGGAGAAAGGAAGGTGAACGCACCGACTCATCCCAAATGTGTCTGCTTGGGTACATAGGGAGCATGGAGAGGTGAACATCCATTTAACGCAGTTTTTGTCCGGGCACGGATGCTTCCGGAAGGATCTGCATCGGCTTGGACACGTTTCGTCACCTCTTTGCCCGGGGTGTGTGAACGTGCAAGAGACACCGGAAAACGTGGTCTTTGAATACCCTAGGTTCGAAGAAGTCCGAAAGGTAATGTCTGGTGTGACTGTGGACAATATCGTCAAAGAAATGTGCCATCACGAGCATATCTCCTCTGTTAACGCTGTCAACAGTGTGGTTACGAGAATACTCTCCGAGCTGCAGAGGAAGTGGCGAAGAGACCAACAAAGTAGCGCCGTTGGCTAGAACGCCGCCTTGAAGCCACAAGTCGGGCTGCGGGAGAAATTCCGCCGCCGGGAACTCTCCGACGGTGTAGACGGGGTCCACCGTCAGGACCAGTGAACCGGGAGCTACGCTCCACCCTGAATCGCTGGATGGACCTCAGCACCTACTGGCTGGCCCATTAGGTAGCCTAGATCCACCGCCGGGGACTAGTCCGAGTAGGCGAAGCGAAGAACATCGGAATCGACTCACGGAAACGAACATCGGTATCGAGAGCAATCTACCACCGGGGAATGCGCGGTAGGGTAGATTCGCCGCCGTGGACTACCCGGCAGAAGCGTGACGAAAATGGGTGCTAATTGGCTCACAAAATAAATACCGAGAGAAATTCCGTTGTCGGGAAACTCTCAGTCGGAGTAGGATAATATCCGAGCTGATCTCACTAAAGCTGGGAGCTAAAAGCTCAAAGGTCGAGCCATTTCGTGAACCAATTGAGGCTCCGAGATAGAGCAGAAGAAAGAGATGCGACGAAAAAACAACGTACCCCCATGAAGCAGTACATTGATGTAGTTCTGTAGAGAACAAGGGCTAAAAAGAGTTAGGAGTGCTTTTAGTGGTGAGGCACGAACGTGAGTCCCACACAGTACCAATACACTATAAGTCAGGCTTTTGAAGTTTTTTAAACCTTACTATTAAAACGCACATACAGACTTTTTCCGATCTCGATGAACTGAGTCGAACGTTATAAGAGACTCGGCCCTGCGGGCCTCGGTTAAAAAGTCGGAATTCCAACCAATTGCATAACCTTTCTATATGAGTAAGGCAAAATCGGAAGAACCCAGTTTAAAATGGATTGTTGGTATCGCTGTACAGGAGGAGAAGTGATTAAACGTTAGTAGCATTCATTGTACTGAAGAAGTTACTTTATATTTGCACGAATCAGTTGGAAAAATGTCCCCCAATTTTGACTTAATTTTCGAATTATGAATAACGCAAAAACATTCTAAAATGACGCGGAAATTTGATAGCACCCTCCAGGAAGAGCCATCAATATGGTGCACCTGAAAGACCTATTGGGATGTTATATATGTACCGCATGCAACTTTATGCCAAAAACTTCATTCAGCGTTCGTTAGTCGAATGAAAAGCATGTGGATGCATGGTCAAACGGTGCGATAAGCATACGGCAATCAGAACTTGCGTAGCTCATATATTGTTGCGCATATTATTTTAGCCTTATTCGGCATAATGGCGATTTGAATTTTCATTAACAATAGCAAAATCAGTTATTAGATTTAATCCAAATTACATTCGTTAATACAACAATTATAACATTTTGTCAAAATATTTTAGGTTGTAATATTTTAAAGCAACTGAAAATTTTGAATATTTCCAAGTAACAAGACACGATTTGTTTAGCCTATTAATAAAAGATTCAGGTGGACTATACAGGAGAACTTCTAATAAAAACCAAAACCATTACCAGTTGGAAGATGTATAGGCAATATTTATTTGGTTGAAGAATAGCGCAAAATGTCGCGTGAATTTGGTGCGTTTTTATTTTTTCATCTTCCGTGACAACCTTGAATATGTTTTAGAACCTAAAAATGATATGCCAACGAAATAGAAGGTTCCAATAGCTTGTAAATTTCAAGAAGTATACCCCAATTAAATTTGCAAAGTACGTTAGAATGGCAATCTTTCTGATAATCATGCTGAAAACACTGTATTCTAATCGTTGTAGATGCTTTAAATGCGATAACTAATCATTCAAACACCACTATTTCAGCAGAATGACATCGTTGCTGTTCCTAGTCCTGCTCGTCATCATATCGCTAATTGACTACACAGCCGGAGAAACGTACGAATGCGGCATCGAAAATTATGGCCCCGAAAACCATCAGTATTGCGTGTTCCGAAATGTCAACTATTCTAAAAATACTACGAGCATTACATTCAAAGCTCCAACCATCAAACAACAACGAGTAGTCTTCGAGAACTCTGATATGGAATACTTACCGAAAGAATTTTTGGAAAAATTTGGCAATGATCTGAAGGTGCTTAATGTTTCCGGTTGCAAGTTAAGGTCCGTCGTAATAACCAGAGCACTTGAGGAGCTGTACGCCATTGATAACTTCATAGAGCAAGTGATTGTGCATCAGAATGCGCAGAGTTCGCCAATGAAAGAAATTTATCTACAGTCGAATCGGTTGAAGGATATTTCAAACATCACTAAGAGCTGCAAGAATATAAGAATTTTAGATCTCAGTCGGAATCAAGAACTGGCACCTGAAAGTAAGTTTGATCTGTCGATGTTTGAAGGATTCATGCAGTTGGAGTACCTTCTACTGGCTGATATTGGAGCGTTCTATTTAGACTACAGTAAAAAAGTCAACATACCTTCACTAACTTTGCTGGACTTGTCTATGAACAATCTGCTGTCAAGTGATCTTCGTTTAGATTATCTCTCCAGTTTGGAAAAACTAGAAATGCTGAGATTGAATGACAATAATATGGCTCAATTGGATTATACACTCCTCGTGGAAATGAAATCATTAAAGCAAGTGTTCCTCGAAGGTAATTCATTCGATTGCAATTATCAGCGGATAATGATCAAGTTCCTAAACGAAAACAACATTCAAACTCCGGTCGCTCGACCAGCCAGAAACTGCCCAGCTGGGTTCAAGATTGAGTCACAAATGTGTTGCAAATCGGAAATGATGATGCCCGGCAAACCGATCACCGGTCGTCCCTTGCTTCCAATTGATACCAATGCGCCAGCTGTACCGCAAATACCATTGCTCAACGAGGCCACCACCAAACGAATGGATACAACCGCCATGACCGGTACCACTAAACCGAAATCCGATTCGAGCTCAGATAATGGAGTCACCGGCCTCCGCTTGAACGCTGTCAGCACTCTGGCATGTTTTGCCATGATTCTAATGCTGCGTTATTAAACCCATGTCATCACCTAGACCCTGTAGCGGTGAAAAGTCTGAAAAACACTATTGTGGTTCGAACAATGTTCAACCGAAAACCCTACATCAACCGTAGAGCTTACTGTTTTGGCTGCACTTCTTCGCATCTTGAAGAACTGAACGTTCCACTTAGTCTAAGATCATATGCAACACCGAGGATTATTATTCAAGAGTGAAAGGAAATATAAAAGTTACTGTTTACGTGATCGATTCGCACCCCCATCGCAACACAACTTTTGCGGTTGTCGACGGTTTAACTTCGAAACTTTAATCACAATTCGCTTTGCAGAAACAACATAAATCGCAACAAATTTGCCTCTTTCCCGTCGGGGAACCATTACGCCATAAATGTGAAAATGTGAACCAGAAGCTTTTCCTCATCACAGCAGGTATGAGAACTTTAGGATAGATGGAAGTGCTCTTAAGTGTAACGAACTGAAACACGGTGTTTGGAAATATTTTGTCTCATCGATCGAGCTATAAGCTAACGTCCTGGCAGAATTTTAATCCGCCGAGGTAACGAAGGAGAAGGTCCGTTTGTGCGTCAGCAGCAGCCATTGTAATTAGATAAGCAAAACATATAAAACGTAAGATTGGAAACGTCAACCAACGAAACCGGTGATAGGTTGGAGCAGGAGAAGATACAACACACAGAAAAATATCAGTAATCAATTAATCCAATTAAGGATGTTAGGAAAGTAGTCTTTCGAGTAATCCAGAGTACTGTGCTAGATTTTCTTTCGCTTTCTGAGAGCTCTCAGACTCTGTGGCTTGGTTTGCGATTCAATCGAATAAAAAGTAATTATGTTGCAATACGTTGTAAAAAATATTTTGTGCTTTTCTAGACTTTAAATGTAGGTTTTTAGAACTGGACTCGAATTTCCGTGGATTTATTTCTAGCTGTTCCTAAATAATATTGTGTTTTAAAGGCCAACACAATATTCGGCATTAGTGGTAAACATATCTTTTAAATTGAAAATCACGAAAACCTAAGAATGCCCAGAAATACCGTGCAATTCTACTGTTTGTGAGGTTTTAAAACTTCATATATTTTCAGGCCACACTTCAAAAAAACATCCCAATTCTAACTCATCAAGACATTCTATTCAAAGACATACTCCTTCGCTCAAAATTCAGACAAATGTTAAATAAGCCAAATATATCTGATTTGTACAAGTATACGTCATCAGAGATAAAGTCCTAGTTGAGAAAATATTATGCAATATATGTTATTAGCAATTAGTATTATCTGATATAACAGTTGAGATTATGGTTTCCCATTCAAGCTAGGTAATACCTACACATTTCCTATTACATTATTCGTTTGCAACTAATCTGCCTATAATTGCAAATCAGTCCTATGTATCAACTATCAAAAAACTTTGGACACATATGCGATTATAGGGAGTAATGTACATAAATTATAATTATCTTTCACGGGTATTTACTTCTGATTGCTCTCAAAAACACCTTTAACTCGATCGAGTCTTTTGTTCTCAACTAATTACTACTACGGCCAAGAAAAGTTCAGTATATTCATGAATACGTCAGTAGATAACAATTTAGGAATACTATTAGGTTCATCAGCTGAGTTGGTTGACATAGACGGACAAATAATCCCAAAGGATATCAAACAGTTGTTTGCTTGGCAAACATTTATTTATACCACGTAGTAATGAAACTGCTAGCTAACAGCCTTTTCAAATCATTGTTTAACTTGGTTTGATTATGGGTATTAACGAAACCAAAGATCCAAATCCCATTCGAAACGGAGAAATTTGAGCTTTAGAAAGTTTGTCGAGTTTGAATTTAAACCTACATAACTAGTTGCTAGTCAAGAACATTCATAACGATCGTATTTGAAAGCGCTGTTAAGGTAGTTCGAAACAAAAAATATTTTTCATTCTAGTCCACTTAGCCATACAAGTATCGAACCAATTAGCAGTCGATTAAAGCATGACCCGCAGGCCAAGAGACAAAGTTATGTAGTAGCGCAGATTTGTTTGGGTGTGGTGATTTGGTAGTTGTTTGCGTCATCAGAAATATCATAATTCGTCCGTGAATGAAACGACAACATAGTGCAGGAACCGTTGCTTAGTTAAGCAAAGCTTTCTACGTAATTATTTTGATACTCCCAATAGATATGGAGTATGATGCAATGACAGAGAACCTAAATGATTGTAATGCAGAAATAGAGTTAATAGAATGGTAGCTGTAGACATTGTGGATTATTAGCGACCACGTCATAGGTCAAAGTTTGGCTTTTAGCAACCGATTTTTGAGAAAGGTGTAATTTGCACGAATGTAAGGTAAGAAAATTTGCTGATGCATTTTATAGATTTTAGTCATTCTTTGTCTGCAGGTTTATCGCCAAAGTTTACTTGTTTTTAGCATGTGATACACAATAAATCTTTTGCTAACAGAATGATACTGTTTAT
Source organism: Topomyia yanbarensis (assembly GCF_030247195.1). NCBI lineage: Eukaryota > Metazoa > Arthropoda > Insecta > Diptera > Culicidae > Topomyia > Topomyia yanbarensis. The sequence goes on from NC_080672.1 coordinate 117,167,528, forward strand.
CGTTTCAATTAAGCAGAAGAGGATAAGCGTTGAAAGAAATCTTGAGCGTTTTTTCAAAAAGACATCTGCAATGAGTTACTCTCTTTGTTTACTTTCTCTTCTGTTAATAATTCGGTCACTTTAACATTTATCCCTCAACTCATTGCATAATATGCTCACGGTGTTCCTAAAACCGTTATTAACAAAAAATGACCACAAATTTGTCATACGGCATTCGAAAGATACAGTATCTTCTCAGTGAATTTCAAAATGATCCATCGAGAGATTCGAGAGAAATTGTGATTTGAAGTTTTATGACACGTTTCATAAGGCTACACCCACGGGTTTGGTCCTATCTCTTTAAACAAAAAATATTTGTCTACTTATTTAGACATTCTAGATATAGTAATCAAGTATATCCCCTGCAAGTTTGATAATATTTCATTGACGGAATCGAAATTTATAACGGTTTGGATGTGGTATGCGGTCATAGATGGGTTTTCTACCAGACTTCAAGCGTGAATTCATATGATGTTTGCTGGTAGCCTTATGAAACGTGTCATAAAACTTCAAATCAAAATTTCTCTCGAATCTCTCGATGGATCATTTTGAAATTCACTGAGAAGATGCTTGGATAGTGTATCTTTCGAATGCCGTATGACAAATTTATGGTCATTTTTTTGTTAATAAAGGGTTTTAGGAACACCTTGTGCTAGCTAAAACCACCGTCTTTCGATCTGTATTGTAAAATAAGTGAAAAGTGTTATAGTGACACCGTAAAAATCGAAAGAGAAAGTAAACAAAGAGAGTAACTCATTGCAGATATGTCTTTTTGAAAAAACGCTCACGAAATATCCATTCAGACCGTTTATAAACCACGTAGACTCAAGGAGGAGGAGGGAGATATCTCCAATAATTTTTTGTTTGCCTACGAAGAGGAGGGGTATAATTCTGAAAGTTTACGTATCTGTATTGTGTTATATTTTCGTTCTTGTACTTTCTCATCCACAATGACCTTAGGCGGAACCAGCCGGCTGTCATAGGGGGTACAGCTTCCGGACAAAATAGTGTCAAATTTAAACTTATTTTTAACACAGTTCGTATTTAGAGTTTGGCGAATAGTAAGACAAATCACACCATCCTTGAATGCAATCACTATTTCAAAGTTTCAACCCTTGAAATAGTGATTGCATATAAGTCGTATAACCACCAATTTTTCAAAATTTGTTTTATTTATTTTTTTGACACTCTCAGATGATGCCGTCATTTTGTCGAGAAGACTACGTCAAAGTACGTGTTGAAAATGGTAAAATTGTGGTATATTTTAGCATTTTGGTTCATGAAACAATGTTGTAGGTTCAGTAGGATTCCGTTTTTGGCAACAATTTAATTTTTTTCAGTTGCCAAACCCGGAACCGTGCCAAAAATGGAACCTTATTTTTGCAGTTTAGATTTTTAATTTACGATTTCAAAAATGTTTCAAGGATTTTTAATCATATGTGAAATGGAATGAAATGAAAGAAAAATATAAGAAAATTCAATTTTATTCATGTTTTTATCGAATTCAGACGTCGTACGGTGGGGCAGAATGCTACTTTCGACGCTCAAAACCTCTAGCGCCCTGGGTATATATCGTGGAGGATTGGTGTCTTTAGCAAAATATCTTAGATGAAAATGATAATTATTTTGTCAATTTAGGTTTTGATCTAGATAAGTAGAAACTGATCTAGATTAGTTCTATCTTTTGACAGAAGTGTTCTATCAAAAAACTTTCCTCGACAAAGTTGTTTGTTTGATATTGTTAACGTATGTACTGAAGACATTTATACTTTATAACTTATGTAGATGGCACTATATGACATTTAAAAAAAATCTCGAGAAAATGAATTTTACGATTTTTTATGAAAAATAATAAATGTTTTATTTCTACATCTTCGAAAAAAGTTTCAAAGTGTGTTATCATGACATTCGCTCCTGGGATTGTTATCTTTTCTATCGTGAATATTAATGAACAATTTAGTTTAAAAAACATAGCTCTTTTAAAAAATAAATAAATTTGGTCCTCTATAACTACCAATCGTCGATCTTTCAGATGGCATTGATAGATTGAAAATCAAATTGCAATGTTTAAAGATAGGTTTGAAGAAAACCTGTAAAAATCACTTGCAACTGTTTAAACAAAAGGGATTGAAACACCAGTGCTGCGGTGAACATGTGCTCCAATAAAAGTTCAAAAATCTCTAGATCAAAGCATTGCAGAAATTAACACATCAAAAGATAATATAAGCAACCCTATTTTTCAAGAGCCACGCTACCATAAATCTTAAAACAAATCATAACAAATGAACCATTATTGATAGCCTTGGGTTAATAAGACTCCCATGTTTGGAAATAACGTCAAATGTGATGTCAATTGATACAAAAAATATCTATTGCACATTTTTAAAAGACTTATTATGTACAACAAGAATGTTGCCAAAAACGGAACCCGTTTGTTGCCAAAATCGGAGTGTGCCAAAATGGGAGCATGCCAAAAACGGAACGTGCCAAAAACGGCATCTTACTGTACTATATTTCCGGAGAAAAGCATGGTTAATCGCGTCGCGATAAACTGTACTTTAAGCTTTAAAAAGTGTTGTATTACTTTATAATGTGGCTGTGGTTCACTAGGAGGTTGATAACAGTCTATTATCTGACTATTCTACTGACTCAACAAGCCTAGAGACCGTGTGGCATCCGACGGGTTAAAGTATCTCAGCCAAGAATTAATCCACTGGGTTCCAGATCCAATGTCGCAGGAGGCGACTGAAAACAGGAATCCTCGAGTCGAAGTGTTTCTTCATGCCGAGGACTGAATGGCTGGCATGATAAAAATATGCCAGTCGCGCACGGAGTATCGTGGTATTGTCCTTGCTGTGTTAAGCGAATTTCTTACACAGTGGACGTTTGTTTCTTCGCAAATCGTGAGATTTAAATGATGGTCATGTCACTAATGCCCACTTCGGGGTTCGCTATAGGCGATTATAAGCCAACGTGTTTGGTATCTTCTAGTAGCTGTAAATAAGTGCCAGTGATGAAAAGACCATGGTTTGAGTAGCCCAAATTAATCTTCAGCATAGACAACTATGAATCTATCCCACCTTTTGCAGGAAGCAAAAGCTTTCATAGCTTCAAGAACCGTATTTTCATGAAGGAAACTTATATGTTGGAAAGCTACTTAACCCCGTCTTCCTAGCTTACAAAAAAATGGCATGACAAATCCACGCTGAATTCCTCGTGCATGTAATGAAAACTTGTGAGTAGTGCTATCGACGCATATCTTTTATTCGACCTCAAACTCGCGATATTTGTGCTGTCGCAGTCAATGTGACTATTGATAACATAAACAGGAACTACGTCTATTGTTCTTCATATTCACCGCATAATGAATCATCACCTTATGATGATTTCAAATACCCACCACATAATTTAAGGCAGCTCTGATATCAACTTGAGAGGCTCCGAATTGATAGACTGTTTAAGCAGCGCAAATTTGCATATATTTAAGATAGATCGGTTATCATGGCATACCGTGGAAGTTGAAGTCAACTAGAATGCATTGTGTAAAACATAGGAAAATAATAGGAGTGACGCACTTAGTTCAGTTTTGTAACAGCACCCATCAAGGGACACTTTCAGGCGTTTACGAAGAAGCTCAGGAGAGGTAATGATTCTCCTCTTTCGAAAATTTATAGGCACATTAAAAGATGTTCCCTAAACAGGATTGTCAGAATCTCGCTCTTGAGTGAGCGTAGAAATTAGTCGTGGCCGGTGGCGTAGCCCTCTTCAGCATTTCTTCTCAGAGTGGACCTCAAAAGAATGCTTCAATGTTTCCTCGTCTAATTTATATGTGGGATATGTCGACAGTTCATGCGGAGTCTCTCCACAGAAGGAAAACTTTTCACGATTCTCTCCGTATTTTCCGCTCCGTACCTTGTTTCTACAATGGGTAACTATATAACCCTATTGTTTGCAACGTCGGTAGTTCATGCACAAAAAGGCGGACAACTAGACGAGCCCTGTTCAAAAGGGCAAAGTTTGGAAGAACAGGTCCGGCGAAAGGCTCGAAATGAGGCCAATGGAAAATAAGTTGTTTTCTTATACTCCTCGATTATTGCTTAACGCAATTGCTTGCATACCAGAATTTTCACTGACTGAAGCGAAGGGTTCTGGAAGGAGCCAATCCCATATTTCACAGTTAAGGCCCTCCCGGAGACTATACCATCAATCTCTACTTCCAGGGCGGGTACGTATACAAACACTTATTCGTACCCGCCCGAGTGTTGGTTAGTTAGATCACGCGATATATGGATGACGTTAAATGGTTTATCTTTGGTCCGGATGTAGACCGCCCAGGAGCGGATTGTATTAGATGGATATGGTTTGTATTGAAAAGGCATTCATCGGCATTATTTTTACCATCGGAGAAATATTCAAATCGTTCTCTGTCGTGAAACCAAAAATTTCTCCATGTAAACAAGCTCTCTAAGCTGTAAGAAAAGTGAGGTTATACATTTTCATGCAATTCTCAATAGCCATAAAGTTTTTTTTCTAATATTTCGTTTAGTTTTTAAAATTATCTTCAGAAATGTGCCGCTTGAAGCTAAGTTAGTCCGCTCGGGAAACTGACATTTCAAGGTGGTGGCGATGTTATAGGTCAGATGAAGTCACCGGTCGGCACTGCCATGCACATGGTCAGGTATCTGCTACGCCGCCATATGATTTCAAAGCCAACATCTAAAACGTAACGTTAGGGTCGATCCACAATAAACAGAATCGATTTTATTCGACACAATTTTGTGATACTGGAGTTCGTTTAATTTGTTGGTGCACCATGGTGTAAAGTTTTTGTTATTCACCGACATGTCCAAAACAACACATTTCTTCAATTAGCTGTCCAATATTTTCACTTTTTAACAAATGCCTAAAAATTGAGTCATGCCGTACGGTATCTAACTAGTGAAAATCGAGCTTCGAGCAAAACAAGCAGAACAATTTGAACTGTGAGTGAGGCCCAGAATTTGTGTGCCCGCTGAGATGTTGACTTATGTCAGTTCAACACAAAGGGGAGAGGGGTGCCATATACGTTGTTGTTGTTGTTTGTTTATTAGGACCCTTTAAACGCAAAGCGTTCATTCAAGTCCTAGCTGCCATATACGTGTACACGGTAGAATGTACCACCCTGTGTAGTTTCGTTTCCAGTGTTCCGCTCGTCACACCCAGGGTTTCCACCATTTTTCTAAGAATATCTGGCAGATCAACTAAAAATGTCTTGCAAAATCTGTCACTTAACAGCGATCTTAAAGTCATCGAAATTTATCAATCGATTTTTGATAAAATTCTGAAAATGTGCCCCAAATTTCCACAATGTAATAATTTAAAAATCTGGCCGAATGAAAGGTTTGTCTTTTTGTCTGGAAGCTGCAAAACCTCTGGTTGTGCCAGATAAATCTGAATTTCGTAAGCATTGTCTTTGGTGGTTATTTTGTGGCCTTCTTCAACATTTTCTCAATAATTTGTTCAAACCAAATGAGCTACAAATGTTGTTGAAAGGCAAGTTTTTTTTAAATTTATTTTTTTAAAAATCGTGGGAAGGTTTAGCTCCCTAGCCCCCCTCTGGCTCAGGAGCAGATCCAGCAAATTTTTTTGGGAGGGGTCCGAAATTTTGATTTTTGAATGAACCTTGTACAATACGTTATGCGTAACAACCTCATTTAATGAAAACCAGTTTTGGTGGTCAAATTTGGTTTGAAATGATTTTAAGTTTGAAACTAATATAAAATCGAAACTCATATTCAAAATGTCTCAGCAAGTTGAAAATTTTCGGAGGGGGTCCAGACCCCCAGGACCCTCCCCTGGATCCGACACTGTTCTGGGTACGTTCCTGTTTAATATGGATCATGTTGTGAATGTAGTGTTGTGATTATATCTCAAGTTGACTGAAATAATGGTATCTTACCCGAAGTGTTGCAACAGCACCATCTGCATATGTAGCAATAGAAAACTTCACCACGGAATTCCAAAACAGATACAGCTTTGGACTTGTAACCTGAAAAATAAATTTAACCCGAGTTAAGTTTATCAGTAACAATTTAAAACAATTTCCAAATATCCAGGGCAGCCAGCTTCAGCACTATTTAACAAACGTACACTGTCACTTTGAGGTTGTTATATTCTTGTTACCTGAGTAGCCTAAAACGTGTTCCGAAAATCATCAGATCACACCGTGTCACCATATTTGTATTACCATATTTGCCTACCAAGGAAAAAAAGATGTGCGATAAACTGCTTATCGTGAAAATGAGCGTATATTTCAACCTTTGCTTGCTAGACATAAGGTAGTAAGGTGCCGAAAAATAAACAAAGAATAACGAACAAAGTAGAGAAAATCCTAAACGGCTATCGAAATTTACAAAACACCACAACTCTCCATCATATCACCATGCGATACCAACGAAAGCCCGCTCAAAAATTCGAATCTGCTGTAAAGCTCTCTCTCTCTCTTTCCGGCGATATGCTCGTTACAGAGCGCATAAGGGAGAAAGAGAGCATAGAGCCAGCATCGGAAAGTTATGCAAGCCATGGAAAAACATCGCAAACGGTGAAGGCCGAACTCCCTGTTGCACTGTGTAGGTAGGTGTATATGCGACCCGAGTTCGGCACGATAGGCATCAAGCAGCTGACGGAGGCAGCACCATGCCAGCTGATAGACCAAGCAAGGATTCGCTTCCGTGCCACTTTGATGTGATACTTTTACTCGTGCACACGTGCGTGCGTGCTTCGGTTGGAGTCAGTGCAGTGCTGAAAGGTTGAAGTTGCTCTTCCTTGTGTGTTTCCGCGTACCGAAGCTATTGCCCCAGGAGTGGTTGCTGGATTTATATCTAGGTGGTGTTTCAACGAATCGTTGTTATATCGTTTTCCAGCTGTGGGATAAAAGAGAGGTCTGCGCGCAGAAGCAATCTTACAACTCTGCTCATTTGGGTGAAATATTAGCATACTTCCATAAGTATAATTGCTCTGTGGTCGCAAGTGAAGCACCAAGGATCCTAACATATAAAGCATCATCGCGCTCTTGAGAACCTGATCTCTCGAAGGTAATGTAGGAAACCTGATTATACATTTATCTGAAAAGCAAATGAGCTGTTAACGAGGTTTTCGTGTTCTATTACGGAATAACACGAACCAGAGGATTACATCTCTCCCACCTCATTTGTGTCAAAATTAGGGTGTACAATGGTTTAGAAAAATCAGTTACTTAACAATCAAGAAAAAGGCGTGTGAACTTAATTACTAAAGAAAAGCTCAAACTCGCGCTTCGTGCTGATAAGCTATTGAAATAAACACTTTTCCCCATGGAAATTCTACGCACCCATTCCACATTCGATTGATTGTACTAGATGGTGCTGGAATTTCAGAATACATTCCCCAGCACGATATGGAAAGGCACGCGATAGCAGGAAAAAACGGCAGTTATGCAACTCTAAATGATTTCCATAATTCACTCACCCAGCGTGCAATTGATGTACATTATTTCGTATGGACTCGAAACAGTTTTCATTGTCGCCAGGAGTATTGATCAATCAATAATTCGTGCATGCATGATGGACTGTATCGTACATGTGTTACCTGTTTGCTATTGGAATGCACTGGATCGATTCCGATGATGAATGCTAAGTGGCATTTACGTTTTGATATCTTGCGTGTTTTTTTAGAAGGGCCAATAAGCACACTGTCAAATTTCATTTTGAGAGGAAATTCTTGACAAACCATTAATCGCCGATTATAAATCACAGCAACAAACGCAAGAGATAACTTTTCTCTTTCATAAAATGTTAATATTTATTCTCGGCGAGTTACAGTTTGTCCGTAATTTCTCAAAGCGAATTTTGACAGCATGCTTATTGGCCCTTCTCAAAAAACACGCGAGATATGTTCTATACGGAGTTAACGTCATATTGATGGAAGACAGAAATGTGGAATGATTTAATTTATATGGTATGGGAATTTCAAAAGATTTCTGACAATGTCTAAATATGAGGCCTAATTTGAACCTAGGGTGATATTGCGATTCTCGAGATGAAAGGATTTTTGAATGGAAATAGCGTTTCAAGTTAGTTGAATAGTGTAGCCCATTTTTTTCTGAACATGGACTTCTATCGTATCAACATTATTTCAATTAATCGAGCTAAATTAATCAATATTAACCGATATTCCGCCGTTTCGGGCATAATTGCCCTATATATATAAATAAATCCTTTAGCACGTGGGACAGTTATGCGTATAGCAGCAGTATTGTGTCCGTATTCAATAAAGATTTAGTTGAACGATTTAGTAGATATCCTGGGAAAAGTACACCAAAAAAGCCGTATGATTCACGTGAAAATAAGGGTGATTACAATGCGAAATATGCATTATAACTGGTATAATACATACAGAGCGTTATTGGTCCGGTACAAAAATGCATTATGCTGCTATTACAAACTTAACGAAAAAAACTTACACATTCCCACAATTGGAAAAGCATTGATGAATTCAACGTTACCAGAGTATTTGATAACCCTGCACTAATACACATGCAAAGCACACCACACTTGTATATATATGCATTCGTGCTCTAAAAATAGTTACACATGCTCACGGAATTTTTCTCAATTTCGCCGATATCATAACCCGCTTCATATATTAGAAAGCCACTCATGCCAATCATCGAATCGTTGGGATGATGAATGAACCTAAGCTAAGATAGCATTGGTGTTTGGTATCTGCTAATAGGGCATTGCAAAAAAACACTCATTTTTGAAATCTCGAAAGCGCCCCTTTCATATTGTGACAAATATTAAAATAAGCTCAAATACCAAATTTTTAATTATTTGGACAACTTTAGACCCCCGCCCATTTCTCTTGAAATTTTTGACATTGGTGCTATATTAAATATATTAATTGCTATAACTTTTTTACATTGTAATGCATCATTTAAATAACATTCTGTAATTTTTCTCAAAAATATGGACAAGCGACTCGCTGACACACATTCTATGTAAAAAAATACCTAACCCCTACGTTGAGTTTTCGAGATAATTTTTCAATTAAGGGGTTTTTACTCATTTGAAATAAAAATGAGGAATTTTTCACAAAAAATTCCGCTTTTTTGAGTAAAAATTACCTTAATTGAAAATTTATCGCGAGAACTCAACGTAGGGGATAGGTTTTTTTTCAGAGAATTTGTATGCAAAATTTGGAATAAATCGGTTAAGCAGTTTTTGAATGGCAGATAACACCACAAATAGTTTTTTTTCAGAGATCTTCCACTAAAAGCTTCTTACCGAGTCGCTTGTCGATATATTTGCATATTTCACGCAAACACACCCCCTCCACTTTGCCCACTACTGGGGTTCTGATTTACCCGACACACTCTTCTTGTCAGGGCAGCCTAGGTGCTGCTACCGGAAGTTCGTATGTAAACAAAAAGGTAAACAAACAAATTTAACTTTACAGTTTATTCTTCCACAACTCTCCTCTGCTGGGCATTTCTCAGATCCGCTGCTGCTGGCGATGGCGGGTAGATAGATGGTTTCTTCCGACCGGCCGGGACTACAACGGCCGCGTTCTCTTGCTGGTGTCGTTAGCTGCTGTCGCAGCGGTCCTTGGCGGTTAGCTAGGAAGGTAAGTTTGGCGCCTTTGTTGGAATCTCCCTAGCGACGTTGGCGAACTATCGCCAGATCAACTTGCTCGCCGAAAGCCATCCCGGAAGCCACCGCAGTGCACTTCCCAGAGGGAACCTTTGTCCAACCTACTTCGTTTTCCTTGGCGATGATTAACTGTAGATTAGAGCTAGGCTCGTTCGACTGATCCTCCACAGTGAGAACGTTCGGTGTTCTGATTCCTTCACGTTTAGCCGGGGAAGCGAGAGCACTCCTTAGCGATTTGCTATCCCCTTATGGCGAATCAACACCGTACTTACGTGTGCCCGAACCACTGGCTGGTACTTTCGACGGTATAGCTTGCCGTCGTGCGCGCGCACTCACTGGCAGTAGTGGCGGGAAACTGTCCCGAAAAAGGATGGATAATTCTGGGCGTCTCACACAGGAGTATATTAATTCAAAACCTGATCAAAAGTCAAAAAACTAAAATTAAGCTATCATTGGTATGTGATGTTTTATTGTGTAGTGTTATGATTTCCGCATCGTTTGACAGATTACTGGTTTTTAAATGTTTTTACCCACCTTACAAGAGATTTAAATCGACCAATATTAACATATTTTTTAGCTATATTTTATCCTCAAATATTGAGAGTTTAATTCAAAAGTTCAGGAGAGTCAGACTACGATTATTATTCCAAACAGCCAGTGTAGTTGTAAAATAAGACTTGTAGAATCATATTCTGTATTTTTAATCCAAATAAATTAACTAAATATTTACTGAGCATCATAGGCACATACATATTTAATATAAGAATGAAAATTTTCAATCTCACTTAACATTGAAAAGCTGATTTTCCGGTAGTTTCCGGTTGAATGAAGTATATCATATTAAAGACCAGTTCTTGCTTGTTACAATAGTGAAATAGAATCTAGTGAAAATATTAGGTAATTTTTATCAAATTGTGTATTTTTAGCACAGGGCGGAACTGTTGCCATAGTTACAAGAAATCATCTATGTGATTTGATGGAGGAATGTTCAGAAAGGTGCGTTGCGAGTAATTTTACAAAATAGATGGAATATTTAAGGTCATTAGTCCTTTCCGACCTGCAGGACAAAAAATCATAGACATTGGTAAATGATTTCAAGTAGAAATGAAAGGCAACCAGTTATAAGAAGGAATATTTCCTCAACATGCAAAAACGTTTACAGAATATTTTAATTCGACTTCTTGGACTAAGTCAGCACTCTAGAAAATTGGTCGACCTTCTCAAATTTTTCAAAAATTTTGAGCGCCGCCTAACTCGAAATTCCATTGAAAAACTAACTTTAGTTTCTTAATAGAGCTAATGTCAATAACGAGCTTCTAGGAATGCTGCTGCCTCGTGTTTGATCAAGAAAATCGCAAAAAGACCATCTGAAGCGCTAAAAAATCCGCAAATCAACACAAAAACACAAATTAACACAAGAACGCTATTTAATACGAGAACATATCGAAAATTTCTACTAATCTGAAATGACGAGACGTTCCGGATTAGGGGAGACAATCCCGAATTTTAAGATCTTGTTCTTGGTAAATCGTCCCGGAAAGTGTCCCGCATTTACCAAAATGCTTATTTTATTCCAAAATAATCATATTGTACAAAATTCTCATAAAAGTTATGATACGTGCTGCTTAATCTTCGAACTACGTGTGGAGTGTACAATTTGAACCAATTTATTAGGATTGTCATGGTGCCATTTTCGGCTTCTAATATGAACTAATTCATGAATCCTTACGAAAATTTTCACACAGATTTCATTCCAGGATATTCATATAATTTTAGTTATTAACATATTTCATCTAAAAATTTGAATTCAACAACCAGAAAAGTAAAATACCACTTCAGGATGGATTAATTCTAGGGTTCGTCGCGGTTGCGGTATTTACCGCAACCGCGCGGTATTTACCGCACCCGCACCGCAAAAACTGCGGTGCGGTGAGACACTTTTTCTCGCGGATGCGGTGCGGGAAATGAGCTTTTACCGCGCGGTATTACCGCAACCGCACTTAAAAAAATAATTGATAAAGTCTGCATCAAAAAGTGAATTAAAACTTTGACTTTTAGCATTTGAGAACGACGCAAATTATTACCTTACAATAGGGAAACACAATAAACATTTAATTGCTCTAATTTCCATGGACTTTACAATGATTTGAAAAGAAATCCGAATATAATCTATATTCAACCCATCGTTACTTACATTTTTAATTTGGTACCATTATATTTACGACATATTTTGAACATTTTGAAAAAATTACAAGCGAACCTTTTCAAATATATAAAATGCACAATCCAATCATTGAAAAACAATTGAATTGTACTGTCAAATTCAATTTAAAAAAGCCTCATTTCTCCCGATTCCTCTTGGCAATCGTGAAATTATGAATCGTGTACGATGGCGTTTTCTCAACTGTAAATTTTAATTAATTTGGAGAACTTAAAGATGAACTTAAAAAAGTCTTAAGACTTAAAAACAACTCAAAGAATGAAATTATCATCATCAAAACAAACGAATTTGGAGGAATCAGCAGTAAGGGAGACAAATGTTTGAAGAGCGTCCAAAATAAGCAAGGGTCCAAATTAGGCTGATAACTTTATTATTCGTTCTTCAACATCGTATTTCTATCTCTGTTGGTTTCTGTGTAAATTCGCAATGAATTTTCCTGTAGTTCGTTTTTAAGACTCCTTCTACATAACTTTTTTCGCATACGTCCATTGTTCGTCCAACTGGGAATATTTTCTACCAATTTAACAACTAATATTTTTCAGTTAGGAGTATTTTGTAACTTTTTGAAATTAAAGCTTTCGAAGTAAGTATAGGGTATTTCGATTTTTTTGTGTTTCTCAAAGCCTCTTTTCATATTGCGACAAGTGTCAAAGTTAGCCCAGATACCAAATTTTGCACAGGACTATTTTTGACCTCTACCAACTTCAATTGAAGTTTTTGCATTGGCATTATGGAAAAATATTAGAAAAACTACATAAAAAGGTAGATCTTTCGAACTAGCTATTGGAAAATTACAACCCATACAATTTTAAGGGTGCAATCTTAGTATTTTAATAAGAATACATCGATTTCTTGAAAAATACGAAGTAAGTGTTTTAACTTATTTTGTTCCTTAAAACCCCTATTTGTATAAACATTTCTGCTGTATGCTGTAGATCATACATATTTTGCAGTTTTTCAAATGTCCTTCAACAACTCTGTACCGGTTGAGATGGGATGGATACCTGATCTGATATTAATTAAAAGTTTTCCTATTAATTGCAGCTGAAAAACGTTTTTGTATGTATAATGATGAAATACAGCTACATTTCATAGGACTTCAGTGCTATGCTAATGTTTACCTTGTTTCGAAAGTATTTATCTCAAGATGTACGGCATTTTATTAATAAAACTTGCAAAGTTGACGATTTTTCATTCTGAGGAGTCCGTCAAAGTTAATGTTCGTGTAAATAGGAAATTATATATAGTTATACAAATAAATTAATATTTTTTCAACACACTTTTGAAAAATACAGATTTTTACCGCATTTACCGCATTACCGCGCGGTGCGGTGCGGTAAATGCAGTGCGGTTGCGGTAAGCGGTGCGGTTTTATTATTTTTTTGCGGTTGCGGTGCGGACTATCCATTTACCGCCCACATCCGCACCGCGACGAACCCTAATTAATTCAAACAATTTTTCTCCCAGAACCTTATTAAGTTAGAAGTGTTTTGTTGAACAAAAATCCTTCAAAATAATTTTGATCAGGTTTGGTGTATTGCATGCTCCACTGTGCGTCTGTTCACTGCCGTGGTTCGTCACTCGTTGTCTAACTTGTTCTACGATGGCCGCCATTGCACTCAATCAAAACACCACAAAATCTTACCGACGCATAACTGTCAACTCCTTGCAGCATAACTGGCAACCAATTTAACAGCAGGAGGAGAGCGGTGAAGCCCTATGAGGAATTCTACGAAGATCCGTCCGAAAATCTTTAAAATCGTGACCGATCATCTTAGATTCCAATGAAACTTTACACTTATCACCGGCATGGAAGATTAAACATTTTCCACTATCAGTAAGATTCTTTTGACTCAAGAGCAATTTTTTAAAAGGGCGTAGACATTTCTACGTGCATTAACCGCAAAATTTTTTTGTTCGACTACTGAATTTTATACAGCAGCTTTTCTGAGCACGAGTTACAGGGAATGAATGTTTCTGTCCGAAAAAAATGTGCACTGAAAAAAATGTTGTGTCATTTTTCATAAAAACAAAATTTTTTGTTAAAAATTTAAATTGCAAACAAAAACCAATTTTTTTTCTAATTTTTTAGATATCATCAACAAAAACCTAAAGAGGAAAGGCACATTTTGAATATGATTGTATGATGGAGAACTTATCGGTAAAAAAGTTCTTCTAACAATAACCTCATACATATTTTTAAATTCCATACTGATTGACATAAAAAACCGTAATTTTATTACAGAATATAATTCTAAGAATCGTTTAAAATCAAAATGCATTTAACAAAAATCTTCAAAAATGCGATTGTTTTCGAGATATTTAGAATTTTGTTCCAACATAAACAGTTGATTCGTGTAATTATGCCCTTTTTAAAAGTTATTCGTGGTACCTCATCATAAAATGTCAAAAATCTAATGTTTTTCATTATAAAGGTGTAAACTTTTTCAGTGTATTTGGATCATGGAGAAGCATTCAATAAACAAATGTTCCTAACAACAACAACTGATCTATATGGGTCACTTCGCGCGAAGTTATTAAAAATAAATGGAAACTTGAAATCAACAAATTTGAACCAATTTTAAAGCAATTATTAATCTAGGGCCAATATATAAAATCTAATTTTTTGTGTCAATTGAATCACCCCTCGGTCCATGGGAACATCCCCTGTTCTGACAAATTGCTAAAATCCTTGATTATCTTTTGATTATATCTCCGGTTCTATTTACGCTAGAATCAAACCGCGAGATGGTTTAGAAAGAAATTGTTCAAGGAGTATAGAAAAAATATTAGTTTTAAACTAAGTGTGAACTCAGTATACTAAAGTTGGAATTTTGTCGTTGTGTGCTTGCGATTTTATATGGGAAATTGGGGTTTTCACTTCAAAACAGTGTATCTCAAGACAGGCTCAAATTATATTGAGATTATGAGTGATTTTTATGGAAAAATATCTGAGGAAAACGTTGGAATTGGAAATTATAATATACGTATTACGAGAAAAAACTTAATTTTTTTAATTGAGAAAATCGCACATTTGGCAGCCCTGCCGCCAAAATCTAATATTTGTTTCTAAACTCCTTGAACAATTTCCCTCGAAAAACACAATTGCTGTTTGATTTTATAGTAAATAGAACCTGCGATATAATCAAAAGAAAATGAAGGATTTTACCAATTTGTCAAAATGGAGGAGTGTTCGCATGACCCGAGGGGTGGTTGAATTACCACAAAACTTTATATTTTGAAACGTCCCTAAACGAAATCAAATCATGAATTAAAAAGACATGACTAGTTCGCGGTATCTTGCTTTGGAAATAGCGAACACGATTTGTGGCTCTATAATATATGTTGGTGCGAGGTTTCAATTTCTGTCCGGACATCGCATTGAACCTTATCAACTCCATAACGATGCTCGAGATCCTGACAGTATTCTTATATCTGCTGATCGCACCTATTATTAGTTGATAGAAGCTGGACTTAACTGTATTTTTTATAAAGATACCTAAATTTTATGAAATAGTTCAAAATTTCAATACCATATACAGAGTTGCATGATATCACAAGCACTCAAGATAGATCGTGAATCATGTACTACGAATTATGAACCAGTTCACAAATCCGTGAATTATATTTTATGATTTTGTGAACTATTTCAGGAGCATCAGGCGAGGTCACAAGGTCAGGCGTTGCTATAATGGGTACTAAATCAGTTTACGTTTACACGAATAAAATTACATGATTTTGTGAACTAATTTACGAGCACAATCATGAACTAGGTCATGAATGCATAAAAATTATATCATGGTTTGTGAACTATTTCTTGAGAATGAATGGTGACTTGTAACTAATTTTCCAGAAACCATGAATCGGTTCATGTATACATGAATATCATTTTATGATTTTATGAACTATTTCGCGATCACGGATATTGAATCGTGACTAATATATTTGGAATCATGAACTAGTCTACGTTGATTGAAACAATTCTTGAACAAAATTCAGGATTCGTGAAATAGTTCACGAGAAAATATGTTATGATTTTGTGAACTAATTCACAACCATGAAAACCAGATTATTTTCAAGACGTAACATATCATGAATCAGTTAAAGTCTCATAGTCAGACTCTGAATATCATTTCTATTTAGCTTTATTGAAAAGTTGATAACAGAGCCGCCCTGGCGGCTGAATTCCGAACTAGTATGATTCAATCAAATAAGCCGCTAGGTGCCATAGAGTAGCTTTTCTGAAGACACCATAAATCTATAACGAAAGATAATAATTGATTTCACGTTTTTACGTTTATTAGAAAAGAAATGTGTAGAATTCGCTCAAACTTTCAAGATTTTCTCCGAGGCCCGGAGGGCCGAGTTTTATATACCAATCTACTTAGCTCGACGATTTGGGACAATGTCTGTGTGTATGTAACGGACAAACTCTCATTCGTGTGTCTCGGCAATGGCTGAACCGATCTTATCCAAACCAATTTTAAATGAAAGGCCTACCAGCTAGACAGAACGCTATTAAATGGTTTTTGATTCTAATGTTTAGTTTTCAAGGTTGCAAAAATATTTTTGGCGTTATATCATCCAGGAAATATTTATGGCGAATTTACTCTTCAAACAAATTTAGTTCCAGATTTAATGTCTTCAGCAAAATTTTGGGGAGTGCTATTACAAACAACTTTGTTGAAGACATGAAGGCTCCATGTGCTCAAGATATTAATATATTTTAGGCTATTTCTATTTAATTTCAAATTAAATTATTATGATTTTACTGTTCATGATAAATCTTACATTTTAGCCAAAGCTTGAGTTTGTGAAGCTCACAATAGAAAGTTATTTTAGAAAAAACTATATTAAGGAACACTTCGTAAGTATCATTTTATAACTCAATATACGAAGTATTCATGCCTATAATAAAGTTGTTTTAAATGAAAGTCTCAACAAATTCGCTAAAGACAAGAAATCAGTTACAATTTTTTGAAAAACTAATAATTTTAAAACTTCAAAGATGTCGATTTCGAATTTATGCCATTTGGACAGTAAGTTAGATTTTCACCAATCCCCCACCAAACCGAATTTCTGACTACGCCGCTGACTCCAGGTAAGTAGGGACAAACTATTATAATACATTGAAGACCCGATTTGGTGAGTCCTCAAATTTGTCAGCCTCATATGAAAATATGTTTGATGGACTCTAGCAGACGAACAAGGCTGAATTCGAGTAAATCCCTTCTTGAGCATGTTTTCCTTACCTTAAAGATGCAAATATGCAAAAATAAAAAGATCAATTTTTTGATGATTTTGCGCTGGAAGGCTATAATAAATAATCAGAAATAGTTATTAGACAATATCAAGGGAAGGGAAGAATATTTTAACAGCTTCAGTTTATTATGAAGAAAAAAAAATGTCCCGATTTAGTCAATTTCCCCATTTTGTCAGCCTAAAATACTTTATTTTGTCTCCCGGATATCAGCTTTTTGGCATCTTTTGCCGCAATCTCAACAGCTGAGCTACACCAAACATTTTTTTTGCTGATATCTCAGTAAAAGTGACGTTCGAGTGCTAAGACTCGGAAAATATTTCACCGAAAATAAACAAACTAATCTCATTTTACTGAGCTTCATATTAGTTTTTAAATTTGCTGGCTACACAGCTGTTGGGAAATTACCGAGGCGAATTGAGTGTGTGTGTGTCCCACATTAATAGGTGCATCCCATTTTTTGAGGATATTTTCTTTCAATTGAATTGAACTACACCAATTTTTAGATAGTTCTCAAACGGTTATTTTATCGACCTCTTCCAAAATTCGGCGAACCTATTCCCATTCGTGCGATAGTTTATGTTAATAGGATATCCTAAATTAATTGGTAAATTTAAGGGATTATATGTTGCAGATAGAGAAAATTCATAAATTTTTAGCTTTTTCCTACACAACAAACAAACAAATAAGATTGTGAAAATTATGAAGTAATTGCAAACTTTTAATAGAAGTGACGGAAAGTTATCGTAAAGTTTCGTGAAAAAGAAAATTCCAGTGATGACAACGGGTTTCGAGAGTATTTTATTTTTTCTTTGGCATTAGGATTAGGGATAATAATTCAGATCAAAGCTACTACTGGGAAGTCATTTTTAGGAAAAGTCGAGATCGAAGTAAAGTTTAAACTATGCACGCATGCACTTCAGAGGTAGCGAGATATTAAGAGCTGAATCTTGAGTGCTTAGTTCTCAGCCGCGTTGGAAATTAAAGCAAACGCTATTGAGAGTATGAACTTTAAATCCATTCAAAAATTTGCTTTTCGAATTTTTTGACTCAGCACAGCATATTTAACCCCTTTAGGAAAATTCAAATTTCCCTACACAATGCATTGATTGAAGAATTTAGATATGTTATTAGCGGAGCATTAGCAATAATTCGTTTGTATGTCTATTTTATGGGTCATTTATCCTCTTTTCCATTAAATTGGTTTAGCCTTTGAGATTTCTTGCGCTGATATTGTCCTATGCTAATTTGAGCGATTCTCTAATTCCTGCACTATCCCATGTAGTATGTGTTATCAAAACATCGCGAAGCATCAAGCTCTAAATGTTCTCAATCGATATAATATCATATGAGAGTGATAAGAGATATAAGAAATGTATCATCACAGTGTGTTTAATTTTCCGACCACAATGTACTATTTTCTCTTTATCCCTTATTGCTCGGTCAACTTTCAATGTAGAGACATGACACTTTTCCTGGAATTTTCGATAAATTATGCTCAACAATATACATTCGTGCAAGAAATATATATATTAAACTGAAAATAGCAATACATAGCAAGTATGTTAATCGCACTCACCTTCAGAAACGACTGCTTGGGCCGAAACGTCAACGTACAATACAATTCAACTAAAAACAGTATTATATCCAGTTCACCGATATGTCAGCTACAACAAAACATTGACAGATGGCGAATGGATGGACTACTTTTTTAAACCCGGAAAACGAGAGGGAAAACTCGAATTTCCATAAGACACAATGTGTGGTTAGCTCCTTTTGGGCGCCAGCTAGTACTGCGGTTACCTTTCAGTGAAATAAAAGGAAATAGAACTATTAAAAATGCAAAAATGTCAATTTCGAAAAAAAAAAATTAAAGGGTTGTGTAGTCACATTGAAAATACAGCATTTTTGGTGTGACTTTCGCTTAGCGTTGTCACATTCACTAATTTTCTTAAAGGTTTTGCAGAAATCATCGGGGATTATTATTTTGAATATTTGCTTATATTACAATTCACTGGTAAAGGAAAAGAATTAAAAAGCACAAACTTAATACAAGTTAATTAAAGGAATTTTCTAATTGAATTCTTTTTTCTTTATATATTCGTCCTAATAGGGACGGTTTGCTAATAACCATATTTTGGGTTACGGACGAAAATCCTGTGGAACGATTTGAGCCTTGCCTGCACGACTAATATTAACGGTATGAACCAGTAATTCGCCATCTCGCTTCTGTTCAGAAATCGTCATTTGGAACTGCGAACAAAATCCTTCCAGCGGACAGATAAACGTTCCCCTTCTGTAGCTCGTGTCAAATAAAAGATCTAACAGCTATCCTACAAGCAACAGTAGCGATAATCTAATTGGTTCTGCCAACAGAGCAGGCATGGCAATGAAGGAATTCGGTCAAAAATATTTCTTTTATATCAAGCGATGGAATGTAAAGAATGCTTATGAATGTCGAGATGGGGTCCGTGTTAGGGAAAGTCTTGCGCAAATTTGTGAAAATTGTATATGTTTTCCCTATTAATTGCATATTTACGTATTTTTCAATAGTGTGCTAATAAAATACAGAGATAAATTTGATAACTATTTTTTACTGACAATTTTTAGAATCGATTGGTGTTCGAATTATGAAAATCCATCAATAATTAACAAAACGTAAGCGAAAACTTTGTCTATTTTCTTACATTTTCCAAATATTTTCACAATAATATGGATTTTTCAATAGTGTACAGTTGAAATACCAATTTATAGTTGCAACCAATTTTTAAGTTGAACTTCTCTGAATCGATTAGTGTATAAATGACACAAATCCATCAACAATTAACAACGCTACAGTAATTTAAAATTATGCCACATTTTCGTGACGCTGTTCGAAATCAGATTTTTGTTTTACACCTAACCCCAGCTCATATAGTAGAGTAAAGCAATTTCAATGCTAAAATGTGGGTTTACCTAAAAAAACTCTAGAAAGAGAACTGCGGAGAGAAAAAAACAGCGTTTTTGGCAACGTATGCCCGGCATTGTATGGCAACACGTCCAATGTTATAAGGATAGGCAGTGTTCGATTGGATTTGTTTTTTGACAGCTAAACCCGAATCTAATCGATCCAAAATGGAGTCTCCGCAGTTCTCTTTCTAGAATTTTTCTAGATTTACCCCTTTTGGAGGCACTCCGTTCAATTGATTCGAACCATAGATTTAAAAATCGTAATAACTATTTTTTGAAAACTGTAAGTTAGTTACTGTCTTGGATAAAGTTGTTAACCGAGGTTTTAACTATAGTTATAAAGTTGGTTTTTCATATTGAGTGAAATGATGATCTTTATTAACGTAAAAAAATCAAAATAACCGCTCCCAAATTTTGCAAAAGCATTTGGGACAAAAATAATTACTCAAAAAAAGCTGTGCCCGCTAGCTTCTATCATTTTAGTGTTTTCCTATACAACCGCGAGCCACTCTAATGTACATATTTCCTACAGAAACAAATAATCCATGCTTCTATATTTTTCTGTAGAGCACCACAATTCACCTTGAACCTGCATGTCCTATTCTCCTCTCCGGTACCGTTAAGCACTTCATGTTCTAGGTTGCACTTTCCAGCTCACTTCAACAATTTTCAAGGATTCCCACAATGACCAGCTCAGACGTACTAGACACGTATACTGTTAGTGCCTACCTTCCGTACTCGGCTACGCTCGGGTGGATGAGCATAATGTTGTTACTATATGAATTGAGGGAAACTCATACCCAAAAACAAGATACAAAAAGGATACTCCCTAAACTCTCGTAATAGAGCAGAAGGGATAACGACCAGCCTTATTCCATTTATTTTTCATGTTGGTAAGTTCGGCACCGGAGGATGCTGTTATATAATAATACACCAAAGGCTATGGCGAAATTACGCTCTACGGTTACACTATCATGCTTAGAATTATAGGATCATCTACGATAGTATCTTAGCCCGCCTGTTTTTATGCATGACATCAAACAGCAATTTAATTTTCAAGGTAAGGTGGTTTGTTCGCGCCATTAAAGCTATGAGGCTCCTCCAATATATATTGTAAGTAGGATTGAGTGAGCATAATAACAGAAGAAAACAACCAACAATGATTAGCAGATGGGAACGTGCTGTTCCACAAAAGAGATGTTTTTCATAGAAACGTTCTTACGGTGAAAAGCTGCTGAATGCTGGAAACTGAAAACGAGTACTTAATTTCCATAACAAAGGACGCAAAAATTCCGTCTGCGAGATGCTTTTAATGTCTCTTCGTCCGGAGATAACATTGGTTCCCCAAGATGCTAGAACAAAAGTGCTACAAACCATAAGCATATTTTATTTCCCTGATGGAAATGGCGACCAGCATTTTGCGTTACGAGAAGGGGAAGGCGAAATAAAACGGAGCAATATGCATCCCATGGTATATTCAAAAGTGGCAGAAATTTCCTGGGAAAATCATGCCAGCCGGAAGTCCTTCGTAGTGAACCCTGCATTGTAAAAGTTTGACAACCGTTTAGCAGCTCGAAATATAAATTATAAGCAATAATGTATTCGGTTGAAGTTATTTTCGTGGTTGGTATAATCAAGTGTATCAGTCCAAATGAATACTGTTTTTATCAGTATGATAATAATGCGTTCATTATTTTTACTGCTTTATTGCCACTATATAATTCGTTGGTTTCTAAATTTAGTTTTTTACTCTATTGTATTGCTCATTTCACACAAGTGAATACGTTCACGTCGGATAGTTTGGGAGTCTTCAGTTATTCAGTTGGTTTATAATCAATAAGTGGCGCACTATATTGCCTCTATTTTAAATTGGTTTTTTCATGATTGTAGAACATTGAATATTTTTTGTCATTGAAGATTACGCTAATATAATTATGATTGGGATTACTGCATAAATTGTTGGTTAAAGGAGAGCATTGATTTAATTATCGTGATAAACATTCTGGAGCTAAGATATGATATTACATCGTGAGGAAGTACATTTTTCCACATTTTCCCCTACCTAGAGACATTTGTTCTTCATTCTGCACTCGTTCGGGTCGCCCCAAGCCGGGCCGTCCCGAATTGAAGTGCACAATGTCGGACAAAGGTTTACAACCCCCATTTCGCTTGACACCCGGCGTTGACCCGGCAAAACTCGGCAAGCGTCGGTACGATGGCAATTCGTTATAAGATTTTCAAAGCTTTAATTAAATTGTTTTTCCCGTTTGTTTTCGTTTTCCCATTGCACACTCCACTAGTCAACCATGGAATGTGGTAGCATTTCTTATTGTAGTAACCGCTGGAGACATTCTGCAAAAACGATTGCTTCTGCCTATGTGGAAAGCAACACACCGTGCCGGGAAAAGATCCAAAGCACAACGGAACCGCAAAAATAGCAGCCTGCAAGAAATATGATAACGAATCGGATACTGACATAAATTATCCTACGAAATTGGGGCATGAGGTTGTCATTGATTTAATTATAGTGTTCTTTCAAGAAAAATGAAAAAATAGCATTTTGCCACCATAGATTTTAACTTTTGACTCAGTTCTACTTTATCAAACTCAAGAAGGCAATCAGGCTTGAGTTTTAGCTTGTCCAACCACCCCTGGTTGCTACTCCGTTATCGGTCTGAGCTAGTTACCTGTTGTGTCAATAAATAATGATAGTGATCGTGGAGAGAATGTTAGTCCGATACTTGCTTTTCTAAGTGACCGTTTATAAATACTATCGCACAATCCACAAGTATCACAGGAGGTGGTTTTGTTTCTAAGGATATGAACTCAATTAAAAAAAACTGGCTTATTTCATCTAGTAGTGAGATACAACATTCCTTACACATATCACTGTTGGATTATTCATTAGTTTGCAAAACTCATGCGAAGTAGGTACCCAACTAGAGGTAGGATGAACACAGTTTCGAGTACTGCACGAATAAAACCACGAATAAACTGAATAAAGTATAGGAAATCTATAAAATAAATGAAATTAAAAACAAAATGAAAAAAATGAATTCTGCACACGTGCATACGTGATGATAGAATTTGCATACATGATGATGGAATACCGAATGAAACAGATCCTATCCTTGCATGTCCTGAGGGCTCGAATCTTCTTGGAAAACAAGATCACCAGATAAAACATATTCAAAATTAGCATCAGAAGAAAGCAAATATGAAGAATAACGGAAAACCAACTATAACATGCTTCATTTTCGTACGTTCGTCGTTAACTATAATTCAAATTAGTCAGTTCGCAACATCCTATCCTGATCGATAACTTATTGTCCCTGGTGGCTCTAGGCAGCAAGCCGTGTGGTGTCCGGCGGGCTAAAATCTTTTTGCACCATTTCAGCCAAGAATAGAACCACTGGGAACATGCTCCCATGTCGTAAGCGGAGACTAACAACATGCTAGGATTATTACTAGTATTACTCCGTACCGAAGACTTATCGTGGACGGACCTTAATGTTTTGCATCATAGCCTTTATCCATTCTGTTTTGAGTGAATCACTGACATATAGTCACCTTTTCTGATTTGCTATTCCCGATTGTGTACAAACGTTTTCGGTTGTACAATAGCCGTAAAGGATGAAATATAATTCTACAGCAACGGCATATATTAATATACCGGCTCTTCTTAGTAAATTTATTGAATTGGCCTAAATAGAAACTATCGAGTTGTCCCAAAAGTTTTTTGCGTGGCAAGCGATCTGTAGATGTGTCAAAATAAGCCATTTTTTTATTAAATTTGGAACTGTCTACCGACAAATCTACATTGACAAATTCCTCCAAAAGTGATTTGTTGTTGTCTCATGAAGGTCTGACACTAGCTTTGTAATACTTTTGCTTTCCTAGACAACGGTAGAAATTTCAACATTCCAGAGCTTCACTCTGTCAGAAAATGTAGGGCCATCGAAAGGCAAAACTTCGTAAAATCGCACTCCTGGTGCTTTCTTCAAAATCATCTAGTGCAGTACTCTGCGTCACTCGTTCGAGTTTTAACCGCTCATATGGTAGTCGATATTTGCCAGTATTGCTGTTCTCCCATCCATTCTTCTTCTTCTGGGTCGCCGATGGATCAAGAGCCCTTTTCGTAGTGTTTATTATATTTATTACGCATAATAAACATGTCGATTGAAATTTGGCATTTAACCCAATTATTGGAACGTGTCTGATAGCGAGAGTGGAAATGCCAACTTGCCATCAACATTTCGCAATGAATTTCTTCCCATTCATTTGGGTTATCTTCGCTTTCTTTGTACTGCAAACTTTGAAAACGATGACTGAAGTGTTAATAAGAAGCAATACTCCTGGATCCGGCTGTTCGGAGTTCAAATTCATCGTTTCGAATTCTCGGAAATTGATCGCGAGCGACATCGTACATATTGCTAAGACCATACTGTCTATAGATGAATAGGCCTCTATTATATTCCATGCTGCTTTATTCTTTCATGTAACGCCCCACGGAAGAATGATTTTTAAAATACCTATTCGAATAAAATCCATATTTCTACTGGAGGTCGCAAACATGAAAACTTTGACCTAAAATGAAAAGACAAAGCTAGTGAGTACTTAGCTAAATCACAATATCTACCAAGATATATCCTGATTCATCTCCCTACCTGCTAACACCAATCATATCCTGTTATAGTTGTGGATGATGCAGAGAATTCTTCGGTCATAAAAGTCACAAGTGTTGAACTGTTGGCCAATGGCCATCTACGTTATTGATCATACTATAATCTTAGTCTCTTTAGGTCGCACGTTGAGTATGATGTACTACTCCCAAGTATCATACAGTTGGTTGAATATGCAATTTCAAGAGGCTTTGATCAATCACGGGAAACTCACGGGCGGTCAACTAAGCTAAACTTAGCTAAGCTGGTGGCTCCAGGCAGGCAGAGGAGTAGCACCTTTGAATATTCTACTGGAATGATTGATAAGAAAGTTCTCCAAATCAGAGAGATTTTCTTCAATGTTATCATTCTGTAAGACGGCCGGATGTACTTGTTTGCTTCTAGCGCTTACGGATTAGGATTGTGTTTTCGTTTTTTAGACGTATACTTCACTTTGGAGGCTGTTAATTTGGGAGTACTAGGCGTAGTCTTCGTTTAATGTGCGCTGGTTGGGCATTCGTTAAGCACTGAGAAAAAAAACGGAAAATCGCATCTAAATTCAATATCTCCAATGTTAGTTGAACAGCTTGATCCAATTAAAGTGATTTTTATTGACCTCAAATGAGTTCGGTTTGATCTGGGGTAGAATAGGAATATTTGGATGTTTTAGTGAATTTGTTCGCTTCGCTCTTCATCGTCTTTCGTGGAGTGACCCGCTCAACTATAAGCTATCAGAACCGCTGTAAGCTTATGGGTGAGGCGCTGCTTCGAAAACAGATTTCATGATAGATCTGTTACAATCACGAATTGTTTATCTAGATTTCCTTTATGAGCGAATGACCTAACGGTTAAAACCCAAAATAAACAATACAATACAATACAATAGATTTCCTGCAGCAATCAGATTCAAAATTTCTTCTATTATTGGCAGTAGTCCTAGTGTTGGTTTGTAAGTGTTCAATTTGTACCATTAATGTTAATTAAAGTGCTAAGCATTTACCCGTATCATTTGAATATTTTTTTTATTCATTTCGTTTATTTGATAGGCACAAATGCGTTAGCTTAGCGGTGCCAATTTTTTTTTGTTTTTACATTTTGGATATCTTAAAACTAAGAGGTTACAATGTTGAAATATTTTTTTATGAATGAGAAAAAAATTTACAGCTATCTTAAGACTAGCAATAAAATTCTAAATATAAGAGAGGGGCAAAAGATTTTTTTATGAAATTTTGTTTAAAACAAAGGATTTAGTTTGATATACAAGAGGAGGAGCAATATGTTTTATGAAATATTTTACAGTTATCTTGAAACTAACAGTATAGTTTGGTACACAAATGGGGGAACAAATATTTCACAGATATCTTGAAACTAGGGATACAATTCTATTTACAAGATGGAGGACAATAGTTTCAATAAAGAATAAAAATTACAGCTATCCTAAAACTAGGAATACAGAATACAAATTTGATTTTTTTGCCTTTCTCATATAAAGAAAGGCTATGCAATCACTGTAAAAATTGACTTTTTAACCGAGGCCCGGAGGGCCGAGTATCATACACCATTCGATTCAGTTCGTCGAGATCGGCAAATGTCTGTGTGTGTATGTGTGTGTCATTTAAACTCACACAATTTTCTCATAGATGGCTGAACCGATTTTCGCAAACTTAGTTTCATCAGAAAGGTATAACGCTCCCATAAGCTGCTATTGAATTTTTAGTTGATCCGACTTCCGGTTCCGGAGTTACGGGTTGAAGAGTGCGGTCACACAGCAAATTCCCATATAAACTGGTACCACCATGATGTTAAAATGATGTAAAACATATTAAAATTGATGTAACATTACTCTAGTTTGGCGGGTCTGGATCACTAATGATCAATCAAAGCAGTTTTGACCACATTGGCCACCTATGACGGTTCATGACGCCCCCGGGAAACCCGCCAAGTTCCTAAGCTAATGTCACACCCATTCCACAACGAATTCTCTACCGATTTTTACAAACTTGATTTCAAATGAAAGATACATTAATGCCATTGACTGCTGCTGAATTTAATTCGGTTCTGACTCTTGCTTCCGGAGTTACATGGGTGTTAGTAAGGATACACTGGAATTTCCCATATAAATCGGTACAATCGTAATAACTCAAAGGCTAAAAACTATTGAAATGGTCACCAAATTACTTCTAATCGCAGATCTAGATCACTGATTGCCAATCAAAC
Source organism: Topomyia yanbarensis (assembly GCF_030247195.1). Lineage (NCBI taxonomy): Eukaryota > Metazoa > Arthropoda > Insecta > Diptera > Culicidae > Topomyia > Topomyia yanbarensis. The sequence continues at coordinate 117,194,543 of NC_080672.1, forward strand.
ATTCTTTGAATACATTGTCCACTATCGACGATTCCGGAAGTCCGGAATTCCGGGCATATTCCACAATTAAAGTCACATCGGTTCATCGGTGATGACTGAACCGATTTTCTCAAACCAAGTCTCAAATGGAAGGCAAAATATGCAGTTGAGTATTGCGTCGCCGCACCTCCCCCCGCCTTGTCCTTACACCTCCCTCCTTCATCACTCCCCTCCTCTTGGACCACCCTCACGCCCGCATTTCCTTCATCCACCCCGTATACCGAAATAAGATGAAGGATTTCTGACGCATCCTCCACTCCCACTCTACTAACCCCCCATTCCCTACACGTTCAAACCCATTCCACCAACATTTCCAAATTATAATCACATGAAGATAACATTGAACTCATGCTTATTAAGCTAATTAAATATTATTCTTTTGCCTTTCTTATATAGAAAAGTTATGCAATTGCTCCAAAAACCGACTTTCTAACCGAGGCCCGGAGGGCCGAGTCTCATAACATTCGACTCAGTTCGCCGAGATCGCAAAATATCTGTGTGTATGTATGTGTGTATGTATGTATGTATGTATGTATGTATGTATGTATGTATGTATGTATGTATGTATGTATGTATGTATGTATGTATGTATGTATGTATGTATGTATGTATGTATGTATGTATGTATGTATGTATGTATGTATGTATGTATGTATGTATGTATGTATGTATGTATGTATGTATGTATGTATGTATGTATGTATGTGTGTGTATGTGTGTATGTGCGGATTTGTTAACAAAATGTACACATCGGTTTCTCGGAGATGGCTGAACCGATTTTTACAAACTAAGATTCAAATGAAAGGTATAATATTCCCATAGGTTGCTATTGAATTTCATTTTCAACCGATTTCTTGTTCCGGATTACGAGTTGAAGAGTATGGTTACAAAACAAAATTTGTTGATTAGTCCACATCGGTTTCTCGGAATTTTCTGAACCGATTTTGACAAACTTAATTTTAAATGAAAGGTCCATCAGCTGCTGTTGAATTTTGTGTGGATCCGAGTTGTGGTTACTGAATTACAGGTTGATACGTACGATCACGCAGCAAATCCCGATTCTAACGAATTTTGCGATGAATGTAAAAAGGTGAAATTTTTTCCAAAATGTAAACACAACTGTTGAATTTGTAGATCTAGGTCACCAACAGTCATTCAAAGTCTCTTTGGCCACACTGGGCACCATCGACGGATCCTGATGTAACCAAATTCAGAATAACGGTTATATTGGTTTCTCGAAAATGGCTAGACCGATTTGATCAACTTAGTCTCAAATGAAAGGTGTTGCGTCCTCGGAAACTGATATTAAATTCCATCTCCATCCGACTTCCGGCGCCGGAGTTACGGGTTGTGGAGTGCGATCACATAGAAAACTCCGATTCAAACCGATACCGCGATGAATGCAAAAACGTGCTCTTATATATACTTACTAAGTGTAATAAGAAAGAAATACATTTCCATAATGTTATATTGTACAAACAAACTATTAAATCATAGTTTGGAGAAATGAGAAAGGCACAATTGCACCTCTAGGTGGATTAAAACAGGTTTTTAACGAAGACTTATGCTTGGTCAAGATATTCAGAGGGAGGCTTATTTCCACATCAGTGTACACCCAAAACTCGGCCGTAATACCTTTACGGTAATAAGAAAAAAATGCTCTAATAGCAAGACGTTTCATGCTAAAACGGTCACAACAAAAAAATCCTCAAACGGCAATACCAACACATTCAAATCTTTTCTGCGTCGCACTCATGTTTCATCAATTCTTATTCAATAAATATTATCGCGTCGGATTGTCTGCAAGTGTGTAGCACTTCGCTCGACTCGGAATAGTGGTGGGGTATTTCGGCTGGTGTTAAATTGAAATTTCTTTTCTATCACGAACGTTAACAGCAAGGTGGCGACTGCACAAAACATGAACAGTCCTCCCCGACATGTTCGGGAAGCAAGACCTGTGGTTTGGATTCACGTATCCGAACCGAGGGTCCGGATCCAGACACTTGTCTGGATCTAAGCACCAGGTATGGGTCTGGTTCAGGTCCGGACTTGGTAAGGGGAAAAGGGGATGGGCTAGATCCGGGTACTGGTCCGGATCCGGGTACTGGTCCGGATCTGGGCACTGGTCTGGATGCGGGAGGTTCGGATCTGGCAGCTAGGCCGGATCCGGAAACCGCCTAAACTTTTTATTCCACTATCCAACCTACCCAGTAAAAAATCCGTAATTCTGGCTGGTTTCTGCTAATATTGTGGCAGATTCCAGCCTGAATTTGGTCAGAGATCCACCTGGATTCCCGTTGGTTTGACTCGGTACTAATACTATCATAGAAATCGACCGAATTAACCTACATCCGAACAGAGCCGGTTGACACATACTGAAAAAGTGTTTGATTGTGTGATGCGCATACATGAACAGCAACTGAAATTCGCCATTCCACCGTTTACTACCTTTGCGGGAATATGAGTTTAATACCGCAATGCGCAATTGCGTGGTCTGTTACCGAAAAGACAATAGAATCTTACCCAAAAGTAATAGAAACATTCCCGTCGGATTTTGGGTGTAGCCGCAGTTGTATCAAGGACAGGGGAGAGAAGAAGTATATGGTGACAGGGAAAGAAGAGCAAAACTTGTAACTTTCGGGCAAACGGGAAATCAGCGAAACAAATTAGCACCTCAGTCTAGTAAGTCGTCGAGTACCGGATTGGCGGATGGTATTCTTCGGACCCGCGGGGAATCATTCAAAAGTCATCGGACCTCGCGTCGCTCTTGCTTCAGTTTCCTTATATGCAGGCGTAGTGGTAAGGATGACGGCGGTTACTTAGTGGCACTCTGGAGCTGATCGGTTCCACAAGGCAAGAGGAAATTTCTAAAAACGAGAAATAAAAGAGAGGGGCTAAATTGGGATATTTATCGTTTTTGAAAGTATAAATAAGGGACATATAGAGAAGATCGCGATTTGCCAGCATATCTTGAACTGGGACATTGGGTAGTCTGCCTTGGGCCCGAAGGGAGTCCTTTAACTGAGACCTGGCGTCCAAATACCCAGCGCATACCCAGACAACGTGCTCGATGTCGTGATAGCCCTCGTCACAAGCGCACAGACTACTCTCCGCAAGCCCAATACGCCGCAAAAGCGCATCCAAGGTGAAGTGGTTGGACATAAGTCGGGACAGTAAACGAATAAAATCCCGACCCACATCCATCCCCCTGAATCAAGGCTTCGTTGATACCCTTAGGATAATGGAATGTAGCCATCGTCCAAGTTCACCATTGCTCCACGAGGTTTGCCAACTGTTGAGTGTCCTCTGATGACAAATACTAAAAAAATCGTTAAAGCAGATTGGTCTTTCGTATATGTCACCATCCAATGCGCCCACCTTTGCTAATGAGTCGGTCTTTTCATTGCCCGAGATAGAGCAATGAGAGGAGACCCAAACAAAGGTAATCTGATAAGATTTTTCAGATAACGTACACAAGAACTCCCGTATCTTCCCCAGGAAATATGGGAATTGCTTTTTGGGCTTCATCGCACGAAGAGCCTCGATAGAGCTAAGGCTGTCCGAAATGATGAAGTAGTGATCTGTGGGCAGAGTGTCGATGATCCCAAGGGTGTACTGAATTGCAGCTAACTCTGCGACGTAAACTGAAGCGGGATCATTGAGCTTGAATGAAGCGGTGATAGTATTGTTGAAGATACTGAAGCCAGTGGACCCATCCAGATTTGATCCGTCAGTGTAGAACATTTTGTCACAGTGGACTTCTTGGAATTTATTATAAAATATATTGGGGATCACTTGCGGACGTATACGGTCCGGGATTCCACGAATCTCTTCCTTCATGGATGTGTCGAAGAATACAGTAGTATCTAGGAAACGAAAACGGTTGGGAGTGTACGAAGAAGGATTAATGATCTGTACCATGTAGTCGAAGTACAAGGACATAAATCGGGTTTGAGAATTAAGCTCGACGAGCCTCTCGAAGTTTTCAATCACCAACGGGTTCAGAATGCCGCATCGGATGAGCAATCGATATGAGAGTTCCCAAAATCGATTTTTTAGCGGAAGAACGCCCGCCGGCACTTCGAGACCCATCGTATGGGTCGAGTGCTTGCAACCCAAGGCAATGCGCAAGCAACGATACTGGATTTTCTCCAGTTTGATGAAGTGTATGTTCGCAGCGGAGCGGAAACAGAAACACCTGTACTCCATCACCGACAATTACGTTGTTTGGTATAACCTGATCAGGTCTCCTGGGTGAGCATCCCACCATGTTCCGGTTATTGTAAGAAGAAAGTTGATCCTTTGTTAGCATTTCTGTTTCAGATACCGATTATGGCATCCACAAGTACCTTTCGAGTCGAACCAGACCCCAAGATATTTTACTGTGAGGACCTAAGTGATAGTTTGACCCATTAATAGAGGCTGTAGAAAATACAACTAGCTCAGTTTTCTCCTTGGAGAATTCGATGCCCAGCTTGATAGTCCAAACAGACAAATTGTCCAAGGTATTCTGTAATGGTCCTTGTAGATCGACAGCTTTAAATCCTGTAACAGAAACCACGCCATCGTCTGCAAGTTGCCTCAACGTGCAGGAATTGTCAAGACATTCATCAATGTCGTTGACATAGAAATTGTATAACAGGGGGCTTAGACATGAGCCCTGGGGAAGGCCCATGTAGCTAAATCGTGATGTCGATAAGTCACCATGCGAAAAATGTATGTGCTTTTCCGACAACAAGTTTAGTAAAAAGTTGTTTAAAGTCGCTGAAAAACCATGATGGTGCAGCTTCTCTGAAAGAATGTTGATCGAAACTGAATCAAAACCTCCTTAATATCTATGAACACTGATGCCATCTGCTCTTTGCTAGCATAGGCCATTTGAATTTCGGTTGAGAGCAACGCAAGACAATCGTTCCCTTTACCTTTGCGAAAGCTAAATTTTGTATGCACTTAGCCATTTGCTTCGACCCAATTGTCGAGGCGGAATAGGATCATTTTCTCGAACAACTTCCGGATACAGGACAGCATTGCGATCGAGCGAGACGAATTGTGGTCGGTGGCTGGTTTTCCATGTTTTTGAATGGCGATGACCTTCACTTGTCTCCAATCGTGTGGGACAATGTTAGCCTCAAGAAACTTATTAAATAAGTTCAACAAGCGTCTCTTGGCAGATTCTGACTGATTCTCCAACAAGTTAATTTTGATTCTGCCTGGCCCTGGGACTTTATTGTTACATGACAAGAGAGCAAACGAGAACTCCACCATCAAAAACGGTGTTTCGTTCGGATTATCGTGAGGGCACACGGCGCGATAGATCTTCTGTGCCAGGGCAGAATACGGACAAACCTTCTTGGCAACATCGAATATCCAACGGTTTGAATATTCTGTGCTCTCGTTAGTACTGTTTCGGTTTCGTAAGCGCCGGGCCGTGCCCCAAAGCGTGCTCATCTATGTTTCTCTCTTTAGCCCGTCGATGAACCGGCGCCAATAGCTACGTTTTTTTGACTTTCATCAAACTCTTCATGCGCGTTTCTGCCATCGTCCCGGAAGGCCTTATACAAGGTGGCCTTCACCGCGTATACGTCCGAGCACTCTTTGTCCCATCATGGGTTGGGAGGACGCCCGCGAGAGTTCGCATCTGGTACGCATTTAGTCTGAGCTTGAATCGCGGTATCGAGAATCAAGCCAGTCAAGAACCCGTACACTTCCTCCGTAGGAAGTGTGTCGACTCTACTTTTCCGGATATCGCGGACGCATAGCTCTTTCAATCAATATTTCGTATGATATCATACGAAACATTGATTGTATTCGGTGGCCCTGAACCGTTAGCAATAGTAATTAGGGGAGCCCGGGGCTAGTTGGCGGTTGGGGTAAGTTGGCGGAATCCCCTTTTCTCCGTTTCTATGAGACATAAATTGCTGTCTCTCGTTGTGAACCTCAAGTAATATGAAACGCATTATCCAATGTGTTTTTGTTGCAAAACATTTTGTTTTGTAGAAGCTGTAGGCGATATTGTGTTTTTGAGCATACTTTGTAAATTTTCTTAATTTTAAACATTTTGTGTTATTTAAGGTGGTGTTCAATCTATTCCCCGAATGATTATATTTTTCGATAGTGCGTGAAAAGAGCTTTCAGTATCCGTATAGATATTACACCTATCCATGCACAAAAGTATTTTTTTAAATATTTTTTTTTATAAAATATGCTGTTGGGGTAAGTTGGCGGTGACGCACGCGGGGCAAGTTGGCGGTGCTATTTACAGTGCAAAAATAGTCATCAAATATTTTCATTTCTGAAATGCACTCCACAGTAAAGGAAAATTTTCTTTTTGTGTCTCTTGCCAATGCAGGCGACAATTATTTTGGCCAATTGCCTTAGGAATTTCGAAAATTTGCTTTCGAATATGGAGTACGCGTCGAAGTCAAAAAGGCGGGGTATTGAGACTGAAATATAATGAAAAGTGACGAATAATATACAGTTTTATTGAAAAGACAATCGTCACATTTCATAAGGACCACTGATTTAATTACATTTCTGTTTGATTGCTTATTTCCGGGTATTCCGCCAACTTACCCCACACATGCCGCCAACTTACCCCGGGGCTGGGGTAAGTTGGCGGCTTTTCCGCGTCACATATTTTTGTCTCTAGAAATGAAGACATCTTATCAAACATTTTCATAAAATTCAGAGATGTTACCAACAGTCTGTCCTTTCATGCAACGTGTTCTATTTTGCAAGATCATCAAAGCGTTAGAAAATAAAAACTGAAAACACCGCCAATTAGCCCCTTACGATTGGAAGATGGTCGCTGTCGTGGGATCAGGGATTACCTTTTACATGCAATGTAACCGCAGCGATATTGAACAGAGAGACAAGTCTAAGGCGCTCGAGTGCGCTGGGGTTGCCGGATTCCGTATCATTTCACCCGTGTTCAAAGTGGTCATATTGAAGTTGTCACAAAGCTCGTGGAGTGAGGCACACCGATTATCATCATGAAGGCAACCCCATACCGTACCGTAGGAGTTGAAATCGCTTAAAACTAGTCGGTGCGGGAAGGAGTTCCGTAATATCGCAAAGCCATCCGTGGCCAACTGAGGCTCTAGGCAGAAGGCAATGCAAAGGTCTTTGCCTTTAATTCTAGTTTGGCAAGCGACAACTTCAATGCCTGGTGTGGAGGTGAGGTTGACTGGATTGAAAGAATAACACTTTTTGATCCCCATAAGTACTCCTCTGCAAGAGATTTCTCGATCCAAGCGAATAATATTGAAATCGTGAAAGTTGAGATCTATTCCTGAAGTAAGCAATGTTTCACATAATGCAAATGCATCGCATTTCAAGGTATTTAGTGAAACTTTTAAAGAATCGATTTTCGGGATAATGCTTCTCCAATCCCACTGTAGAATAGTAAACAAATCCGTGACCTCGTGCGATGAATTAGCCAACGAAGGATACAATCGCTGAAAGGAGGAGGGCTATTTTGCAGTCATCTACATCAAGTACTGGTGCATCTGGTTTTGCACCAGTACTTCCCCGAGTAGTTATTTTTGGAGGACCTTGACACCATCTCGTCGCTGTTGTGCTATCTTATGACAAACGCCATTTTGGGGTAAACTGAGTTAGATATGCCACATTACTTGTTTGAAAAATCTCTACAAAGTGGCGTTTTCAGAATTTTGAAATTCTACTTGGTTACTTAGATATAGCTAGAAACATGATAAGAAATTGTGAGTTTTTTGCTTCAAATCACTATATCTAGGGATTGGCTCAAGTTATATTGAAGTTTTAGACGGTTTTATGTGTGAAAATGTCTGAGGAACACAATGGCATAAACATTTTCGAAAGAAAATTATACGAGTTGTGAGAAAAACACAGTTTTAGTTTTGAACTGGAAATAAAATATATTTGGCAACACTGTAATCAAGAATAACTATTTTTTCTAGATTCCCTGACTCATTTCCTTTAAAATGCATTTCACCGAATATTTAGAGACCATATGAACCCAAAGATATGAATAAAAGTTAAAAAGTGATGATTTTTTTCTATGGAAAATTTTCCATGCACGATTATGACACGTCATACAAATTTTGTCATCAATACACGCCTATGACACGTGTGAGTGCGACTTTTGTTTACATTCATAGTAAAAACTCGCAACATAGTCAACCGATCTTCGTAATATTTGAGAGATTAATGCAGAACAGATAGAAGCATCAATTGTCTTCTTTGGATTGTTTATACCATTTATAAGTTTCAAGATATTCAATCTCAAACTTTAAAAATCGTTTTTCTCGAAATGTGCTAAATGGCGCTTGTCATAAGATAGCACAACAGCGACGATCTGGCCTTTACAACTAATCTTACGAGCGGTGATGTTCCTCCTTTTTCTATTGCTTCTAGGCACAGCAGAAGATGTTCCCTCCTGGGGTTCATTACAGTTAGTGTTAGTAGGTTCCGGTGGCGTAGCTATCTTTAGAATTGCAGAAAAAGATCGCTTAGAACGTTCTAGAAGGGAACGCCTAAGTTTATCCTCGCGCTGTTTGTACGCGGGAATTCCCACTGCATTTTCCACAACGAATTTTTTTGCAACAATGGGAAGTTGTGTGTCCAAGTTGTTCGCAATTTGTGCAGTTCGTGACCCGCGGCACAAAAAGGCGAACAGGTGAACGAACCTTGTCAAGGAGGAGGTAGTTAGATAGAGAAGAACCGGCGAAGATCCCCCGATAAGAGTCTGAGTTGAAATTTGTTTTCGTTCCGTCAACTGCGACTGAAGCTGAATGCAAACATTTGCACTCCAGTATCTTATCTGGTTGGAGCATGGACTCTTTAAAACAGCCAACCCCATATGTCAGCAGATCCGCGCAATGCAATCTCGGATCGGAGACTACCCCGGCACGTTCAACCCTTTTTAATGGTACATACATCGTATACTCATTCGTAAAAAGGCTCGTAGCCAACAATAACATTTACCTGGTTTAAGATATTTACCACCACCAGAAGCTTTTCAGGGCGTATTTTCGATATTTCTGTCATATCGTTCCACCAGAACTCGAGATATCTTCAATAAATTCAAACACGTTTTGCCTTTGGCCCGAAAGAACACTACGTAAGGCCTGGTGGCCGAGCATGGATAAACCTTGAGCCGGGGAGTCGATTTTTTTCGACCTCCATCTCGCCTTGAGATGAACTACTGTCAGGGGAAGTCATTTTCGCACGGACCTATTGTCCAGTGCAAGCTGGTAGTAAAGACAAAAATAGGAAAAGTAGTATTATTGCGGCACTTAACTTGATAATATAACGGCATCCAGATGGCTCACTGACTAACGGTAAACGCTCAGGAACACAAAAGAAAGAAAAAAAAATACTGAAACCTCGACAAGGCAGAGAATACGCAGGATAACCTTGGCAGCGGATTAGCAATATTCTTTTTAACATTTCACTGCACGGTTTGGAAAGATAGTCCAATCGGTCCGAGAGTCCCAGAACGAATGGTGTTAGTTTGATTAAAATCACCATAAATATTCAGTTATACTTCAGGTGGAACCTGGTGGTGTTTGACATGATAGATTCTATAGTTTGAAAACATAGTTCAAATTATTTTGTGAGCATTTTCAGGTCAAAAATACACAGAAGAGAATATGTGTACTTCTTCTGATATTACTGCTATTCAAATTCTTTATGTTTCATGGTGTCTAGTTCTTCTAAGTCTGCGTTTATGGCTATGAGGACACCTGCAGACTTTGACTGACAAAGAGTCAAAATACGGTCATGCCGAAATAAATTAAATTGATTTCCAAAAATTTCTTCTCTTCTTATGCTTACATCCCTAGTTAGTTTCTGTTCTAAGAATTATATTAAAGAACATAAAATTATTTTTTGATGGATTTCTTTCATTTTCGCTGGGCTTTTCATTCGATTGAAATTTTGTCAATATACTAAAATTTCAATCGAATTCTGTTGGGAATGCGAAGAAATTGTTGTAACATTTAAATTATTTACATATATATTTTCTTCCTCTTTAGAGAGCGTCCTTATGCTTCCGAAAATTCGGCGTTCCAAAATTATGCGTAACTTCACAGAGTTGTTGAAGGCAGCGATTTCTTTCGCTCTGTTCATATACAAACAGTAATTGAGTTTTCGTTCTTTCGATAGGCGATTTTGTCAGATCTCTGACAATAACTAAACTGTTTCAAATGATGCGAAAAAAATACTAGTTATGAGAATGATTCCCTTTCGTCGCAATGACGCCATTATGAAGACGCAAAAGAACAACTAAACACGGCTGAAATTCTCATTCCGGTAATATTTTAAAATAATACTTGAGAACCGAACCGCAAGAAAACCACACATTCGACAAGATGTGTTCATGTGGTTAATTTCAAAGAATCAGTGTGTGCATATGTATGTTTAAGATCAACTTCTACTTTTAAATCTTTCTCCTTGTTCAAAACACAAACAGTGCAGTGGCTTACGTGCCGGGATTGCAGATTCTGTTTTACACCTCCACACATAACATAAAACCGTAAAGTTAGAAGCAAAGATTATGTCATACCAGGATATGTCAACGAGAGAAACTACGTTACGCCATAGTTTCATAGCGCCATGCCATAGAAGATGCGGTCTTGGATATATCGGTTTGCCATCGATTTTCAATAATTAAGATATTATTGCGGTTTCAATTGCGGAGGACTATATTCCATCCATTCTTAAGCTTTACTGTCTTTTTTTCTCCTGAACTGGTGGATTTCCAAAACATGCATGAAAGTCAGAACCTTCTCGGAAATCCTGAATCTCATTTGGGAACTTTTCTTAAAAGTGCTTCATAAAAAGTTGTTACATGATAAATGATTTTCAACCATAAATATTTACGGTGAACAATCCTAATAATCGTTTCAAACGCACCTATGGCACATACCACAGGAAAAAAAATGATGAATCGCCTGTACACTCTTTTCGCAGTTGCTTCCCCCTAAAACGAGGAAGCTTTTCCCTAAAGAAAAAGTTTCATTTAATGGCGTAATTATAATTATCTTTGTCAGCGTACGCTCCAGGTACTCGCTACTCGGTCGAAAGGTCAAGAAGTCGAGAAGGTGTGCGCAATAATTTAAATAATTAATTACGCACTTTTGTGAGCAGGCTTCCTGTTGAAATATAATAAATGGCTGTGGTGAATTCAGAAAAAAGAGCAACCAGGAAAGTAGCTTTAGAGCATGCTACAGCTTCTATCATGTCAGCGAAACGCTGACTAGCGCATCATGAGCGAGTGTACTGTTTCACACAAAATCATCTCACCGAGAAACAACAAATACCTATTAATCACAATTTTCCATCCCTTTCCTGCTCGTTCGACCTGAAGACGTGCGGACATGCTAAGGATAATTAAATTGCAACTCATAAACACCCGCATTTTCAACACAGGCATGCTACATTGAAGAGTCTGGATGTGTTCTGCAAAACATTATCAGCACGTTGGACATGAAGAATCACAATATTAACATCATGTCATACCGTACTTCACCGTCAATATTTGGCTTCAATCAAAACCCGTTCCGTTCCATGTTCTACAAATTCAGGAAGACGTGCCTGTGAGCGTTTCTGTCTGTCTGTTATGTCGGCAATCATTGGGCTATAGAATGCCAGTTGTGCATTGTGATGTTCTCTATGTTCACTGCCTTCTATGGAACTATTTTGCGCTTTATTAGAAAGAGAAAAAGTGAAGAATAAATGAGAAAAGCTTATCAGCAGGAAGGTATACATACACATACTAGAGGGGGAAATCGCTGGAAGCTGATTGCATATTACCTTCACTCGCTAATGGCGGCTGTTGGAACGGTGATGGGGTGGCTGGCTGCAGTGTTGATCATAATAGAAGGTTCTACCGTGCGACTATTTACCCCGGAAGGCTTGACGCGTCGAAGGTAGGAAACAATCTAACAATCGTTAGTTGCACTAGGTACGACATAGTTCTACATAGGCACTACAAACAATGATGTTTGCTTTCATCTTTGGAGCGTTTTTCAAACTGTTCGCCGGAACCAGTATCGAGGCTGAAGCCAGTTGGGCTCACAGTATGTTCTGAGGTTTTTCTTTATACGACCAAAAACTTGTTCAACTTGACCTGCGGATTCGTTTATAGAAATGATGAGAAATGAAAATTTGCCGGTATTACAATGGAATCAAACAATAGGAGACAGTGGGAATTTGTGAGCCCTGTCAATATCCGTCAAGCTGTAAAAGCTAAAAATGTGCTAACTACTGTTAAATGCTTCTACTGCCATGTTGACGTCACGTTCTCATTGGCAAATGTTGCATTAGCAGGATTCTACCACAATTTTAATCGCCCCGTGCCGCAACCGCGAAACCAGGTGACTTGCGCGAATCATGTTGTTACCTATTCGTTGCGAATGAGATCACTTCTTATCTTTAGAAATATGCTAAAATGTATCTTCTATAGCACCAATAAAAATAAATCACGAAACTATTCCATTTTTCCCAATTTTTTCGATGATTCACAACTCCCCACCAAACTGAAAAATACCGGTTCCACGCATTTCACGCAATCTGCCATATCTCAAACAAGATAATCATTATTTTAAATTGCTTCAGCCTATGGCACATTGGTCCAAAATTGAAAAAAGACTGTCATAAGTATTTTCTGGCTTCCTTTTACGTTTTTGTGCTTTGGCATCTTCAGAAAAAAATTGTTTTCCAAGATCAGATTTAATCACCTGGGTCTCTCCTAGAATGTTTTAGAAGAGAACCTAAGTGAATAAATCGGATCTTGCAAAGAAAACTTTACAAATTTGATTTCAGAGTCTATAAACATTTATAGATATGTAATCTCAACAGCAAAGTTACACCAAATTAAAGGTTATAAAACTTATCAAAAGGAAATTTTTCTTGACAGTTTAATAAAAAAAATTATTGAAAACTGGTCATAACGCCTTATGAGAATTAAGGTGTCTATCTCAAAATGTACGTAAACAAAGTCTACTGAACTTTTCTGAAGACACCAAAGCACACAAACGTAGCTGGAAGCCAGGAAACACTAACTATGACCGTATTTTTCCAATTTTGGATCACTGTGTGTGTGGGTGTATTAATATGTTCTTTGCAAATACCACTTGAAATATTGAAAATTTACCAGTGTTTACGGTAGTTATGCCCTGAAAACAAAACTATGTTCTCAAAGGCCCCCTCTCATATTGTGACAAATGTTAAAGTAAGCTCAGATGCCAAATTTCACATCATTTTGACAATTCTAGACCCCTGCCCACTTCGCTTGAATTTCTTTTAAATTGGCGCTATGTAAATATATTATATGCTATAACTTTTGAAAGAGCACTCAGAAAATTATAATTCATACCTCTTTTAAAGGAAATAATCTTAGTATTTGAATGGAGATATTTCTGTTTCTAGAAAACAGCGGGAAAGTGGGGTACTGGGCCATTTTGTTCCCAAAACCCACTATTGATATTTTTTCTCTTCCGTGATGCAAATCATTCATATTTTGCTGTAAAAAATTCAGAAATCGAGCAGAAACTTTCTGACCTTTGTCCGAATACGAGAAGTTGGGGTCAGTCAGCCCAGTTTATTAAAATTGAGTGAAGAGTAATAGAGATATGTACGGGAAAATTATAAAATTTAATATGAATGACAAAAGGCCCTATAACCCCAACTTCTCGTATTCGGACAAAGGTCAAAAGGTTCCGTTCGATTTCTGAGATTTTTTCACATTATAAAAAGCGGAAAATATGTATGATGTGCATCACGGAACAGAAAAAATATTAAAAATAGAGGATTTTGGGGTCAAAATGGCCCAGCAGCCCACTTTTTCGTATTTTTCTGGAAACAAAAATATTTCCATTTAAATACTAAGGATATTTTCTTTAAAAAGAGGTATGAATTGTAATTTTCTGATTGCTACTTCAAAAGTTATAGTTAGAGTCTAGAATAGTCCAAATGATGTGAAATTTTTCATCTGAGCTTACTTTGACAATAATATATGATATGAGAGGGGGAGCCTTTGAGAATAAAAAAAAATTGCAATGCCATACTCCCCAGCGTCCCCTATCAAATTGGAATTCAAATCTTAGAAACAAAGGATTGAAATGTCGTTTGTTTTTGAAATACCCCGAGCAGTGGATTACCCTGGTATTACATTTTCTAGTAGAAGAGCACTGCCGTTATAAGCATATTTGTCCCATGCTCTATGGGAATCCCTATATACATGGGACAATTATGCGTAGAACGGCAGAGTATGTCATTTAATATTTTGCAATTCTCATATAAAGAAAGTCTATGCACTCCAAAAATCATGTCGATCGGGATTCCGATGAGTGAATCGCAAAAGCAAGAAGTGGTGATCCTGTCGCATACCATGATTATTGATGACTCGCATAAGACCGAGCATTCGTGATGAGGAATAATTTCTGTAGGTGAAAATGGAGGTTAGACTTGCTAAAGTCATCTTATCGAGTTCTACCGTGCCAGGTATACAGCGCTAGGCGAAACCATTCAGTTTGAATAACTCTAAACACATGGCTGTGTACGTGACAATACTATAATTAAGAGCTTCAAATATATATGGACGGTGAGAAAATCAATATTCGGTTACAAGATCGGATACCGATTACTTGCAGATTGTCATATTTGGAAGAAATGTAATCCATTCCGAGGGACACGTGTAGGTATTTCAAATAGTGTTTTTGTGGGAATAATGTCGGTGGACCGATCCATTTCCTACCTTGCCCTGTAGTACAAGACCTGATGCGATAGTACCGTGGCATAGAGAATTCTCTGCACATATCAAGGAAAAACTAATACGGGTCAGTTCTGGGAAAAAACGGCACATTACGGTTTACCCTGACCACAAATCGCTGAACAATTTTGTGGCACCTTCTCAGTCAATATTGACAACGGCAAAAGCTGCGTTAAGTACCTCAAAATCTACACCCAGCACAATGAAGAAGATCACAGTCGTAAAGTAAAAAAGGAAGGAAAAAATCAGATGTTCGCGATGATGACACGGAAGTGTACAATAGCGAGATAGAAATGAACGACGCCCAATATGCTGCCGTAGAGGAAACAATTTCCCCTCCTTATAAATAGGCAATGTCTACAACGTGCAATAGAGTAATAGATATCTGCCGGATAACCATTAAAACTGGTTCTATTATGTTTATTGCTGGAAATAGATAGAAATAGATGAAAAAACCACGACTCCGTTTGGCTAAATCATTGAACCGAGCTTAATAAACTAATTATATAATAAAACAGTAGAAGTTTTATAGAAGACTGTGCACCAAAATTCTCCAAAAATGAACCCTTCATCACAAGTGATTGTCACGTTTAACAAAACTTAGATGTAATACTAGACATTGGCAAGAATAAATTTAAATGACAAATTTTTGAATGGTACACAATTTGAATTTCTCTATTAGATCTGTGCACTCTGTACTCTTAGTATAAATTCTAGGCACCACGTTCAAGTGTACTAGGCAAAACATATTTCAATTTGCTGAGATCGAGGTAGTCGAGAAGAAAATTTTTGTTATCGCGTCTTTTTAACGCAATAGCATGACACTTAACTTTATTTTCATGCAAGGAATCCGTTCCGTACTAAAACACTTTTGCGACTTAAATTGCATGGTTAAATCTATAGGTCAATAAGTTGGAATTGACGTTTCGATTTCATGTCTTCAGTATATGACAGTCTCTCGGTCTGTTTTTTGTTCGTTATGGAATAAAATGAGAGAGAAGATCAGGAATCACGGAGGAGGAAAAATAATCAACTCATCGAAGTCACCTCAAGAGCATCTTTTCTATCTTTGCTATGCACTCAGAACGAGTGCTATCGGAATTGCGCTGTGATTCTCTCAATTCGGTTTGAATGAAACGGCGTTTTCGGCAGTGTCAATATGTTTGAATTCACTTTGGAAGTGTAACTGCAAGCGTCATAGCAAATCCAACTTCCAGAACTAGACAATAGGCCATACGCACTGTCACTATCGAATGTTTTGAGAAAGTTTCACAGGAATCGGATAAATTACAGTAATTTAAAAAAAGTAATTTCAAAGAAAGTCTCTTTGGCAAAGTAGAAGTACGTGCGATATATTCTCTTTGATGTGTCGGAAGCAAGCTGTGCTAAAAGTATTTAGCTCACCCATTTGGTGGTGTCATCAATGTTACATTTAAAGATTTGTACATAAATTAGAAAATATTAGTAATCAGTGCTAAATGATTTCCTTTTGATTATTGAACAATTTCTAAGTAGTTTCCTTTAGTAAACTACCGACATACAACGAAACTGCCGTACTCAATGCCACTAATATAAAAATACCCACCGAAGTAAACACGCTTTTAAGTCTTGGACCAAAGTACGCATTACCGAACCCCAGGATAAACAAAATACCGTTTTTCCATCTCATTGCTGATGTAGAGAACATCCTAGCAATACACACCGACAAAAACATACGCGAGCAGACAAGGTGCCAGATTATAAACCACATTCAAAATTTCATTACCCGTTCAAACCACAACAATACAAGGAGTCCACTCGAAAAGTTTTGCGATAAGACGGTGATCAAAACGAACAAATTCCTGAAAAAACCCGGACATCCTCATTACTGAAGCAGATAAAGGCAATAAGACCGTAATAATGTATATAGAAGACTACAACACCAAAATGAAACAGTTACTCACTGATGAACATATTTACCAACCCTTAAAAGCAGATCCAACATCCAAATATCAACGTCAAAACAACAATATAGTCCAGAGAATGTTACAATGCAACCTGTCCACGAATTTACGGTCAACCCAAAGCGCATAAACCACACCTGCCTTTACGTCCAGTAGTGCCCAACGTGACATCACCTACATACCAGCTCGCCAAACATATCTCCAACATCCTGCAACAATCTCTACACTGCTTGTACAATGCAAAAGACTCCATAAGTTTTTGTCATTACGTAAATAGTCTAAAAGTACCACCCGAACACCTTCTCGTGTCGTTCGATGTAGTGTCTTTGTTTACCAATATCCCTAAAGACTTGGTCATACACAACATTATTATGATGTGGGACAACATAAAGCTACACACAGACATCAACCTGGATCTATTTCTAGAAATAGTTGAATTCCTGATAGACACAAGTTTTTTCTGCTTCCGTGGTCAATACTACCACCAAAGGTTTGGAACAGCTATGGGTAGTCCCCTATCGCCCATACTCGCAGATATAGTGATGGAGAACTTGATATCAACCGTTATTAAAATCGCTAATATCCCTCCCGAACATATCAGAAAATACGTTGATGACCTTTTCTTACTCATCCACAAAAATAAATTACAAGAAATACTAGACACCTTCAACAATTGTAATAAACACATTCAATTTACGTGTGAAGTCGAACAAGCAGGAAAACTACCATTTTTGGATCTCCTGGTCATACGAATGGATGACAACACTATTAAAACTGATTGGTATGCCAAACCAATATCATCCGGACGACTTTTAAATTTCAATTCTTTTCTCCCGATGGATCAGAAAGTCGGGTTAACCACCAATTACATCAACCGGGTCCGTCAACTTAGCACTGTTCGCAGCATTGATCAACAAAATATAGTCATCACCGATCATCTCATACACAATGACTACCCCATAAAGTTCATCAATCACATGCTACATCAATCACCGACCAATAATATCAATGAAGTCTCGCAGTCAGAACCAACCATATACAAACCTATACCTTTCATCCATGGACTGACCCAAATGATCAGGAAAACATTACATCGCAACATACCTAACCTAAAAACAGCACCAAGCAACAGGTACACAGTCAAATCCCTGCTACCCACAGCCAAAGATCCCCTCCTTCAGATGCAGAAAAACAACATTATTTACAAAATAGCATGTTTTAACTGTGACCAATACTATATCGGAATGGCACGAAACCAGTTAAAAACACGTATGTACGGACACCAATCTCTGATAAACAAATTAGATCAGAGACTAGCAGATGGTCAAAAATATGACGATAATGAAATACAAGAGCTAAAAGAGAGAACCGCTCTCATGGAACATTGCATCTCAGACCAACACCGTTTCGATCTAAAAAACCCCACAATTATTGACACCAGCTTCAAATCCAGTGCTCTCCCGATCTTAGAGATGTGTCACATCTCGACTACTCCCCACACAGTCAACCGCCGTACAGACACCGACAACCTACAACAACCAGCGCCTACGCAAACATCCTGGATTCCATTAGAAAAATGAGAGAGATCGATACTCGAAACACGATCGCTCTCCAACAAGTAAACTCCACAAATACCCTCCCAAAATAGCTTCAAACCATTACTACTGCTTATAGTGACCAAGTGCGAGTTCTCAAGGAATTATTTTATTCAATTGGAGCGATTTTTAAAATCGATTTTAGACCGATAAAATCGATGAGTAAACTCCGTAAGTTATACTGTCTCATTGCTACCAAAATCCATACTATACGATCCCCCAAACTATGATATGTCCCACTGTGAAAACACCCGATGTTAACCCTCTCAGACCTGACAGTTTCCCGTATGCAAAACGAACCGTGACATTGTCGAATATTGTCGAGTGAGTAGCACTTCGCGAACATTATGTTTTTATGTTTATTTGTGTAATACATGTAATACAACAGTTATTTTCCGCAATAAATTAGGCCCTGAAGAAGATCCCAACCACGGATCGAAGCGTCGGTGAAGATAAGTTAGAATCGGCGCAAATTCTTACGTGACTGCACTGCCGAAAACATTCCCCGTTCTTCCTTTAGTAGATTTTATTCTGGGAGGTTTCCCTTAGTAGATTTGATTCTGGGTAGTTTCTATTACTATTTTTATTTTTATTGTAGAAGTTTTAACCTTAGGGTCTTTTGCCTCTTTTCAGGTTAGAAATCTCTAACCCAGGTGAGCTGCGTATAAAACAATTTATCAATTACGCTATGTCCGTCCCTTTTCTATTCGTAGATTAATTCATTCAAATATATATTTTGTATTACCCAAAAATCAAGAATTCCGTAGTTCGTGTGCTGATCAAGAAAATACGAGGTGAACCGTTTCTCCGCATCTACAAATCGCCTGCCTGATTGAAAAATTTATAGCTGTTTAGCCCTGTGCCTAGAGGAAATTGTAATTGTCTATTGTCTTAGTTTTGGAACTGTTTTAACTAAGAACTTTTCAAAATTACATTCAGTTTCCATCTCAAGTCTATTGCATCGTCTAGTAAGACCGAATTACAAGATTGTTTTACATATTTATACAAAAATTTAATTAAAAATCGTTCTGAAAGGTGATCGGTGCCCTTGGTAGCCATGCTCGGCTTGTTGATAATATGTATTCTATTAGTTGAAAGTTTAGGTAGCGTAGTGTTTAAAATCAGCGTTTTCGTGCGCAAAATTAATAGCGCCTAAACCGTTCGCTTTAAATGTATAGTTTGTTTGGAGAAGTTCTTGCCTTTATGGTTGAGATTCATTGGAATATACGGTAACACTCGGGGAGCCTCGGTTAGGCAAACAATTATAACACTAAATGAAAGTAGTAATCAACCCTCAAACGCCATACCCCCAATTTTCCATTGCCGCTATAATGGGTCATTTTCAACCCGGCGTAAAATTCAAAGTCAAATATCTCTAGTTTAAATTGATCAATTTTGTTTTTTTACATTGTAATTCAATGTTTGACTTAAATAAATATTAAATATTCACTTACCATTTTTTATTAAAAAAAATCGAAATCTGCGAAAGAAAAAAAAGCTTTGTTTGTTTGTTTTTTTTTTTTTGCACAAATCGTGTGGGTCAAAAACGACCCATTTTAGCGTTTGAGGGTTAAAGTTAAAAAAATATTGGCAACTTATTATTATATTATTTTAAATTCAACAGGACTAGGTAATCTCATATGAGCTTGATCGAAAGGAAATGTAAATAATAGTTTGCCTCCTGCTTACAAGGAGTCGGACGTTCCATCCAACTCTAACAGCATGATCGGGAAGGGAATATAACTCACCGTCATGCTTTGGTGAAAAAAAATCTCCTGGAAAGAAGATAAGAAAAAAATAAAATATCAGGCAAAAAATTTATATAGATTTCATCTCGGGCAGATATTACCGCCTACTCGAGATACGATTGCTGTTTAAGTATATATGTGAACATTATATAGAAGTGCACCTCATTGAACGTGATCGGAATTTTGCAGTCGAATTCAACTAAGAAACACAAACGAAAAGGACTTGCAATATTTTTACGATTTTCTATAATGCAATCAAAACCATTTGTTTTCATTGGTTCATGATTTCATTCAATTTCCAGCCCCATTCATATCGTAGTCTTCGGATCACCTGGTATGCCGTAGGTGTGGCAACTGTGACACCCTTCCTAGTTTGCTTCATACTGCAATATTTATGTTTTCTCGGAACGTTAAATAAATGCTTCTCAACATGCTTCCGAACGCCTTAGAAAATGGACAACGATGATTGTCGATTAATTTTAAATTGGTCGAATATGTTCGTATACGGAATTTTTTTGCTCGTATCAAGTATAGATTGCTGACATTTACAAATCTATTTATTGGCTGCCGTTCTGTGGTCTTAAATATTTATAAACGAATTTGTATTTGATAAATTTCTTCATTTGTAGCCCAACTTTTTAAGGTTCGCTTAATGAACCCGATGAAAGGGAAGTAATTTTCCAAAATAGGAAATGAAAATTACCTTGCCAGTAACAGTGAGGTTTCTTGACATATCTCGTGGCGGAGGCCATTTTGAAAGCGCTATTCGTTAGATATTGCTAGCGGGGTGCGCACCTTCTAGGAACTAACGAGCGGCTCATCCCAAACCTGTCGACGTGGATCAATGTAAAGCACGGAAAAGTGAACTTGCACCTGACAAAGCTCCTGTCGAGCCACAGCTGCTTCAAGAAGTATCGTCATTGGTTCGGGCACGCAACGTCACCATTGTGCCGGAGTGTAATAACGTCGAGCCATAGATTCGAAGCGATGCGCAGGGAGATGCTTGAAACGGGACAACCGGATATCAACCCAGATAATGTCGTCTACAGAAGTGAAGCGGATGTCATGATCGATTTACAGCGGAAATGGCGTGATAGACAGCAAGCAACGGTTTCGGGCGAGCAATCACCGCCGGGAAACTCTCCGTCGGAGTAGGCTAGGTAATTCGCGAAGTAGTTGGGAGCTGGCACGAGAATGGAACCAAAGAGGTTAAAGGTTTTGCGGTGGCTCCGGACAGGGAGCCAAAGGGCCCAAGAGGCTGTGGTGCAGAAACCAAAGAAGAATCAGAATCGGGAAAACTGCTTTCGCCGGGGAACGCTCCGTCGGCGTAAGCTAAATTCACCGCCGGGGAATAGACTGAGTAGACCGTGACGAGACATCACCAGTCGGCGAGTCGTCAGCGAACCGGTTGCCCTACTCCACTGGAATCGCCGAACTGACCTCCGTACCTGGCAGCAGGCATGGGAAAAATCATTTCACGAAACGATCAATTTGAAATCATCCACCAACATGCTCTTACTGTGAAACCCGATCTCGGCAACCCTTCTCATGTAGACTTACGCGTTGCACCTGACTGTCTGACTCGTCTTCTTGAGGGAGAATTGATAGCTGCAAATTTGTTATATTGTCTCATGTTATTCTTTAATGTTTAAATATAAATTACCATAATATTTTGTAAATTCTAAATACGTGCCAGAATTAAAAATGATGTTTATTTTCTGGAATACATAGGTGTATTCCCGCGGAACTTATTGTATATGAAGGCCACCTCAGAATATACGTGTAGGAACAGGCATTCTTGAAATGGGTCGTTGAATGTACAATAGAGTAATCACCTTCATCTCCAGAGCTAAAATGCCGGTTTGTGGGAGATGAATTTTATGCACACACACACATATCTCTTTATTTCGTTAGCTGTAACTGATGTTGGATGCAATCGTTTACCGTCTTCGCTGACTAAAAATGGGGTCCTTAAAACAGCCAACCCCGTGCTTCAGCAGATTCGCGCAAACCAAACTCGCGTCGATGACCACGCCATCGATCTCAACTTCTTGTGTAGGTACTTACACGTGGTACACCTTCGAAAAAGGGTCGTCACTAGTAATGTTATTTGTTTATTTTATACTGGTTACCAAGAAGCGCTAATTAGGGCGAATATTTAATATTTCGGTCACAGTCTAATATCGGTTTTATTTATTTTTTTCGACGCGGAATAAAATCACAAAAGGCTTGGCATAGATATAATTTCAAGTCGAGCAATCGATTTTATTTCAACATCCTTTTAAGTGTGAAGGTAATTTTAACTATGGAAAGTCATTTTTAAACGGGCCTAGAGAACAAAAACTAAAATGATGGAATCGGAAATAGGAATGAAAGAGGGCGGCGTTCAAAGCTAGTGAACTTGATTGGACCATCTTTTTGGTCAGTGTATTCTACCGATTAGTTGTTTACAAAAATCGCTCCAATTATTTTTACTTTTTGACGAGATTTGTGAAGTTTTTATCGTTGTCTGTCGTGTTAATCGACTGAGAATTTTGTTTTCAACATTGTCATTGTGCAGTGTGAAAGTGGTTGATTTTGTATTGCGAAAAAACCAGCGAAGAACGCAATTGAGTGAACTTCTGTGACTTAACCACCAAAACTTTCCACCGAACACAGCGCCATCTATATTTCATTGTTCGCATTCTCAGATCGGCACGCATTATGGGAAGTGCATGCGATCACTGCGCAAAAACCGTCAAATCGGATGACAACTTTATCGAATGTATGGGTTTTTGCAAAAAATGTGACTATGTACGGGGAACGTGCCATTTGAGCCAATATATTCTGATTCCTGATACATATGCAATGTGGGAAACAACTTAACAAGCCGTTTTCGAAAAAACTTGCGGAAAACGCAAAATTATTTTGGATGTGCAATGAATGTGTCAAGCTGATGAAGTTTGCTCGCTTTCGCGACACCGTTTCTTCACTTGGATGTGTTATCGCTGCTATCGCTGGGAAAACGGATGACGTCTGTGCTGAACTAAAGACCGAGTTATCCAAAAATAACCAGCAAATTCCGCGTCTCGCTAGAAAGGTTTCAACGGCTACTCCAGTCCGGCCAAACTCCGGTACCTCTCGACCACCTCAGAAACGTCGTCGCGAGGATGGCCCTGATCCGAGCAATATTCTTGTTGGTGGTCGAAAGCTAGTCGATAATAGCAACATTGTTACGGTTCCACCTCCCGCGCCGTTGCTCTGGATGTATCTTTCCCCCAGCTACAGTCGAGCCCTTGCCACCAGCGTTCAGCAGTCATCCCGGTCCTGTATGTGTGGGTGGAGAAAGGGTCTTCCAAGCCGCCTCTCTCGGCAAGTATTATACAAATTGTAATGATACAACGGTTGAACCGATTCACGCTTCTAGCTCATCGTACGACTCTCGCCGTAAGCTGCTACCACCCCGTTCCTGCTCTCCGCATTCCCCCACCGGGTTTCAACGCATACTGGGACGCATCGCAGTTGGCACTATAGAAGCCCTCGATCCCCCCGCCACAGTCGAGCACTTGCAGCCAGCAATCATCAGTCGTCCCGGTCCTGTGTGTGGGATGGATGCAAGGGTCCATCTATACATACATCTACATCTGTTCCGAACACTTCAAGCGCTGATGTATTCTTCGCTTCCAGTTTTTTTGCCTTTTGCTCCGACATCTTGTTATCAGATGCCAACCACTTCTCTCGACGACGACGATAGTCGTATTTTGGGGCGCGACGCAGTTGATTCGGGATGCCTCGAATCCCTCACCTCAGTCGACCAAGCGACCGTGAACCGTTCCGTTCGTGGCATTGACGAAAGGATCTTCCTACACGGCAACATGGCTTCTCTCTCTGCTGTACCTGATCCGTCCTCCAACAACATCGAGGTTTACTACCAGAATGTTGGTGGCTTAAATTCATCAACGGACAGCTATTTGCTCGCGACCACGGGTTGCTGTTACGACGTTATCGCCTTGACCGAGACGTGGCTTGACAACCGTACTCTGTCTCGCCAGGTCTTTGGTTCAACATTCGATGTCTACCGCTGTGACCGCAATGCCCTCAACAGCCACAAGACATCAGGCGGTGGTGTACTTATCGCCGTTCGCCGTGGTATAAAAGCCCGAGTGATCAACAATGACCAGTGGGCGAACTGCGAGTAAGTGTGGATATCAGTGAAACTTGCCGATCGCAATCTGTTCCTGTGTGTAGTGTATTTTCCACCTGACAGAATTCGTGATTCCAGCCTGATCGATGTACATCTTTCCTCCGTTTCTTTTATCGCCTCGATCGCCGCCCCGTCTGATGATATTGTTATACTGGGCGACTTCAACTTACCTGGCTTGACGTGGTGCTAGGCAAGTAATGGTTTTCTACGATTGGATATCGAAAAATCTGCGCTTATTAACAATGCCAGTTGTATTTTGGACAACTACAGCAGTGCAACTCTTCGGCAAATTAATAATGTCACCAACGAAAATGGACGTACAGTGGATCTCTGTTTTGTAAGTGCCCGGGACTACGCTCCGTACTGCTGCACTGCACCGACTCCTTTAGTCAAGCAGGTGCGTCATCATCCCCCACTACATCTTATATTCGCTGGTAACCTAGGAGTGAATTTTGAAGACGTCTCAAGCTCAATCGTCTACGATTTTAAAAACGCTGACTACGACAGCATCGTTAGCACACTATTGGATATAAACTGGGACGAAAATCTTAACAATGACGACGCGAACGAAGCAGCGAT
Organism: Topomyia yanbarensis; assembly: GCF_030247195.1. Taxonomy (NCBI): domain Eukaryota; kingdom Metazoa; phylum Arthropoda; class Insecta; order Diptera; family Culicidae; genus Topomyia; species Topomyia yanbarensis. The sequence continues at coordinate 117,219,388 of NC_080672.1, forward strand.
GACGTTTTCTAGTATCCTTAACTACCTTATCGACCGCCATGTGCCAAAACGAACAATTAGTACCGATGAACATCCTCCCTGGCAATCAACCGTTCTTAGACGTTTAAAATCTTCCAAACGAGCTGCATTTAAAAAATTCTCGAAGCATAAGACACTATTACGAAATCACTACTTTCAACTCAACCACGAATACAAACAACAAAGCAGACGCGCCTTTTTAGACACCAGCGAAACGTCGAGCGTCAACTGAAATCCAAGCCCAAGTCGTTCTGGAAGTATGTTAACGAGCAGCGAAAAGAATCCGGTCAGAGATTAATAGCAGAGACTAATAGTCTCTGATCCGGTTTACCGTCTTGTATGTCGTTTAATGGAGTTTTAGGCACCGACACTAAAGAAATTTGCCAACTGTTCTCCGACAAATTTTCAAGCGTTTTTTTTTCCAACGAGCGCCTACCACCACAACAAGTCGCTGCCGCCGTCAATTTAACTCTTTCTCTAGGACGAAGCATCAACCGAATTTGTGTCGATAATGCTGCCATTCTTGCAGCAAATGCCAAACTGAAAGCATCTTGTTCCCCGGGTCAAGATGGTGTTCCCTCGATTTTTTCAAAAAGTGCATCAGCGGGCTTCTTGAACCACTTCGGCGAATCTTCGAGCTATCACTCACTACTGGTACATTCCCTTCCTGCTGGAAAGCAGCGCACATGTTTGCAGTTCATAAAAAAGGAAACAAATCGAACATCGACAATTATCGGGGAATCTCATGTTTAAGTGCCGTATCAAAACTGTTTGACCTGGTTGTGTTAGATCCTATTTTCTTTCACTGCAAACACTACATTGCAGATGACCAACACGGCTTCATGCCTAAACGATCGACAACGACAAACCTGCTCTCGTTCACAACATATGTAATGGATGGATTCGCTGACGGATTGCAAACCGATGCTATTTACATGGATCTATCTGCGGCCTTCGACAAAATCAACCATGATATCGCAATAGCCAAGCTGGACAAACTCGGCATTCATGGACAACTTCTGCGCTGGTTTCGTTCTTACCTCGATGGAAGGCAACTCCAAATCAGCATTAAGGATTGTCTATCTGCACCATTCTTCGCTACATCCGGCATACCACAAGGAAGCCATCTCGGTCCAGTAATATTCCTCCTCTACTTTAATGACGTCAATTTCACATTACAAGGACCCCGCCTTTTTTTTCGCCGACGATATGAAATTTTTTCAACAAATACGGGATAAAACCGATGCCGAGCTTCTTCAGAGGGAACTGGACAGCTTTAGTACGTGGTGTGATCTAAACAGAATGGTTTTGAATCCGAGCAAATGCTCAACCGTTACGTTCACGCGGAAACGTCATCCGACTCAGTTTAACTACCATTTCTTCGGCTCGAGCATTCCAAGACACTCTCCCATCAAAGATCTCAGTATGTGAGTATACGCCAAAAACTAAGCAATCAAATGGAGATTCAATTACTTCAAGGGTCGTTTTGGAACGTGCTGAATGTCTTTTCGAGAAAACTGTATATTAACCGACATTTGCTATTATATTTCAGTTTCAATACTCCGGCCTTTTGACTTTGACGCGTACTCCCTATTCAAAAGCAAAGTTTCGAAATTCTTCATGCGATTTTTTTTAATTCGTTTATTTGACACGGCTCATAGCGGTAGCTTAACGGAGCCGCGAATCTTTTATACATGCACAATACATGTAAAAATAAAAATACAAACAAAAATTAATTAATTGGATCTCGTGCGCGCAACTTTTTATTGCGAGCGGAGACCTTTTTTCGCGAAGTCTGTTGGCAAACAGCGTCACGGGGGTTATTTAATTCTCTCTTGTTTTTCACGTCCCGGTCGAAGCTTGCTTCTTGCACTTATTGTTGATCAGTGTAAATCCGTCGTCATTGTTACTGCATTCGGTGCCGATGTTGATTACAGTTGCTTTTGGGGTGCTGGATGATTGAAATTAAGTGTCTTCTACAAAGTTGTAGAACAAGAATATTGCAGTAATTCTTCCAAACATCTCGATATTCTATCTCTCTCCGTTGAAAAGTTAGTGTTGGCGCCATCTATGCGGTCACAGATTGAACTAAAATTTTCTAACCAAAACATAACTCGTATAATGTACTGCAATTCTTCCGAACATACTATTCAGCTAAATCTAACCATTAATCCACAAAAATGTTTAGTTTGTTAGAACCTAGTACTAATACACTATCATGCACTGCTAGGCCCCATGCAAAACTGACTCAGACATCACTTCGTTAAAAGTTTATTAACTTTTCCTTTTGGAGTCGGATCTCTTTGCAGTCTTCAACAAAGTTGTAGATAATAAAATTATCTTCTTAAGTTTCACTTTTGGTGATAATCTGATGTATACAGTGCCACCTAGCGGCAAAAATGTGTGCAAGAGGGTTTTCTCCATGTAAATTGTCGAAAAATCCCATACAAACTTCAAGCACGTTGGTCCGGTAGCTAGACTTGTCCGATTTGCTTCAAATTTGGAGCAAGCACTCCTGGTGGGACTAGGAATCGACTCAGGGGTGGGCCGATTGAGTTTTCAAAAATTCATTATTTTTCTGGGCAGTCTAGTGCATAGCGTAGTTTGCATAATTGTAGTTCCGTGAGTATTGAGTTTTATTGCCAAGTAGGAGGGTATAGGCCTTTCAACCCGCATCCTCACTACAAAAACGCCGTTAGGAGTACCCGGGAAGAAGTTTCTCCAAGTATCAGGTGTAACGGATTCTACTTCTCCGTATTGCGACATGCATTTTGCAATTGGCTCAGGAGGGGTACGATGTGATAGGTCATATACCCTTACATCTATATAATCATTCTCAATGTATACGGGAAGCTTAATTCCAACGTTGTCGCTTTCAACCACGTGTTTTAAGTTGTTCTTCAAAACGAAACGCTCGGCTTGTGCTAACGTGCTGAATGATATTAACACTACATTGCGAAGATGATGATACTGAAGGTACAAGACTTCCGCAAGCCTAAGTTGCATTTTTACCTTCAGAAGGTATTCCACTTCACTAAAACTCGGTCGTTTTAAGCAAAATTTAAAGTCAACGACCGCAGCGTTGGGTCGGAGTAGAGCTTTTTCGTCAACTTTACTCATGATGACAAGAATAATCCGATATTTCCTTTGTTCTCGAGACAATGCACACTAGATCGAGAGGCCTGTTGTTCGCTTGGCTCGATTGTACGCCTGACTGCGACAGAAGTAGAAAGTAGACTGACATCATACGATTGGCCGGAATAAATGTCTCCTACATTGGCGAGATACACAAGAAAAAGATTTTCTTACTTTGGAGTGAATTCCAGAAATAAAAAATTTTGATGACTTTTTTTGCACTGTAAAGTACCGCCAACTTGCCCGCGTGCAGCACCGCCAACTTACCCCAACCGCATATTTTATTAAAAACTTTTTAAAAACAACTTTTGTTTGTGGATAGTTGTAATATCTCTACGGATACTGAAAGCTCTTTTCACGCACTATCGAAAAATATAATCATTCGGGAAATAGATTGAAAATTACCCTAAATAACGCAAAGTATTTAAAATTTAGAAAATTTACTTGGTATGCTCGAAAACACAATATCACCAACAACTTCCACCAAACAAATCGTTTTACAACAAAACCTCATTGGATAACGGGTTTCAAATAACTTCAGGTACACAAGAAGAGGCAGCGCAGGCAGTCTAATAGAAACAGAGAAAAAGGGATTCCGTTAACTTACCCCAACCGCCAACTAGCCCCGGGCTCCCCTACTCCGGATATCTCTTACCGTCCCATTAGCAAGAAGCTGGAAATGGCATAATTCTTATATAAGTCGTGTTTTGAAACGGTAAAGCAAACGTTTAACCATCGATACGACAAAATAAGTGTTCAAAATGGATATCTGTATAGTGAGAAGGGTAGCGGGTCGATTAAGCTTTTAAGAGGAATCATAATAGTAGGGGAGACTGAGGAGACTTGATCCCCTTTTTTATTTTTCAAACCTACTCCGTGGAATGATACAAAAACTATATATTTTTTGTAGTTTTATATTGTTTCTAGGGTTGACTGATAATCATAAAAAAATTACATGGAAATATTATACTGGACATGAGCTATGAGCATTTTTGGAAAACAACAAAAAACTGGAAAATTCTTTGATTAGTGGAGACTCGATCCCTAATTTGGGGACACTTGATTATTTTTTGAAAACGTGTTTAAAAGAGCATGTAGGGTAGCAAGCCTATTTTTACCCTTTTTCTATTATCATCCTACCCATCTGAAGCCTTTGGTTAGAGCAGCTTCTGCCATCTTTGTTTAACGCATTGGCTCAAATGGTGTTGCGATAATTGGGGTACTCGATTAGAGTTTTTGCTGCGCTCAAACAGAAGATATTCACCATTCTCAAGACAATTTTGTTATTATATTGGCTCTTAATAAGAGGCGAATGACCTTAAGGCTAAAACCTCTATAATCGAAATAAAAATGGCTCCTAATAACAAAGCAAAGAAGCTGAAATAATAAAATTAATAATGAAATAATGTGGTATTCTCCCTAATAGGACAAAAATAGGTACCTAACCCCATTCAATGTTATAAATGTATTGTGGTATTGATTAAATTGTTGTGATTACATATTACTATTTTTGTTACTACATATTACGCATCTCTCACAAGATTTTTTTTACGAATTCTGTGCAAATCTCTGTGCAATGTCGTTATTATGGTTGAGGAACGTCAAATATGGGATGCATGGTTGCTACGTATACTGTAGTAAACAATTACAGTTAAGTTTCTGTACGATGAAGCGTTCATTTTTGACAGTATTTTTTGTTATTTTATGGCAACAATGACTCCAATTGTTCTGGTGTGAATTTGGTTATTTTCAGTGGTGTGTATGAAGCATGGCGAAGGGGATCAAATCTCCACAAATTTGAAGGGATCAAGTGAACCCATAGCATCTATTTCAGCAAATTTTAGCACAAGTGTAGCTGAACAAAAAAATCAGCTCAACTATAACGTATTCATATAATTGACATTCTCCTGTAATTCTGTATGCAAAAATATAGTATGTAGTGGGTTACTTTATCAATTGTATAAAAGTTGGAAAATTTAGAAAATAAATCTTCTTCAGTTCTTCCGAGATTTTTTTCTTTGAATCGGTAAAAATTCAGTAACACATGTCCAATTTATTTTTTTCTGTTAAAGAAACATATGTTTAGATAAAACTGCGCAACTTTCTAGTATATTCGATTAATGTATTCTGATCCGCCTTTGTGTTACAATGATGGGATCAAGTCTCCCCGGGGATCAAGTCTCCTCAGTCTCCCCTATAATAATAGTACTCTAAAATCACATACAGGCATTGTCTCAATTTGTCGAACTGAGTCAGTTGGTGTATGAGACTCCGGGCCTCGGAAAAAGCTTTCAAAGTTTGAGTGAATCCTACACATTTCTTTTATAAGAAATGTAAAAACGTATTCACAACCAAAAAATATCATTATGAAAATTTTAACAGCCCTCTAGAGAAATTCGGTTGAGAAATCGGAGAGAGATGTTGCTGTATTTTGATATCGATAAGGTTTTAAGAGGATAAAGGCAGCGAGAGAGTAACGCCAAATAAAACGTGGAAGCGCAAAAACACTTCATCGGAGAAACGAGCTAACAAAAAGCCATTAAGGAGAAGTCATCGTACGATGAAGATAATTTTTGTATCGTCTGCATTAGGCCATTGCAAAAAAAAATTTTTTTGACTTCTCGAAGGTCCCCCCCTCTCATATTGTGACAAATGTCAAAGTAAGCTCAGATGCCAAATTTCACATCATTTGGACAATTCTAGACCCCCGCCCACTTTGCTTGAAATTTTTGAAATCGAACGGAACCTTTTGATCTTTGTCCGAATACGAGAAGTTGGGGTTATAGGGCCTTTTGTAATTTATATTAAATTTTATCATTTTCTCATGAATATATCTCTATTATTCTTCATTCAATTTTAATAAATTTTACTTCATTGAACGTGGAATATTTTTAGAAATACAACAAAAATAGATTCGCTTGGACTAAAATTAACAAAAATTAAAATTTTTTGACATTAACTCTACAAACCACATTTTTTTCATTAAATGTCCTAATACCTCAACTTCACCTATTTTTCCAGGTATGAAACTTTTCTCATGTGATTCCTAAGCGCATTTTTCATTATAAATAGTAAATTAAATAAGAATTTTGTTGTTAAATGGAGTTAATATGTGCGATTTTATGATAAAAATGTGAAATCGAGACTATATGTCAGATAATTTGATGTTTCTGAATTTTACCGGTAATGAATCTATTTTTATTTTGTTTCTAAGGATTTTCCACGTTGAACAAGGTACAATTTATGAAAATTGAATGAAGAATAATAGAGATATATGCACGAGAAAATGATAAAATTTAATATAAATGACAAAAGGCCCTATAACCCAACTTCTCGTATTCGGAAAAAGGTCTAAAAGGTTCCGTTCGATTTCTGAGATTTTTGCACATTAGAAAAACTGCAAAATATGTATGGTTTGCACAACGGAGCAGAAAAATTCAAAAGAAAAGGGGGGATTTTGGGGTCAAAATGACCCAGTATCCCACTTTCCCGTATTTTTATAGAAACAGGCATATCTCCATTCCAATACTAAGGTTATTTCCTTTAAAAAGAGGTATAAATTGTAATTTTTTGATTGTTACTTCAAAAGCTATAGCATTTAATATATTTTTCCTCCACATTTTCCCATAGCACCAATTTCAAAAATTTCAAGCGATGTGGGCGGGGGTCTAGAATTGTCCAAATGATGTGAAATTTGGCATCTGAGCTTACTTTGATATTTGTCACAATATGAGAGGGGGGCCTGTTAGAATAAAAAATAAAAAATTTTTGCGATGCCCTAGTCTGCATGAATAACAACATTCGTTAATGATTTAAATTCAACTAACAAATTTAGACAATTTTCGCAAATACTTTCTACCTTCGATGGTGCATTGAGACGTAGCAATTAAACTTTAAAAAGATAAGTTCTTGAAAAAATAGTGTATTTTATTGATTCAAACACCGTTTCAGCGAATACGAAAGTAATGATATTTGAAAAATAATTTTGAACAATAAGCGCCAAAAATTAAGATCTGTGTGGTTGTGTTTAGAACGAAGGTAATCATTACCGTAGATACTGTGGAATCCATGTATCACCTGTAATTCATCCTTCTTGATAAATCGCTTGTGACCCACCGTCGGCCAAACAGGAAACCTAATATCGACCATAATCGAAATTTGCCAGCCCCCTATTTTGTTAACGAACCTACCCGAATCCATATTCAGCAGGCAATGCAATAACGGGTGAACCGGCCCAAGGCTGGTGGAGCGAGAGCAATGCCATTATCGTGTTACTTTCTATATCCCGGTTTGATAGTACATTCATATCGGTATAGATAGGTTGTACTTGTGAAATGTACCATGTACTGTACAATCACCGGCACTACCATGAGCTACATTCAGCGGGGATTCCGACAGACGGCCGGCTATCATAATGAATAATGTAAATGTATTCCTCGCTCGTGCTCAGGTGAGCTCTGTTTCATGTGATAGCATCGACCAATCGTTGAATTATTGGGAATTGCTGGCTTCAATCCGTTTTCAATACCATTTCCTAGTATCCGTTGATAATATACAAAATAATATACAACGTTTGATTTGATAGTGAATCTAAACGGAATCGAACTTTCAAATCTTTGAATTCAATTTTAAATTCGGTATATTAAAATACTGATGGAGGTTTTGTCACCCACACTGTAGTTAACAACCACGCGCTTCCATCATTCGGAACAATTGACTAGGACTTACTTCACTTGTGACGCCACTTTTCGCATACATTTTCGTAAATGTGAAACAGGCTGATATAATAACGTGTTTACAGAATAACCAGGAAAATGGCGTCATAAATTATTTCCATTCGTGTTATACTTACTCTTTCTTTGTGAGAAAATAATTGATAATGGATGAATATGGGCAGTGAAATTTGACTCACATTGTTCTGAAAATATGTTAAGTAGGACTATGTAGAATGGAACAAAAAGGAAAAGACAAGAATAGACAACGTTATATGTATTTTGCTTCACACATGTAAGAAACAACAAACAAAAAGTTTGAACAACGACTATAATTAGCCCCCCTAAAGTGCACAATTAAGTGGCCTTACGGTTGCAGTATTTATCTCAGGGTTAGATGTTTGAAGAGAAGAGTTCAGCACAGGTAGGTATACTGCGCATCCTAGCTGCTTGAAGGTTATCGCATTCGCAAGTATAGTTATGTTACGTACGTGCCACTGAACCATATTTACCGCATCCGTTGTTTGTTACACTTCCCGAAAGGAGACCGGATAAGAGTGCTAGTATTTAGAGCTAGTTACTTCCGCAGCTGAAGTACCATTCAGTGCTGAGAATGTTGGTGCTCCGTATGGCGCGCACTCTTGTGAAAGGCGTCGGAAAGGAACAAAAAATCGTTCAACCGTGCTTGTGCAATGTGACAGATGTGTATCTTCAACTCGTACTGTTTTCTGAATATTGTGTGCAGAAAGGTTTTCTTTGTCAAAGTACATTGTTTCCATTTTTGCGATCCATCCAATTAAGTGCATTAAAAGAAATGTTAATGTGTTTATTAATTACCTTTAATAGCAACGAAGTGGAATATGGAAAGCGAAATTGTTTTTTGTTCGTTGATGATATGGCATTGCAAAGGAACATCTATGCGCCTGTTGATGCAAGTCGAGCTGCATTTTTATTAGATCGTTTATGTGAAAGGTACATTTGCGTAATCTTGGAGGTGCCATCTTTTTAAACATTTTAAATGCCTTAAAACTGGGAAATTACAATTTTGTAAGAATCCAGTCTATCTTCTGACCTCGCACAAAGCAGAAGCAAAAAAAAAATCGCTACGCTATAGCAGGCTATAGGCACCAGTGAATCAAGCCAGCTTTTGTTCTATATCAGTACACAAACAAATTGTATCGTTGCCCCAGACTGCGGAGTGAAATGAGTTTGCCTAGCGAATCAAAAGTGCCCGTATTACGGGATAACACGAGTTCGATCGACTTTAATAAAACTCGTGTTAGACCCACAGTTCAGGAAGTGGAACAGTTAGTTAAGGTTAAAATGGACCTTAATCTCGCTGAAGTTACGTACATTCAGCTGCACCACGTTAAAAACTGTGTTTTGATCACGTTCAGTTTAGTACAGGCAGAGAACTTCATTGCAAAGAACAACATGCAAAGGGGTGGGCGTAGCGTAGTTGGTAAATCGATTGCTTTGTACGCAGCGCACCTGGGTTCGAATCCGGACCCCGCACATAGGGTTAGGAATTTTTCATAAGAGATTTTTCTAACCCGAAGAGGCGAATGACATTACATTAGCTAGAGATTACTGGGTATGGAAAATAATGAAAATTAGAGCCATAGTACTCAAGTGAGAGCAAGGATGTAAAGTATACAGATCGGAAAACTAGAAGTGGCAGGGTCATTAGAACAGGCTTTATATCTTATGGGCTTAACTTTTGTCTTCTGCTGATGAGGGTCGAGCTTAGGCAGCATAACTACGAATCATTCGAGTTCACCTGCATGTTCCTTGTCATAGACAGACTTGTCCATCTGGGAACCGTGGTTGGATTAAAACATCGATTTTTTAGGAAAAACGTTCCCGAATGCAGAAAAAAATATTATTTATTCAATTAATCGTTAAGGTACGAGAAATACTCATATACTAATGAAATTTTTGAGTTATGGGATTTTAGTTGATCTATTAGTCTTCAATCGTGATCACTGCAAACCTCTTAAAAAAGGGATTTCGAAAAAAGCTATAATTCCGCCAATTATAAATATATTTTTATTAACTTATGCTTGTTTATTTCACTGAAAAATATACTACTAAAATACCATAAGTTTGATGTAATGAAATCATTGCTTTATGCCTTTACGTAAATTCAAATTTTCTCGACATTTTTCGCACAAAAAGGTATATAACCCCTTAGACTAAGATTGTGAGAATCGAGTCAACAATATATGAGAAACAGGAATGAATCTAATTACGGGACTTCCGGAACACTCAACGGTTCTTGGTGTGATCAAAGAGACTTTGATTTGTAATTAGTGATCAGTTAATTTAGATTTAATGATTATACCAGTTTGAATGGGAATTTCGCATGTAACAGCATACTTAAATCCGTAACACAGTAACCAGAACTACGATGCACTTTAATAGCAGTCAATAAGGATGCTGTAGCTTTCATTTGAGACTAAATTTCAGAACATCTAGTAAGACGTTTCTAAGAAGCAAAAATGAATTCAATTCAGGAATTTAGAACATGTTTTATGAAGTTTTACATCTCTTTGGTATGCTGATGCCGATTGTATAGAAATTTCATGCACGACCACGTTCTTCTACCCGTAGCTCCGGAACCGGAAGTCGAAATTAAATGAAATTGTATAGCAGCCTGTGGGAACGTTGTACCTTCCATTTCATAAAATCGGTTCAGCCATCTCCGAGTAACCGATGTGCAATTATTAGTCACATATATCCATACATACACACACATACGCGCACACAGACATTTGCCAAACTGGACGAACTGAGTCGAATGCTATAAGAAACTAGGCCCTCCAACTCTCTGTTCAAAAGTCGATCTTCAGAGTAATTGCATAGCCTTTTTATAAGAGAAAAGCAAAAAACTGATTTTTGAGGCTAGTACTCAGCCGAATTTTTAAAAATAACATTTTCTACAACTTTGCTGAAGCCTCAAACTCTCTGCCTATTACCAGTGAACAATTAGATTTCAGAAACGCCTTTACACTTCATTTTGGAACATGACCTTCTACTTCTGGAAATCCGGTTGGCATATTTTCAAAAAAATTGATGACACTAGTGAGTAGTATGTTTAAAGAATTAACCTGGAAACTGATTTTCATACGTGCGCAATAACGTTTGTGCATTCAGTGTAACGAAGGAAGAAATAATACGAAATGAGCGCAATCTTATCATAAGAATATTATTATTAATGACAGAAAAAAAATTCCTCCAAGCCTGTATCGGAAACCGTTTTTCCTTGGTGCTATTAGAGACTTTACTTTCGTGTTGAGATTGGACAGTAAATTCTAACAACCTATAAAGAATGTATCATAAAATTAGTCAGTGGAATTCGAGTGCTCGTATGCTAAATAGAAGAACAGCTTACCGGAAATAATATGATTGCAGCTTGGCGTAGATTTACGAGGCAGTCTATCGAATAACCACAGAAGTGTGAATCAAATAGATTTTAATCCTCCCACAGACCACCCATTAATTCATCGAAACATACTATTAACTGTTAATGTTATCAATGATAGCCTCCCTTCAGCATCCTACTGTATGCATGAAACCAACGTTCAACTTGTTGGCAGCGAATTTATCGCTGAAGAAGGGTGCTAATCTGATCCATTGGGTGAGGAAAATGCTGCCCAACAGACCTACCATTCACATACTGGCTAATAATAGAGTAAGGATGGTAACCGTCAAATGTAGCAAGTTTCGGTATGAGGTTAAACTTTGACAAATTTTCGCTAAGTTAGAAGTTTAGTCGGTAATCGCAAGAACAGTCACTCGTTTATACACTGTTTTATATTGAATAGGGTTTTAGTTCGAAAATAAGAACTATATCGTTATGGAAATGCTGAACCATTTCAGATTTTTAAAGGCTTTATAAGGATATCACTAAAAATAACCGAGTGTATCATTCATCGGTTGGTTTTGGGTCTACATGTCACTCTAAAGGACTATTACACCTACAGTTTGTGTTAAATTGTTAAATTAGATAAACGAGCGAAAAAAAAACCTCCTACAAAACCATTCCACACCCTCTAACGGTAAACACATCGGGTTGGATGGCTGCCAAAGAACAGCACGTATACGTCAATGTGAGATGGGTTGTTAAACAGAAGAATAGGCTGGTCGTAAAGTGCACCAGAACCGATCGGTAATCGATTAGGGACTATGTGCAACCTGGGCGGTAACTGATGTAAAATGTTCTAACCGTTTCCAGCCTTTTCCTTTTGAAATCCATGGAAAATTGATTTATACGAGAATGGATTCTGCTACATCGATCCACGAATGTATATAAGACTTTAGGTATTGAACGCACTGTATGTCATATCGAAGTTGTGTTTGTAAAAGTTTAATGCAAATGTAGATTATTCAAGGCGATACTTTTCCCACATCGAAGGAACGTTATACAGTGGAAAAAAGCAATCCTCACAGAACCTTGCACTTAATACGAGTTATAGTTAGTTATCATAATCGAACCATAATCGCTAACGCCACTCACTGGGCCACCATCACTACAATTGTTTGTCGCCAGCAATATCGTAACATTGTATCCAAGGCAAACAATAAACACCCGGCCAATGCAAGCATCGATGTAATATAATCCAGGGAAAAATTGCAAACAGAGGTAATAAGCCGTATTTCCCACGATTAGTCCACTGAATTTATGGGATTACGTTGAACGGAACCGTACTTGAAATTGATGATAAATGTGGCGATAGAGATAAGTAGCAAAGCATACATTTTGTTAGCACGTCGTTTTCAGGAACGTACACGTTAAAAATTTGATTTTTTAATGTAAATAAGATCAGCACGAGCAGCATGGAGCACGAACTATGCATTTGTTACACGAAAATGTCCATGAAGCATTTTCTTTTTGTTGTAGTGTAATATTGGGACGCAAAGTTTTTTTTTTACTGTGTACAACCGTCAATGAATGACGCGTGATTAGTAGAAAAAGCTAACCACGGTGGGTGTTGGTGTTGAGCTGACACGGGTAGGTACATTGAAGCACAATGTAGAGACTTGCGAAGCCATACAACTAGAATTGATTTTTTGTTTCACTAATCCAAATCGTCCGTAACGAACGGAATTTCACATAGCACAAAAATCAATGAGCCATTACAACAGGACCTACTCAATTGAAAGTAAAAATGTGATGTTGCCTAGATTGCCGGAGAGCGAAAAATATGCCTACAAGAGTAACTTTTTTGCTACAGCTACCTTCATAAGACATGATTTATTACACCTAGAGGAATTTTATATTCCGCATCTCTATCTGCCTAATATGGCATTTCCGTAACGAAGAGTAGTGGTATAATTTGCATATTTCGGAGCACATTTTTCACAAGTCATTTGTTCGAGCACCTTGGCCTTGTAGGTGAATGGTGTACATAGCACTTCATTATACAGTATAACGGACTAATGCTGCGAGTATCAGTTTTTCGATTAACAAACTTTATAATGCACTTACAAGCTTTGAAAGAAAAAATTAAAGTGTTTTGTATAAGACACGATCGCGGAGATATAATATATGCAATTTCAACGAGCGAATAAATACTAACCTTTCACGATTATATACTCTGCAGTGCTGAACTGGAATATGGGTAGATAGATAAATAAATGTTCATTCATGGTGAATTATATTGCTCGCTTGCTAAAGACATCGTGAACCAGGACGACAGGACTCGTAGGGAATCCTTCAAAAGCGGTTAGATCTTCAGGTCGCTCTCACTTCAGTTTATTCAGTTTATGCAGGCAGGTAGTCGGATCCACAATGACAGTGTAGGGGTAAACTAAGAAGGAGAAATAAATTTTTTTTTTTATAATTTTAATTGGGGGCATGAAGGGTAGATCACAGCTAGCCAGGATATCCCAAACTGGAATATTGTGTGGTCTATCTCGGGCTCGGAGCGAATTTTATATATGAGACCTGGTGTAGTATTACCCGGTGCCTACCCAGACAACATTCTCGATGTCGCGATTTGTGTTCTACTGGCAGAGACAGGACGTTTTGACATTTTGAAAGCGCATAACCTAAATTCGCATGCCCGGATAGGGATTAGCTCATTGAGAAACTCTAAGTTTAGTCATGTGGCCCTATTACACGCTTTTTTAAACTTTATGCCTTTACCAGAAAAAGGTATTATGAATTTTTATTAGAATTATGCTTTATTATGTCTTTGGGAGAGTTTTCATAATTTGTGAGCTCCTTCCTTTGGTGTAACTAACAGTTAAGGTGGTTCTAATTTTACCAAGAACAAAAATAATGCAACAGTTACATGAATAAAACCGGTATTATTCGAAGCACTGTAAATCTGGATTTTAATTTTCTTGTAAAATGATATGTATGACAAGTTACGCTTGCATGTCACGTTATAATTATTTTTTGAAAATTCGTAGCTAGTTACAGTCTTCGATGAAGTTGTTAACCATGATTTGAACTATAAGTTTTTAATGCTGGTTTTTCATATTGAGTGAAATAGCGATCTTTATTAATGTAAATGCAAAATAATTGCTTTTCCCATATAAAATCCCATACAAACTTTGAACGCAATGCGCAATCCCGGGAAGCAACCAACCGCTCTCAAATTTTGCACAGACATTTGGGACCACAACAGGAACTTAAAAAGTCCTGTGCCCGCTAGTTTCAATTATTTTAAAGTTTTTCCATACAACCGCGAGCCATTCTAGTGTGCATTATGTTACGTAAACAATACACTCTACGGACTGTATAGCTAATGGCATATTCGTTTTTGACAGTGCACTACACCGGTGTAGTCGGTGCTACACTCATTCAAACTTGGGTGTAATCAGTCTATCTCTTTCTTTGCACTACACCGGTGCAGCACCAAGAAAAAACGAAAACGCCGTAAAAATGGTACATTTTCAACCAGTGCTAAATTGTTGCCCTGACGGGCAAGCTAAAATCGGAACTTCAAGAAACATCGCCCGTAAAACACAGTGAAATTAGAAGCTTTGTTATCGTTCCATTAGTGAGATAATTGACAGATGACAGCCCAAAAACGCTGGATCATTTCTATTTCTAATTTACAAGTTCATTGAAACTTGAGGATTGTTATCCGGCGGGCCTCTGAGACCACTTGCCTTTTTGAGGGTTAATATAGTAGAAACGGTAGTGTAATGCAAGTGTCCAAAGATAATAAAAGGATATTGGAGAATGTTATATATTTTATGCAAACGTTCTCGTAGCTTTGAAACATAAATAGTTGAGCAGTTAATGCACTGAATATTACGCTCTTAAATAATCTTGAAGTTATCAGAAGGTCTCTTTAGTCTAAAGTGACGACAAAAGATTCAAAAATAAAACCGTTTTGCCTTTCTCATAAAGAAAGGATATGCAATCACTCTGAAAACCGATTTTTTAACCGAGGCCCGGAGGGCCGAGTCTCATATACCATTCGACTCAGTTCGTCGAAGTTGACAAATGTCTGTATGTGTCTATGTGTGTGTGTGTGTTTTCAAATCTCATTCACTGATGGCTAAACCGAATTGCTCAAACTTGATTTCAAATGGAAGGTATAACGCTCCCATAAGCTGCTATTAAATTTTTTGTCGATCGGACTTCCGGTTCTGGAGTTACGGGATGAAGAGTGCGGTCACCCAGCAAATTCCCATATAAAATGGTAAGTAACACCATGATGTCCAAATGGTATAAAACATATCAAAAAGGGTGCAAAATAACTCGGATTTGCGGGTCTAGATCACTAATGATCATTCTAAGCAGCTTTGACCACATTGGCCACGTATGACGGTTCTTAATGCCACCCGGTACTTTCCAAGTTCGCAAGTTAATCTCACACCTTTTTCTCAGGCAATTTTCGACCGATTTTTATAAACTTGGTTTCAAATGAAAGATACAATACTCCCATGGACTGTTATTGAGTTTCATTCGTATCTGACATTTGGTTCCGGAGTTACAGGTTGTTTATTGCGACCACATAGGAATTTCCCATATAAACCGGTACAATCGTAATACTTCAAAGGTTAAAAATCCATTTCTATTTGCAAGTCTAGATAACATCATTTCTATTTACAAGATTTACAAGATCACTGATGGTCAATCAAAGATGCTTTGAATATAATGTCCACTATCGACAGTTCCGGAATTTTCGGGTTTTGGACGTATTCCAGAATTAGTCACATCGATTACTCGGTGATGACTGAACCGATTTTCATAAACCAAATCTCAAATGGTGGGTATAATATGCAGTTGGGTATTGCATACTCCATCAGCCCCCTCTCAGCTTCCCCTCACACCATCTCTTTCTACATCAACCCCCCTCCCTTCCCTTTGACCTACATTCACATCATCCGCCATATACATTTTTAAAGAATTTCGTCCCATAGCCATATATTATAAGTGAATTTGGAGTCGCTCAGCTCAAATTTGATATCGAAAGAATCAGATCAATTCATCTTATAGTGATAAATTGATTTTGTTACACATTTTATGATATAAGTTTTGCCAATAGTTGGTAATGAATACGAATGAGAAAAAAAATAAACTATTCGATTTCATTATCGTCAATTCGGTTCTTGCGGATTAGATTTCACCGTACTTTAGTGAACTGTGACTTTTTTTTACTACAAATTTTATTGAGATAATCTATCGACATTCTTACTATTCTTACTATGACTTTCAGCTATCAACTCGGTATCGTTTGTTGGTTTTAATCGACAATTTTATTAATTGTGTGTTTAGGCTAGCCTCAATTCGGTTGATTTCTTAGCTGTATTTTCGATTTAGGTATAACACTTTTTTACATTTTAACGACATTTAATTAGCTAGAGATTACTGGGTAGGGAAAGTTATGAAAATTTAGAGCCAGTGTACTCCAGACGCCTTTCTACTACTTATGCGCAAATTAATAAGTATTGATGCCTTGTTAGCTTAGTGTCGACTATCAGAGATAGTACTTCATCAGCCTTTAACTTCGCAAATTCTGTGGCATAAGCACTCAAGTTAACTTACAGAATTTTCATAATAACTTGCATCACGGTGAAGATCCGTTTTTAACAGCCCTTTGGTGAGTTTTAGGCTGTTAAAACGGGGATTTTGACAAAATCGGGACATATATTTTTCATTCTTTTTAACAAACCGAAGCTCTTGAAATATTCTTCTTTAGTCCCTAGATATAGCTTCATAACCCTTTCCGATTATTTAGCATAAATTTCGCTTAATAGGGTCAGGCAGCGCAAAATTTAAAATAAAATTAAATTTGGATTTTTTTTCATATTAACTATCTCTAAGATAAGAAAAATATGCTCAAGAAAAAATTTACTCGAACTCGACTTGGTTCGTCTGCTAGAGCTCATCAAACTACCAAATCAATTTTTATATTAGGCTGACAAAATCGTGGGCTGATAAAAGCAGGTCTTCACTATAATCTATCAATCGTACAATGTAATGGTACAACATGACAACAATGTTCCATAAATACCTTCTCGTCTCATTGCGACTGTACTCTCCGCAAAATAGATCTTTGTAACACACGTCCATAGCGAACTAGTCCATTGTTCACATTGTTCTTTCAAATTAGTGTTCTTTGGGTGTTTCAAACAACTCGAATAATTAAAAATCATATTCGATTTTGTTCTGTTTGCTTTCGTTCATTTCTAGACAACCAGTTTATAAAAGTAGCAAATGAGTTATTTTAACTCTTCAATCTTTTCCTAATACACTATTTATAACATTATTTATTACTTGTATGGACTTGTCAGCTTTCAGATTCGTCCAAATCTGAAAAAATCAGATCCATTCAGATTTCGAAATATATATGTTAGTTAATTGTCAGCTAATAATTTTTGTTGAATTAATACTATCAATGTTAAAAGTATTATTCGAACAGCATCATCTTGAGTATAACCAAACATGCTTACCATGTTCTTGAAAAAATATTTACACAGCTAAACTAAAATGATGAACAGTCAACCATTTGGCGAAGCTACAACCTGAACAAAGATTTCACGAACAGTACTACTTTCATTAGTTGATACCTCAAATCAATCAACCTATCAAATACGTCATTACGAAACAAATCTAATCAATACAGATATAAAATTAGTTTGGTTTGGAAATATAAATGATTTTTGGCTATTAGGAAATCACTTCAAAAATCGACCTGCCATTTGAATCCCAGAGGGCCAAGTGTCACATACTATTCGATTCAAATCGTCGAGACCGCAAAATGTTTGTGGGTGCATGTGTATCAAATAAAGCCGCACCAACTTAGTTTCAAATGAACGGTTCTAGCGCTCCCACGAATTGCTATAGTATTTTTTTTTTGTTGATCCTACTTCCGATTCCGGAATTATGGGCTGAAGACTGCAGCTACATAGCAAATTCTTATATAAACTTGCAATATGAAGATGGCCAAATGATGCAATACATATTGAAACGGATTTAACATTAGTTGGATTAGTGGGCCTAGATCCCTAAAGACCAATCAAAGTAGTTTTGGTCATATTAGTCACCACTTAGGGGGGTGGAGATAGCGTAGTTGGTAAATCGATTGCCTTGTACCCAGCACACCTGGGTTCAATTCCCAACCCCGCACATAGGGTTAGAGATTTCTCTAAAGAGATTTCTCCAACCCGACAAAGAGGCAAATGTCCCTAAGGTTCAAACCGTTATAATCCTAACAAAAAAATATTGGCCACCTATGACGGTTCTTGATACTCTCGGGTAACTATCAAAGTTTATATGATCACACCTATTTCTCAGCAAATTATTAACTGATTTTTACAAACTTGATTTCAAATGATAAATACAATACACCCATTGACTGCTATTGAATTTCATTCAGATCTGACTTTTGATTCCGGAGTTACTAAGGTTACATAGGAATTTAAACCGAACTAAGGTACCGGGCATATTCCAGAGTTAAAGTCACATAGGATTCGGTGATGACTGAATTCATTTTCACCAACTAGGCCTCTCTCACATCCTCTTTTACAGGTATAATCCCTTTCCCCTCCCACTGCATTCCAAAATATGTTATACGAAGACAACATTTAATTCATGCTGATTTATACACTTAAATATTATATTTTTTGTTCCAAGGACGTCATCGTCAACATGTTGCTTATCAGGTTCGTGGCACTCGCGCCCTTGTAAATATGTGCAAAGTGTAATAAGAATGTAATGGACATTTTCACAAATATATTGAATATAACTTGCTATTGGATAAATGAGAAAGTCACAATTACACCATTAAGTGGATTAAAACAGGTTTTTAAGGAACATCTGAAAGCTTACTTTTGCATCTCTTGCGGTATTGAAAGTATGAATGATGGATAATACATGACCCGCAACAAAAAAAATCCACCTACTCTTTATACGGATTTGCTGTATGAAAATGTGAAGCAAGACATTAAACATTTAAATGAATGTCTCATCTGGAAGATCCTAATATTATCAAAGCAAACCTTGATATTCGATCCAGAATAAACTCATATTTTTTATTTCTTAGCGTTTAAAAAATAATTTGTCAAAATGAGTGAGACATGGAAAAAATCCATTTGAAAATATTACGCCCAGCCGTCACGAAACATTGAAACACTCCTTTGTTTTGAAATAAGTCAACATCAAAATCCCACCCTTCGTCGTCATTTAAAGTCATCTGTCACTTGTGTATCGCGAAAAACAGTGATCTTTCGCTGAAAACCAATGGTTCGCAAACAAATTTCGATGTCTATCCGAAATTTAGTAGCGAAAGACTGTCAAAACAAGATACCACAACGGAAAATTTCTGCAAGGTATAATATTAGTTGAGGAGCAGTTCAGGCGATTTGAGCGAAATATCAGGTGACCAAATCCGTGGCTGACAGAACAGGTAGGGGAGGCGTGTGCAAAACGGATCGTCGAACTGATACAATGATCATTCGAGAGATTAAGAGAAACCCTACAATAACGATTCGGTCGATCAAGGAGAACCTTCAGCTTTCGGTATCCGATCGTACAGTAAGCCGCAGGATCAGTGAACAAGGCTTGAAAAGTAAATTCGCAAGAAAGTTGCAGTACATCAGTGTCAAGAATAAGAAAGCACGGCTGGAGTTCGCCAAAAAGCATATCAATAAATCCCTGGATTTCTGGAAACGTGTCTTGTGAACCGACGAGTCCAAGTTTGAGCTCTTCAACTGCAAACGTCGATTGAGAGTGTGGAGGAAACCAGATGAAGCCTTACAGGATCGTCATCTTCAGCCTACTGTAAAACACGGTGGTGGGAACATCATGGTGTGGGGCTGCTTCGCATGGGCTGGACTCGGAAACTTGACACGAATTAATGGCATAATAAATGCCGATGCCTACATCGACATTATCAATGACAATCTCCGGGAATCCGTAGCAAAAACTCGAGTAGGAAAAAACTACATATTCCAGCAAGACAACGATTCGAAGCATACAGCTAATAAAACGAAGGCTTTCTTTAAGTCTAAACGGATCAAACCATTGGAGTGGACTGCCCAAAGTCCAGATTTGAGCCCCATTGAAAATCTATGGGCAATACTCGATAATAAAGTAGATAAGACCGGTGTAACGAACAAGGACACGTACTTTTCAGCCTTATCTCGTATCTGGAGTGGAATAGACCCTCAGCATCTAAAGAATTTGGTGGAAAGCATGCCAAAACGTCTTCAGAAGGTGCTCGAAGCTCATGGAGGACATACCGGGTACTAAAGATTTCAAAACGATATTGCGTCAATTTTTTTGTTTCGAATTAACGAATCGGATTTTTTTTTCTTGTCATATAATTTTTAGTTGATTTTTTTTTCATAACATTATAAAAAGTGACTTTTCGAATAAATGGATTAAAACATCATCTTTTCTTTTCCTGAATGATTTATTATTAGAAACCGAATAAGTATGTGTTTTTTTAAATTTTTCTTTAGTTTTGAGTAAACATTTAGATATCAATTGAGGTGGATATTTTTCATTGTGGGTCACTGTACATGTCTTCAGCAAATTTATCTATTATGTGTTGTTCTAAAACTTAATTTAAGGCAGTTATGCTCTATCTCGAACCCCTTATAAGTTCAGCTATGGCTAAAGATAAAACCACCCTAGTTCAGAGCTTAAAAAATTGACATCCCTGCGTGAACTTGAAAGAGAAAAGAAATTCAATTAATGCCCGCCGCGATGAAGGAAATGTCTCCCGAAACAGCCCATTAAGGTTCGGACATGTTTGGTTTTGGAAGCAAACTGAATTTTGTTTCTATGCTAGCTCTGAGAAGGATTATTGACCAAAAGAGCACCAGATATAGATTATGATGCTCGAAAATGTAGTGTGGAAAGTTAATGAATGAGGGAGGCGGTGAATCTGAATGTTGGTTTCGGTAAATGCAAGCAGAAATAGGTAACTGATGTTGAAATTTCCTAGCACTGCCCCAGTTGATATTAAACGAAAAGATGGGCCTTGCAACGTACAACAAACAAATTTTAAGGCCATGTTTTTAATAGTTTAAGTAATAAATTGAAATTACTGCTAAATAAACATTCAGGCAGTTCTCAACGTTTTTTGAATCGTGGACCCTTTCGAAATCATCATATATGATTTGTTCACGGAAAAAACATTTTAGATCAATTAATAAAGCCCGGTACTTTATGAAAATGATGCTTTTCTATTTCTATACATTTCAAAAGTGTTTGAGAGAACTAATGATAGGGATCAAGAATACCCATTGTCACAGGGATCAAAGATACCTGTTGTATAAGGTGAACAAAATTAAAATTTATTTGCATGTTTTGTGAAATTTTTTATTCAAAAAATGTGTTTTTCTAGACAAAAGCCCTTAGAAAGTAATCGTAAATGAAAATATTCATAAATAATTAGTTCGACTATCTCATATAACCGCTCAAAAAATTTGTAAAAAGATCTTCGAGATGGATTTAAATACATATTTTCTAAAATATATCACAACTTTTCCAAACCAAATGTAATACATCAGATTTGTTTTTTAAACATCATAAACGAGCGAATACTTCATTTTCGTTTTATATTGTGATAACTTTATTCATATAGTTTATGAGATATGACCAGGGAATCAAATATCCCCAACGATCAAGTGTCCTCACTCTCCCCTACTGTAATGGACAGCGTTATTCTTCCCTTTCCACGCATCAATGAATAAGGCTTGCAACGACGATTTTTATAACTGTGGTAAATGTATTAATTTTGTAGAGTCTGGCACTAGCCGCACCTGATAGCAAACAAGTGAACTTGCGGTGCTTCTTGTGCATTGCGTCAAAAATCTCAGAAAAAAGTTAGACTCGAATCGTAGCTTAAAATTTGCTCAAATACTTCTCTTTGAAACTAGGAAACGAGAGAAGGGACCGTAGGGAAATTATTTCTCTCCGGTCACTCCAATGTACTAATTAAACTTTCTAGCAATGTTTTAGTTTTGTTCCCACCAAACCAACATTGAACGCTCGCATTTACCGACTGTTGCAACCAAGTGCACTATGCGCCGTAAAGTTTATAAATAATTATATCACACCACCAATCAATTTCAATTCCACTTTTCATGGGAAAGTAAGAAGCAAACAGGATCTTTTCAAAGTTTCTGTAAATAAAGAAAAAAAAACTGCACACCTTCGAACTAGTTGACCGAGTCTTAGCAACGGAACAAAACTTCCGACCGAGTTGAAAATTAGGACAGATGAAAAACTTTGTTTTCGGTATCATAAGATTCATCTTAATTATTCAAATGGAAAGTTTTGCAATGGTATGTAGTCCGATAATGATCGACTCTAATTGGTGGAAATATTGAATTATCCATCGCCCTTATTTGGTGTTTTCCAAAGTAAAGTGTCATATATTTGAACCAAAACTGCGTCAGTAATTTTTAATTCAAGGGATTGTATACCCCTTGCTTAATAAAATGCAATGTTTTTTTGTGTTTTTGAAAAGTTTTAGTTAAAAGTTTATCGATTTATAGTGTTTTCAATGGCATCTCCATTACATTTAGTTTTTTTAATATAACTTTCTCCATTGTGTTTCTTTCACCAACAATGTTCCAGACAAATATAGAGGCATCAAAACCACATAATATCGTTGAAGACTGTATGTAAAAATACTCGTTCGTTTCAAAGTTATTGAAGATTTTTACATTTTTACACTAACTTCAACTACGCATATTTTTTATCTTTTACGTATAATAAAGAAAGATGCAGGCACTTTCAATATATAGACTACGCATAATAAAGGTAAAAATGTTCCAATCACTCTGAAATGCCCTGTAAAATTACAATCGTACGTAAAACTGTGTCATTTTTATGCCCGCATATGTCACGGTCAGGAAACGCAAATTTATATGTATTTTATCTAGACGTGCACTTGCGGTTAAATCAACTGTATGAAAAGCAAACCAAAGTGTTGACGCCATCTAAAAGTTATGTCTCCAAAATTGATTCCATGTGTGTCGAATTTCGGTTCTGGTTAGTTCGTTGCAAGGCGAAGTTGAGCACAAGAACCACTTTGCAGCTAGAAAAGTTGCCACATAGAGATGTGTAGGATCAGTTAGGTGCTAATAGCTTCGCTAACAACTTTTGCGAGCTTCAGGTGCTAAATAAATTCCCTCTCTCGCTGCGCGTTTTAACTGTTCAGTACAGTCCTAATCGAATAAATAATCTAGTTACGGAGTTTAGTCAACATTCTAGAAGAAAATAAATAAAGTTGGTAAGATTCGAAGTGTCTGTATCAATATAAACCAGACAAAGGTTTTATTATCTTTCCAACCTGTAATAGCTAACACATTTAAACCCTCAATTATAGTCAACTATGTGATTCATTACGTTTATCAATTCACTTTGGATCTTCGAAAAATGTATGGTTTTTCGTATGTACGTGCGTATGTACAAGATACGTTCGTCGTATCTTGTATAGATGCGGGAAATTAACTGAAACTGTAAAAAATAAAATATGATGAAAATACTTATGTGAGTTGTTCCTGTTGGAATTTTAGTTTATAGAATAGCAAATAAATTATTTTCTTATGCCTTCAAAAGCCATTTGGGGCTTTATCGTTGCGTTGTGACGATGATTTTGGCGGATTGTACGCTGACTTTATCATGCTTCACTGCTGATTATCTAATAAGAGTTGCTTAAGAAATGATAAACAGGAATTTATACCAATCCGACCGATATTAAAACCTCAACAGCATAATAGCCACCGTTGCCAGTCACCCCCAATTCGTCGTTCATGGGGAAGGATAAAGGATTAGGTTGACGAAAAGTGTTGATGCTTCACCTACTCAACGGAAGGACGATAATTCATCAGACTCTTCCATAGGTGTCACGCAGTTGGAGGATTAGAAGGGATCCAGGATTCGTTTCAAGCAAGCGATGCGACCTGTGAAGCATAGTTTATTATGTAATTGTATAATTAGTCTACGAGTACACGATCATTCGACAAAAAGAAAATATCTTGTTTAGTTCTTGGTATTTTTAAAAACTCTGCCGAGAGTATTCTTTTCTAAACAAAGACAATTTGAGCTCCACACAGCCGATTTCGTTATTTCTTCTCTACGATGTATTTATTGGGTTGAAAACTATCGAGTGATAATACGTAATACGGGTAAATACTTATGATAGCGCGAAATGTTATAAATTATGGGAAATATTTCCTATTTTTCAAATTGGATTGTTTGTAAAATACGCGTCTACGAGCGATAAAAACGACCTTTGACGGAAAATGCAAGGTATTGATAAACTCATGCACGTGTTTATTAACAATAACGGAAATTCGTTTCATAAATGAGAATTTTCAGTATCTATCGACCCGTGATCATCGATAATAGTCAGATTAAGGTCTTATTGGGGCTGATCTTCGATTAACTATTTATTTTTACGGTAGTGTTTTCATGCCCTTTCACATCCTCTCATTCTACAGCTACTGACATTAGGCTGATAGCACTCAGTTATCGCCACTCTACGGACCAGATGTCATCAATGAACATATCTCACGTGGAGGCATGAGATAGGATTCCTCCACGTGAGTATACATGTAAGAACTATGTTAGCTCGCCGTTTGACGACCTCAAAATCCGGTTGGACCATTATCTCACGAAAAAATTTATTTGCTTCACTATAATGTACAGTTTTCGAAGCCCTTTATACCTTTTTCCTTTCCGATAATATGGGTTTATTAGCCAATATTTTTTTTGCTCTACTCCAGCGAATAGAAAAACCCGTCCGACGAACATCTTTTGGCGGTCCGACTCGTTTGATGTTGGATTTGTTCATGATTTCAGCACTTTGACACAATATTATTTTTTGGTTACTATCGGATTTTTAACTCGAAGTAACGAGAGAATATTAACTGGATCATAAAAGTGTGACAGATTCGCGGTATCTTGTTCTGTCAACTATATCACGAACATGATTTGTAACTCTATAATGTATTTTTGGTGCTCAGCACAGTTTCTGTTTTCTGCTTGGACACCACGCTGCACCCTATTAACAGAATATCGATAATCGAGGTCCTGATAGTTTTCTTATATCTACTGCTGGTACCAAGTACTCGTCGCTAGCAGCTGGACATTTCATGAAATAAGGCATGCATCAAAAATGATTCCACTAATAATACTCCATGTTAAAATTTCACAACCAACATGAAATTGGAAATGATTAGGGATAACTTCTAAATATTACAAGAACGTAAGATGGATCGTAAACCATGTACAAGGAATAATGTTCCCGAATTCATGAAAAATGTTTCAAGATTTTGTGAATTTTCACCAGCACGAATGGTCTGTCGTAATTATTGTGTTGGGTATCATAAACCTGTTCACGAATACATGAATAATATTTTATAGTTTCGTACCTATTTCACAGGTACGAATGGTAAGTCGTGACAATTACACTAAAAATCATGAACCAGTTCTCGAATACATGAATATTATTTTATGATATTATGAACTATTTCGCGAGAACTCATGGTCAGTTGTGACTATTATACTAGGAATCATGAACAGTTCACGAATTCAGGAATAATAATTGATTGTAAACTATTTCACGAGCATTGATATTGAATTGTGGCTAATATATTTGGAATCATGAATTAGTTCATTGATTGAGTGGATTCATGGATAAAATTCTGAGTTTCGCGAAATAGTTCACGAGAAAAGATCCATACTGCTTTGATTTCTGAACAAATGTTCCTAATTCTATGAATAAAATCATGAATCAACCTTTGGTTTTATAAATAATGTTAATAAAGTTGTGAATTGTTCACGTACTGGAAATCGATTTGAGAATAACATGGCAGAAACCGTGACTGAAGTTCATAAAACAAAAACAAATATTTCCACTAATAAAAGTGTTATGCGGGTGTTACTGAAAGGAATTTGAGCATAATCATAAAACACAAGATTTTTGTTCATTGTCCTTTTTTCGTAACGTAAAAATGTGATTCTTCCAGGATACCCAAGATCGTGAATAAAGTGTCTTTATTCACGATCTTGGGTACAAACTTTTTGTGTAGTATTCAATATTTCTTGATTGTAGATAAGGAAATGTAATGAAACAATTAGGAGCCCACTAACTCACAGCAAAATAGAACTTAACAATAAGAGCTGTAGCAGGTCCCTTTAAAACTTATTTTTATTGGGTACTAAATTTAATATACAATGTATAAATTAAAAAGCAAAGTTTCTTCATGACAGATTATAACAATGACTGAAATAAAATATTGCGAATGAAAAGTGCCATATTTTTAAATGACAAAAAGGAAAAAATCGACGAAACCAGGCACGACGGTGCAAAAACTATTGCAAATCCCTCTACTGACCGTAAGCTAACAAATCGTTTTTAGTACAAATTAATTGCCACCACTACGTGCTTCCAAATACATTCCTTCCGACTGATCCCCATCATCATCATTATGATAATCATCAGTGCCGTATGACCAAACTGGGAAATATTTTATGATACTCATTTTGTCCGTGGTAAGCATCCATATATTTTCACGGTACTGTGCTTTATAAATGACTAAATGAGTCGTAAACCCCACTCCGAGCGAGAATTCGGTCCTACATTAGCACATGGTTTGCTCTGGCTTGAACAACGATTGTTCGTATTCGTTGAACTAATGCAACTTTCGAATAGCAGGTTAATGAGAACTTAATTTACGGTAATTGGTCCCAGAACGACCGAGAAGACGGAAAACCAACATTGGCTACGAGATAATTGCTTCGCTACCACTACTGGTGCACACTCGGCCAAGTGCAACTATCATTTGGGTTGCAGATAAAAATCGCATGCTTCTATGAGGATACAATAAGCATATCAACTTTTGTAAAGAGGAAACTCTCTTTTTGGCGTGCTTGCCATGTTTTATGTAGAAGGCTAGACATGTCTAGTTATCAAATCAATCCGAGAACAATCAAACAAACAAAACTTCGAAAACCTCGTATTCTAGAGTGAAAAACAAAACTATCTCAGTTTCAATTTTTAGTTCCAGTTCTCCTCGAAAAAGGATCCACATTCTATGAAATCCAAATATCAAGCTAAATTCAAAACCAAAAAACAACAACCTAACACACAATCACCTTCCAAATATCGTATCAACAGCTGTCAAAAACGTCCTTTTCTGACAAGGCCAACCATAACCCCAAGCAGCCCGGAAGCTTCATTCATTTACATTCGGTATGTCTTCCTAGTCGTTCTTATGTAAGCAAACGTGGTTACAAAAGTGACACAACATTGCAAAAAGCACTGCCCCCTTGAACCTCCACCTCATTCGTACGACGGAACAAAGTTCCACATGGGATCCTCTCCTGCTGTAAATAAAATGTCTAAATCCTGACACGCGATACAATTTGAACGTGACTTTTATGCATCATTTATAGCACAATTTTACAGCTTGACTCTGTTCCCTTGGTGCATCTTTGCGAGCACATATATATATATGCTGAATACATGGATGGATGTGGTTACACTGTCCCAAGTGAAGAAAATAGCAGTTTGTAAAAACTTTAAAGTTTCGCTTTACATCTTACTGCTATGAGGTTTAGGATGTATCATCGCTCTCTTTATTTTATCTACCGTCACATTGTCGAGTGTTTCTATCTATTACAAGGGCAAAGAAACCATATAGCATTATTTTGGTAGTAAATATTATAAGAAAATGGATTTTTTTAATTGAAGAGATCAATCTGCTAAAATCGATTTTATTTTAAAGTGCTCACCACTATTGAGTACTAGTATGATTGCAGTATTTTTTGTTCGTAACATTTACGGAAAATTTTCACAAAAATTAGATGAACTCTCGTAGTGGTCATCAACGGTAACGTTCTCCCGATTCACCCAGGCCCGTAGCCAAGAGTTTGTTTCGGGTGGGGCTTAAAAATTATCGTATAAATGTATAAGAAAATAGACACTAAAAAACTCTAATAATATGTTGTCTGTTACAAGTAGCTATAGTACATCGACGAATTAATTAATAATAAACAAATGTTTATTATTAATTTAAAAGTTAAAAATTTCTCTAAGTACAAAAATGAATATTCAAGAGTTCAAAGTATTTAGGGCTGCTTGAAAATGCTACGCATTCTAGACTACACATTTACAAAGTGTAGAAGACAATAAATTGGAATGAGTAGAAAAATATCTTCTCCTTCAACTCCTATTTTCATGATCAGGCGTCTTACATTAACTCAACTTTATGAAATTTTCAATTTAAATGATACTGATCATGTCGTAATCATAGCAATCCTAAGAAAAACACATGTTTTTTTTCATTTTACTCTCGTGGGGAATAGGTTAAAGACTATCTTCGACAATATTATCAGGCAACTGAGAATAACTATCTATTTATCTATTTAAGTAGATTATTTTTAGATACATTTTATATCATCGGACTTACGAATTAAAAATATCGTAGATTGATTTTCCTAGATCCCTGAAACTATAGTAAAAGTCAAAATGTAAAGTGAGTGCAATACTGATTTCACTACAAAGCAAGAATAAGAACCTTAGCTCTATTGACTTTCAGCAATCTTGCAAAACCGTTGGAGCTTGAGAAGATAACCCAGATTAAGTAAATATTATATTTGAACATTTGAAGGTTTTATTTCGGAATTCATGGGTTTTTGGACACTGTAAAATATATATTTCAATGATTTAATCTGCTAATGGAAACTACCCAGAATTTAATCTACTGAGCGAAACTGCTCAGAACTTGTTCCCAAATCGAAAGAAAATTATTTAGCATTGATTAGTGAATGCTACTGACACCACCACTAGAAACTATAAACATAGGTGAGCTTAATAATTTCAGCATCACTTGCTTCCGACACATAGAAGAGAACACATCGCACTTACATCTAATTTGCCGCAGGGGCTTTCTTTTAGAGTCGTCTGTTTTTAAATTACAGCAAATTATCTGTTTCATGACTTTTGCAAAACTTTTTGTCAATTCGTTAAACAAATATGTGGACACTAATCTGCTCAATAATTGGTTTGTTTTTGAATAAAAATAATTAGCTCTTGATTTTTTTTACAATCATCATCAAGATTGGAAGAGATTTATGACTTCTTGAAGAAAATTGTAATGTTTGTCTGATTACAGGTTTGTTTTACCACTATTTGGGAAAAAGTTTCAATTAAAGTTGTTGCACCTAACGCATCAAAGTTGTACGGATAACGAAGACGAAATGAGAAGATCAGAGCGCAATTCCGAAAGCACTCGCGTGAAGTGTATAGAAAAGATAGAAGAGTGATCTTGAGTCGATTTCGATTGGTTGATTGTTTTTCTCTCTTTTCTCTCTTATTTAAGATTATCTCTCGCATTTTATTCCATGACGAGCAAAAACAGAACGAAATACTGTCACATACTGAAGACATGAAATCGAAACACTCATCCCAACTTATTGGCTTATAGATTCAATCAGTCCCAACATTTTAGTCGCTCTTCGTGATTGCCTATTGTTTTACCACTTTCTGACCCGTCCATTTTTAAAAGAATTTTCTTTTACACGTTTGTTGCAGATATCACGGATTTACGGATTAACAGTGTATTAGCAATGAACGAGTTCCTCGGAAAAATGAAATGAAGCCTCAATAAAAATGACATTGCGTTAAAATGAAGCGAAAAAAAAACAGTTTTATCGGCTGAATCGATCACAGACAAATTGTAATACTTTTTATATAGCACAGTACAGAGTGCACAGTGTGCACTGACCTAATACAGAAATTCAAAATTGTGTGCAATTCAAAAACTTATCATTTAAAAATAACAAACGGGGTCGTGGGTCTTTTATATATTTCCTTATGTAAACAATAAAAATAATATAACGAGTTTAAATGGTTGTCTGGCAGATCTCGCGCAAACACTTAGCCATTGCACGTGGAAACCTGTTTACGAGGCAAAGAAATATTTTTTTCCTCGCCAAATATATATTGGGGGGGGGGACGGAAAGGGGAGTTGTTCATTTCTATCTCGTTATTGTACATTTCCGTGTCATCATCGTAGTTGCTGCCTTTATGTTCGCGAATATCTGATTTCTTCCTTGCTTCTCGCCCTCAATAATTGCCCTTCAGAATGGTTTCCATTTCTCCCAAATGTGACAATAATCTGCGAGTAAGCGATATCTGATCTTGTAGCGGAACATTGATTTTCTTATCGCCCATATATAGGATGATCTTAATTATAGCATTGTCACACACAACCAAGTGTTTTAAGTTGTTCGAAATGAATGGTTTCGTCTGGGCTAATTAGTTGAGCGCTAAATGCCTGACATGGCAGAACTCGATAAAGGCGGATTCCGAAAGTCTAACCTCCATTTACACCTTCAGGAAATGTTCCACATTATGAATGCCCGGTCCTATTCGAATCATCAATAATTTTATAATCACCGTATTTGGCTGGAGCACCACTTCTTGTTTCTGCTACTCACCACAGTGGTACGACTTAGAACAAAAGGTGGACTAAAGTCCCAACTTTTCCGTATCGGTTAATTTAGGACGTTTTTATGTAATTTTGGTACGCTGAATTCGTTTTCGATATTAAAACATTTCAAAAATAAACATTTACTATTCATTAGGGTGTCTCAAAAATATATTTTTTTCTAAACCTTTCTTAAAATTTGTGTATATTAATTTTCGTGTGCTAAATCGTTTTTGATTTTAATATTTGTAAAAAAAAAATTCATTATACATTAGGGTGGCTCTATAATAATTATTTTGTTGTGAAGGTTCAAAATTTTTCAAAAGACATTTTTGTGCGCTGAATTCCTATAAAAATAGAAATTAACTGTACTACTTACTTGGCTGAAAAGTAAATATTTTGTCTTTTATAATGATTTCTTTCAATTGTAATTTTGGAATTTATTTTCCGTATTGAAACGAATTGATTGACATCTCATTATGGGGCTTCAGAAATGACTATTATTTTTAAGGATCAAATAAGATGTGATCGACTAATTTTGGAACGTTTTATTCATAAGTGGGTTACTTGGTATGAAAACTACATTTTCCTTCATTTTCAAAACAAGCATTTTGAGCGTCTTAGTGGAATATTGATTTACATTCACTAATCAACAAGGTGTTTTGGTTAACGATTTTGTTTTCGCAGGTGTGTTTTACTTCCATTGCTTGTTTCATACCTTAAATAAAAATAAATCCAAAATCCTTTTTTCGCGTATATGGTTCATTTAAAAATGGTCTTATTTTATTTGGGTAATATCGCATACCCTTAAGCTATATCAGTGCTATGCAAACTCGGATAAAAAAGTCTCACCAATTGACTAGAACTCAACTGTGTTCACTCAATTTGACAGTTATTGCGTATGTTAGCAAAAATAGTTCATGAAACTTTTTATGACACATTTCAGATGGTTGAAAATATTTACTGATTTCTTAATTCCTTTACCACCTGAAAACCATACTTCCCACTCGGCTCCTTACTCTTGATCACTAGTAAAACCCATGTAGATGATGCTCTAAATGCTATTTGAAAGTTTTGCATAAATTAGTTTCATTATTCTAGTTATCAAGTGAATATTCAAATTAAATATCAGTAATAACCATGCGTCTCCATTCACTTTTTTTTTTTTCAAATTTTGACTACTTATCGCAAGTTTTCGCAAAACTAGCATAGGCTCGTTTTAAATAGAAAATGAAAAGCTTTCAAATGAGCATAGTGTGATCGCAGGCATTCACGGGCGTCGTTGTTGTTATAGCTTTACAAGTTCGAATTCAGTAAAAATTGATGACAAACAGTTATCTAAACACTAACTAAACCAACTAGTGACTTATTTTTGGCGATTTTACGATGTAATTTTATCACACGGATAATTTTGGTGGAGTAATGCAATTAATAAAATCAACCGTTTCTTTGAAAAACGAGAATAACCGTATGTAGTTCCTATGGTCAAATAATGCAAAAAACACTTGAGTTATGCCCTTCAAAAAGCTGTCAAAAATTCATTTTGCATTCAAATCACCTAAAATCTCGCGAAAATGTCTCTGATGGCTCAGCTGATACGAGAAAAATACTAGTGAGAATATCGCATAACCTTCATATATGGACACATAACCATCATATATGGCCCTCAGAAGTGGTGATATCCAGGATAACAACGTACTGCAATGACGAATGCACTGGAGTAGTAGAAGAGTTACGGCTATTAGAGTTGCCGACCCCAAGCAGGGCAGAAAGATAGCGTCGAATTGCCGTCAGGATACTGTCTTCATCGAAACGAGTACATCAAATGAGCGGCATCCGCTAGAGACTAACACAAACTATGTGCATAAGCACAGCACAGTTGCGAACGAGAAGAAAAGCATATTAATCGGTTCGGTCACACACTTTCACCTTACTATCTGGAGTGCGATGATGTGTAGAAAACGTCGGAGCACGTGGTCTTCAACTTCCCCAGATACGAAGAAGTGCGAAGCGAGTTGCCGGCTCTAAGCGCAAAACAAAGAACGTGGAATAGTGTGGGTCGTTGTGGCGCCACGCTCCATTTGGAATCACCTGACCGACCTCGACACCTTACCGGGTAGCTCGTGAAAAGGCTAGACCCATGACCGGCGACTAGAGTGACTGGGTCGCATCGAAGCATCGAACAGCCAGTGACGGGTTATTGGGGCGCCAGTGAATCAGAAGCCGCGCTCCATCTGGAAACGCTGGACAGACCTCAACCCTGCTGGCCCGTCGCGTAGGCTAGGTCTACCACTGCAGAATAGATCGCGACGAGCGGAGAGCTAAACGGTTCACGAAAACGAGCATCGATATCGGAAGAATTCCACCGCCGGGAGATTCACAGTCGAAGTAGGGTAGATTCACCACTATCTGAGTAGATCGTGATAGAGCTGGGAACTGAATAGCCCACGGAAGCTGGTGCTAAATGGCTCACAAAAAAAGAACTAAATGTCTCACGGAAAGCGGAGCCAAACGTATTTCGACAATTTACCGATGTTGAATATCCGAGTAGAGTTCGAGGCTAAACGGCTCAAGTACGCATAGGACGACGTAATAGATGGAGTGAATGACGGAAAGTAAAAGAAAAATCGGGAACTAAATGGCTCAAAAGTCTAGCCATTCCTTGGATCAAATGTGACTCCGAGATAGCTTTTTATACACACAGAATTTTTAAAGATCGATTGACGAAAGACGTTTTTTATCGTTCTAGACAATATAGCTTAACAATTCTCTAAAACCTTGTTTCATGCTTGGAAACCTTAAAAGTTTACAGATTTCCCTTCTCTGACGCTTGTCGGACATTTTGTACTCAATACTAGCAGATAAAAGCACCTGAATCGTTGATACATGCGACTACACAACCATGCTGTAAGCCGTATTTTTGATTCAGTAAACAGTAATTTTAATTCACTAATTTTTTCGTATCTCCTTTACTATTTTCAGGTAAGCATCGTTAGTATTAACCATCTTTCTTTATAAAGGTTTGGTTATTTTATTGATTCACTGAACAAAGGTAAGAACATGTCAGTTTACTTTTATTATTTTTGTTGACTCCAATCAATGTCGAAGGTATCCAAAATGTGTTTCCTTTAGAGCTCGTTCAGCTAACCTTGGGAGTATTTAAAACGGAATATTAGCAATCCGCTACTTGCGATAGTTACAATAGTTTATAGGTTTTCAGTGGTGATCTTACGTGGCTTTCCTTTTGTTGGTTCTCACGGTAAAGAGGGACAAGTCTGTCTTTACCAGGAGGCATGTTGGTGGACTTGAGTGATTCATAGTTATGCTGCCTACGCTCGACCCCCATCAACGGAAGACAAAAGTTAAGCCCGTAAGATATTAAGCCTGTTCTAATGACCCTGTCACTTCTAGTTTTCCGATTTGTGTATGTATATCTTTGCTCTCATTTGAGTGCTAAATTTTCATATCTTTCCCTACCCAGTAATCTCTCGCTAGTTGAATTTCGTTAAAATGTTAAAAATAGTTTTATTATTATGCAATGATCTTATTTATTTATTTTTTGTTAGAATCTGTTATACTTAAAATATATCGAATAATAACAAAATAATTTTTATCGATTAGGGTATCACAAATGAATTGTATTCTCAAATGATTCCTAGTCAAAATCATCGCCCTTGAATAAAACTAGAAAGATGCAAATTTCGCTCAAACTTTTACACTATAGGTCGTGCAACAATTCACTTCTTTGACTCCATCCATCGTTTCCAACCCCAAAGGATACATCCCATCACTCGTTGAGTTGGCAGTCCATCAAGTTAGCAAAGTTTTAATTGCACTATTTCACGCTCTAAGCTACCGTGCTTTTCAAAACTCCGTAGATTTTATTCCGACAGCGTCCATCCATCAACGGTGGGAACTGCAAACGTTTCCCGGCATTGGCCTTGAAATCCTATGCTAGCGTTGGTATTAGAATCTCAAAACAAACAAATCACAGCCTTTCTATCAAGGACCGTTTGCCCGGTTATTTTGCGAATTCCCGACGAAGCAGATCAAAGTCACGGCTCTTCACACTTCGTCAGGCGCATTCCAAACGAACAGTCTCGGTGGGTAACTTAATCTCGCTGAATAAAGTCATTATTTATCAACAGTCAAGTAGATGTGTCATCGAGTTGATAACAAACAACAGAAGCGATTTATCGAATTACTGCAAAGAACTGAAAACTGAGAGAATCGGGATTGTAGATTGGAATAGGAAAAATTAACGTATTCCGATAAGGATTTATGTTTCAATCATTCCAGTTAGCATCATAGAAACCAATCCTGAAACGTGACTCGAATGGAAACAGGATTATTTGTTTCCCGAACGTCTGTTAGGTACATGAAGTTTCAAGAAGAGTCAAATGATTATTATTGATAAAAGTGTTAAAATTTGTGTTTTATGTTCAACTGATAATTAAAATAGGTCCCGGGAAGCGATAAATCCAATGGAGGTTCTCAATTACAACGAAACTCTCAAAACAAACAAATGAAAATTAGTAAGTGTATATAGAAAGCTATGTGCCGATACAAATAAGTTCTCTTTTTATTTTTCTCTTTTCGTGGCATTCCTAGTATAATGCAACTCACGGCAAGGGCAAAATATAAATTTAGCTATATATATAATTATATGCTGACTTTTTGAAACAAATCTGAAAAATGTAAAGAGCCGTTTTTCTATTCGCTGTTCTAGCCATTTTTAATACCCAACCATGCTGCGAAAAGAGAATGAAAAAACTTCACCAGACGAGCAAAAGACAATTGACGGATAGGGGATAACGTTGTAGTTATACTTTCCGACAGAGCCAATCGTTTTCAATAAATATTGCTAGAAATGACAAAAACATACCCATACAACATACAACATACATTAAAAATTCGTTTTGGTTCACAAAATACAGAATCATTCGAATTTTTTGTTTAGAAAATCAATCACACCAGTAAACATTGAGAAACCGAAAACATGGCGAATCGTCCTTTCGTTTGTTAGAACATTACATGAAAATTTTTAACCTCGCTTTTTTGACAGTTCAGAGAGCTTTGGCTTAGAAAATTTTTGATTCCACCCAGTATAAGAATTGCTTTTAAATTCTAATAACATGTAAACCAGCTCGCTGAACTGTCATTTTTTCGTGCATTTACACTTAGATTACGTCATCTTTCAATGTTCCATTGAGGAGTTGATACCAGACGACCCGCTATAACTATTGGTCTTTTTGTCACTCTATACACAGTATAGCATTTTTGCTCCAAGGTTATTAAGCGAAAAATGATTTTAATACATTCAGGGCGGAAGACCTGGTGAGAGTATGTCAAACTCCATACCTGGAACATCTTCATATGTGGAATTCTATACCTGAAAAATTGAAGCATTTGTTTGAGCAATGGTAGCGTATATGAATACATACATACTGGTACAAAATTTTACACAAAATTAATTGCAACTCAGCTCAGCCAATCCACTGGAATTGCCATTTAGTTCTGTCCCAAATATTCGCGCATGATCGCGCAGGTTATGAGACCACGTTGCATCAATTTCTATCCCGAGCAAACGAAAAGCCCATAATGCCACTATGCTCATGGTCCAAATTCATACCCCCTACATGGTGTTTTGATAGTGTTTAGAATGAATTCAACTCATGAAAACACTATCACCATGCACAGTGGGACGAGCCCGGACTTAAGTCCATATATGAATGTTATGCGATAATCTCGCTAGTATTTTTCTCCTATCAGCTGAGCCTTCGGAGACATTTTTGCGAGATTTTAAGTGATTTGAACGTAAAATGAATTTTTGGCAGCTTTTTTAAGGGCATAATTCTAGTATTTTTTTGCATAATTTGACTATAGGAACTACATCCGGTTATTTTCGTTTTTCAAAGAAATGGTTGATTTTATGCATTGCATTACTTCACCAAAATTATCCGTGTGATAAAATTACATCGTAAAATCGCCAAAAATAAGTCACTAGTCGGTTTAGTTAGTGTTTAGATAACTGTTTGTCATGATTTTTTATGGAATTCGAACTTCTAATGCGGTAACAACAACGACGCCCGTGAATGCCCGCGATCAAACTATACTCATTCGAAAGCTTTTAATTTTCTCTTTAAAATGAGTATAAGCTAGTTTTGCGAAAACTTGCGATAAGCAATCAAAATTTTAAAAAACTGTGGATGGAGACGCATGGTTATTACTGATATTGAATTTAAATAATCACTTTATAGCTAGAATAATGACACGAATACATGCACAGCTTTCAAATAGCATTGAGAGCATGATCTACAAGGGTTTTACTAGTGATAAAGAGTAACGAGCCGAGTGGGAAGTATGTTTTTTTTAGATGGCAGAGGTATTGATAATGTTTGGAAATCAGTAAATATTTTCAACCATCAGAAATAGATTATAAAATGTTTCTGGAACTATTTCTTGCTAACTTACGCAATAACTGTCAAATAGAGTGAACACAGTTGAGTTCTAGTCATTTGATGAGACTATTTTGATCCGAATTTGCATAGCACTGATATAGCTTAAGGGTATGCGATAATATCCAAGTCAAATAACACCATTGTTAAATGAACCATATACAAGAATAAAAGGTTTTGGATTTATTTTCATTAAAGATATCAAATAAGCAATCTACATACCTTAAAACACACCTACGAAAAAAATCGTTAACCATCTAGTTGATTAGTGAATGTAATTAAACATTCCACTAAGACGCTCAAAATGTTTGTTTTGAAAATGATAGAAAATGTTACCCACTAATGAATTAAATGTTTCAAAATTAGTCCAACTCATCTTAGTTGATCCGTAAAAACAAAATAGTCATTTCTGAAGTCCCATAATGAGATGTCAATTAATTCGTTTCAATATGGAAAATAAATTCCAAAATTACTATTGAAAAAATCAGTATAAAAGACAAAATACTTTTGAGCCACTCTAATAAGTAGAAAAATTAATTTCTATTTTTACAATTGAAATGGAAATTCAACGCACAAAAACTTCTTTAAAAAAATGTTTAATGTTTGAACCTTCACAAATACATATTTTTTTGAGCCACCCTAACGTATAATGAAAAAATTGTTTACATGTGTTAATATCAAAAACGATTTAGCACACGAAAATGAATATACACAAATTTTAAGAGCGATTTCGAAAAAAAATATTTTTGAGACTCCCTAATGAATAGTAAACGCTTATTTTTGAATTGTTTTAATATCAAAAACGAATTCAGCGTACCAAAATTACATAAAATCGTCCTATTTGAACCGATTCGGCAAAGTTTGGTTTTTAGTCCACCTTTTGTTCTAAGTCGTGCCACTGTGCCATGGTCCGGAAAATCCCATTAAAAAACCATATTCTGGTGTATTTATACTTTATTCCTTGCATTCAAGGAAGACTTCAAGATACAGTTCACTCGACTCAAGAACTTATCTAGGAGCTCAATGTAGCGAATTCCGGGTAATCCCCTTCAAACTATCAATAAAATATAATCCATTCGTAAGCTTTTGGCATATTTATTTCAGTCAAATCCAATACCATAACCGTACGCTCGCACTTTACGCTTAACTCCATTCATTAGGTTCTTCACAACATCTGGCTGCAGGGCCCTCGTGTTGCTTCAACAGAGGAAATAGACGCTTCTGTAGACACTCTTTGGGGTACGTCTCCTTGT
This sequence comes from Topomyia yanbarensis, assembly GCF_030247195.1. NCBI lineage: Eukaryota > Metazoa > Arthropoda > Insecta > Diptera > Culicidae > Topomyia > Topomyia yanbarensis. The sequence goes on from NC_080672.1 coordinate 117,257,893, forward strand.
TTACAGTCCCAGTAGTCACGAACAGGGCACTCCGTTTGCCACATGATTAGATCGCTTACCAAATCATGTATTTATTGGCAAACTTTGAAAGTTTCTCGGGACATCAAACTTGGGCTGGGCGGAGAAGAAAAGAAGCTGCCGGAAGTCCGCCTTGACGTAAGTCTCATCATCCATGATGAGACAATGAGGCCTCGTCAGCATCTGGGTATACAGTTTCCGGGCCCGTGACTTTCTTACCGTATTTTGCCGTTCGTCATGATTTGGAATTGTACGTATTCAGTACCTCCCGGTCCTTGGCTCTCTGAACGAAAGGTTTGAACAGATTCAACTTTTTATGCACATCCCTGACCGAAACATTTGGATTCTACTTAACCAGTCACGCTAGTGCACTGAGTGCACGCTGCTTTGAAAATCTAGCGAAATCGTCTGAGGGCACCAGCGGGTGCTCGTTCGGTGAACCATTTGCGCGACTTCCGGACGGTTAAACACTTTCACTACACGCTTTTGACCCTGATCACTAATAAAACATCCATTCTGACCGCATTTCTCTTTCCGTTCGATGCTCAGAGTTTGGTAATTGCGTTTAATCATACGACACACCGTTGACTGCACGATTCCGAGTTGTTTTCCGATGTCCCGATGAGAGAGTTGAGGATTATCCAGGTGTTTGCGCAAAATCTATTCGCGAAGTTGATTTTCCAATTTAGAATTTACTAAAAGCTGTCAACGATAAAAATACAGTGTAAACAATGTACTCTAAACTATTTTTACTCAAATTTTCCAGAGAAAATACCCAATGGGCTACTTTCTACAGCGGTTTTTTTCTGCGATGTTATTTGATGTGGGACATCCTTTATTTCAGTCACAATCCCCCGGTATTTTAACTTCGACGCGTACTTCATATTCAAAAGTAAATTTTCGAAATTATTCTGGAGATTGGGCGAAGTAAATGTTGCCTGCAGTGACGAGATACACAAAAAAAGGTTCTCTTACTTTGGGATGAATTCCAGGAATGAAAGTATTTGATGACTATTTTTGTACTATAAATAGTAGCGCCAACTTGCGCCGCGTGCATCACCGCCAACTTAAAAAAGTTTTAAAAAAATTACTTTCGTTTGTGGGCATGTGTGATGTCTATATGGAGACTGACGTTTCACGCACTAACGGGGAATATATTGAAAACACCTCAAATAACACAAAATGTTCAAAATTAAGAAAATTAACATAGTATAGCCGAAAACACAATATTACCCACCTCTTCTACAAAAGAAAAGGTTTTGCAACACAAACACATTGGATGTGTTTCACATTACTCGAGGTGCAGAACGAGAAGCAGCGCTATATGTCTAATAGAAACAGAGGAAAAAGGATTCCACCAACTTACCCCAACCGCCAACTAATGCCGGGCTCCCCTACTCTGTCTGGCCAGGTGTTTGGTGCGGCATTTGATGTCTACTGTTGTAACCGCCACGCCCTCCACATCCCTAAGATGTAAGGTGGTGGTGTGCTTATCGCTTATGGTTATGCTTATGTGCGTAAAAGCCCGATTGATCAACGATAACCGGTGGATGAGCTCCGTGCAAATGAAACTTGCCGATCGCTCGCTGTTCCTATGTGTGGTGCATACCCCCGCCCCCCTGAAAGTATTCGCGATTCCAGCCTTATCAATGCACATCTTTCCTTCGCATTCTTCATGACCTCGATTCGTTATTCTGGGCGACTTCAACCTTTCCAGCAAGTGATAGATTTCTACGACTGGATAATGAACAATCTGCGCTTATCGTCAACGTCAGTAGTATATAAGATAAGCCTGAATAATCCTGGTACTATGCAAAATTGTAATACAAAAGATAAGCCTGGTACTTTGCACTCTCCCCATGACACCTTCAGCTTGGTCTATTTTTAAGTGACGTTGGTTCCTAGGATTACATCTATGCCTTCCTTGAAGATAATTCCTGCTTTCGATGCCACACAGCGCTATATCTATATCTCTGAAACCTCTAGATCTGACTCAAAAATATGTTTGGAGATTTTGTGTAGAATTTATTTATTTATACTGGTCTTCGATTTTCTCGTACAGACAGTTCCTTAATTAATAATAATTCTATGTTTAAAGGTATTCTTAGTAATGTTAAAATCATACTTGTCAGCTACATCATTAAAATTACGACAGCATACATTGAACGGATTGTTTTGTGAAAAAAAAGTACGATACATCGGTAACCGAAAGAAATCAGTTCGTCTGGTGGGTCTAGGTGGTACGTTGAATCGGAGCTGGCTCAGCAACTCCGGGCTATCTATATTGTTTTCCAGAAGATCGAACACGAAGAGCCGTTGCAGCATTATCCTCCGACTTGCAAGAGTTGGCAAACGTAGAAGATTGCATCGATGTTCATAGGGCGGTAGACGAATAGGAACCGTCCAAGGTAGTAACCGCAGAGCGTAACGAACAAAGTGACGCTGAATTCGTTCGATGCGATTAATTTGAACAGCATGATAGGGTGCCCACACAAGCACGCCGTACTCCAGGATGCTACGCACAAGTGCACAAAATAGCGTTTTTAGGCAATAAATATCGCTGAATTGCTGCGTGTTTCGTTTAATGAACCCCAGCACGGCATAGGCCTTGGCTGTAGTCATTGCAATGTGCTGCGCGAAATTTAGTTTGTTATCGATGAGAATGCCTAGGTCCTTTATCGTATTAACTCGGTTGATACTGCTTTCTGCCATTCTATAATCAAATGTCAGGACGTGCCTGTTTCGACAGAACGATATCACATGGCACTTTTGCACATTTACTTCCATCCCGTTATGAGTACACCAATTTAGCAGCATATCAATATCGGCTTGAATAGCACAGCAATCGACTGCCGACGCAATTACACGGAAAAATTTCAGATCATCAGCAAACATATACTTAGGAGACTGTATAGCGGAGCACAAATCGTTTACGAATAAAATAAACAGTAGCGGGCCCAAATGACTACCCTGAGGCACAGCCGACTCTATCACAAACGGAGATGATCTCGTTTCATCTATGCGCACAAATGCACTACGCTCGGTGAGGTATGACATTATCCACCGTGTCAACCACTCAGGAAGTCCCATGCGCTCAAATTTGGCCACGATTAACAAATGAGGCACCCTATCGAACGCTTTTGCAAAATCAACGTAAACGGCATCAACCTGCTGACGTTTTCCAAGCGCGCTACTAAGTGACGAAACGTACGCCATAAAATTAGTACTCGTCGAACGTTTTTTCACAAATCCATGCTGCCACTCGGAAATGATGTGGTGAACCTTCGGGTACAGCAAATCATGAACGAGGCTTTCAAAAATTTTCGGTAAGCAGCTCAAAATTGAAATGGCTCGATAATTTTCAACATCGTGGATGCTACCTGCCTTGTGGATCGGTGTAATAGATGCTGTCTTCCAGACACTCGGGAAAATTCCTTCGGACAATGACCTGTTGAAAATTATACTCGCAGGAACAGCCAACGTTACAGCACAGCTCTTGAAGAAGATAGGTGGTAAGCCATCCGGACCAGCACCCTTAGAACCATCAATAGACTGCAACTTCAGCTCCACATCACGCGGCGAGAAATTGAATAGCGACATATTCAAATCGAACAACGGCAGACTATTCAAATATGCTTCAGACAAAGGTGGTCGGTTATTACTTTGCACACTTTGAAAAAAGGATGAGAATAAATTTGCCGATTCAATCGGGGACTCGGCTGTAATTGCGTTGTAACTAACACGTTGTGGGATTCCGGATGACTGCTTACGGCTTCTTACAAATGACCAAAATGAATTTGGGTCCTGCTTCAGGTTCTCCTCCGTGCGATGAATATAGTAACGAAAGCAATTGAATGATCTTTCAAATAAAAATATAAATGTATGGAGTATTCAAGGCCCCTCGCAGTGAAAATCAAGAAAAAAACACTTAATGCGTATTTTGTTCATACAAAACTCAATATTTTGTAAGGTTAATAATTTTTTCTTGAAACTGCACTTAAATACCTTTCATTTGACCTATAACCAATGAAAATCGGTTCAGTTTCAGGTTCAGTTCAAAAGTTATGAATTTAAAAAAATCAACTTTTGAAAAATCACTTTTTGTACCAGTCTAACGTGGAAAGGGACACCCTAATGATGAAATAAAAAAAAATGTATCCAATATTTTTCAATAAGAGACGTTTCTTCCAAATATTGCAGAATTCTGAGACATCGTATAACTTTTTTTCATGAAATTGCCGAAGAAAAACTTGGCGTAAATAGGCCCAAAATTTGGAAAAATGAGTTCTCCAGTTACCAAATAATAAAAACCGCAGGTAAAAAAATATAATAGATTTGTTAACTTTATCTAATCTATCACCTCTTATTCAATCATTTTATTTTTATTAATTATTCAGTTTACTGACTTTGCGTGAGTCATTTTTCTTTTTCTACATTTTAAAACGTTCTACTTCAGAACATCTGAAAATATTTCTAAACCCACTGATACTAAAATCGCATCTTGTAAAAGTTATATAAATAAATATAAAATATGTTTTGTAATATTAAATTGTAAAATGAGTGCCAGAGATCTAACTCAGGTATCTGTTAATATTTCATGAAATATGATGTGTTGAAAATTTTCAAAAAGACTGTGAAACTCCATCTTGAATGAATATAAAGTAAATTTTCCGATTGCGGTGAAAATAAAACAACGTCGCACACCATTTAACTTAATAGAAGGATCTTACACAGTGAAAAAAGAAAGAAACTCTTTCATATGTATGTTTTTAATTCGTAATAAATATGACACAACTCGAAACGTGAGGATTGTTTATCCATCCAATTCTTCGCACCCGATTTACCAATGCGTGCGAAGTAGACTATGGCAGCTGGGGCATTTTAAATATCAGCTGAAAACGACTGAAGGTCATTCTATCCGCTCACCGAAACTATCGTCAGTGGTGTTGTGTCTTAGAGATTGTAGATTGTATTGATTTGTTTCTTCAATCTGCTTTGTTTCCTGTCTTCTTGTTACTGTAGGATGAGCAGATTGTTTACAGTATTTGCACGTGGGAAATAGATTATCCTAAGTGAACAGGGTTATCTAAGAAAAGGCAGATTCATTTCTAAGAGTCAATTTATGAATAATAAATTTTCAAATTTATTATTCATAAATTTGGTTTTGTGTATATGAGTTTATGTTGGACCATATGATGCATTGTACATTTATTTTTATCTACCTTACTGCCCGTACAACAGTATCCCCTAATTTAATACGTCGGCAGCTTTGTGTTCAAAGAGCTCGTTCTACCGCTGCGAAGCTCACGCCGCGGCCATTACACTACAGCGTCACACAGTTTGTACAGGGGTTTCAATTGCATCTCTCGTTCCGACATTGGTCAGTCAGTATATTTTTCTTAGCGATAATGTAGTTGCATAACGGAACGTGGCATAGTATTTACAGCATACTGCAACAAGAGGGTTAAAGTACATGGAACCTTTTACTGATGGATGTTTGTCTTTGAAGAAAAAGTTTCTCGGCGTTCTACTATGTACCACGCAGTGACATACTGGCGACATCCACGATGATGTATACTTACACAGGATGACGACAGAGATAGCAGTGATGAAGGCGACGACTACGACAGGCGGAAAAAGTTTTTTTCGATTGGATGTTCGTTATGCTCGATAATGCCAATCAATTCACCAAGTGCTCAATATACAAATCAGAAAGCTGTCAGAGCAGATAACCTCCTAAACGCTATGGTAAGGAAATCTGTAAAAATGATTGACGTAATTTTTGTGATGCCGTCGAATCTCTAACTTATTTAGATTGCTATTCCGGTGAACACAAGCGATCCAAGGAATAACTAGAATAGTTGGTGTCACACATCGTAGAACCGTTCCCCCTTTATTTTCCTATGGTCTAAATCGACAGATCCGTGTGATCCTTACCATTGTTTCTGAGTATACTTATTTGCATTCTTATCAGAGAAAGAGCCAATATTCTTATTTGTTCTATTCAAACTCTTACAATTCAGTACTGAAAAGCATCCTGAAATCACTGCAGTTGTACTCTTGAACTTTTTTCTTAACAACTCTCATCTTATCAACAACCTTACTAGCCTTTCCTGATTCAAGTGGATTTGGTAAAACACTGGGAGTGGTTTGACTAAGAAGATTAATATCACTCCTTTGGTCCTAACATCTTTGGATAAGACGTCTTGTGTCCAGACTACCAAACTAAGGTTAGCAATAGCTTGCTCCCCAAACAAAGAAATGTTGGCTGCTGGTAATTGTGCGATCGATGCTATTCTTCTCGCGATGGACTATAGTTGTGTCATTCTTCTTCCTACTTAAATTGTAATTTTACAGTAGCAAAATATCTTAAGCATAAAAGAGTTTATTAGTTTGTTTAGCCTATCAAAGACCTGGGGTCTGTTTGAAAGCAACATAGGGGCCGAAATGTTCACTCGGAAAAAATATATAAAATTTTGCTAAAGCATACGAGGGGAACGTAAGATCTGCAATGTCTCAAAATTGGTCTGCATGGTAACTAGACAGCCCAAGGCTGAAACGAATGTTACACCTAGCTTGCAAGTTACTCGCAGATTTCGTTAGTCGCAGCTGCTGTTGACGAATTTCGCGCCAACTCGAACAAATGTTGGCAGCACCCTCTTAGATTTTATTGAAACTTGTGCAATGTACATGTACAATGAAGACTTTGCCACAAAAAGCCACCTTACATATTTTGGTTTTTCCAAAAATGATCTAGACTGTGTTTTGAAAAGGGCCAATTTTTTTCAAATAGCTATAGTCTAAAAATGACAAATCCTACAAAAAATGTTGTTGGAGTGGTTTTCTCAAAATTAGTTAAATTTTCGAATAAAAATATTGAAAAATTCTTCATTGACTCCTACACTGAAAAAAATCAATTTTAAAAATAAGTCGATTTATAAAAAAAACTCATTTTTGATTTGGATGAAATTTTGTTCCAAGATAGAAAATTATGTTCCCTACCTACCGTCAAAAATTCATGTTGGGCACTTTTTAGGAAAAAAAGTTATTTGAATAAAACTTTACCTTCTGCAAACTGATTTTTTTCTTCAGTGTATTTTTATCGAAAACTAAACCAATGAAAGTGATGATCATCTCAGAATCCATTTTCCCAGCTGCTAGTTGCCTGATATATGCAAAAAGTATCAGTAACGAATTTGGTATATATTCATAGCAAACTTGAATGAAGACTGGAAGACTGGAAGATCGGAAGACTGGAAGATTTGAAGATTGGAAGATTAAAAGACTGGAAGACTGTAAGACTGGAAGACTTTAATACTGCAGTTCATTTATTCCTCTGAAAACTGATAAATTTTAGGAAACAATTGACAAACTTTTCTAAAATTTATTTTATGTCCGATGGAGCAGCAGCACAATACAAAAATAAGAAAAACTTTGCAAGCTTGTGTAGATTCCAGTCGAAGTATGAGTTTGGGTTGGAGAGAGAATGGGCCAAAATCGAAAACGAAAAAAAGCAGTTTTTTTCCACACCGAGTGTTAGATCTTCATAAAAAGCAATCAGCTTATGTAAATGTACTATGTACAGTAGGGTGGGACAAAAAATAGATTCCAGCTCCGAGCAACTTTTTGGGTACCATTTGGGTCCTAGAACATCTGTGCAAATTATTAGCTTGATCCCTGAAACTATATTTTTGCGCCCACTATTTAAAGTTTACATGGGATTTTATATGGGAAAATTAACTTTCACAAAATAATTCCTCCAGTAGTCGCCCATTGCTTCTTAAAAATAAACCGTTATGTGGCTTTTGTAGGAAATTTAACACAGAAGCAAAGTCTCGAAAACTACGAAACGATCTGACGCTTGAGAAAAAAGTTATTAAGCTGAAACCAATTGATGCTCTGACGATTGATAAAATATTCATTGTTTCTAGCACCACTGTTGTTGGTTGTCCAATTATATGCAATTTTGTTTTGATCTTCTCTTAATGTCTCCAAATCATTTTTCTATACTGTCTGGCCACTTCGCAAGAGTTTTCAGGGATAAATTGAGTCTTCTTTTGAACATAATAAGAGAAAATTAAAGATTTTGTATATAATTCGACCGTCAGCAGCAGTGATGCTATGAAAAGTAAAATTTTCATTAATCTTCAGGGCATCAATCGGTTTTTGCTTAATAACTTTTTCCACAAGCATCAGATAGTTTCGTGGTCTTCTAGACTTTGTTTCCTTGACAAATTTCCTATAAAAATCATACATCTATTTATTTTTAGGAGGTAACGGGTGACTCTTGGAGAAATTGATTTGCAAAAGACGTTTTCCCCATACGAAATCCCATGTAAACTTTAAACAGTGGGCGCAAAAATATAGTTTCACCGACCGAACTAAAAATTTGCAGAGTTGTTCTGGGAGCTAAATGGGACCCAAAAAGTTACTCGGAGCGAAATTTTATTTTTTTCATATAACCATGTCCCACTCTAATGTACAGTACTGCTGATTGGTTTTTATGAAGATCTAACACTCGGTGCGGAAAAAATTTCGTTTTTGATTTTTGTCGATTCTCTCTCCAACCTTAAGCGCAGAATGGCATTTTGTTGCAGCATCCCATGGAAAAGGACCCTGTGATGCTATTGCTGGCACTCTCAAGCGAATGGCAAAAAAGCTAGTCTTGCTCGCGACTATGGAAATACCACAACAAGTCCCCAAAAGTTATATAACTGGACAGCTGAACAAACTGATAAAAATATCACAAAATTAATTTTCTCCTACATATTCACTGAACAGTACAACAAAATGTCAGAAGAACTCTAAGAGCTGTATAACAACGCCAAAACAATACCTGGAACTAAAAAATTCCACAGTTTTGTGCCTATTCCTGGGGGCAAAGTATAGACGAAAAGATATTCTAATTCAGAAGATGAACCAAAAATATTTTCTTTGCATAGAAATAATACAAAATAGCATGCATGAAGATAGTTCTAAGACAAATTTAAAATATAGAAATAAATAAATAATTATGTAAAATTCAATACATAATGTTGTGGTGGTTATTTCTTTCTCCCATTCTTCCTCAGCACTAAACAAGAAAATAAAAACCTATTTTAATCCACCTAGCGGTGCAATTGTGCCTTTCTCAATCATGAATCACGAGAATGTGTGCGTTGTTTATATTCATTAAAAGCTTTTAAATGCATATATTACATTTTATTATTATACATCACATGACAACTATATACAGGAAAATAAATCATCATTCGAGTTCTAAAATTTTGAAAAAGAAAAAACAGCCACGGTAATATTGAACTGAAAAACCTGTTTTAATCCACCTAGAGGTGCAATTGTGCCTTTCTCATTTCTCCAAACTATGATTTAGTAGCTGGTTCGTACAATATAACATTATGGTAATGTTTTTCATTCTTATTACACTTGGTAAGTACATATAAGAGCACCTTTTTGCATTCATCGCGGTATCGGTTTGAATCGGAGTTTTCTATGTGATCGCACTCCACAACCCGTAACTCCGGAACCGGAAGTCGGATGGAGATGGAATTTAATATCGGTTTCCGGGGACGCAACACCTTTCATTTGAGACTAAGTTGATCAAATCGGTCTAGCCATTTTTGAGAAACCAATATAACCGTTATTCTGAATTTGGATGCTTCCGGATCCGTCGATGGTGGCCAGTGTGGCCAAAGAGACTTTGAATGACTGTTGGTGACCTAGATCTACACATTCAACAAATGTGTTTACATTTTGGAAAAAAATTCACCTTTTTACATTCATCGCAGAATTCGTTAGAATCGGGATTTGCTGCGTGATCGTACGTATCACCCTGTAATTCAGGAACCAGAACTCGTATCCACACAAAATTCAACAGCAGCTGATGGACCTTTCATTTAAAATCAAGTTTGTCAAAATCGGTTCAGAAAATTCCGAGAAACCGATGTGGACAAATCAACAAATTTTGTTTTGTAACCATACTCTTCAACTCGTAATCCGGAACAAGATGTCGGTTGAAAATGAAATTCAATAGCAACCTATGGGAATATTATACCTTTCATTTGAATCTTAGTTTGTAAAAATCGGTTCAGTCATCTCCGAGAAACCGATGTGGACATTTTGTTAACAAATCCGCACATACACACATACATACATACATACATACATACATACATACATACATACATACATACATACATACATACATACATACATATACACATACATACACACATACATACACACAGATATTTTGCGATCTCGGCGAACTGAGTCGAATGTTATGAGTCGGTTAGAAAGTCGGTTTTTGGAGCAATTGCATAACCTTTCTATATGAGAAGGCAAAAGAATAATATTTAGCTTAATCAGCATGAGTTCAATAGTATTTTCATGTGATTATATTTTGAAATGATGGTGGAATGGGTTTGAAAGTGGAGGGAATGGGGGGTTAGTAGAGTGGGAGTGGAGGATGCGTCAGAAATCCTTCATCTTATTTCGGTATACGGGGTGGATGAAGGAAATGCGGGCGTGAGGGTGGTCCAAGGGGAGGGGAGTGATGAAGGAAGGAAGTGTAAGGGCAAGACGGAGGGGGGGAGGGGGGCGGCGACGCAATACTCAACTGCATATTTTGTCTTCCATTTGAGACTTGGTTTGAGAAAATCGGTTCAGTCATCACCGAAGAACCGATTTGACTTTAATTGTGGAATATGCCCGGAATTCCGGACTTCCGGAATCGTCGATAGTAGGCAATATATTCAAAGAATGTTTGATTGGCAATCAGTGATCTAGATCTGCGATTAGAAGTTATTTGGTGACCATTTCAATAGTTTTTAGCCTCTGAGGTATTACGATTGTACCGATTTATATGGGAAATTCCAGTGTATCCTTACTAACACCCCTGTAACTCCGGAAGCAAGAGTCAGAACCGAATGAAATTCAGCAGCAGTCAATGGCATTACTGTATCTTTCAGTTTATATGGGAATTTGCTGTGTGACCGCACTCTTCAACCCGTAACTCCGGAACCGGAAGTCGGATCAACTAAAAATTCAATAGCAGCTTATGGGAGCGTTATACCTTTCAGATGAAACTAAGTTTACGAAAATTGGTTCAGCCATCTCTGAGAAAATTGTGTGAGTTTAAATGACACACACACACATACACACACACACACATACACACACACACATACATACACACACAGACATTTGCCGATCTCGACGAACTGAATCGAATGGTGTATGACACTCGGCCCTCCGGGCCTCGGTTAAAAAGTCGATTTTTACAGTGATTGCATAGCCTTTCTTTATATGAGAAAGGCAAAAAGGTGCGAAATCGGCAAAGTCCCAAAAAGTCGATTTCTATAAAAAAAAATTTTTCGAGATAACATAAAATCTCGACGTTTCATGCATTTTAAAGATGTTTGGCATCAAAAATACGAATTCGATTTCTGAAATTTCATGGGGTCCCCCCTTTGAAAAAAAAATTGAATTCCGGCTTATATGGGAATTTCATGTTTGACCGGACCGTTCAGTCTATATTTCCGGAACCATACACGCGATCCGTGCGAAATTTTACAGACATCTGTGGGGATAATATAGCTATCATTTGGGACTAAGTTTGTGAAAATCGGCCCAACCATTTCCGAGAAACTGATATGAGTTTGCTAGTTATGAAAGATGGCCGCTTTTCCCGGGCACTTCCGGAACCGTCTATGGTGGTCAATGTAGTCAACGAAAGTTTGTTTGGCCGTCGGTGAGCTAGAACTGCAAAGTTAAGTTATTTGAGAGACATTTTAGTGAAATTTTTACCTTTTTTGCTTTCATCGGAGTATCGGTTTGAATCACAATTTGCTATGTGATCGCACGCCACAACCCGTAACTCCGGAACCGGAAGTCGGTTGGGGATAAAATGTAATAGCCATTTACGGGGACGCAACATCTTTCATTTGAGACTAAGTTTGGTTGATTCGGTCTAGCCACCTCCGAGAAACCGATGTGACTGTTATTCTGAATTTGGATACTTCCGCCGGGGCTTCCGGAACCGATGATGGTGGCCAATGTGACCAAAGAGACTTTGAATGGCTGTTAATGACCTAGTACTACAAATCGAAGCAGTTGTGGTTACATTTTGGAAAAATTTTCACCATTATACATTCATTGCAGAATTTCTTAAAATCGACATTTTCTGCGTGATCGTACTCATCACCCTGTAATTCCGGAACCGGAAGTCGGATCCATTAGAAATTCAATAGCAGCCTATGGGAACGTTGCACCTTTCATTTGGGACTAAGTTTGTAAAAATCGGTTCATCCATCTCTGAGAAAAGTGAGTGAGATTGTGTTCGCGTACACACACACAGACGCACATACACACACATACATACACACACACATACATACACACACAGACATTTGCCGAACTCGACGAACTGAATCGAATGGTATATGTCACTCGGCCCTCCGGGCCTCCGTTAAAAAGTCGGTTTTCAGAGCAATTGCAATACCTTTCTATTGAGAAAGGCAAAAAGTAATAATGGAATATTTGTTTAACGACATAAAATCTTTTAAATAAGATTCTTGATTAAGGGGTTACATACCTTTTAGTGATAAAAGTGTCAAGAACGTTTGAATTTGAGTAGAGAAATAAAGGAATGATTTCATTACATCAAACTAATAATATTTTGGTAGAACATTTCTCAGTATATGAGTATTTCTCGTACCTTAACGATTAGTTGAATAAATAATAATTTTTTCTTGCATTCGAAAACGTTTTTAGTAAAAAATCGCTGTTTTAAGCTCTAAAAATTGTATTAAAAAATTCTTATCCTTGAAACAAAAATTCATAAATTTTTGTTAAAAAAAGAAATTAATTACGATCAATTGGAAAAAATAAGAAAATTGATTGAGTAGTTTTCGGTAATCGTGATCACGGAAAAACCATTTTTAGTAAAACGACATTTCGAGAAAATCGAGTTTAAAATTTCAAATAACCACTACTCTTGGTAGACGAAGCGCGCTGGAAGCCCTGTAACTTTCGATCTATTTCTTGGATCTTCATAAAAATTTGGGAAACCATTCGCAAGGAGTTGTACTTTCAGATAAAGTAATAAAAAAATTCGATTTCATGAAAAATGAAAAAGTAGTTAACCCCTTAATAAAAATATGCTTTGTTGCTAAATTAGATAATATCTTCTCACAAACTGAATTTTATTGAATTCTGAGATGATTATGACTTTCATTGGTTTAGTTTTCGATTAAAATGCACTGAAGAAAAAAAAATCAGTTTGGACAAGGAAAAGTTTTTTTTTCAAATAACAAACAAGTTCCCAACTTAAATTTTTGACGGTAGGTAGGGGACATAATTATCTATCTTGGAACAAAATTTCATTCAAATCAAAAATGGGTTTTTTTTGTAAATCGACTTTAAATTCATAAAATCGATTTTTTTCAGTGTAGGAGTCAATGAATAATTTTTTCAATATTTTTATTCGAAAATTTGACTAATTTTGTGAAAACCACTCCTACAATATTTTTTTGTAGGATTTGTCATTTTTAGACTACAGCCATTTGAAAAAAATTGGGAAAAAAGTTTGGCTCTTTTCAAAAGACAGTCTAGATCATTTTTGGAAAAACAAAATATGCAAAGTGACTTTTTTTTGACAAAGTCTTCATGTACAGAAAGTTTCATTAGAATCTGAGAGGGTGCTGCCAACTCTGAATACGATTTGGCGCGAAATTCGTCTGTTACTTAATGGATAAGCATGGTGAACTACCATGCGCATAGGCGACTGGAGCCCATTGACAAAGGAGGAGGAACGCCATTCTGACGAAAAATAACACAATGTCCTGTGTTGTGTTGTCATTTTTCACTTCTCTAGCTTTTTCTTTGACCTCCCTTTCCCTTCCCATTAATGATGAGACAGCATGAAAAGACACAAAGGCACATTCATGATACACTCAGCTTGTAAGTTGCTTATAGCTTTCATTAGTCACAGTTGCTGTCAATCAATGAAGACATTTGGTGAACTACCATGCGTCTTCATCATTTCCATACAAGTGTGGTGTGTATATTGCGGTACAATGATTACTCATTTTTCAAAAATGTGCCAAAACGGGTTGTTCTATCATGTTAATTTTTGATATGTTGTAAAGAATTCAATGCTATTTCAACTAAAAATATAAAAATAATTGATCGCACGTAGATCACAATCGTTAAAATCAATAAAGAACCTCATATCACGGCGAAAGAAAAAAAATACTAGTCTAATGTTATAAAATATATATTTATATTTACGAATATAATGTACACTAATTACATCGAATGATTCGGAAAATAAAACAGGTCAATTAGAAATTATTTCTAATGTGCTGGCTCTGTCTCCGCTATGTCAATGCTTGAAATCAGTAACAAAATGCTTTCCCTGAAGATTGTAGCCTCTTTCAACGAGACGAATAAAAAAAAAATAAATATTTCTATTCTGCAGATCTTAATCCAGTCCCTTAAAAGTAAAACGGTATTCGAAAAATTGTATTAACGTCAGTGCATCCAATATGGTTACCGTCCATCCAGATCTTGTTTCTGCCTGTTTTACGATACACTAGAGGGTACTTCTCTTGCTTCCTCTGTTGTTGACAGTCCTGCATGGAAATTAAATTGAATTGAAAACTCGGAAAGAACCAAATTTATTCGACCTCGGTATGTATGCTGCCTCTTCTGTGCCCAGAATAGCGTGTACACACGAAAATTGCATTTATTTTTTTAGCATATGTTACATTATGCATTTTCTCTGCTGGATTGTCCAGTCACAAGATACCGAACATTTACATGTAATATCAGAATATTTGTTTGAATACCCAATATCATCTTTGTTAAAATGATATCGTCAGAATTCAAGTCTAGTAACAAATGAATGTTTCCGATCACAAGGTGCGGTAGGTATTTCGACACGAATCATATTCACGAATACGATACGAATTACCTAAAATTAAGTTCTTTGTTGGATAGGGTACATTTCGGAAGAATGCGTTATAAGCAATTTTCCTTGAACCGCGACAAAAATGACATCTGATCGCTAGGTTTTTTTACATTCCACAGTATTGAAACTCTCATTTTGTTTTTGACACCAGTAATAAACGGTGATACAATGATTTTGAACTTTTCTAGTGAAGTAGTACAGATTGCACTACATTGACCAAATGCAACAGTGTTTGAAAAATGTTGTTTACCCTCAAAATCATGATTTAGAACAAAAAATATTTTTAGGATCTTCAGCACCAAAAAATTGATTGTGATTTTTGAATTTTAACAGTTCCGGAAAGAAGGAAAGCAGACTTTTCCAACGGTATATCATGCAGTTTTGTAAGAAGTATTGTGCGATTTTGGGAAAACAATATGAAAATTGCATATTTTTGTGACTTTTTTTCATGAAAAATATGCAAATGGTTCAACATTTTTCCGAAGGCAAGTCCTGTTTGAGCCTAGGGGTGGCCCTTGGTGTGGGAAATTTGCAGCTTGCTGTTGGTGGCTGGCACTGTTTATAAATGTCCGCAGACAAATAAAACTCTTGGATGGACCACTCAATACAAACCGCAAACAACTTATGTGGACTGTATTTTGGAAAACCACTTGCAACTGGATGTGATTTATTGGAAGGAAAAACACTTTGTGCACTTCATTCGAGAATGTTCTTGCTAGTTGGAGATGTTGCTCGATTATAATGAAATGGTGTGGACAATTTTACTTGGCAGTGATTAGCACTGAACAGAGGCGCGAACAAGTCCTTATCATAATGATAACTCAAAAGATCATTTAAATTCGCGTCCAGCGATATTTAATCATCAAACTTGGTTGAAGAATTCCTAAGTTATTCATTTTTTTACAATTTAGGAAATGTCTCGCATGGACTCTGAATAAGGGATTACCATATGAACGGTCAAAATCATACTGAATCTCAGCAATAGCTAAACTGATCTTAGCGAAACTAGTTTCAAACGAAGGGCCAACGGAAGGACCATTTGACGCTATTATTTTTTAGTTATGATTATGTTGCTTATTTCTTCGATACATATAAACAGGGGTGCCATTATGCCAGATTTATCTGGCACAGCCAGAGTTTTTTGCAGCTACCAGACAAAAAGACAAACCTCTCATTCTGCTAGATTTTTTAATTATAGAAGTGTTTGCACACACGTTTTGGAAATTTGGGGCATATTTTCCCAAATTTGGTAAAAATTGATTGATAAGTTTCAATGATATTGAGGTCGCTGTTAATGACAGATTCTGCCAGACATTTTTAGTTGATCTGCCAGATATTCTTTGAAAAATAGTGGCAACCCTGCATATAAATAGAAAGCTTGGCAGCACTGGCCGCCCGGACGTGTTGTCGTTAACGTCCAATATTTTTCAAAGTTTTTCAGTGATATACAATATATTCAACAAGAAAATGAAGTCAATCGTTTAGTAGGTAGTTTTTCCTGTTGAGTTACGTGTTAGTAGGTTGCAATATCGCGAGAAAAGTGTGATTTTGCATACAAATTTGACGTCACAACTTTGCCATTGAAGTATGTGAAGCAAGACGCGGAAAAATACGCCCGTTCGTTCCGCTTAGCGCCCGCAGCGCCGCCTGGACCTGAGTAGCTCATGCAACAATTTCACGGATGGAGGAGAATTCTTCACAGAAATCTCATGAATTTACTTATTCAGAGCTGGTGAGTTCGTTTTATGTCATTTTTCAATGCTTGTCTACCTTCATAAATATTTTGCTTTTTGCAAATACGTGCCAGAATCACCAATATTTTTCATTCTGGAAGTGCGAATATATTACGAATATTCAGTTTATACGAAGATGTATTCGCGCGGGGCTTATTGAATATGAAGGCGGCCTCAGAATGTACGTGTAGGAACAGGCATTCTTGAAATGGGTCGTTGGATGTACAATACAGATATCGCCTTTCATTTCCAGGGCCAAACATGTTTACATATATCGATGAAAACAAATATATAATTACATAGATGCAGACAAGTTTCTTCCATAAAAGTACTGCCGGACAGTGGGAAATGGATTGTAGACATACACTACGTGTAAATAGAAAGCTTCTGAAAATACCTTTCTAACAAGGCATAGATTGTCCAAATCCGTTTATGAAAGGCTGAGATATAAAACATTTTATATTTTTATTCCTCATTTACCATTTTCAATAAATACTAATCAGACACTTACGTAAAGAGTATTACTGGTTTTCTAGAGGCAAAACCAAAGCAATTTTGAATATCGGGAAACATACATATGAAAACACAACTACATATTTCAAGGAATTTGATTTCAAAAAACTATTTCTCAAAAATAAATATGTTTGTTCACTTTAAAGACAGAATAATGTGTGAGTTCACTTAAAAGTGAAACATTTTCCAGAGTTGATGTTTTTACCCCTTGGATTAAGCGTTGCGTTCAGCTGTGAGGAAAGATGTTACATGGTATATGAATACACAGATAACCAAGTAATAAGGAATAAAAATCTTATAATATATAAAAATAATATCACAGACCTAACCATCATTTACCATTCCTCACACGTCACCCACTCGCTATCTATCTCTCTTTCTTTGTCTCATTGTGATCGTGGCAACTGTTACGACTTACATCTATTTTGCTATTTTTCCATACATTTTTAAGTTGTGTCATAAGATCTTCTAATAACCTGGAATATTTGTAATTGTCCAAGCTAATTTGATGTGTGAGATGTAATTGTGTAAGTTTCAGAAGATAACGATGAGGGATGCAAGTTCTTCTAGCTTATAGCGAAGGTTTCAGTTACCCATATTTGCTCCATCCTCAGAACGCTTAAATTGAAGTTTCAATAGTAGTCATAATTAGTAGAGTAGCAGTGGACAATTCAAACACTGGCAAGAGCGCTGCACTGGGTAATCGCTAAAATTTGGGAGGAGGAGACTCTTCCAGAGGAGTGGATGGAGGGTGTCGTTTGCCCAATCTACAAAAAGGGTGACAAGTTGGATTGCTGCAACTACCGCGCGATCGCACTACTTAGCGCGGCCTACAAAGTCATCTCTCAAGTTCTTTTCCGTCGATTGTCACCATTTGCAAGGGAGTTCGTGGGGCACTAACAAGCGGGATTCATGGGTTCCCACGGACCAAATATTCGCGATCCGGTAGGTTCTGCAGAAGTGCCGCGAATACAACGTGCCCACACATCATTTGTTCATCGATTTCAAATCAGCGTATGACACAATCGATCGAGATCAGCTATGGCAGATAATGCACGAGTACGGTTTTCCGGATAAGCTAGCACGATTAGTCAAAGCGACGATGGATCGGGTGATGTGCGTTGCTCGAGTATCAGGGACACTCTCGAGTCCTTTTGAATCTCGAAGAGGGTTACGATAAGGTGATGGTCTATCGTACCTGCTATACAACGTTGCGTTAGAAGGTGTAATAAGAAGAGCGGGGACAGACACGAGTGGCACGATCTTCAGGAAGTCCGTCCAGCTTCTTGGCTTCGCCGACGACATTGACATAATGGCGCGGAACTTTAAGGCGATGTCGGAATCGTACATCAGACTGAAGGCTGAAGCCAGAATGATTGGACTTGCCATCAACGTTTCGAAAACAAAATACATGAGAGGAAGAGGTTCTAGAGACGACAATGTGGACCTCCCATCCCGAGTTCGGATTGACGGTGACGAAATCGAGATGGTCGACGAATTCGTGTATTTGGGCTCACTGGTAACCGCTGACAATGATACCAGCAGAGAAATTCAGAGACGGATCTTGGCGGGAAATCGTGCCTACTTTGGACTCACGTTGATACTCCGGTCGAACAAAATTCGCCGCCGCACGAAATTGATTATCTACAAGACGCTGATTAGACCGGTGGTCCTCTACGGTCACGAGACCTGGACTATGCTCGTGGAGGATCAACGCGCCCTTGGAGTTTTCGAACGAAAGGTGTTGCATACCATCTATGGTGGCGTGCAGATGGAAGACGGAACGTGGCGCAGGCGAATGATCCATGAGTTGCATCAGCTGCTGGAAGAACCATCCATCGCGCATACCGCAAACATAGCACGTTTGCGGTGGGCTGGACACGTCGTAAGAACGACGACCCGATGAAGATGGTTCTTGAGGGCGACCCTACAGTAACAAGAAGACGGGGCGCACAGCGAGCATTCGATTCCCGGGAATCCGGATTTCCGGAAGCATGTTCCAGACTGCTATTTGTGAATTTCAATGGAACACTGGCAATATGGGTATCAAAATTCTTGGAATTGCATCAGTAGATTGTATCTTGTGATTTTGGAACCATTTGGTTATTTGACCCCGGAGCGGACATTCTGGAGCAGGTTCCCGTGGGGTCGTGAGAGGCCATTCTATTCCAAATACATTTTTCACATTGCCATAGGCTCCCGTAACAATAAATAACAGACTTCCAAGACAATTTGAAGAGTTTTGATACTCATATTCCTAGGACATAATTAAAAATTACAAATCGTACCCTTGTACAGGAACATTACTCCGAAAAACCCAGATTACCAAGAACCAGATCAATTCACCTCGTTCAAGTTTACAGAATCCTCGAGTTCTTGAATCCAAAACATCTAAAAGTGTGCAAATCGGTTAAAGGCAGCCATAGTTATGAGCATTTCAATTTGTGGGTACCCGGGTATCTTCGTTGGCCTGTTAAAGGTGTTTTTTTTTGTTGGATTCATAACGGTTAAATTTCTTTTATCATTTAATTCAGTTTCTTCATTTGAATAATTTTATTAATTTTGTTCAATCATGTCTTTTATTCATTTCATCCAAATTATTAATATGGCACTATATATTTTTTCATCTATTTTATAACAATTAATATTAGGCGAATTTGTCATTTCAATCATTTTATTCATATTATTCTGTTCATTTTTTTCATCCTATTCATTTTATCAATTCTATTTATTTAGTTTATTTTATTCATTCAATTAATTTTCTGCAATATTTTATTTACTGATTTTATTTATTTCATTTTTTTAATTCAATTTATTTTTTATTTTATTCAATTCACTCAATCCATTTATTTTATTCATTCAATACATTTTATTTATTTCAATCATTTTATTCATTTCATTCATTTTATGCATCGTATTTATTTTATTCATTTTTTTCAGACCATACATTTTATTCAGATTCTTCGTTTTATTAATTTTTATTGTTTCTGGTCTGTCATTCCTCCCAATTTGTTAGTTTGTATCAATTTAATTTATTCTTTTTAAGTTTCATTTGTTTTTTCGAGGTTTTATTCCTGTGAAATCGATCTAACGATTTGAGTGTTCATAACATTCATTAGTATTGTTGTGAATTCGTATGTATTGAGCCATACTTCATATAATGCTTATCAATGCGTCTCCCGTATTAGGTTTTCTTCTTTTCTAACTTTTTCTCGTTCAAAAACTAGGGTGCCAGCAGGGGTTTGCCCAGGAACACAACTAGTGTCACCCTTTTTGGAACCAACGCCAAGCCGGCGCGCTTAGTCCTAGCACTAAGTTAGTGTCGTATTCTGATGAAACGATCTCGAAACGCAAATTCCATAACTAATTTCATTAAGAAGAGAAATTTGACACAAACATGTTTTCATGTGCCATCACAGGGTAGAAGATCATCTGCAAATTGTCGTGTCAGAGATGCGCCTTTGCTTGAATCTGGACGTCTGTATTGTTCCTCAGCGTTGAAAGTTAACCATTGATAATGTAATTGCTGGTAAAGAAAACAAAAACACTGACGCCACGCCTGAAAACATGCTCTTACAGATTCCTAATATCTTTTCCCAGCGGGTATCACGAAGCAATTTATTAACTACAAGTATATCTGATTTTTTATACAACTCCTTCTGGATAGCCTCAATGAAAGGAAAAGATGATGACGTCTAAGTCTATGCTTAAATTACAAAACTTTCATTTTCCCACCAGAAGCTTTGGATCATAGCAATAAGTAAAATGAGAACTGTTTGATGAACTAGGTCACTGTCATTATCACATGCTCCTGCATGACTCTGCTTGCTACTTCATCTAACAACTAGGTATCAACTACTATGCACTTTCAGTGATTCTTCAAAGTAAACATCCTACAAGGTCAAGATTACAAATAAATGAGGTCATCCACGTTAGAGGTTCCGAAAGAGCAACTCGAATCCTGAAAATTTAGTATCAAACGTGCCAATCTTCCACTGCCGTTCAAGGCCTCATGTGTTCCATTCAGGTTGCCACGAACGTATCTCCTTGACTGGCTGATTCAACAATGCAATGAGTACTTGGGAAATTCAAGTACCTTCCTTTCCTTGCTCGCTGTACTCATTTCAACCTACATACATGCGAACCATATAAGCGAAACAGGTGGGGGAAAGAGAGAGCTAAGCTTGCTTTCGCATGTGGTTCATAGCGGACGGAAGAAAGCTGTCCTATGGTTTTTCCAAAGTGCATTTTGCAACCGACAGAAAAGATAGCATGCAACATCCATTGTTGCGCTGGCTGCTGTCGGATCCGTCCGGTGAATTTGTTATCGGCATATCGCGCACGGCACAACCTGCAGGATATTCACTCAATGTAAACCATAATGCACCTTACTCGTTGTGTTTTCTGCCGATATACGATTTTGGAGTCGGTACATAACATACCTAGCTCGTTCAGAATTTGAATTTGTATGAAATTTCATTCGTGCATGGTTGGTAAAGCGACTTGAGCGAAATATCGGCTGTTGAGCGTTGGTAACTAATGTTCCACATAGCAACTTTACCATGGGATAGGAAGCTCTTATGTGCAATTAATTTCAATAACAGGAGTCTGTATCTAGGGATAATTATCATAATTATTATGCACTTCCTTGTGGATTCAGAATGATAGTACGCGTACAGTAGATCTGAATGTTTTAAAATGCTCTATTTTCATTCACATTTAAGAAAAGTCATGGATTAAAAAGTGAGCTCGTAAAAAATGCACACACATAACTGGCCATGGTCTAGCAGTTCAAAAGGTTAGGCGTTGGTGTTCTAAACCACTTATCGTGCGTTCGAACCCCAGTCAGTTAGGGTTCTTCAATGTCAGTATTTAGGACCCTGCAATTGTTCTGGATACTAAGATATGGCTGCGAAGTCTGTCGAAACAGAAGATCATGTCATATAATGTTCTATAACGAAATAAAGTATGAAGGTTTTGCTTTGCTAACTTCGCATTTCATGGGTTTGATTCCCATACCCTTTAGCAATACGTACGTTACGATCTTATTTTTGTCGGTGGTGTCCTCGCGTGGTAAGAGCGTGAATGTTTAAACTTTTTTGATGCTGTAGAAATACTCTGGAAGCTGATCTAACTCGATCAACATTTTATTCTGCTGTATATAGTCAAGGCTTCAGTCTGTCACGTTACAAGTTTACGCATATTTCATAAGATAAGTCTGCAAAACGATAAAATCAGATTATATCACAATTGCACATTATTAAGGTCACTAAGCCGCACATTTGTTCTACAGAAAGTTATTTTCTATCATTAATGGTTTTCGTTTTATTGTCATTTTGATACGTCTGTCACGTTACACAATTTTCGCAGTGAGTTTGAAGGTTGCCCGACTAAATTGAAAAAGTTAAAGGGTTGTGTTCAGGACACGACCACAGTGACATTAAAAATTTAGCTTTTTTCAAGAGCGTGCAAATGAATTTTATCTATCACACATATCGAATCACGTTCTTGTTCACTCGCCTGTTTTCATATGTTACAATTTGCTATATATCCTCCCCATTACAACATAATTTATTTGAAGGTCTTTTAACGGTAATCTATTAATTAATCAAGTATCTCACTAGGTGATTGGCATTATTTGGCTGATCTATCTAGTAAAAAAAGGCTGGTCTGTCCAGAAAATATATTCAAAAGAAAAGTTCCATATTGAGAGCTGTGATAAGGAAGCCCACGCCCGCCAATGGAAATATACAGATTCTCCATGAAATATCGTCGCTGTTGTACTATCTTATGACAAACGCCATTTTGGGGTTGTATTGGGAGCAAAATGCAGTTTTAGCTTTAAACTGGAAATATTGCCTATTTGGCAACACTGTAACCAAAAATAACTATTTTTTGTAGATTTCCTTCAAAATGCATCTAACCGATTGTTTATAGGCCAAATTAAACCAAAGATATGAATAAAAGTTCATAATTGGTGATTTTATTCTATGGAAAAAAATTCATGCACGATTATGACACGTCATACAATTTTTTCATCAATACACACCTATGACACGTGTGAGTACAACTTTTGTTTACATTTTGAGTGAAAACTCGCAACATAGTCAACCGATCTTCGTAATATTCGTGAGATTAATACAGAATAGGTAGAAGCATCAATTGTCTTCTCTGAATTGTTTCTACCATTTATAAATTTCGTGATATTCAATCTCAAACTTTAAAAATAGTTTTTCCCGAAATGTGCAAAATGGCGCTTGTCATAAGATAGCACAACAGCGACGATATGAAATTTCATTTTCCATTTAAATTTTCAATAATGTACTAATGAACTTAAGTTAACAATCTTAAGTTTAAGTATTTCTTGATCGATTAGTGGTGGAAAAAATGAAAGTATTTGATAAATTACATTGTTATGCAACGTTCGCACTACCAGTTAAAACGGGTTTTTATGCTATCTTGGCGACATTTTTCGTGTTGCTAATTATTAAAACGTGTTATAACTCTGTAGTGTAAACATTTTATTATTAAACCAATTCTGCAGCGTTTTATGTTATATAGGTGTTTTATGTGGTAATAGGACTGACATAATTATATCTTCAGTACAGCGGTTTGCGTCATAATTTAAAACAGATTTAAAATTTAAATTAGTATACCCAACCGTTCTATTTGTTGTATACTTTAAAACGCAGTTAGAACTGTGTTTTAAATACATAGGGTAGGACAGATATTCTGACTGGATAAACTGGGAAAACAATTTTAAGTCCAGTAACGCTTAAGACATGGCTTGAATTTGAATCGAAAAAGAACACCCGCTTAAACTGCTGCTGGGACGGTAAGTTCTGTTTTAAAATTTTCCGTTGTGTGCAGTACGAAACAAAAGTGTTTGAAATTAGAAAACAAAAAGTTCTGCTGGGAATGTGATTGTTTCCGATGCAATTACACTCAGATTTTTCACGCAGGGGATACAGGCCGTGTAAATGAAAACCGCGTAATTTAAAAAAACGCGTTAATGAAAACCGCGTAAATTTCAAAATCTGCGTAAAAACCTGAGTGTACTCTCCTATATAAAATACTACGCTGCTGAACAGTGCAATAACTACAGAAGCACGTTGTCAGATGCCTTACTGATAAAAAACATATCTCGACAAACATATGATTACGGCCTAAAAGCCAACTGTCCACTTTGAATGGAAATTCCGGACAAACCGTTGCACGCCAATAACAAATGTTGGTAGTAAACGAAAGAGAAAAGTTTTCTCTTTCATAAACTCTTGTGAACTGTGTTCGACTAGTAACGGTTTGTCCGGAATTTCCATTCGAAGTGGATTTTGACAGTTGGCTTTTAGGCCGTAATCATATGTTTGTCGAGATATAACCGAAATATGAAACATGAAAACCAATAGGCTCTTTACCCTACGCAGCTACAAAGCGCCGTAAACATGGATTAACAAGTTACAACGCACACACATGCATAAAAATAAATATATTTTTTTCAAACGCAACAGTCTTAAGGCTCAAGTTACCTCAAGGCTTGGTAGTATGCGTAAGAAAAAATGTGTTCTGCTTTGCCACCAGATTATCCATTTAAACCTTTTCAAAACTCTAAAAGAAGAATATCAGTCGATTTATTAGATCATCACGATTCAAATCATGTAAAATACCTGCTGGAAAAACCATTCGCTTAGCTGGATGGTGCTTTTGAAAAAGTGGCTGTGATTTTTTGTCACACTACCACACCGAGCTGGGGTACGCAGCACAACTGCGCAATGAAAAAACCACAGCCACTTTTTCAAAAGCACCATCCAGTTAAGCCAATGGTTTTTCCAGCAGGTATTTTGCATGATTTGAATCATGGTGATCTAAAAAATCGACTGATATTCTTCTTTTAGAGTTTTAAAAAGGTTTAAATGGATAATCCGGTGGCAAAGCTGAACACAAATTTTCCTACGCACACTACCAAGCGTTCAATTCTAACACATGCTTAAAAAAGGTAACTTGAACCTTAAGCAGCACACACCGTATTGAATTAAATCCAAACCACCCCACCCACCCACTTTGCAAATCATTCTGTGACACCGTGCTGGTACCCGAAAAATCCGCACACGGCCACCGCTGCCGAAAATGCATAGCGTCTACCGCTTATTGTAGTGCCCAGGCGCTGCAGCCATGATCTTACCCGTTCGACATAAGAACAAAAACTGATTCAAACGGGTACGCGTCACCTCTATTTCAATAGTAATTCTTCGAAAGGGCGAATGAGACTTTTGTAAACAAACTTATTTCGCTCATTATTCCGCCACCGAGTTGAATTTCATGAAAAATACACATGAATCAACATCTTTACCCTTGGTAGAATCATTTTCAAATGTTTTCTGTCTTGAAATGATAACAAATTAGGAGAAATCAGCAAAACAAAAGTTTGTTTACAAATGTCATTAGCCCTATTCAAATGTTGATATGGATTTATAAACTAACCGTATATGGTTTAGTCACTTAGGTGCGAGTGTGTGCAAATGCCAACGTTGCCGAAAATCGATAGCGCCTATTGCATCGCCCGGAGACGACGTTGCTCGTATGGGATAAGAGCAACAACTGATTTAAACAGACATGCGTTGCTCCTATTTATGACTTTTCGTGTTTCATTGAGTAACTAAGCTGCCCTCTCTTGACGGCTGTGTCTGAGGAATCTGCCTCACGAATGGTGATTTTCCCGTTTTTCGTGAACTTTTTAAATTTACCAATTTCCAAAAGTCTACTTTTATTGGGGAGATATTAAATTATTACCAATATTTAAGTTAGGCGTTTCTGAATCGGTTGGTGTATGAATGATTAAAATCCATCTAGTAATATCGGAGTTATAAGCGTGCAAACCTTACATAGTTTCGTTACATGGGAGATAGTTTAGATTTTAGAATGACACCTAGTCCCAGATAGTGGAGTAAGACATTTTTAATGTCAAAAGTCTGTTCCGTTGGCCCCCAAATTTGCGTGAACACAGTTTTGAGTTGAAGTTTGGAAATCAAAGAAGAGTTTGAAATATAGTTTTGGGGAAGAAATTTTTTTTTCGATTTTATAGAGTATTCTCAACGATCTGTCACGTTACAACCAGAATCTGTCACGTTACAGTTCTGTGTTTTTATTGAAGCAAGGATATCGAGACAGTCGTACAAAAATCATCCTTGATCTGGGAACTGAGTATTACCGGGAAATTTCATGTTTATTTTGAAAAACATATTGGTGTTGATGAACAAACGTGAATAACTTATGAAAAGGTCGTAATTTCACGAAGTAACACTTTATGTCGAAAGAAAATCTAAAATAACTTAAAAACATCTGCATTTTGAAGGAAATCTTTCATGAGCATTTAAAATTGCAAAAACATTTTGAAAGGCATTCTATAACTAAATTTTCAAGTTTTTGTTATAAAATCATCTTTTGTTTTTTTCTCCACAATGCAATTATATTTCAAACCTATTTTATTTAGTTAAATTTTAAACGCGTTATGTTTTTTAGAGATTTGTACTTGTGAGTAACTTCTTAAAAAGGCGTATTTTTACCACAAAATATTGTTTTTTGAAAAAAAAAAGCAAAATATTTTGGAAAATTTTACTTAAGAAAATTTTGATTCGAAATGATATGTAGTATTAATGGTGTATAACAAAATTATAGTAGTAAATTTAGAAGAATACTTAAAGTTGTTGTTAAAAATGCTTTCTTACTAATAACTTATTAATAATGCAATCACTGTTTCTTCTATTTTTAGACTTACGTTAACAAAAAATCATTGCTTTTTGTAATTGTATTTTTCAACTTTTTTTGTCTTTTCTTTTTGAAAAATTTCACCAAAAAATATTCGCAGAGTAGAATTAGAACTCGATATCATACAGTTTTGCTGTACAAATGGCGATTTTCGAACAATGTTTTTTTGAAAGTAGCGTTTTCAAGATCGCATACGCCCTTTTTAAATATTACTCTTGAATAAATATTGCTTGTTTAACAATGCAAAATACTTAGTCTCCAATATAGATGAAACGTAAGAAATCTCATCAGAGTCGTACATGGTCACCATTTTTAACGTAATTTAATCAAACATGATGCAATTACTTTATACCAGAAAACATCTGTCACGTTACACAAGCTCAACTGTGTTTTTTTCACAAATGAATAAAACTATAAGGTTTTTACAGTACAGTTTCAAAAAGTAGACTCAAAGTAGTAGGAAAAAATGTAGGTTATACATTGTATGCAAACTGTTGGTTTGATCTACAAAACTTTTTCGAATTTTTGATCTGTCACGTTGCAAGTTATTTATTTTTCATTACATTACAATTAAAAAAAGCATTTTTCAATATTCTTCTTTAAATTTTCAAGCAATATCTTCAAATTTAAATTAGACTACGATGAAAAATTTGGTTCCAGCCAAAAAGTTGAAAATATGGATTTTGTTTACCTTTTTATCTCCTTACGGTCTTTCAGTCATTTTCAGATCATGCAAGAAGCCTCAACAAACTTTTATAAATGACAGACATGGAATATTTTTCTGCGCTCATAATTTATTTTGTTTAATATTAGAGGTTTTTTTTTTTTTATTCAAATCGTTTATTTGATAAGGCACGTTGCGTTAGCTTAAAGGTGCCAATTTTGTTTTGTTTCACATTTTAAATTGCTTAAAACTAGGGGATTACATATTGATTTTTTAAAAATGAAACTAATGCGATTTTATAGCTATCTTATATATCTACACAAGGGGATAATATTGTTTTCGTAAGATTAGGGGGGTCATTTAGTTTTTGTGGCAATATGGTTTGACATTTTTATCAGTGAGATTATTGGAGCAAATAATGTTTAATTAAGGGGGACAATTTTTTACGACTAACTTAAAACTAGGAATAACTAGAGGGCATGATTGAATTTTGTAAGATTCGTAATTATAGTTATTTTTGTGGGTAGTAGAGTTGGGCAATTTCAATGAGATTATATAATATAATAGTTAAAACTAGAAGAGACAAGAAGAGCTAAATGCTTCGTGATGATATTGGGTGGGGGGGGGGGGGGTAGGGGTGTTACTTCTGGGTATAAGAGTCAGGGGAGGGAGGGTAGACAAAGATGGCAGGGAGAGAAAATTATTTCAGTTTCAGGCATCGTGAGATCAACGGATGGATTACAAACTCGGGTGGCCTTCATCAGGGGAATCATGTACTGGGACGCCGGGTGGTCCTCCTCAAGATGGCAGGGGTTTTTCCAGACGATTTCGTAGTACGGCTCAGATGTGGATCGGCTACATTTCGAGTTAAGCGTGTTATGTTCGTGCCGTAGGTCCCGTGTTTGTTGGCTCATTCGATACAGATGGTTTGATACAGGTGGAAGAGCGTTCTGAGAATGATAAGGAGATAACAAGGGGCAGTTAGACTTGTATATTGATGGTTTTCACAAAGGTGTATATAAGGGACATATAGAGAACATCGCGGCTTGCCAGCACATCTCGAACCGGGACGTTGGTTGGTCTTCCTCGGGCCCGCAGGGTATCCATTAGCCGAGACCTAGCGGAACTGTACTCGGTGCACGCCCAGACAATGTGCTCGATGTCGTGATAGCCGTCGCCACAAGCGCAGATACCACTATCCACGAGCCCAATACGCCGGAGATGTGCATCCAGCGTGTAATGGTTTGCCATGAGTCGGGACATCACACGAATGAAGTCACGACCCACATCCATCCCCTTGAACCAAGGTTTCGTCGATACCTTAGGGATTATCGAATGTAGCCACCTTCCCAGCTCTCCACTGCTCCACGAAGTTTGCCAACTTTCGAGGGTTCTCTGATGAGTAATACTGAAAAATTCGCTGAAGCAAATTGGTCTTTCGTAAACGTCTCCTTCTAAGGCACCCACCTTAGCTAAGGAGTCTGCCTTCTCATTGCCCGGAATGGAGCAATGAGAAGGGACCCATACCAAGGTAATCTGGAAAGAGTTGTCAGATAAAGCACTCAGTAGCTCCCGTATTTTCCCCAAAAAATACGAGGAGTGCTTGCCTTGTTTCATCGAGCGAATAGCGTCAATGGAACTGAGGCTATCCGAAACGATGAAGTAATGGTCTGCGGGTAATGTTTCAATGACTCCAAGGGTATACTGAATGGCAGCTAGTTCTGCGGCGTAAACTGAAGCAGGGTCACTGAGTTTGTAGGAGGCGGTGAACTTTTGATTGAAAATACCGAAGCCAGTGGATCCTTCGAGGTTTGATCCGTCAGTATAGAACATCTTAGAACAGTCGACTTCTCGGAATTTATTATAAAAAATGTTTGGAACCACTTGTGGGCGTATGTGGTCCGGAATTCCACTAATCTCGTCTTTCATGGATGTGTCGAAGAAAACAGTAGATTCAGAAGTATTTATGAAATGCACACGGTTGGGATTGTAAGAAGAAGGGTTAATATTCTGCGCCATGTAGTCAAAGTACAGGGACATGAAACGGGTCTGAGAATTGAGCTCAACAAGCCTTTCGAAATTTTCAATCACGACCGGGTTCAAGATATCGCATCGAATGAGCAATCGATATGAGAGTTCCCAAAATCGATTTTTCAACGGGAGAACGCCCGACAGCACTTCGAGACTCATCGTATGGGTCGACTGCATGCACCCTAAGGCGATACGCAAACAACGATACTGAATTCTTTCGAGTTTGATGAAATGTATGTTCGCGGCGGAGCGAAAGCAGAAGCATCCGTATTCCATTACCGACAGTATCGTTGTTTGATACAACCTAATTAGGTCTCCTGGGTGGGCACCCCACCATGTTCCGGTTATTGTACGAAGAAAGTTGATCCTTTGCTGGCATTTCTGTTTCAGATACCGAATATGGCATCCCCAAGTACCTTTCGAGTCGAACCAGACCCCTAGATATTTTACTGTGAAGACCTGAGCGATAGTTTGACCCATTAATAGAAGCTGTAGTTGTGCTGGTTCACGCTTCCTTGAAAATACAACTAGCTCAGTTTTCTCCGTGGAGAATTCGATACCCAGCTTAATAGCCCAAGCAGACAAATTGTCCAGGGTATTCTGTAATGGTCCTTGTAGATCGACAGCTTTGGGTCCCGTAACAGACACCACGCCATCGTCTGCAAGTTGCCTTAACGTGCAGGAATTGTCAAGACATTCATCAATGTCGTTGACATAGAAATTGTATAAAAGGGGGCTTAGACATGAGCCCTGGGGAAGGCCCATGTAGCTAAATCGTGATGTCGATAAGTCACCATGCGAAAAATGCATGTGCTTTTCCGACAACAAGTTTAGTAAAAAGTTGTTTAAAGTCGCTGAAAGACCATGCTGGTGCAGCTTCTCTGAAAGAATGTTGATCGAAACTGAATCAAAAGCCCCCTTAATATCTAGGAACACTGATGCCATCTGCTCTTTGCTAGCATAGGCCATTTGAATTTCAGTTGAGAGCAACGCAAGACAATCGTTCGTCCCTTTGCCTTTGCGAAAGCCAAATTGTGTATCTGACAGTAAGCCATTTGCTTCGACCCAATTGTCGAGGCGGGATAGGATCATTTTCTCGAACAACTTCCGGATACAGGATAGCATTGCGATCGGACGATACGAATTGTGGTCGGAGGCTGGTTTTCCTGGTTTTTGGATGGCGATGACCTTCACTTGTCTCCAATCGAGTGGGACAATGTTAGCCTCGAGAAACTTATTAAATAAGTTCAACAAGCGTCTCTTGGCAGAGTCAGGCAGATTCTTCAACAAGTTGAATTTGATTCTGTCTGGCCCCGGAGCTTTATTGTTACACGACAAGAGAGCAAGTGAGAACTCCACCATCGAAAAAGGTGTTTCGTTCGCGCTATCGTGAGGAGACGCGGCGCGGTAAATCTTCTGTGCCGGGGCGGAATCCGGACAAACCTTCTTGGCGAAATTGAATATCCAACGGTTTGAATATTCCACGCTCTCATTAGTACTGTTTCGATTTCGCATACGTCGGGCTGTTCCCCAAAGAGTGCTCATCGATGTTTCTCTCGTTAATCCGTCGACGAACCGGCGCCAATAACCGCGTTTTTTGGCTTTCATCAAACTCTTCATTCGCTTGTCTAACGTCGCGTACTGTCGAAAACTAGCGGGTAACCCGTCGTTCCGGAAGGTCTTAAACGCGGCGGCCTTCTCTGCGTACACGTCTGAGCACTCTTTATCCCACCAGGGATTGGGAGAACGTTTTTGTATGTTCGCGCCGGGTACTGGCCTAGTCTGAGCTTGATTCGCGCTGTCGAGAATCAAGCCAGCCAAAAAGCTGTACTCTTCCTCCGGAGGAAGTTCTTGGGTAGATTCGATGTTGTCGGATATCGCGGCAGCATAGCTCTTCCAATCGATATTTCGTGTGAGGTCATACGAAATATTGATTGATTTCAATGGCCTTGAACCGTTATTGATTGAGACTACAATCGGCAGATGGTCGCTGCCGTGGGGATCAGGAATTACCTTCCACGTGCAATTTAACCGCAGCGATGTTGAGCAAAGGGACAAGTCTAAGGCGCTCGGGCGCGCTGGAGGAGCAGGAATCCGTGTCATTTCACCCGTGTTTAAAATTGTCAAATTGAAGTTATCGCAAAGATCCTGAATTAAGGAAGACCGGTTATCATCATAGAGGCAACCCCATGCTGTACCGTGAGAGTTAAAGTCTCCTAAAACTAGTCGCGGTGCTGGCAGGGATTCTAAGATGTCTTGTAGCCGTCGGTGCCCAACCGCGGTGTTGGGGGGAATATATATGGAAGCTATGCAAAGGCTTTTGCCTTTGGTTGTTACTTGACAAGCGACAACTTCAATACCTGTTATCGCGGGAAGGTTAATTCTGTAGAAGGAATAGCACTTTTTGATCCCCAAAAGCACTCCTCCATAGGGGGTGTCTCGATCCAGGCGAATAATATTAAAGTCGTGGAAGTTGAGATCTATGTCGGAAGTTAACCAAGTTTCACATAATGCAAATGCATCACAACTCAAATTATTTATTAAAATTTTGAAGGAATCGATTTTCGGGATGATACTTCTGCAATTCCACTGTAGAACAGTGATCAAATCCGTGACCTCGTTCGATGAGTTAGCCATCGAAGGATACAATCGCTGAGAGGAGGGGCCATTTAGCAGTCAACTGCTTCAAAAATGTTCTCACTGTAGGGAGAAAAGCTAACATAAGACTTTTAATAGGATCAGTAATATTGAAAGTTTTTATTATCCAGTCCACTATGTCCGAGAGTTTTGTAATTCCAGTGCTGTGATTACTCTCGAACTGAAACAAAGGAACACTTGGGATTTTTGATGTTCCTGGAAGTGCTGGGAACTCCTTCTCTGAGCTTAATCCTCCGAGACCAGGAGCTAATTGCTTCGGTTTGGTTGCAACACTTCCAATAGATGTGACTTTCGGAGCCCCCTCAAGGGACACCTTCTGGCCTTTACAAGGAACTTTACGAGAGGAAGTGTTCCTCCTCTTCCTATAAATTCTAGGCACCCTAGTAGATGTTCCCTCTTGTGGGTTATCAGCCTCGCCCTCGTCAGGAGGCAAGTGAGTATAGATGTTTGCTGAGGATGGTGGCGTAGCATTCTTTAACATTTCTGCGAAAGAATGTTTGGATCGTCCCGCAAGGGAACGTTTCAGTTTATCCCCGCGTAGTTTGTACGCGGGACATGCCGAGATATCATGCAGACTCTCCGCACAGTAAGGACACTTTTCGGCTTGCTTACTGCACGAATCATCCAGATGATTCTCCCCGCATTTTCCACAGCGGGCCTTGTTACTACAATGGGTGGCTGTGTGACCCAATTGTTTACACTTTGTGCAATTCATGACCCGCGGCACAAACAGACGCACAGGCAGACGAACCTTGTGCAAGAGGACGAAATTTGGCAAAGCGGTACCAGCGAAGGTCACCCGATAAGAGTTTGATTGGGGGTACGTTTTTGAACCATCCCCCGCAACTACTACTGAGTGCAAACGTTTGCACTCAAGTATTTTAACTGGCTGAAGCAAGCGGTCTCTGAATCGGCCAACCCCGTACTTCAGCAGATCCTCGCACGTCAAACTCTCATCGGTTACGACGCCTTCGGATTGTACTCTTACAGCCGGAATATACACGTTATAATCCCGCGTAAAGTGCTCACAGCAAGCAATATCGTTTGCCTGCTTTGAGTTGGCTAGCAACACCCTTATCTTGTCCGAGCGGACCTTCGAAATTTCGGTCACAGCCGAGAACCGTTCCGTCAGGTCTCTAGAAATCTGAAGAAGATTCAGTGATTTAGTCTTGGGCCGAAAGAAGACCACAAATGGACCAGTTGAGAGTTCTGGATAGCATTTGGGCCGGGGGGGAGCCTTAGAAGTTGAACCCGATTCAACTTCCATTTGACCATCCGGAGAGGGAACCATAGAAAACGTCAACGCACGGGGTCAGCGCCCGCGCAGACGGAAGAAAGCAATAAATGTGTTACAAAAGACAAAAACCACTTAGCTTTAAACTGGTGTCCAACGACGAACCGATCCAGCTTATACAGCTGGCTATTGTTTAATCCTCACACGCGAACAAAAGACTGAGGACCGAACCGAACTGGCAAAATAACCTTGAATGCGGATTAAAACTATTCTTTATCGCCTCACACAGCACTACGGACTAGAAAAAACAACCTCTGACTCGATGGAGAGCTCGAAAACGAATGAATAATATTAGAGGTTATATACAAATGGAAAAAAATAGTTTGACGCAAAATTTAATAAAAAAAAATTCGCCTGTGGTTGCCATTTTCGGAGCCTTGACCATATACTTGAAGAAATCTTTGGCATGCGGAAACTCAGGTTGCGTTAATTTCTCGACTCTTGTTTAGTCAGTCGATAAAACAATAAGGAGATTTATACCTGCTGGAGAAACGGTTTGAATTAAACATAGCTTCAGGAGGCTTTTCCGTGCTCCAAATAAAACAAATAAATAAAACAAAACTAAAAACAATCTCATTTGTATTCAGAAATGAATGACAAGTTAGATTAGTTCTTACGGCACATGCATGGTGCAATTGTCCTAGAAGAAAATATATATCTTGAAGAACAGCTCATGAAACAAAAAATGACGCATTTGCTGCTTTCATACTGATTATCTCCCATATTATTCCCTTTATTGATTATTATATTTTTGAGCCCATCAAAGATAGAACTACTGAAAACTGTCTAATACGAGAGAGAGTTTTTTCGTGTTTTGTGATGGGTTACCAAAACGGCACAAACGTAACATCCGTACCCTAATCTTGATGCTGTCCATAACACTGCAACTTTCCGTAGTATCCAAAACTTGATATTGGTTCATTACTAGGCTTTATTATTCAATATTTAGATACAATTGTATTGGTAATACATTCGATTGGCTTGAACTGTGCTTGAATCAAAACTGTTCACTAAAATAAAGAAAGCAATCAGCTTATCCTGGGATAAATAGAAAAAAAATCCACACTTGTCAGGAACCATTATCTCGCTTGGTGTTTTTTTTTATTTTGCAGTCTCTCGTTAAAGGTATTCAATCTATCTACAATAAAAAAGACTTATGCTTTTGTGGATTATGCCAATTGTCCATTATGCCTAGCGTATATAATGCTAATCGTCCATTATGCCTAACATCCATTATACCAGATGTACTTAGGTCTAATGCATGTATGTCCAACCTACCTATGCCTAATGTCGCGGACCCATTCAAATCTTAGGGAATTCAGGAACTATTGATTAGAGATGAGTTGTATAGTTCATTTTAATCAATATTAATATCAATATTAATCAATCAATATTAATCAATCAATACAACTCTCTCTCTCTCTCTCTCTCTCTCTCTCTCTCTCTCTCTTTGCGTCTCACACATTAAATGTTTGCAATTGATTGCTCAATTTTCTATAAATGAAATTATTATATTTGATTACGCTCATGTTGTTTTTAATATTTAGCAGATGATCATTATGGCATTGCTAAAAGCACTCACTAGTGAATTCTCAATACACCTCCCCTTTTATGTTGTGACAAATGTCGCTGAATGCTCAGTAACCAAATTTCACACCGTTTGGACAATTTTTGACCCCACTTCGATCTTTATCAATGTAACCATGGGAAAATATGAAGATAAAATACATTAAATATAGCTTTTGAGGCAGCACTCGGAAAATTCAGGTTTATACATTTTTCTAAAGGAATCAATCTTAATGTCTGAATGGGGATATGCTTGTTGCTTGAAAAATGTGGAAAAATGGGGTCATGGGATATTTTGTCCTCTGAATTTAAGTATTTATTTATTTATTTGTTTATTTATTTATTTATTTACTTATTTATTTTTATTTATTTATGTATTTATTTATTTAATTATTTATTTATCATCTGACCTAGTTGGTTTCAATGACTGTTCGGCCATCTATGGAAGCTGTCCTCCAATGTCAGCTTCTTTACCCGAACAGCCTAGATCAGCCGTGTAGCGTCGGTAGTGGTTGTTTCAACCGGCTAAGAATTACACTTAGGACTATCTGTTCCGGTGGTAAAAACCTGCGACGGGACATGCGAAGACGGCCTTCCTTTTCCCTGATATTGATGTTATTTTGCAGGAAAAAATCCGCTTGCAAAATAATTTCAAGCAAATGTCTACCGATGAGGTACAGATTTGTGCCGG
The DNA here is from genome assembly GCF_030247195.1 of Topomyia yanbarensis. Taxonomy (NCBI): domain Eukaryota; kingdom Metazoa; phylum Arthropoda; class Insecta; order Diptera; family Culicidae; genus Topomyia; species Topomyia yanbarensis. The sequence goes on from NC_080672.1 coordinate 117,293,794, forward strand.
AAATAATGCAGCTCAAATATGACATGAATTATGTTATTGTTCGTCTGTGCTATGCAAAACAACATTAACCATAACTGGTGAGCATAATAATAAAACTACACGTGCCTTCGATACATTTGACATATTTGTTTTTGTGCATGTAGAATGTACATGTACAATGTACATTGTACATGCATTTAAGCAACATGTGAAATATATATTCTCAAAACATTTTGTATATAGCAAGGATATTACGATACTACCCAGACACATTCCATCACAGGAAAATGAAAATCGTCAAGAAAGGTCCGGTTCGCAATGACAGGCAACTGCCAGTTCGCGGTGCCAGACTTTCAGGAAAAAATATTTATTTTCGAATCGGTTGACACATTCCAGTTCTATAGCTCATAAACCCTTACTAGGTCCGATTTGGCCCAGTTCTCCCTACCCTATCGGCCACGTCCAAAAATCTCTGCTTATGGTCTTAGCAGCCTAGTCTACACGGTTTTAAAATCTATCATAGTTTTATTTTCCTTTTGATCATACAAAACCAACATCATCCCTAATAAGCCCAAAAACTAGTTTTAACTATTATTTATCAACAAGGATTGATTATGGAACATTGCAAATCACCTGAGCAACATTTCATAAAGTTTGATAATCTTACTGAAAAAATTGACAGCAGATAAATTCCTGTTAGAGCTCTCCGTTTGACGAATAAAGGGCCGGCATAGCGTAGTTGGTAAATCGATTGCCTTGCACGCCTTGCACCTTTGTCGATTCCCAACCACGCACATAGGGTTAGAGATATTTCTGATTCAGAAAAAGGGGCGAGTGGCCCTACGGTTAAAGCTTCTATATGTAACCGAAATAAAAATAGACGTCTGACGTATAATATTCAAATCACAAAAGGTAAAACAATCAGTATGTAATTAGGTACCATAATTTATTCACTTGATTTTCGAGTTTATCTCAAAACAAAACAATCCGTTCCCCTGTTGAAAATAGATTAATAAAGTATCATACCTTATTTGGTTTTCCAGAAACTGAAACACATTCCCCTATTTGATTTTCGCAATTTCCGGGAACGCACCCTAATGTTCAAGATTTATTCTCAAGGCTACAGCTTGGATGCAACTTTTGGTTTCATCCACTTTCACTTATTTACGAAACGTAACAAACGCGGCACAAATTTGGATACCAATGTTTTATGTGGGTGTTGTACATACGTATGAATAATTCAGTTCTGAGTAAATTTCCAGGCAAACAGCTAATCTCAGCTGGGGTTCAAGGGAAAACCTTTCTGAATTGGAATGGAGAAGAAAACAGAAGTAGGAATCTGACTCGTTACGATAGCAATTTTTTGTTCCTCTCGAAAACGTGCGGCCTTAGATGACGTAGATTTGGTAAGGATAATTTATGGATCTAATTTTGACAGTGGAAACATCGTTTATTTGTTCATCCGACCTGTAAGTAACAAGGGTACTACCGAACGGTGTTTTTTCCTTGTTAAATAAACAGCGACGCTGAATCCGATTTAAGCTTGAATTTAATCGAAAACATAAACCTGCAAACACGATGTTTGTACCTAAAGCACATTATTTACCATAACGTTGTATCCTATTCAGTTATAACTTCAAGAATGCAACTGTTCGTAAAATTTTTAAATCTAACGATTATTGACACAGCAGTGCATTGAACTATAGGGACCCTTTGAAAAATGTATTGCGAATATACTATGATGATACCCTTTTCTATCGACTAACTACCTTGATTAACATGTATAGAGAGGCATGAATCAAATTTCAACTTGAAAACATGCTTGCATTCATTCACATGTGCTCCTTTGAATGGCCCTTTCCTACCTAGAACAGTGTTTATAATTTGTGATGAAATGAGCACTTGAAAATAGATTATGTTTCTAAAGATAGGACAAATTGAGCAAATAGAAGAGGGGACAAATATGAAAAATGCATCCGTTTAACCATCATACTCTGCCTAGATTCATACAGAGATTTACCTACATGTAAACAGACAAAATAAATACAAGTATCTGTTGCAGACTTGCAGTCTGTGTTCCTGCCACATAGGACGCGAGTATAATAAAGTAGGTCGATTGTTACTATTTTAAGAACCTCCCCAAACGACCAGCGTGAATAGAGTGTCATAAATGAGAACATTTGTTTCCCCCAGGTCGGCACATTAATTAGGTTCCCGCACCATGAAGATTGTAACAAAAGCCTATCTTAATCCATTTAATGAAGTAATTATGCCTTTCTCATATACAAGCAACAAATATTTCTGGTAATTTTTGTTTCGATATTCAAAGATGTTTCCTTTTCTTCTTCTAGTTTTTATGACACGACTCAATGCTTTAGCATAACTGAGTCGCGGATCTTTCATGTTTTTACAATCTGAGAAAATAAAACAATAACACAAAGTTATTACCTGTTCATCGGGTATTATTGACGTAGTTTGCTGCTGCGCGTTGAGATCGATTTTTCGTGGCGGTGACGCATTAGCTGTCGTTGTCGTTCACGTCCATTTCGCCAGCCTTTTTGATGGTATATCCAAGTTGCAACTGAAAATTACGTGATTATATTCTATAAAGAAAGTCGCACAAAATCGGCATATGCGTACCTATTGAAATTGACGATTTTCTGACACAATCCACATACACGTTAAGCGCGATAATTTCTAGTATGAAAGCGATTCTAGAAAATGTATATACGATTGGACATAGGGACCATTCATAAATGTAACAAATTGTCACAAATTTCACCATCCCTCCCTCCCCTATTACGTAACAAATTCCTAGAAAAAAATTTCATTGGCGAAAACATGTTACGTAACGATCTAGCTAACTCCCCCTCCCCCCTATGTCACAAAATGTCAACTTGTACCTCCTCCCCCTAAAAGCGTTACGTAATTTATGAATGGTCCCATACGAAAGAATCTCAGATTATATACAATATCCATAACTAGTATACGATTCTGGAACACTATATACGATTAACTCAAAGATCAAATTGGAAAACAGCAATTGACAATCAATCTGCATAACAAAATACGTAAAAAATCGGGGTCTGGGGAAGCAAAAACGAATGCTGATTGTGAACTGATTACCAACCCTAAACCCAACCATAGAAATCTTCATATTAATTATGGGATTCGAACTTACGACATTTGGATTGTATAACAGGACTTACTATACACAACTATTCTAATTACTATAATTGTGACAATATTTCGTATTAGTCATAGGTGCGTTTCGACTTCGTCTCATTAGAAACCGACGCTAACTTTTTATCGGAATAGATCAGCGTCGGTTTGACGCTAAATCCCTAAAACTAAAACACACTTTGTATTTCAATCGAACGACTGGTCAAACGTGATGTCCCGTCCGAACAGAAGTTCTGTTTATGCCGATAAGACACAGTGAAACCGAAACTTGTCATGGCTTAGCAGGCCAATGCGAAAGCACTATGCTGTAAACACCAAATTTTTCCCACAAGAGCGAATTTTCGAAACGAAAAAATCCTAAAAAAATGGTGTTGGCCCAGTTTTTCTCCTTAGGGTGAAATACAGCATAATATTTCGTAATTATATCTTATCTTCAAATAGAGAAACACTATTCCGATAAACATTCGCCCTATATGCAGAAATTTCATATCAAAGATATGAGAAAAGTCATAAGTAAATTCGCTCAATCCGTTTTCTTACATGTTGTGATATGTTAGGTCGTATCTAACAATTTGAAGTCATTGTGACATTGATCGCAGTAAAATACGATCAAATGTGAGCAAAAATACGATTTTTGATAATTTAAATTTTCGAAGCTATATGAATATAGGTTGTTAGTGCTCTACGACCAACTCCGCTCGAGCACGATTTAATCTGAATCAAATATCGTATTTAAATCATGTTTCTAGTAATATGCGATTACAAATGAATTTCTGAGGACTAAATTCGACTTTCGTAACGATTTTGATTCCTTGTAGACATCATTACGAGTCTTTTTCTATATTGTTATACTATTAATGGTTTGCTGGGTTGATTCTTTTTTGGTTGTGTTGTTGGTTTAGTGGTACTGGGTACGATCGTTGTTGAGATAGTGTTTGTTACTGTCCGAACAGCAGGCGTTGGTTTAGGAAATGGTTGTGGTTTAGCATTCGACGACTATGTACCGGTCTTGGTCATAGGACATGAAATTTTCTTAGCAGGTTCTGCACAACGTTTTCCATGATCACAGAAGAATCTATCCTGGGTTTGTGACCAATGTTCACTGACTATATATAACACCTTGGCATGAGTTGGTCATTGGATGGTCAGGTAAGAAAAGGTAGGTTTCGTAGGTAACTTTCTCACCACACAAACGCCATAGCGAACACCTAGGAAGAAGTTACACCAATTGTCTTCCTTAACGGTATATACTTCTCTGAATTTTCAAATTGGTTTGTTTGATAACGCTAGTATTAGTACACGGTGCCTCTATTTAAATAGTGTCACCGTCTCAGGGCCGGCGTCACACTTATAGCTCGAGTGAATAGTAAGATAAGCATAGTGGGGGTTACTGTGTGGGTGGGGGTCTATTATTAAAGATTTGTCGCCTAAAGTCATGACCTTACAAAACAATCGCTTCAAATCACTGCGTTTGTGCAAATAACATCCTTGTACATAGATAATTTTAAACGTTCTCATTAAAGAGTGTACTAAATCAAATGGCATCGAACTTCATTACTTCATTCGTTTTCACACTTTTAGGGAATAAATTAAAACATATTATTGGATTATTTCATTTTCGTTCTACTCAATTTCATAGCAATATCCAAACGAACGTACCTTTATCTTAACCCTAGAACGTTGCACTTGCGTTTTCCACCCTAGAACGAACGCACTGGGGTACAAACGTATCCCACGCGATTAATCGCAATTTTCGCAGGTAAAATTGCAAACAAAATAAATGTACAATACATCATTTCTTCGTTTTTTTTAATTGCGAAAACAACTGTGTAACTGAAAGTACGGAATTTATTGAATCGATGATACATAAATTGGTTAGAACAAAAAAAGTGAAAAACGCGCATTTGGCTTTTTTCTTAAAAATTACTATAACTTTGCGAATTTTTGAACCGATTAAAAAAAATCAAGGTATTCTAAAAGTTGAAAGAATGATCTAGAAATGGTATAGAATGGGATTCCGATATTTTTGAAAAACTGCAATTATTTGGAAGAGTGAAAGTTTCAATATCGGGTTTTGGAAAATACCACGAAATGGGGTGGAAATTGAAATGAAAAAATATTTCTGACCAGTAATACATTGGTAACACGCAACGTTACTGTTACAACAGTTACTGTGCGAAAATTATACTTGCTAATCATTGTTTTGAAAAACTATAAAAAATAAATAATGAAGCAATCAAAATCAGCAAAAATGCGAACGATTTTTTTTTCTTCTGCAAAATTGAATTAAATTAATTGAATAAATGTTAATCATTTATTCAACGATTTTATAATGCTAATTGTTACTTACGTAGTAAATCAACCAGTATTTAAACTGGTATTGTCACGAGTCACATTTCCACTGACAGCACGGAACCTGACGAAACGCTAACGGCAACCGTACACTGAGGTACAAATGTACCCCACGCCAGCTTTGATACCTGCTTCTACGAAGGCTAAAAGCAAACTGACTATACCACCTTTTCCTACTCTTACTAGGAACTCTAAATTGAATTATGGTTAGGGTCCCAGGTCGGTAAATGTTATGACTTTGCAAAACAATTCTCATCTTCGCACTGCTTCAAAGAAGGCGTGGGGGTACGTTTGTACCCCAGTGCAACGTTCTAGGGTTAAATATCCCTGTTATTCGCTTTATGAACTTTCAATTTCCTTTAATCTCAGTATGATTCAAATGTTATGTATTTGACTAAATTTAAATATAAAATTGCTTGATGCAACCATGAACATTAATCTGTAAAGTAAAACGCTTCATATATTCCAACAAATTACTAGTGTGGAAAATTTACTCAAAAAGAGTCTTCTCAAATGAACATTGTACACAATATTCGCTCTGGTTCTGTGCTCATATTAAACCGACGTTTTGTGTACGAACTCGAACACGCCATTTCGTACCAAACACGTGCACATGTTCGCCTGTACAACCGGACTCCATGTACGTACACGGTGTGCGTACACCTATCGTACACAAAGGTTCGTGGCATCAGTTTTCTCCTTCTCACTTTTATCATCACTAGCGTTGACTCTTTTTACCTTATGTAAACCGTTCTAGTGTACAAACCTGGTGTACGCGCACGGATGTTTGAACTGGAGTTTGAACATCGTTCGTTTGGGTTCGACGTTCGAGGCGAACATCGAGACAAAGCATGTTTGAGGTTGAACGCGTGCACGAAATTTTGTACACAAGCACAAACTTGTCGATGTTCATGGGAAGTCTGCTCAAAAGCAAGCTCTCCTCCTAAGAGAGCATTTCTCACAGGTGAGCGCTTCTCACGAGCGAGATCTTTCCAGAGGCGAGGCTTTCTCAGTTGTGAAAGCATGCTGTGTCATTAGCTTCTCAAACAAGGAAGAGTTCCTACCTATTCGTGCGTAAGAACGAGATCTCAAAATGAAAAAAAATGTTTTTTTTCTCGCAAAAGAACGCTGCTGCATGAAAACGTAAGCAAAAAATGAGTTGGTGAAGGGCATGCTCAGGCAAGACTAATGCGATTTAGATAAACTGGCGAACGAGCGTTTTTTCTCATTTCTGAGAGATTTTCGCAACGTTGATACGGATACGCCGCAAAGAAAACTCATCACAATCACTGAAAGTATTCTCGGTTGATACAATCTGTACTGTTGAATCGAAAACAACGATGCTTTGTTATAGATTTCTACAACACAGTGTACATGTATTTAACAGGGCTCAATGCTTGTATATATTTTCCCGTTTACTTTATGAGCCTTTCGTGACCGATGTCTTCAGAGGATGGAAGCCGACTGATGATGATCACTTGTAGATTTCCCTAGAAGACATTATGGATCGACGAAACCCACTAGTAGAGTCTAGGTACAGAGAAACGGGAATTGTAATATCGTTATCAGACTTTCTCGAGATTATATTCGTAAACCTGCTACGATTCGTACAACGTACATTAAATATGTAAAATTACGAAAATTTTCATTCATCAAGTTGCCACTTTTACAAGTCGTGAATCCAATCATTTACAATGCACGTGTATCTTTTGTTGCAGAAAACAACGAATTAATTCATACATAATATGATCATTTTCGTTTTATTTACGAATTTATCTTTAGTATGGTTAAGTGGTTACCGTGAGCTATAAGAAATTTATTTAAAGGGTGGCGTTTCCGTAGCCACCATTTCTCACTATTTCAGTCAATCTTAATTATTGGGAATTTCAAGAAAACATTGCATTGCAGTCATGATAGTTCTCGTCTGACGCCAACACTAATAATTCCTCCATAGATGCAACACACCAAGCGTTTTGAATCACAAAACAACAACAAAACATCGCCAAACAAATTTACATTTAAAGTGATTCGCTCGGCGAACAGAGGACATTTGTCATTGTTCCATTCGTAACAATGCTCGAGGGGAAAAAGTTCACAAATAGACAATCTCAAACTGAGCGGCCGTTTTTCTAATATTATTTCCACAAATTTTCACGCTGTGTAATTATTAAAACAAGAAAATCAATTGCAAATAAAAATATTTAATCATTCCATCGTTCTGAGGTAATGTTATTACGATAAAATGCAGGGACGTCCTAAGACCACTCGGGGCCCCTGGGCATAACTGAGCTGAGGGCCCTCATAATTGAACAGGTATTAACTGCTGTAGAGTAGGATGATCAAAAAATGATCCCCATCTATGCCACCTTGAGATTTATTTTTCAAATTTAAGCCAAATCATTCAACTATGTGAAAGTATTAAAAAAAATATTTTAGGAATCAAAATATATGGAGAAAAAAATTAGATTTCCATCACTATAGGTGGCATTGTAAATGTCCAGGTACCGCCGAAAAACGGAAGATGTTTTCAATAGATCTTAAAAAGATATTAGCATTTCTGACCAATCTGACCGACAGTAGCGAAGGGCCTACACACTATATGCGGTTGTGTGAGTTCCAACTCAGGTGAGCTGCGTATAGTGTAATGGACTTACCAGCTGCCCTATTCCCTCCCCATATGGTACAATCTTCATAACTGTAAAATGTTGTTTGAGGGTGAAGAGTGCCTCCATCAATAATGAGGAATGATGGAGTAAGGCGGATTAAACATCAACACTACAATGTCGATGATTCAATTCAATTCAATAATTGTCCTTACACTTTCATTCAATAATTGTCCTTACACTATGACCATCTAGGAAAAATTTGGCAATATGCCAATTCGACTTCTTAATAGATGACGACTACGTGAGTTACAAAAGTTACATTGATTCGTACAATAATGTCGTTCTCAATTTCTTACTGTTCGTGATATAATGCGGCTGGAAAAAGGCAATTGCCAGATTAAAAAAAAACATTTTTTTCAATCATAATTCAACTACATTTACAGATGATAATATTGAATGTTGCAACCATGGAAATCAATCGATATTGTGTCGAATCTAAGTATCTGCAGGAATAGTGTCTCTTCATGCACAAATTGCTGGTGGTGTAGATTTTTGTTATACAAACACCGAACCGTTCATTATATCAGAAAGCACAAAGCTTCTGTTAGAATATATGTATATTCTAACAGAAGCTTTGTGCTTTCTGATATAATGAACGGTTCGGAGAGGCGAAGATAGCAAACAAGTACATTATAAGTAATATTAATTTAGAATGTGGAAAAGACCGTATAAGCCGAATATTCACTAAAGTAATATTAATATTTTCATGTCTAACTAATTTGTATCTCAAAAACTGGTCTAGGAATCTGATGGTAGAGACGCCTCTCTGGCGTGGTTGATAGGCACTCAGTGCAGAAAGATACCGAAGGAAAAATAAATAACAACAAAAATTAGCCTTTTCACCTTTCGAAAGTAGAAATGATCAATACCTTCATTGTTGCGTAATCAAATAAACATCGAAATTACTCGAATCTAATCTATGAGCAACACAATTCTAGAGCTTTTATTCAAAACGTCATATCTACAATGACTGACCCTTTATTTACTTTCTCTTTTGATTTTTACGGCTTAACTATAGCACTTTTCACTTATTTTGCAGTAAAGATCGAAAGACTTGACTTGCATAGTATGCAAAGAGTTGAGGAATAAATGTTAAAGCGATCGAATTATAAACGGAATAGAAAATAATCAATGAGAGTCTCTTATTGTAGATAATGCAACCATCTACCAACGAAGCTCATCAAAGATGAAAAGCAAATGCTACATCACTTAGACTGCAACATTATACAAAATGTGAACCCAAACATAAATGAATAAAAAATTGTGTTAAAAAAAATCATTTCAATACTAGTCATGTAAAACAGTCGAAATAGGAAACACATCGAATGCGCGCTGGCGTGAGGCACAAATTCTCGACTACCTAAGGGATACGTTCCATTTGAGTCAGCATATTCTGATTCTTAATTCTGACGGCCTAAAATATTTTAAATCAGGCGGAGTGTTGTACAAAAATAATATACATAATTGGTTCTGCGCCAGTCTACGACGGCATAGTGGAAAATGCCTAATCTGGCCGCGAAAGTATCGTGAGAACTCCAGAAGTCATTTTTAGAGGTTTTCGTGTAGATTTGTCCATTCACAATCCCTGATTTGTTGAAGAAATGAATATTTTCCACATGCGCGAATCGCTTGCCAAACAAGGATTATGTACCGAATTTCGACATCTTCTTCCACTTTCTGTACAGCTTCCTTGTGAAAATTTTGCCACCTTGTTGGTTGCCGCCCCTGCTTGGAAAACATTTTTTACCCCAAATAAATTGAAACTTTAATCGAAATGTTGGATTGACGTTTGAATTGGTCCAATACCATCCTGGCTAGGCAGTGCTTCGTTTTCTACCGCTACCATTACTCCGCTTAATTGTCTGATGCTCTTAAAACGTCACATAGGTTAAGGTGCGATGTGCGAATTTGATCCATGGGTACCCACACGCTAAAGAGTTATAGACTATTGAGTGCTACTATTTTTTGGAAAAAAAGCCTTCAAAATGATTCTATATTCATCCTTGGGGCCTAAAAGCCCGGGGCCCCTGGCCCTGGCACAGTGTGCCCATGCGTAAAGACGGTACTGATAAAATGTGTTGAGAAGTAATTGGCTACTGATATTCAAGAGTAATTTTTCAATCTTTCAATTCCCTATACACTCAAGTTTTTTTTACGCGGTTTTTTTTTGCGCGGTATTTTTTTACGCGGTTTTTTTTTACGCGGATTTTGAAATTTACGCGGTTTTCATTTACGCGGATTTTGAAATTTACGCGGTTTTCATTTACGCGGATTTTGAAATTTACGCGGTTTTCATTTACGCGGTTTTTGAAATTTACGCGGTTTTCATTTACGCGGATTTTGGAATTTACGCGGTATCCATCAATGAGGTTCCCTTTATCGCGGATTCTTAAATTTAAGTGGTCTTCATTTACGCGGATTTTGAAATTTACGCGGTTTTCATTTACGCGGATTTTGAAATTTACGCGGTTTTCATTTACGCGGATTTTGAAATTTACGCGGTTTTCATTTACGCGGATTTTGAAATTTACGCGGTTTTCATTTACGCGGATTTTGAAATTTACGCGGTTTTCATTTACGCGGTTTTCATTTACGCGGCTCGTATCCCCCGCGTAAAAAAAACCTGAGTGTATTGAACTTTTTTTTTTATTTTGATTATAGAGGTTTCAACCTTAGGGTCATTCGCCTCTTTTCAGGTTAGAAAAATCTCTTGCAAAAATCTCCAACCCTATGTGCGGGCCTATATGCTATGCCCGTCCCCAAATATTAAACGTTCGAGCAAAACTCCTACTTTTGTATTTTGTCAAAACAGAGGTGAAAATAGCATAAATAATTACACTTGGCTCAACTAAACAAAATCTAGAACAAACAAACGCGTTCTTTTCACTCTGTTACAACTACTTTTTCAAATTTTACTTTCAAACCCAGTTTGATATTAAATCCATCATTTGCTGAAAATTCCCTAAAGAGTTAATCTCTATTTCATTTTATGACTTTCACATACAAGCATAAGCGGTATATGCCCAGAATTGGTCATAAACATAACTGGAAACTTCTAGCCCGCGTCTTCCATTGTTTTAACCCATATCCTGATTGAAAAGCATACTGCCTAACTCTATGGGAAAGCAGCCCACCTTCCCAGCACTTACATTACCGACGGGGTCAGGAATCGGGGTGACATCTGTTTGTACATACAACTCTGCTGACACTGATGCGCTGCATGTTTCGACAGATGACATGTGGCGGAATGAGCAGAATCTGTGTGTTCTCGTTCCACTACTGGTCGAACATTCCGCTGTTCATGGATGGCCTAGTAGGAATACCTACAATAGATGGCCGATTGTTCGATCGATACGTGTTTCTATTTTCGGTGTTTCAATGAAACATGTATTTATGATGAATGAATGTGATTGGATCGAGTTGCCGCATGGCCCAGTTCCAAAGTTCACTCATAAAAAAGATTTTTGGGTTTTTCAACACATCAAGAGAAACAACTTATCTTTTGCGTATTTTTGATCATATATTTTCTCAACAGAAAAAAGTTGTTTGAATGTCAAAATAAATAAAAATGGCAGATTTATAAACGATCCCGCCTAGCAGCTCGCCGCGGACAACTTAAATTCCGTGCAAGATTCAGACCGTAATTTGCACCTGAAACAATTAAAGTGAAATACTTCTTTATTCCGAGGGCTGTTCTGCACAGGATAGACTACTATGGTGATTTACTTGTGTACATGGATTTCCCAGCATTTTTTAATCATGCATGAAATTTAAAAAAAAACATGTTTTTCATAAAATGGACTCGAATATTGGAAACCAACTGATGAGGAGACCCTCTTAAAGCGATAAAATGCAAAATAGACTTGCAATAATTATTCCCGAAGCAATTTATTTTTTTTAATTGCGTTTTTCCAACCCATTTGGATATCCTGGTGTGGAGATAATCTCTGTTGCTACTGATTCTTCTGATAAATTTTGCAGTTTTCAGCTCAAACATTTAATCAATACACTATTTACTAGGACCAAATAAGGTGCGCCAAACTGTGAACTTGATTGAAAGTTATTCCTCTGCACCGTCCATTCGCATCCGAGGCACACCATTTCAGTTATCGATCTCCGTTCCAAAGTTATCATGATGGGATACACTGTAATCGTTACAGTTTTTGATTGGCTGTCAAACAGACAGACAGACGATTATAGATATCGTGTAACTTTATCGGTGTACTAAAATTGCTCCGCTCTGCACAAATAGAAAACAGAGGGCTCCAAGTAAACCTACTCTGACTTTACTGGCGTCGGACTAATGGAACTATTGTATAGGTTAAGCAGTGAGCAAATATTTACACGCTTTTATATTAGAACAGTTTTCCCACTATAGGGATGGAAACTAATGTATCTCCTGTACAAATCGATTTATGAACAGCTGTGCAATATTTTGTTGTGGCTAGGGGCTTAATATTACGACATTGTTATCCTTGCTGGTGTTCTTGTATCAAAAGAAATAGAAGTAGTTTAAAAGTTGTAGTCTTCCAGCGTTAAAATATACTTTCCTTCATGAGTCAATTTCGAAATTATGGCAGAGTGAACAGTTCAGTCCCCAACGAAATTATGTACACATGCCGGATCTTTCAGTTTGGTCGGGAAAGGCTAACAGCACTCCACTATATCGGTATGTGCATTATTAATTATTCAACAGATGACCCATTTCGCTATATAGCATCTGAAACAGAAATTCCCAAGCGCTTCCACAATATCGATACCTTATGTAGAATTAATTTATATAGCAGGAGATCTACGGGTAAAGCGTATACGTTTATGTGCAATTTTCGATTATTTTATAAGATTTCTTCGTTTTATACAATTAGATATTATGGAACCCCTACACTAAAGCAACTGCCACAGTCACCGATTAAAGTTGAACGTATACAACATTCAATGGATTAATTTGCCGGCCGTTGACCGAAGCATTTCCTTACAGTAGCGTTGGTGATGCACACGATATCTCTGCTACCGATGAGCCGATTGATCAGATTTTTTAACAGTTCTTTTAATAGTTTATTTTAATAGTTAGATATTGAATGAAAGGGCTTGCAATCAAATTAGTAATTGAAATGGCGGTAATTTCTTAAAAATTTGGTGAGTGTTTTGTATCAAAACTTGGGATGGTTTGTAGTGATATCATGCTTAACGCAAACGCTATTTAAAATAAGAGATGTTTCTAGAACGTCTGCAGAAATACTTGGTCGATTCATTTGTTTTACCGTAACTGTAATATCTGTAATTTTTTGGATGTATGAAAAGAAATACATAACGCTGTAGCTGTCCAATATCATGCGCATCCAAACTTTTTGGATGTCGCTTTCAAGGATGCAGGCAGGATTTTTGAAGCGATAAGATCAAGCAATCCAGATATTCGTCCGTAACAGGAAATCGTAGGCTTCATCCATCGCTGCACAGTTCGTCCATTATCTGCTTGATTTTGATTCACACTTAATTCGGAATGATGCTGATCCTACTGCGACGGAAATGGATTCAGTATATCACATTTTCTCATTTGATCGAAAATAACTGCACACCCTGAAGCAGCTCAATTTTTTCATTCAAGATTACGAAAGAAGGTGCTTTGCATTAAATTGATTACATTCCATCGTATCAAAACAACGAATTCCAGTTCCAAACGTAATCGTAATTACCAAAATTTAGGTTATGGATATAACCAAGAAAAATCATCAAAAGAAGTTAATGTTGCGTAAACTTATTGACGAGTTATCAAATGATTGAATAATGTGTAGGACACCAAATCGCCATTTTCTGGCAACTGCTTTTAGGACAGATATACATGCAATCAAACGGGTTTGAAAACAAGAAAATCATTCACCTTTTTATTTTTCTTCTGTATTCCCAGGATCCCGGGATTTCCCGGGAAATTTATTATTTATTTCCCGAATCCCGGGAAGCTAAAAACCGTCGGGAAATGGAAGCTCTAGTACCGATTCAAAGATTGCCTTATACGAAAAATGAATATATCTCTGTTTGCTGGAAAAGAGATAGGATAAAAAGCCTGTTTTGACACCATTGGGGAGAGCGCTGCACTTATTCAGTAATTACGCAACCTACAATCGATGGAATGCATATAAATTAGATTCAACGCTTCGTTCTTAAAAACCAATATATTAACGTAACGAAAACGCGTATCGAATACCCCAACTATCGCACTACCATTTGAGTCTATGCGTTGAACAAAGATGGCAGATGCTGCTGTAACCAACTTCAAATGGGTAAATAATAGAAACAGTGCGAAAATAGGCTCATTACTTAAGATGAACTTTTAGAATATCAAATTAAATTAATCAAATGAATCTAATGTATCAAATTAATCAAACGAATCAAATGAAGCATGTTTATCAAAATAATAATCAAACTAATCAGATTTATCCAATTGATAAGAATATTTAAATTAATCAAAACAATCATCGGCATCAAATAAATCAAATGAGCATGATAGATAAAATTAATAAAACGAATAAAATGAGTTAAATAAATAAGATTAAAAATCAATAAACTTAATACAATGAAAAAAGAAGACAATCAAAATAAACGTATACACCCGTTTTATCCTAATTCTTCGCACTACTAAAGTTTAAAGATAATCCTGATTTTATATTTAGATAAAAGACAATATGCGGCAGATCAAAAGTGGTAATTCTTATATACAGAACTCCAGATTACCGTTTGAACATCGTTAAACTGATCACCCGAAACGCATGTATCCGTTTTACCCCGATTTCTCTCACAACTCTAGTATAATGTTAAAACTGGCTCTACCTTTCAAAAAGAAGCTAAATGCGGCTGATCAATAGTAGTATTTCTTGTGCAAAAATACTGGGGAATCGATTGAAGATAGTTAAAATGGCTGCACGACACGTGTATACCCGTTTTACCGCAATTCTTCCCTTAACTTAAGTATGACATTAAACCTGGCTGTGCTTCTCGGTAAGAGGCTGAATACGGCTGATAAAAATTGTAATTATTTTGTAGAAAAATAACGGAAATCGATTGAAAATAGTTAGAATGACTGCACGAAACGTTTATATCCGTTTTACCCCAACTCTTCACTTAATATAAGTGCGGAGCTATACCTTACTCAAGATTGCAGAAAGAGACTGAAAGCGGTTGATTGAAAGTACTTTTTATGTTAAATAGTCCAGGGAATCGATTGAAGATCGCACAAAACATGTGTACCTATTTTATTCTAAATAACCCCCCTCCCAGCACAATAAATACTGCTTTAAAGCAGCCTCACACAGTGTTTTTTTTAATTGTAGGAGTTGAAGAAAGTTTAGAAAAGCGTGGAATAGGGTCATATAAGCAAGCTTAGGGTTTCCCAGCAACTAAACCTTTGTCTTAAACCGCAGGAGTCAAGATATTTTGGTGTTTGAAATGCGTTGAGTCTGCGGCATGCCGGACGAACGTAAAATAACGTTGTATTTCATGCTGTCGGCTGCTGCCAAAAATACAATTTACTTTTTGGATGCCATTTCAAATCAAAATGTTCATAACAAAAAATTTCAAAAATGTAGTAGTTTGCGAAATGTGTCAATTTTTGTTTTAACAAAAACAACTATTTTATTTTATTACGTCCTTTTAACCCCTTCATGCCCATGTTGTTTATAGACAACAACGTTTTTAAACAGCTATATTGTTTGATTGACGCAAGATTTGCTCGCAAAAACAAATAAGGCTAATAAATGTGACTCATTTGAGTATTAACAACTACATGGATCAGCTCTAGAACTGAAGTTATTCCAATTAATCTAATTGGATTCCGATGGACAATTTACGTTGACACCGAAAATGAATTTTTCATATATCTTTGTTATGCTGCAATAATATCGAAAATTGATAAAACTTATCATTTTAGACTGTCTTTGGTTATGTTTTACACGCAGTTGGACTGTTGTAAATTTTCTAGGCGAATTGTATTGAGCATTGGAAGGTTTAAATTGAGCAGCTTCTTGCACTGAAGGGGAAGCACCTATCTTTATAAAAAAAGGCTTTTCATGTTTCTTGACCCCACCGATTTCAAGGAAAAATAGTTTTGAAACCTTATAGGCACTAGAAAAAAGTTGGGCATGAAAGGGTTAATAAGTTTAAAAATTCACATAAAATTTCTTATTAATATTATTTCCCTTTGACGTAAAGGCGATATTGTAAACCATTTTAACGCTATTAAAAATATAATTCAACCACATATTTGATGATGAAACTACATGTACACTTCAATATGACGTACTTTTCGGTTTGAAACATGTACCTTATATCGAATTGTACGTTGTATCGAAGCATATGTACACAATGCTCTCAGAATTGTTGTTCAGGGTACTATATTTTCTAGAATTTTGACAACGCTTAACTAATTTTAAAAAACGAATCTACCTAGCAGTTTGAAACAATTATTTTCATAACAAAATTAGAGTGGTTTCATAAAAAAGGATGCTACAATCTTTTTTTTTACTTTTATAATATGAATTTAATTTTGAACCTGAACCAAAAAGCAATTATCATAGTATTATATTGACAATATTCTTATTCTGACTCTCTTCCTAATTATTAAGTCATTTCTATTCCATCTTGGCTTGTAAAGTGTCTTTTCATATTCACACCATCTGCGCCGCATCAAGTAAAAACCAATTTATAAAATTTAATCCTTAGAATAGACTATAAAGGTCCACTTGTATTCATGATTCAAGCATTTCTGAAAATATTTTCAGTACGCTAACCGGTTTCCTGTATACCCCAAACCAGTCGTAAAACGTGCAGTTATCTGTATAACTACGAATATGATCTCTCACTCTTATTTATTGGAAGTGACACTTGATAAGATTCGAAATCTCCGATCCTAGTTTCAGGAGTCGAAAACCAGCAGCAAAAATTTTGATAAATATCGCTGGATTCCTCGTAGATCGTAGGAGACGTCATTTTATGCGTCACATGATGCCAAGCTGAAAAAATAACCATTAGCACAGGAAACTGAACTCCGGAATATCCGAAATCGGAGCTAAATGTGTTCGCATTACATTCAATATGGTTGATGTAATTTGATGAGCCATATATCGAGAATGATAAAAATATTATGTAATCCGAAGAACTGAATTCCGGAGTTTCAGGAAGCGATTTATCCGGTTCAGTGGTGCAAATTTTCATTTTCATTTGCAACTTTCAACTCAATCAAACCCAAGCATGATTCAAATTCAAAGCCTCCCTTAATCATTCACTTTCAAGTTGGCGGGATTTTCATAACCAAACCGTACATAGTCATTTCAAATTGATGCATTTTCATTCACCAACCAAAGTTGTCAACTGCTCTGTAGAAGCCAATTTAGGTTAAATGTTGACATATTTTGCGTTTTCAAGCTTCAAGCTTCGCTCAAACTTTCAAGATTTTTTCCGAGGCCCGGAGGGCCGAGTCTTATATACCAATCGACTCAGCTCGACGATTTGGGACAATGTCTGTGTGTGTGTCTGTGTGTGTATGTAACGGACAAATTCTCATTCGTGTTTCTCAGCGATGGCTGAACCGATCTTATCCAAACCAATTTTAAATGAAAGAACTAAAAAACAGTATGAACGCTATTAATTTGAACGCTATTAAATTGATTTAATGTCTATGAAACATAGAACTGCTCACCAAAAAAATGCATAACTTTCAACATTTGCTAAAAATGTTTTTGCCTTTCTCATTCACTCTAAAATTCGTCAATCTAATCCCGACCCGGAGGGCCGAGTGTCATATGCCAATCGACTGAGTTCGTCGAGGTTGGAAAATGTCTGTGTGTGTATGTGTGTATGTGGAAAAAATGTGACCTCTGTTAATCAGAGATGGCTGGATCGATTTGCACAAAGTTAGTCTCAAATGAAAGGTACAACCTTCCCATCGGCTGCTATTGAATTTTTATTGATTGGACTTCCGGTTCCGGAGTTACGAGTTGAAGAGTGCAATCACATAGCAAATTCCCATATAAACTGAAATGAAAAATTTTCAAAATCAAATTTGTCTTTTCGATGCCAAATGACTTTAAAATGAGTGAAACATTGAGATGTTTGACAAAAATTGACTTCTTTGGACTTTGGTACATTTTTACCTTTCTCATATAGAAAAGTTATGCAATCACTCCAAAAATCGTCAATTATACCGGCCCGGAGGGAGTATGCATGAGGGGTTGCTACTTTAAAATTAAAACTAATTTAAAATTTCTTAACAAGTTGAAAATTTTCGGCAGGACCCGGACCTCCCGGATCTTTCTCCATGATCCGCCGCTGGTTTCAAGCGATGTTTCAGTATCACATAGTATCTCAAGATCGTGGCTGTCGATCCATTGTATGTATGTGCAAATCGTACTGAACATGTAATATTCATTTCCACCATTGTATTGAACATAACCAGCCATGGAATCGTAGTCTGGACAAATGAGACAAGCACAATAGCACCACTAGGTGGATTAAAACAGGTTTTTATTTTGGGAATGCGTCGAGTTGAGACGAAAACGTAATATGATTAATAACGAGGATAACGTTTTCCGCATGTAGAGATAAATTTATGAAAAATGACGATTTCCATTCGATTCTAGCAGGTTCTGATCGATTTTGATGAGCATTTGATTTTTATTGTCTGACCAATTATATGTATAGGTCAAATGTTCAAAAACAGTAATTTAAGGTCAAGATAGCATCATTTTGAAACCGCCAATTTCGGAGGATTAGTATCTTCGATGAGTTTTACAAACGTTAAACAACGTTGACGGTATATCGTCCAAGAAGTATTTATGGTGAATTTTCTCAGGTTAATATTCATGATTACAATAAAGTCTCAACAAATTCGCTAAAGACACGAACTCTGTTACTATTTTCTGAAAAATTAATTCTGCATAATTTTAAAACTTTAAAAATTACGGTTTCGGAATTATGCCGTTTGGAGAGTATGATCGATTTTCACCAAACCCCCACCAAACCGAATTTCTGGCTACGCCGCTGATTTCAAGTAAGTAGAGACAAAGTCGTTCTACACTCGTTCAAAAGAAACTTCTTCGAATGCAGAATATCTATTATAACACATTGAAACCCCGATTTTATCAGCCAAATATGAATATATGTTTGATGGGCTCTAGCAGACGAACAAGACTGAATTCGAGTAAATCCTTTCTTGAGCATGTTTTCCTTATCATGAAGATATGCGAAATATGCGAAAATAAAAAGCTCATCATAATCAGAAATAGTTATCAGACTACATCAAGGGACGAGTAGAATATTTTAACAGCTTCAGTTTATTATAAAGAAAAAAAATTGCCCGATTTAGTCAATGTCCCGATTTTGTCAGCCTAAAATACACCATGAGACTGATGAAAATGGGTCTTTATTGTATGTATTATTCGCTGTGTTTCACATTAATAGGTACATTTCTTTTTTGGAGATTTTTTTATTGCATCGAACTACAACAATTTTTAAGTAGTTTTCAAGGGATTATTTTATAGACTTCTTCCAAAATTTGGCGAACCTAACCTATTTGTATACCAATTAATTGGTATACTTAAGGGTTTATATGTTGCAGATAGAGAAAATACTCAAATTTTCAGCTTTTTTCCTACACAATATTACGAAATCTTATTAAACAATTTTTCCTAATAACTTTGTGAAAATTATAAACTATTTGAAATTTTTTAATAGTTTTATTTTTTATTTGACCGTGATTTTTTAATAAATAGTGACCATCGCTTCACAACATAGTCTATTTTTCATGGCTTGCGGTGAGCACGATCTCTCGAATTGCTGAACTGAAAATTATGGAATAGAAATTAATTTTTAGTATTCTTTACAGACCCGCTGGTGCCCTAAGACGATTTCGCTAGATTTTCAGAGCACTGTGCACCCAGTGCATTAACGCAAGTGACGGAAGGTTATCGAAAAGTTTCGTGAAAATGAAAATTCCAGTAATGATGATGATTTTTCCGAACGGTTCGTTTTCGTGAGGTTTTATTTGTTCTTTGGCATTAGGATTAGCGATAATAATTCAAATCAAGGATACTACTGGGAAGTCACCTTTAGAAAAAGTCGATGTCGAAGTAAAATTTGAAACTATGCACGCATGCACTTCAGAGATAGCGTGATATCAGGAGCTGCGATTTCATTAAAATTTTCTTAGTTCTCAGTCGCGTTGGAAATGTGAGTAAAGTATAAACTTCGAAACGATTCAAAAAAAATTTCGATTATTTTGGCTCAGTACAATATATAACCCCTTTAGGAAAATTCAGTTTTCCCACCACAATATAGATATTTTATTAACAGAGCATTAACAATAATTCGTTGGTATATCTATTTTAGCCATTTTTTCGCTTTCCCATTGATTTGGTTTGAGATTTCTAGCACTGATGTTGTCCTATGCTGATTTGAGCGATTCTCTGACTCCTGCCACTGTTCTATGTAGTATGTGTTATCAAAAACATCGCGAAGCATCAAGTTCTAAATGTTCTCAAACGATATAATATCCGAAGAGAGTGATAAGAGTTATAAGAAATGTCTCATCACACTGTTAGGTGGATTAAAAACGTTTTTCTGTATAAAATATGATAATCGAACAATTTTTTTCTCGAAAATGCTACATATAAAAATTTTTACACCCTCTTCAAATATTGCCCTTGAGTCACAATAATCTCATTGACTGTAGAAAATGTTTAGTCTGCCATGTCGGTAAAACATGTATAGTTTCATGAGAATCGAAGATGGTCGGTCACGATTTGAAAGATTTTCGGTCGGATCTTCGTGGACTTCCTCTTATATGAATAGTTTGGAAATGGTTTCAAAGATTTCTAGAATGGTATTTAATTATACGCGGCGAGTTTTGGCACCATCTGCTGCCAGTTCATACATTTGGACAGCGGTTGGGGTTGGAGACTGACTCAGTTTTGCTTCGAGAAGAAGCGACATTAGTGATGGGTGTGATCTGTGTTCGCATGCTGACAGTAAAGGGGAACTAACATTCGTTTTCTTTCTCGGTAGAACAGCATTGGACATGGCCGGCGTCGTTATTGACCATTTTATAAATTTTTTGGGTCAGTGAAACATGCACAGTGACAATAATTAACTCATCGCAAGCAGCATTTTTTGATTCATTGTGTATTTTCACTCTTTCGAGCAATCACGAAATGGAACTGCGGACAGTCTACCAAAGCTAAGCTATGCTAAGTACGGCAGTATCTCAGAATCTGTTTAGTTTAGAATAACACGTCATTAGATGAAAATGTTGTATATTTATTTTGCTTAAAGATACTACTTGGGGTTTGCGATTTTTAATCTCCTCGAATAAAATTCGATCTTTGGGCTTGATGCGTGCCAAATTACCTGGGAACATCTTCTTGTCCCCTGGAAACATAAAACTTCTGTATCGGAAGTTGTTTGAAGTCCAATTTTATATACATTTCATCGTCCATAAGGATCCTTCCATACATTGAATTTAGTCAGCACCTGACCATGGAGCGTTTGGGTTTGCGTTTTAGCCGTAATGTGTTGCTTTACGGTTCGATTCAGTTGCTTAATAACCCGATGCTTGGAGAAACAATCCCGTATAACGTTCTGGCGTAGGTTCCACTCTACTCTACTGATTCGACCCTTTGGTTGCACCTTTGGGAAGCTGAACAAATTTAAATAAATAAATGAATGAAAAAAATAAACAATTAAATAAATTAATAAATAAACTTATTTATTTCTTAATTAATGGATATATAAATAAATATGCAAATAAATCGCTCATACGAATTCATTACAAACACTCTCTCAATCTCAGTTCGAAACAAAACATGTTATGAAGTGCCATGTTCGCAGCTTATAGGACCCATTAGACTTATGCAGGATCAAAATTAATGAATTTATATGTTACGAATTGCCAAATTTTGAAATTTTCCTGAAGGTAATTAAGTGGCAAAGTTCTGCAAGCTGAACTGAAATAGATCTTAAAATTTCATTAAAACATTCAAATTAGTTCCCCATTTTATCTACAACTTTTCTTTCAGTTTGACAGAAAAGGTAAAACGACAAAACACGACACAAAAATGTGTTAAAAAGCTCCATGTTACCGTGTATCGTTCATAACACATCTTAATCTACTAACAGAACAGCTGGAAATGATCTGAAACAAGATACAAAGCCACCATGAAAGCCAACCAATTATCTTCTGTGTCACACAACAATTCACATCGGCTTGCCCCAGAATATACCGAGCATGTGGTCTTAATTTGTGCCAAACTCTAGCTATTACCAGGCATATGTACATTACATGCTATATTCTGCGGAACACACATCAGGGAACAGACAAATCGGAACACGAACCTCATATGACAAACCTCACCGCCTCGTAATACGGTGTAAAAGCGGGCCAACTCGGGATAAAATATGTATGTATATCCATCGCTACCACATTCCATTCAGTTCCCCGATGGCTCTAATGTGTATGCAAAACCGTGAATTTTCATAAATGGAAACCTTTGCTCGCCATTTTTCGGTGTGGTGTGCCGGTAGGTACACTATAGTGGTTCAACCAACCAAAACCCTTTTTGCCAGCACCACCACCAACCGGTAGTGGAAAACGTGCGGGCAGATTCAATAAAACAGCTGTTAGTACTGCTGTTTCTCTGTTCTATACACCGAGGCGGTCGTTTTTGTGGAATTTGCAATAAAGTGTATAAATTGAAAGCTTCACAGTTGGTGACCTCGCCATGGTTTTGTGCCCTTAGGTCGGCACTTGCCTCAAGAGATACCCAGCACTCTTCGCTGTCGCCAACGGAAGGATAAGTTTTACGGAAACTATGTTCATCGTTATTCTCTTTATCACTATTTCAATTATCTGGGGTATTCACTTCGGGTGACTTATGAGCTCGATGGTTTTGTTGGTAACAGTTGCAGTAGATAATCAACGGTTGAGGCAATATTAAGTGTTCAGCTCAAGCATGAGAGGTTAATCCACGGTTATAAACCAAAAGATCAAATACCAAAAATTTTCAATTGCTATAATATATGATACGGTACATAACGAACAGTAATCTTATAGTTATTTACATTAAGATAATCATTACGGCCACAAACAGCTAGTATTCTTACAAATATTTGCTTTGTTTTCTTCTCATTAATCTAGTCGAAGCAGCAGCTACAAAGATCCAAGCAGTGTTCCGCGGTCATCAGGTGCGAACAAAAATGAAGCAAGAAGACGTTAACGGAAGTCAACCGCAGCAAAACTCGGGTGCGGACGGTGAGCGGGAACCGACCAAGCAGGAACTGGAGGCCGAGTTTGATCCCAACGACGAAGGTAAGCCATGGATGAAGATTATTATCGACGGAAATTAAATTAGTACGCGGTTTCAGACAGCAACCGTGGACGATGTGGATTGGGTATTCAAGTGTTTCTATAGTACATTGTAAAATTTAAGATGTATTTTATTTCGTGGATAATATGAAACGTTTTTTTCGTTTGATAACGTTCATTTTATTCAAGCATTTGGCTTCTGTGCAACGCTTCCGAAAAGGGTTGCTTGTTGCGTATTATAACCTTGTAAGCGACTACCATATCGCAATACAGAAAAGTAGAATCCATTACACTGAAACGGACACGACGAGCGTTTCATGACGATCATGGGTCCATGGGTGAAAGTATCATCGATAGGTCTCACGAGGAATATAATTCTGGAGAAAAAAGGCCTAGGAATGCTAGTTACAAGAAACCGGAAACGCTACAAATTATTAATTTTAGGGAAAACAATAATAGTAAGAAGAAGGAGACATCTCTTTTAAGAAAGGGTCCACGGCCGGAAACCCTTAATTTTCAACCTAGAGCTTAGAACTAAAGTTTTTTAAGATCCCTGTAACAATCGACAATGGCGTATGTAGGATTCTGTCGATATTTTATTTTTCTCGCGAAATGGCGCTCTGTTTAGTAAAAAAAACGCTTTTAATCCACCTAACAGTGCACAGTGATCCAGAATGTGAATTTAGCAGGAATTTTAACTTTTTGCTAAAATTAAATGACTTAGCCTTACAACATGTTTGGCAAAGTTGTTGTACTATGCAAGGCCCTTCCTTTTGTATAAACAGATGCTAGAGTGGTTCTAATTTTAGCAATATTTTAAATTGAACTTTTTAACGGTTCAAGATAGAGCTTTAGTGTCTTCTATGAAGTTGTAGAGCAACATATTTTAGACAAATTTGCTGAAAACATGTAAGCTCTAGCTTTTATACTTTCCATTGACCGAGAAATCCAAATTTTTGTAGTTTTGATTTTACCATAAAGTACCCTTTGGACAACTGGAAGATTATTTTAGGGCGCATAATTTACTTTAAAATACTAACTACTAAAGTCTTTTCGTTTCAAAGTTATAAGATTTTTTATATAAAAAATATAACTTTTTCAAATGGCATTATCTACGATTAGGGCATTTAACATTAAATACCATTGCTGCCATATGAAATAAATGACGTAACATCATATGGGGGAGGGGGGAGCTTTGTATTTTGTGATGATGTGTGACGACAAGGGGGTAGGGGGTCATGTCATGCTACGTAGCTTTTTTAAAGGGGAACATGGGTTGACCTGATGTCACGGCAATCTTACCCGTTTCATCTAACTAACATCGTTTTTGATTTTCATTCAATTTTTTACAGGGACAACGAAGGGGGTGAGGATTACCGTCAAGCTACGTAATTACCAGGAAGGGGGGGGGGGTATATAGAAGTTTGTGACGAAATACTACGATGGGGGAGGGGGTGTTAAAAAGCACTAAAAAAATGCTACGTCATTTATGGATCGTCCCTTGCAATATTTGCTCAATAAATAGTTTATTTTTAGTAAAAAGTATATATAACTTTCTAACGAGACAAGCTAGAGGTTCGGTATATTAATACAAATTGTTCTCCTTCAAAATATCTGAAAGTATTTCTAAAGTGATCTTAATGAAAAATCAAAACTGCAAAAGGTATACAAAGAAAACAATTTTTTAAGAAACACTTACATTTTTTTGGTAAATTTCTTCTAAAATGAAAAGCACACGACGTATAGTTTCAGGGTCTTCGACAGTTTTTTGAAACTATTTTATTTTCAGTTTTCTGGAATATAGCGAAACTCTATCTCGAACCATTAAAATGTTAATTTCCTGATTTTAATAAATTTAAAACCATCCAACCTACTACTTAAATTAATCGCAAAATATTATTAAGTGCAATATTTTATCATGAAAACGAAACTATATTTTTTATTTTGTCCACCGTGAAAGTAATTTAAACATGTTACAAAGGGTCAATTCATGAAAAACAAATTTTTAATATAACTTTTTTAGTTTTCATTTTTTCATCCTATCCTTCTGATGTTTTTCGAAGCTTTTGAAGACGAACATTTTCTTCTAACACATCAAAACTCTAGCTTATATTGTTCAAAAGATGTAAGCACTTAATATATCAAAAATTGATTATTTTAACTGAATTTTATGAAATTAAAAAATATATTGTGTTCGCCATTTGTTGGCTCAATTGTAACTCTAATCATGACCTTATTTATAAATGAAAAAGAATTGTCTTTTGTTTCCCTAAATGACTTATATTGTTATTGTAAAAAAACATTTTTGGCGAAGAAGTGCTCATAAATTTTCAACGAAAATAGTTAGATATGTTGTGAGCTTGAGCTTGTGAGCTTGTGCGACCACCCCTGGCTGCTACTCCGTTATCGATCTGGACTAGCTGAAGTTGCACAGAGAATAAGTAGATAATTATGCTTGGGAGTAGCGAAACATCTTTCAATGTGCAACTCCTGGTAATCCTAAAGTATTGATCAATAACGGCGCCGGCCAGGCCCGAACGTAGATCGCGGAAGGAAATGTAAGGAATGGTTAGTCCGGCTCTTGCTATAGGCCGTATATACTACTGCGCACTCCACAAGTATCACAGAAGGAGGATATTTTTGAAGAAGGAGGAAGTTGGATCACTTCTTCTTTACCGACGCCAGAGGGGTGACTTCACTATCTGGACTAGATATCGATCTACCTAACTCATAGACCAAGAACCAACGGCTTTACTTCCTTTCCGAAGGAAGACGTGATCACAGATTTTTTCACCTCAGAAAAATCTCAACGACCTAGCTGTAATTGAACCCAGGCAAATTGGAATGAGTGGCGGTCACACTTACCACTCAACCACCGGCGCCGTCCGAAAATAGTTAGAAATGTTGTGCCATGAAACAAATTATTCGCCTTAAAACATTCTTAAAGTTGTCTGAAGACTACATCTGTTTTAAATCAATACCGCAAAACTTATTTGAATAGAACAGTTTTTCTAAGAAACACCCTATTCTTCGATTTTTAATTTGTTGTAAAATGAAAAGTATGACAGCTAGAGCTTATATGTCTTCAGCAAACTTTTACAAAATTTATCGTTCTACAACTTCGCTGAAGGTCGTTTGGCTCTAGCTGGAATGATTAAAAAGTTAATTTTTTATCTTGGTAAAATTTAAACCATCCTGACTGTTGTTTTAACAAGAAGAAGAAGAAGAAGAAGAAGAAGAAGAAGGGCCTGACTCACAAACTACGAAAACTTCTCCAAAGACTTAATGAGGCTAAGTTGTCTAGTTTTAGTAAAATTTCAAAATTCCTGCTAAATTTGCATTCTGGAACGCTGTGCAGTGATTCGATCGCATCCGTCGGCCCAATCCGGGAAGACAAAGTAGGCCTTGCCTAAACCTGACGCGAGAATTTTTATCGTGAAAAATTGTGAAAAAATACTCTTTTGGCTCATTAATATCTGCAGAAGATTAATTGTATAGTGGACGGCAGCCGTCATATTCAAACCGGACAACGTGAGAGGTTGTTCCGTAGGAGGCGAATGCTACTAATTTTTGCACAAGCGTTGTGCGTGCGAAATAAGTTTCTCGTTCCTGTCAATTTCCCACTAAGGATATAACAAGTCTCCTTTTTGACTCACAAAGCAGTCCACCCTCTTAATTGTATCTTTTAATTTAGAACACTTTTTTAACATAAACTATCCAAGCAAACCGTTAAAAAGATCGATCTTTTAGCTACCAAAAACAATCCTCAAGTGGACATTATTCGAAGAAGTTTCTTGTGATATCATCCTTTTCTGTTTTATCGAAATAAAATTCGGCTGATATATTAAAACGAATCATTACTATATTGAACAATAAATAACACGCTATAGCTTTTAAAGCATACAAGATAGATACTTAGTGTCTTCAGCAAAATTGTTCGCTAAAGTAAGAGCAACAAATTTTCTGAAGACTTCATCTCAATAAAATCACTTAAAAATAATAAAAATATCACACTTAATGGGGGATTAATCTGTAACAAAACAATATCAAAAGAAAAAGCATATTACATCCAATAAATTCTCCGAAGGTACTATTAACCTTAACTTAGCCATTTTGGCGATAATAGTTGATTGCGTGTTTATGGTCTTATTTCCAGGCACTGGAAAACGGTAATTCTAAAAATATACGCAAAGTAATGTAAAAATATACGTAAAGCGAGGCAGTCATAGGTGTACGTAAAAGTGTATTAAAATAAAAAGAATACCTACACTGGGGAAAAATTCTATAAGCCTATAGTATACTAATCCCTAGACTGATAACACGTAATACAGAGCAACATAACTTAAACCCTAAGCACATGAACCATCTGCGAAAGAATTTGAAATTGAGCACATCCAAGCGATCTTTCTAATACAGGCTAATATAAAAATAAACAGATGACTTTATTCCCCAGCAGTGTAAATTATGGGCGCGTGATAAAGCAACATTATTAAGCCGACACTGCGAAATGCATGTTATTCCCAACATCAATCATCCCATTCATCCTACCTTTGGCGAAAACATTTCTATTATGTACGATAGGTAGGTGATGAGCCTATTTTCGCCATGTATCTGTTATCACCCTACCCATTTGAAGCCGTTGGTTAGAGCAGCGTTTGCCATCTTTGCTCAACGCATTGAGTCAAATGGTAGCGCAATAATCGAATCGAGTGCCCTTTGCGATTAAACACGAGCATTTCACCGTTTTCAGGGCACTTATGTTATTATCTTGGTTCTTAAAAACGAATCAATGCTGTTGATGCCAATTCGTACGCATTCCATTGATTGTAGGCCGAGTAATTGATGAATTAGTGAGGCACCCTCATTAATATGGAGAAAATAGGCACTTTACCCTCCTACTTCATAAACACGGACTTCATCATAAATCAAAAAAAAAATTCTCAATAGGAACAAACTCTTAAGCGTTAAAAACAGCAGGAGGAAGAAAATTGCCAGAAGCACGAATGATATTTTTTAACCTGTTGGATAGATTGCTTGCGTGTAATGGTAAATTACCAACGTAAAAAAAAAGATTCGAAACAGTTCGTTGAAGTGTTCGCTGAATCGTAACAAAACATGTGTGTCACTAAAAACCAAACGCCTCCATCGTTTTGCAGAAGTGATTTTATGGTTTTCCTCCACCAACACAACACATTCACATATTCTTGGTAGTTGATGCTGCGGAGTCGTTTCAGTTAACAATAATAGCAGCATGCTTGGATGGCGACAGCTACTAGCTACTCCACGACGCTTGGATGATGGCCGAACAGGTTCGCGGCGTACGCTTGGTCGTTATTACGAACAATCATTTTGCGTGCCTATACAAATTCCAAAGGGACTTCCCGTCTGTCACTTTCGCAACTTCGTAGCCGGCATCGTGTTCTTTTCTTTAATAAAATGAACGCAACCAAGTGGAAGGCAAATTTCCGGTAGCTCGTTTGTATCTCCTTTCAGCGTAATGATATTGCTTAGCGTTCCGCCTCGTAGAGACGAGTTGGAAATTCGAGCCAAAATGGGCAGCGAATTACAAAAAATGCAATTTCAGGAGAACATTAGTTCAGCCGCTTTGATTATGTTGGATATATTCGTCACATCAATAGCACTAGAACAGCGGTTATCAACCTTTTTCGTATCACGGACCCCTTAGAAATCACCCTGGGTTGCTGCGGACCCCCACGGATATGCATCGATTTTGTATACTATCAATATGTTATTTTCAGTTTGTTAGGAAATAAGATTAGAAATTTCAATATGCGGTCAGAAAATATATTTTTCTTCGCGGACCTCCAGCAACGGCTTCACGGCCCCCTAGGGGTCCGCGAACCCCAGGTTGAGAATCACTGTACTAGAATGTTAGTTCTGTTAGACAAAAAGAAATATAACTAAGAAAACATATGAGCATTTTAAGACTTCTTAAATAGGGGGAAGTGGCCCAATTCGAACCGCTGGTCAATTCGGACCCTCAGGTGTTTCTCAGCTAATATTATGAAAAGCGTATATATCATTTTCATGGCTGTCATGTAGCTCTGTTTTATCTCAAAAATTTTGTGGTTCTCAGTTTTCATGTGCGTGCGCTAGGGGCAAATGTTGTTTTGGAGCGCTTTTTTGAAAAATGTGTAAGCAAAAAAAACAAGATTTTCGTTGACAACAACAATATTTTAAGCCAAATGCATTATCGTGATTTTGGATCGGCCGGATAATATCTTTTATTTAATACCTTGTTTTGGGCAAGACTATCAACTGTTTTCGTTTAATCGGTGTGTGAATAATAGAATATGGGTTTATCCCAATTCGGACTTTTTGCCGTATATACGATCTGATAGGCGATCGCGAAAACCCCTTTGAGAGGAAAGTGTGCGCAATCAGTTGAGCTTTTAGGAAAACATAAGTTTTCGCAAATCGGTTGACAGATTTCAACGTTATAGCGTATAGCCTATTTTTAGGTAATTTGTCTCTGCTCTTACTTTTAATTGTATTTTTACTACAAAGTTTTATATATCAAAGAAAACTTTTCTTTTCACTATTCGTATTTTGGTGAAAATCAAATAGGAATAACTTTGGCCGAAATAGAATTTCATTTCAATTGCAAAAAAATGATAAGAAAGGGGTGGTCCGAATTGGAAAAGGCTGGGGTAATTTGGACCTTTCAAGTACTTTTGCGCAGAACCGTTTATACATAATACGTTAAAAGATCGGAGAAAGTCGCCTTAGAAAAAAGTGCGCAATAGATTAATCTTTCAGAAAAAAATATTTGTGAATCGGTTGACACGTTACAGTTCTATACCTCATAAACCCTTACTAGGTCCGAATTGGCCCAGTTCCCCCTACTCATTAAATTGCATTATTAGTAGTATACTTAAGGGGAACTTCTTCTGGATTCGGCGGAAAATCAAAGCAATATTTGAAAATTTTTTGTGGAAAAATTAAAAGACAAACGAACTTCTGCTTTTCATCTTTTTATCTTTTATTCGTTATTTATCGATAATTAGAAAATGATTTATTTTTTCCAAGATTAAAAATGGCGGCTTCAAACTGGCGTTTTCCTCGAAATTTACAATTACATTTTTTTCTGCTAACGTCAAGAGTACGCCTTGTTCTATTGATTTGATTTCCATTATACTAAAACTGTTTGGAATTATATATTTTTTGGCTGACTTATATCAAACATTGGCATGAAAAATCAAAATTTATTGAAATTAGGTATAAGTCCATGGAAATTTTATCTATTTTAATAAATTATATCAATTTCTCATATCGGTTAACTACAAGAGGCCCTGAACTTGACGAAGTAGAATGGTTCGCGCGCAGAGGATGACGAGATCCGCCATTTTGAAGCCAACATTTTGAATTTTCGCAAAAATAATCATTTTTTAATTACACGGTGCTACAAAAAAGAATTTTTAAAGTGGTTTGCTAAAAGTTGTAGATCTGGCCAAATATAATACAAAGCCATGTTTGATCAATTTAATATACCCTCAAAATTATCAGAAAGAATCAATTGCTGCTTAGTTCGTTAAAATCGATCTATTGTAGTGATTTTCTAACATTCTTTTTGTAACGAATAAGGTATTAGCGGGTCATATTGACCCTGATTTCGAACTCAGTGTTAAGACACATTCCCTGTCAAATATATATATGAACCTGTACCCAAATTGTGTGTTAGAGTTTCAATTTTTTTCTGGTGAATATTACCGTTTTTGACCACGTTGGCAAATAGGAATCGGTGCCAAATATGATCATGTTTGGCATACATAGATGTATGCAAAACAGTCATCATAAATCACAGGTTTATTGACAAAATACTAATAACAAATCACAAACAAAACAAAAATAAGAATGTACATAATACCTTATTCGTAACTTTTTTTGCAGTGCCCTTCAGGAATGTCCGAAAATGGAAGAGGAAAAGTCAAGAAATTCCAAAATTCTAGATGCAAAACTTAAAAAAGTTATTGCATTTTAAAAATTCATTTTGGGTCATATTGTCCACAACACCTAAAGAAAGTTAAATGTGAAGTGGCTAAAAGCTTCGGATGTTAATATTACGGCAAGGGATTTTTTTTTCATAAAACCCATCTGAATTTGGTTTTGCAATACCGAATGCTACCGAAAAATTAAATATTCCACCGTGATTGTGATATCTTCAAGTTTGGGTGGCCCGTTTGAGAAATTTCGACTCAGTTATCACTTTCCGCACAGAATCGGTTTAGATGTCATGTGGTATCGCTTGGTTTTTAATTAAATCATAGAATTCATTCTATTTTGCTTCTTTCTTCCTTATTTTATTCATTCTACCAATTCTACTTTTTTTATTTAATTCATTTTATTGGTTTTATTCCTATTATTTATTTTATGCTGTGTTTATTTTATTTATATTATTTATTTAATTTATTTTATTTAAATTATTTTTATTCATTTTGTTTACTTCGTTTACTTTATTTATTTAATTGATTTCATTTCAGGTTTTTGTAGCGTGATAGAAAAGTGAGCTATACAGTTTTATTAAAAAATAAGCAATGCTCCTCATGATCGGCTATCCGGAGTTAAAGTTGATAATTTGGCCAATTGTATTAATTCGAAACCTGATACATTTCCCATATTCTCGACAGCCGGCTGCCCAGAGCAATTAGAGTGAGTAAAGGCGCTTTAACCTAGGCTTATTAGTCAGGACAAGGTGTAAATACCTCTGTCCCATCCCAAAGGACCAAAGGAGTGACATTAACCTTCTTCGCCAAGTCATTCCTAACGATTTATTATATTGAAACGGTCGGTACGGTTATCCTCGTTTCTTCCTCATTTAAGATTCAAAACAATTCGTTAAATGAATTATTAATTAAATGAATAATTTAGTTGCCGTTCAATTTTGAAATATCTTCAAACCCAACTCTGCACAGTAGGTCTGCCGTTTTAATATTTGCGACATATGAAAACATGCTTCAAATATTAATATTGACAAGAAAAACACTACAGAATAACTTTAGTGTTTTCCAGGATGCTTTTCAACACTGGCTGTGTAGTGGCTAGAATAGAATAAAATAGAAAAATGGACGATTCTTGCTCATAATTCGGGGATACACTGGCTTGTAAAACCTACATCAACTAAAATAATTGACATTTAAACGATGTTCATGATTTCAAGATCTTTATTGCGATTTTCGTAATTTCTCTCCACGTTACCGTGACATTTTATTCGAATGCTTACTATCGGATTTTTCTTGCAGAGTAGCGCCATTTATGTTCATGATTTAAGGAGCTTAGTCACGATTTTCGTAATTTATATTTACGTAATCATGATATTTTATTCGCGAGTTTCGCATCAGATTTTTCTAGCTGAGTAGTGTGATTTAAGTTCTTGTTTTCAGGTTATCGTTATATTTCAATCACAAGTAGAATGATTTGTGTTCATGATTTCAGTATATTAGTTGCGATTTTTAATATTTTAGTCACGAGTAGTGTGATGTATGTTAATTGTTTCAGGATCGTAGTCTCTATTTTCATAATTTTTATGCACGCTATCGTGAAATATTCTTGAGCTCACTTTCGAATTTACAACATGGAGTAATGTAACGCATGATAAGTAACACAGCAATTTTATCATGACACTCGTTCTATTGTGATATGTTATTTAATTACTATCGTATTTTTACGGATAACGTGAAAGTATGAATTGGATCATAAAAGTGTGAATGATTCGCGATATCTTGTTTTGTAAACTATATCACGAACACGATTTGTGGCTCTTCATGGGGTAATATATGTTGAGGTCGGTCAAATAATCAAAACTTTTTTTATTAATTTATCTAAAAGTATAGGTTCTTAAGAATGTTTTCCCAAATTTATTACAAAGATTCAAGCAGTAGAAGCAAAGTTAAAGCGTTTTTCATTTTGCTTTCTTACAAGGGGGTGGGTATATATTTGAAACTTTAAACGTGATTATCTCAAAATCTTGTTTATCCACAAACGTCTCTGCGGTGCCTAAGATCGAATTAAAATATTTTTTTAGGTGTAAATAGTGACTTTTCTGGAAAAATAGTCCCTACTCGCAAAAATTAAAAAAAAATATTTACAATGAATCGTGCAAGGACATCATAGCTGCCTGTACTAATAATTTTATTTATACTTTCAGTTGAGCTGTTAGACGAGAATTGTGGTCAGGCATTATTGTCTGAAAAAAACGCTTAGCGAAAATTATTATAACTTCGACAATTATTAATATTTTTCATGTGAATTCTGCAAATTAGAAATTGGAGGGGGCCGGTATAACGTAGTTAGTAAATCGATTGTCTTGTACGCAGCTCACCTGGGTTCGATTCCCAACCCCGCACATAGAATTAGAAGATTTTCCAAAAGAGACTTCTCTAACCCGAAAAGAGGCGAATGACCCAAAGGTTAAAACCTTTATAATAACAAAAAATTAGACATTGTACTACGCTAAACCTATAACAAGTATTTCATATAAATATGACTACATATCTTTACAAAAATTTCAAACTATCCCTTTTTTCCTGCGCCTCAACATATATAACCCCTTAATGTATTTATGGTAGGTACTCAGCGCAGTTTTCGTATTCTGTCCAAACATACCAATAAACCTAATCAAATCAATAACGATGTTCGAGGACCTAATAGTTTTCTTATGTTTGCTGTTCGCACCTATTACCAGTCGCTAGCAGCTGGACATAAGTATATATTACATAAAAAAACCGTTTTAATCCACCTAGTGGCGCAATTGTGCCTTTCTCATTTATCCAAACTATGATTCCATGGCTGGTTATGTTTAATATAATGGTGGAACTGTCTATCAGATATTCAGTGCGATTTACACATACGTACAATGAATCGACAGCTACGAACTTGAGTTGCTATGTGTCGACGCTGAAACACTTGAATCCAACGGCGGATCTAGAAGGAGGGTTCAGGGGTTTGGACCCCGCCAACAATTTTCAACTTGATAAGAAATTTTAAATTAGTCTCTCAACTCAATATGATTTCAAACCAAATTTTTCACTGGTTTTTCAGACCCACTAGGGAGTGGACGTAGCGTAGTTGGTAAATCGATTGCCTTGTACGCAGCGCACCTGGGCTCGAGTCCCGACCCCGCACATAAGGTTAGAAATTTTTCATGAGAGATTTTTCTAACCCGAAGAGGCGGTTAAGGTTAAAACCTCTATAATCGAAATAAAAGAAAAAAGAAAAAAAGACAGACCCACTAGGAAAGTTTATTCTAGAGGAATTAGAAAATTTTATTCGCGTGGAGGGGTACTTGATGAGGGAAGGGATGTTTAGGGAAGGGTGGTGAGTGATGTGGGGAGGTGCCCCTCACCGTATCCCCCTAATTACGACCCTGTTAAAATACAGAAAACCTATGCAAGGGAAAAAAATTAGGATTAGGTTGACGAAGCTTAGAGTGGTTGCATAACCTTTCTATAGGAGAAAGGCAAAAATGTGAATTTGCTGTGTGTCCGCACTCCTAAACCCGTAACTCCGGAACCGGAACTCTGAATTTAATGAAATTCAATAACAGCCTATGGGAACGTCGTACCTTTCATTTGCAACTAAGTTTGATGAAATCGGTTCAGCCATCTCCGAGTAACCGATGTGCTTATTTTTGGTCTCATTCATACATACATACATACACACACATACATACGCACACACAGACATTTGCCGAATTCGACGAACTGAGTCGCATATTATATGACAGATGGCTCTCCGGGCCGGGATTAGTTTGACGATGTTCAGAGTGATTGCATAACCTTTCTATAGGAGAAAGGCAAAAAATTGTTCCGGCTTATTTGGGAATTTCATACGTGACTGAACGAATCAGTCTATATTTCTGGAACCATAAATCCGATTGATACGAAATTTCATGGAAATCTATGGGGATAATGTCTCTAATTAATAATCTCTAAGACTAATTTCGTAAAAATCGGCCTGACCATTTCCTAGAAACTAATGTGAGTTTGGTAATTTTGAACAATAGACATTTTTTATCGATACTGCCGGAACATCTTACGGTGGGCAATGTGGCCAACAAGACTTCGAAAGGATGGTGGGGGGAAGGGTTTATCGGAGGTGTAACCAACCGCATTGTATACCTTCCATTTGATTCTTGGTTTGTGAAAATCGGTTCAGTCATCACCGAATAAACGATATGATTTTAATTCTGGAATATACCCGAGACCCGGGACTTCCGGAATTGTCGATAGTGGACAATAACTTCAAAGAATTTTTAATTGGCCATCAGTGATCTAGATCTGCAAATCAGAGTTATTTTTTGTCGATTTCAGTAGATTTTGAACCTCTTAGATATTCCAATTGTAACGGTTTGTATGGGAAATTCCTATATGACCGCATTAATCAACCTATAACTCCGGAACCTATAATCAGATCGGAATAAAATTCAATAGCAGATAATGGCAGTGATATTTCTTTCATTTGAAATCAAGTTTGTTCAAATCGATCAAGAATTCGTTGGGAAATAGACGGGATATTAACTTAGGAATTTGGCAAGTTCCCCGAGGGCATCAAGAACCGTCATAGGTGGGCAATGTGGTCAAAACTACTTCAATTGGCCATTATTAATCTAGACCCGCAAATACATGTAATGTTGCATACATTTAATATGTATTGCACCATTTGGATATCATGGTGGTACCAGTTCATATGGGAATTAGCTGTGTGACCGCACTCTTCAACCCGAAACTCCGGAACCGGAATTCCGACCAAAAAATCAATAGCAGACGATGGGAAGATTGTACCTTTCATTTGAGACTAATTTTGTGCAAATCGGTTCAGCCATCTCTGAGAAACAGAGGTGACATTTTTCCACATACACACATACATACACACACAGACATTTCCGATCTCGACGAACTGAGTCGAATGGTGTATGTGAATAGGCCCTCAGGACCTGGGTTAAAAAGTCGATGTTTGGAGCGATTGCATAATAGGGTGTCCCAAAATGACATCATGTTAAAAAAGTCATCGGGCTCACTTCTTAAATGAATGGTTAGGGTATTGGGACCATTTTCTTCTTCGGAGTGAGTTTGCTAAAACGCTTCCTACTGGTGGCGACTTTTGATTTTTTGAAAAATGGGCCGATTTTGGATAAAATTTCAAATTTATGCCTGTTGAAGTGGTCCTGAACTGTCTTAGATTTTTTTCAGCATTTTTTTATTTTTCTGGAGATCCAAACGGAGAAGTTTGGTTAGTTAGTTTAAAAGTACAGAAAACACTTTATATAGTTGAACCGAATTCAGGGGCGTAATTTTGCTGAAGAAAGTCTATAGCTACGGCCAATGGGGTATAAGTTATTTACGTTTTTGTTAAATAACCTTTTGACATTTTATGATATTCATAAAAAATAACACTGTTCTACAAAATAAAACAACTTAAGTGGGCTTAGTCCGCATATTATTTTTCGGAAAATGGAAGGAAAATGATGAAAAATGGCGTTTTTCGCTTGTCTCTAGTACATCAGAATCGGTTTTTATGAGCATTTGATGATTTTTCTAAAAAATATTTTCTATACTAATAGCCACCTAGCGGGTTGGAAAATCACTAAAATTAAACAAATATGTCGAGTTAATGACAAGTTATGGCGTATATTTGAAGGCTGAATTGATTAACGTACTTACATTTTGTATATAAAGTCTTATTTTCATGTTAGGAACTTCGAAGCGGAGAAAAATGCAGAAGAGTGAGGTGAGTGTTGAAAAACTGATATTTACTGTTTAGATCACATAATTCCGAAATAGTCAAATTCGGGGCAAATATCCTCGAAAAAGTTTTACAACAGAATACAGCGTATCTTCTGATACAATCGTTTTGTTGAAGATGCCTCGTAGAAGTAATTATGGAGAATTAACTCTTCAAAAAATAATTAGAGACATGGCGTCATTAGCAAAGTTATTATTTTTATAATTTAAGTTACAAAAAAATCATCAGATGCTCATTAAACCTCGTCCTGACATACTAAAGACGTACAGAAAATGTAATTTTTCATGATTTTCCTTCTATTTTTCGAAAAACAATGTGTGGTCAAAGCACATTTGAACTGATTTACTTTTTGGAACAGCATTATTTTTGATAAATTGCTAAAAATGTCAAAGGTTATCTAACAAAAACTTAAATAACTCATACCCCATTAGCCATAGCTGTACACTTTCTTCAGCAAAATTATACCCCTGAATTCGGCTCAACTATATAAAGTGTTTTCTGTACTTTTAAAATTTTGTAGATACCCAGTTTTGAAGAAAAAAAATACTGAAAAACACCAAAAATTTCACTTTTTACTAAGTTTTAATGGCCCTGCCGCTCTTATAATTCCAAATTTGTACAAACTAACTAATTAATCTTCTCCGTTTGGATCTCCAGAAAAATAAAAAATGCTGAAAAAAAATCTAAGACAGTTCAGGACCACTTCAACTGGCATAAATTTGAAATTTTATCCAAAATCGGCCTATTTTTCAAAAAATCAAAAGTCGCCACCAGTAGGAAGCTTTTTAGCAAACTCACTCCGAAGAAGAAAATGGTCCCAATACCCTAACCTTTCATTTAAGAAGTGAGCCCGATGACTTTTTTAACATGATGTTATTTTGGGACACCCTATAATGCATAACCTTTCTATATGAGAAAGGCAAAAAACAAATTTTGTGAAATGAATCATGTACTAGGAATCACGAATCAGTTCATGAACACATGAATAATATTTCATAGTTTTGTAAACTATTCCACGAGCACGCATGTTGAATCGTAACTAATATATTGGGAATCATGACTATTTCACAATGATTGAAAGTAATCATGAATAATTGTTTCGTGAAATATCTTACGAGAAAATATCTTCTAATTTTGTGAACTAATTCACAACCACGAAATTCAAATCATGTTCAAGATTAAATAAATCATAAATTAGTTCACGTCGTATAGTCAGACACTGATTAATGTTCATAAATCTATAAATAAAATCACGGGTCAGTTTTGGTTTTATGAATAATGTTCACAAAATAGTGAACTATTTCGCGGAGTCCGTGGCAAAACAAAAACAAATATCTGCATTAGTAAAAGCGTTATGTAGACGTTATTGAAAAGAAACTGAACATACTAATAAAACACATGATTTTTGTTCATGGTCCTGTTTTCGAGAAGTAAAAACATAATTGATTGCACTTTATTCACGAATTTTGAAACATTTTTTTCCGTGTAATATTCCAAGTATTTCATAATGTTCTTTTATGAAGTCCGATTATATACCAGCTTAACGAAACATTAGATAATCATTTCAATTTAAAGCACATTAAACAGAGGCGGAATAACTAAAAACCGAAAGTCGTAACAGCAAAAATCAACTTTCTGCTTACGGGTAAAACACATTTGAAATGCTATGCAATACCATATCGAAACTTGCCAATAATTTATGAATTATTAAAGCATAATCCGTATGACAAACCACGTATTTCATACCGCCGAGAAATTCCTCAATTTGAAGCTGGAATCTAAAGATATTTGTGTTGAAAACTACGACTCTTTAGCATGTGAAGAAATCAAACTACATCGCTTTGGTAGTTCATGAACTGAATCATAGATGTCGCATAATCAAGTTGAGTTTTACAGCAAAATGCCAATGGTATTACTGACATTAGCGCCACCTGTAGCGCACAACTTAAATCTATCGAAATACTTTTGTAACACCCGTTAATAGAATATGCCGATGTCAAAACAGTTCAACCACCGAATGCAGCCGACTTCTATCTACATAAATGACGACCAAATTTGTACCACTACAATATTCTTTCATACGGTTGAATGGCCAATCGGTTAAAACCCCAATAAACAATAATAATAATTAGTTCAACCACAATGTGACAGCTAAAGTGCAGCGAAAAAATTGTGCGGTAATTTATCCCCCCACCCGGGACGCAACTTCATGCCCCGGCTAGAAAGGACACGGAAAGCACTCAGTTCTGTTTACCAACCGTTCTGCAGCTTTAATGGACGGTGGAGTTTTCAGATTACTGTTAACGCTTTCACCAGACATGCAAGCGCCAAGGGCACAAAAGAATACCGAAACGAAAGAAAGTAAATATTTTCCGACTACTCGTTATTTATATTTCCATAAAAATGAAATTGTGTTCACCTTCTGTTTATTCTTTCCTGCTGCCTGAAAGTTGGAAGGTTTCCAATAATGTATTATAGAGCGTTGCCGTAAATATTTGGGCTTCTGTTGACACATTGTGCTAGCGCGGTGTGAATGCTTCGTAATAAATTAATTGGAAGGAATTTTTTTCTCGGCAGCCCTCATTATTGACTGCATTAACTGTAAATACCAAACAAAATCTAAAGCGCAAAAATGTAGTATAAATTTCTCTGAACACTACGTGAAGATGATTGCTGAGTTCCTGTCGGTAGATGGTAACCGTATGTACTACACGGATGAATTCCATGGGGAGTAGGGAAATGGCATAATTGCGAAAAAATTTGGCACAACAGCTCACAAAATTACTTTAGATGCTATTTGTTGTGCGTTTATTACACCACGTACACCAACTATCGTTAACCAGGTACGCCGTGTTTGAAGAGTAAATCAACTGGTGTTTGAATAACTTGTCAACACAGGTGCGAAGCAATTTTATGTCGTCGAGAAATTATACATCCATGGAGATTTGACAACTCGTCGCTGTTGTGCTATCTTATGACAAGCGCCATTTAGCACATTTCGAGAAAAACGATTTTTAAAGTTTGAGATTGAATATTTTGAAACTTATAAATGGTATAAACAATCCAAAGAAGACAATTGATGCTTCTATCTATTCCGCATTAATCTCTCAAGTATTACGAAGATCGGTTTACTATGTTGCGAGTTTTTACTATGAATGTAAACAAAAGTCGCACTCACACGTGTCATAGGCGTGTATTGATGACAAAATTTGTATGACGTGTCATAATCGTGCATGGAAAATTTTCCATAGAAAAAAATAACCATTTTTTACTTGTATTCATATCTTTGCGTTCATATGGTCTATAAACAATCGGTAAAATGCATTTTGAAGGAAATGAGTCAGGGAATCTAGAAAAAAAATGTTATTTTTGATTACAGTGTTGCCAAATATGCTTTATTTCCAGTTTAAAACTAAAACTGTGTTTTCTCACAACTCGTGTAATTTTCCTTTGAAAATGCTTATGCCATTGTGTTCCTCAGACATTTTCACACATAAAAACATCTAAAACTTCAATATAACTTGAGCAAATCCCTAGATACAGTGATTTGAAGCAAAAAACTCACA
This sequence comes from Topomyia yanbarensis, assembly GCF_030247195.1. Classification (NCBI taxonomy): domain Eukaryota; kingdom Metazoa; phylum Arthropoda; class Insecta; order Diptera; family Culicidae; genus Topomyia; species Topomyia yanbarensis. The sequence goes on from NC_080672.1 coordinate 117,334,647, forward strand.
ATTTCTCATCATGTTTCTCGCTATATCTAAGTAACCACGTAGAATTTGAAAATTCTGAAAACGCCCCTTTGTAGAGATTTTTCAAACAAGTAATGTGGCATATCTAACTCAGTTTACCCCAAAATGGCGTTTGTCATAAGATAGCACAACAGCGACGAACTGGCAATAAAAACGATTTTTCACGCGATAGCAAAGAAAGAAATGCGGGTTTGAGAAGTATTTCATGAATATATCAAATTTTTTTGTCACAATTAAATATCACATCGTACTTGGAGATGAAAATATTTATATCCCTACGAAAATTTGCAAAATGTTTGTATTATGAAAAAGCTTTAACTAATTAATGTTTAAACACTTCTTTTCCCTGAAGATGAAGGGATATCCCTTCAAAATGTTGCACTTTGGGAAGACAAGTGACCATAAAGTCGAAAATTACGTTAACTCCAATTTAATTCAATTCTAAACTGGGTAATATGGATGTTTGATGCTAAAATTATAAAAAAGGGCATTTCACGCGCGTATTTGAACTTTTCGTATCTCTATTGAATTTTGTTTAAATATGTCATGTGAAAACTAGGATTACCTGTTGTTTTGTAAAGATATTTTTGAAAATGCATATTTATTGTATTGGAATGATCTTTTACGAACAATAACGAATCAAAGTTCAATACTATCCATAAATTAGATCCGGGAAAAAGTCTGCCAAAGACCCCCTGAACTCACGATGGAGGAAGCAAGTGTAATGATTCTTCCAGCTTATAGCGACAGTTTCAATTGCCCACATTTGCTCTATGCTTAGAACGCTTCAGTCTACTACTAATTGCCATTTACACTCTAATGGCAGTCACGATTAGTAGTCTTTGGTTTTGGTTCGTATAGAACTCATTAATTCATATCTCCGGAACGAAAATCCATAAAAAAAACTATGGCCGACAGAGGGCTGATACCGGACTTCAGCGTATTTTTAACATTGTGGCGACAGCTTTTGACTTCAAGCTGACGAGGAATTCGATAAAAACTAAAATATTTTCTATCCTGTAAATGTAAATAGTTTAACCTTCCGGCAGTCACGCTAGTGCACTGAGTGCACGCTGCTCTGAAAATCTAGCAAAATCGTCTTAGAACACCAGCGACTGCTCGTTCAGTGGGTCATAAGCGCGACTTCCGGAGGGTTAAGCAACCATCATTAGGGCCAAGGAGCTTACTGGAGAAGATACAACAACTAATTCCTTTTTATTTCGTTTATTTCATTCAGTTTATTGATTTTATTAATATTAACCATATGATTTATTATGTTTCATTTATTTTATTCAATTTTTTTAATTTTATTTATTTTATTTCTTTGTTTATTTTTTTCATTTTATTCATTTCATTTTTCTTTTTTAATCATTTTATTAAATCCTTTCATGTAATTCATTTTATCCATTTTATCATATATTTTATTCATTTTTCGTTTTATGTTATTTATTTATTTATTTATTTATTTTTTTCGTTTTATTCTATTCATTTTATACATTTTAACAATTTTATTATTTTATTCGATTGTTCCAATTCATTCATGTATTCAAGGTCTTCGTTTTATTAATTTTCTTGTTACTGTTTAGTTATTCCTTTGATACAATTCATCCAATTTGTTAGTCTGAATGAACTTAATTTATTCTAATAATTAAGTTTTTGTATTGCTTAATTTTTTACTCCATGAGCTGAACTAATTTGATTTATTTTTTCTATTGATTCGATTTATATTCATTCTACCTATTTAATAAATTTCATAACTTTTTATCATATTTCTACTTTAAAAGTTTTTGAATTTCATTTGTTTTACTGATTTTCTATAATTTATTCAGTTTATTCAATGTTCATGCAGAACTCAAAAACAGTGTTCATCCCACCACTAATTGGGTACCTACCACACATAAGTTCTGCATTCTAATGAATGATCCAACAGTGATACATGGAAGAAATGTCGCAACTCACCGTAAGGTGGATTAAGCCGTTTTATTTATTTTGCAAGTTTTGAAATTTAATTTTATTGATTTTTTCGTCTTTTTTGACATAAGTTGAAAGAAAAATAAATTTGACCAAAACTTTTATGAAAAGTTTTACTCGGCAACAGTTTCATCATCAATGTAAACAATGATGTTTCAAGGTCGCTAATACCTTTTATCTGGTCGTCAAAATCAAAATTTACGATCAATATATGTAGCTCCAAAAAATAAGAATTCAAAATCTAGTCATTAGATATTTTGCAACGTATTCTCCAAAAACAACTCAATTTCAGCCCTCGAGAGTAGAGGACGTCCTATAAGCTTTCATTAGTTGTTGAGGATATACATATAGAAACAATCATACTTTTCCGCGACCACGCTACTAATGAGTTCAATAAAGGAGCGTCTACTCTACTTTGCATGTGAAATTATGATGTTTTATTTTCGCTGCGGTAAATTGAGCCGGATCCCTGACTAATATAAGTGAAAATTGCAATAGAGAAATGATCTGGCAAAATAGCACACATTATTTAATTGAGGTGCTCAAGAGACACATTCAGCAAAGTCACTTCAACTTCCAGCATTATCATTGGTTCGTATTCTCTTAACCTTTAACCATGGAACTTCATTCTGCATTACAATTGTGGCAAACAGGGACATAAGATATCTTATGCGAGGGACAAAGCTCTCGTGACTTATTGTGAAAGATAATAATGTGAAAACGCGAAGAGAAAATCAACTGTACTCTATCTATAGGGTCAACTTTCCTTTTTATTGAGAAGCGCTTCTCGTGCGCAATAAAAACCTCTTATCCATTTTCTTACTATTTCCTGTTCACGATTCCCCGCTGCCCAGACAACATCCGGAAATCGTTGATCCAGAAACTTAGCTCACAATGAAATACACGGACGAACGAGTCCTTCTATAGATATATTTTTATAGGGTAACAAGCTTATTTTCACCCTATCAGGTATGGTGCCTCACTAATTCATTGATTCGATGGAGCGTACAAATTTGCATGAAAAAACTTAAGAACCATGAAAATAACACAAATGCCCTGTAAACGGTGAAATGCTCGTGTTTGAGCACAACGAAAACTCGAATTCAGTGCTCCTATTGTTGTCCTACCATTTGACTCAATGCGTTGAACAAAGATGACTCACGCTGCTCTAAACAGCGGCTTCAAGTGATATAAGAAATATGGCAAAAATAGACTCATTACCCTACGTACTAAAATTGATTTGCTTCTACATCCAGTGAAAAGAAACCCGAGAAGATTAAAATCGAATGGCGAGATACCGTGATCATTGCACTATGGGTAGCTAGACATGTGGCTATAATTAAAAATTGAACGGGCTCTTATTTAGCTCTGTGCTGAGCGTTTATATATAATTATAATATATTCTTTGATATTTATGCCAGAAAAATATTTTATGCAAGACTTGTTCACTACAAAACCTGGACACCTAAAAACACATGGAGCTCTTGAAATATTGAACCAAAAAATAAAATATTTTTCACAGATATTATTAGAACTTATGTCTGTTCTATCTGAAATTCATAATTCGTTGGTATGTAAAAAACCCTTTCAAAAAATAGTGTCAGTTGTTCTGTGTAGTCCAAACGAAAATCAGGGATATCTAATTTGAATAATACATAGGGAGAAGTGGACCAATTTGGACCGCTGGCCATTTCGGACCCCCTGTATTGGGCGACTGTTTTCATTTAATCGGTGCGTGAATAATAGAATATGGGTTGGTCCAATTCGGACCTTTTACAGGATATACGATCTGATAGACGATCGCAAAAAACCGTTTGAGAGGAAAGTGTGCGGTGTGTCGAGCTATCAAGAAAATATAAGTTTTTGCAAATCGGTTTGGCACATTTCGACTTAGCTTATAACCTATTTTTAAGTAATTTGGCCCAGCTCTTACTTTCTATTGTATAATTACTACAAAGTTTTATATATCAAAGAGACATTTTCATTTCACAATTCGAAATTTAGTGAAAATTAAATGAGAATAACTTAGGCCAAAATCAGAATACATTTCTATTGTCAAAAATCGATAAGAAATGGGTGGACTGAAATGGAACAGGGTTGAGGTAATTCGATCCTTTCCTGTACTTTTGCGCTGGGCCGTTTATGCAAACTACGGCAAAAGATCGGAAAAAGTCGCCTTAGAAAAAAATGCGCAGTTAATCAGGCTTTCAGGAAAAATATTTACTAGTGAATCGGTTGACACGTTCCAGTTTTATATCTCATAAACCCTTACTAGGTTCGAATTGGCCCTATACTAATAACTTGGTTAAGGGGGTCCTCTTGTATAATTGTGCAAAAAGTACCTAATGTTTGATAATGTTTTTGCAGAAGTAAAATGACTTAGACATGTGCACTATACTGCAAAATGTTTATTTAGGTTTCATATATAAAATAAAAATTTTCGAGTGCATGGTGTCAAAAAGGTGTTTTGAAAACCGACCTCATCAGCGGGCAAAATACAGGTCGCAATTCGTCGTCTACAAGCAGCAAACCAAAACGATCTTGAAGATTACTTTCCGTAGAGGCGCCTCAACCTAAAAACATGAAAAATTTCGATATGGAAACAAAATGGCGGCCACTTGAAAGTAAACTATCGTTTTTTCGCATGATTTTTCCACTTTGGCCGGCTGTAAAGAATCGTTAATGTTCAAAATATTGCGATTTTGTAGGTTACAGCGCCCGAGAATGTTGTCTTCTTTTAGGCGGGCAAAACCCGAAGTTGATTGGTTGAATGGTTCAAAAACAAGAATACCCGCAGATTCACATAATTTTTATTTTGTAGATAATAAATAGACATTTTGTAGATAATAAATAAACATTTTGTAGAATAGCGCACATGTCTAAGTCATTTTACTGCTTCATAAAAAATTATTAAAAATTAGGTGCTTTTTGCCACACTTATATAAGAGAATCCCCTTAAAGTTCTTTTCATGGTTTTTCAAAATCGTCTAATAGTCGATTGCCAATAGCCACAAGTAAAAGAAATGCAAGAAAAAACTTAAGAAACGACCAAATAGATTCGATAGTGAGACAATCATTCAGAATAAAGCCAGAGCTTTCTTTTCGTACTATTTCTAGAAAAATAGAAATGCCAAAAGTGTTTGTGTATAATTCGAAGCATCAATACGGAATGAAGACATACAAGGTAATGAAAGTTCCGTACCATAATGATAGACTGAATGTGAGGAATGAACACTTGTTCGAAAAAATTCTCATGGCTATATGTTCAAATTTGTCTGCGTGGTAATAGATGACAACACTTAGGATGTAGAAGACTTCAACCAACTTCATGGAATGTTTTCCTTGACTGCAACGAAATGAGTTTACCAAGAAATATTTGGTTTGGCATATCGATGAACAGTCGATGAAGCAGTAAAAACTTCCTACGAACAGGAAGGTAGCCTAGAATATCTACCAAGAAGATTGTTTACAGAAACGATTTTAGTGCAACCATAATGTACTTTTTCTGTTCCGGCCATATTTGACATCTCCTCACTGCGTCAGTAATGTTTTGCATGTTTGCAGAAGTAGTGATGGGCAAACCGATTCAGTTTAGTGAACGAATCGTGTCCGAATCATTCGAAAAGAATCGACTCTTGATTGATTCATTGTGATTCATTTGGGTAGATTAAATAATTGTCTGTTTGATTTTGATCTGGAGTAGATATTTTTATTTCATATAGGGTGATGAGCCTATTAGGGGCCGTACACAAATGACGTAGCTTTTTTTCGGCGATTTTTGACCCCTCCCTCCCCCCTCGTAGCATTTGGTCACAAAATTCTAACCTCCCCCTCGTAAAAAACGTAGCATTTACCTACCCCCTCGTCCCATGCAAAGCGCCCGGGAGATGAAAATAAATTACATATGCTTTTCAATTAGGCCAATCAATTCATTATAACAGCAAATTGCGTGCAAAATAAGCCCATTTTATGACAAATATAGTGTTGATAGTTTTGTTTTGAATTTTATATTTCAAGGGAAGTATGAAAACAAGTTCTCTCAGTTCACAATCGTACAGCTGCCAATGATTCTAAGAACCATTCGTTCATCTAAATTAATAAATTTTGTTTGGTTGAATTCGAAGTGAAAATTTAATTCAGCTTCCAAACTAATTCTACTAGTTAGCAACATTAGCTAACTAATGTAGCAAGTCCGCATTCAAAATCTTTTCGTATTTTTGCGATCTTGTAATTCCGCGAATCGTAAAATTTACCTCATGAAAAGCCGCATGAAAAGTAACTTATTTGAAGTTAAATTCATTTCTCTAGGGAATGGAGGATCATTAAATTGTTTTCTCTAAACAATGGGTTTTAAAATTAATGTTACGTCGCACAACTTCTGACCCTACCCTCCCCCTCGTCACAAATTTGGCATACCCCCCCTACCCCCCAAAATGCTTCGTCATTTATGCATGGCCCCTTATCACTATGTTTCTATTATTACGCTGTCCATTTGAAGCCGTTGGTTAGAGCAGTGTCTGCCATCCCTGTTCAACGCATTGAGTCAAATGGTAGCGCAACAATAGGGGCTCTCGATTCGTGTTTTCGTTGCGCTCAAACACGAGAATTTCACTATTTTCAGCGCATGTGTGTTATTATATTGGATCTTAACAACGAAGCAAAGCTCTTGATGCCAATTTGTACGCATTCCATTGTTTGTAGGCCGAGTAATTAATGAATCAGTGAGACACCCTCCCTAGTATGGTGAAAATTAGCAATTTACCCTATACAAATAAGTGTCCTTAAATAAATATTTTTATATGATTCATGTCCACCGCTAACTCACTCACGGCCCCAAGGGATACTGCTCCGGAAAATCACCAAATGGTTCCAAAACCATGTCTTTTGATGCAATTCTAAGAATTGTGATACTCTTATTATCATCATTACATTGAAAATCACAAAAAGGATCCCAATACTGGAACATTCCTATAGAAATCCGAATTCCTGGGAATCAGATTAATTCATTTGGTTCGTTTTCACAGATTTTAAAGTACATGTGTATCCAAAACATCCAAAAGTTTCCAAACCGTTTAAAATATCATAGTTATGAACATTTCAGTTTGCGGGTATCCGGTTACCATTACGTAGTGAAAAATCCATAAGCCCTTCCTCAGGCCTCCGTTTACCGCATCTCCAATTGTATTTCCCCAAAAGCTATGCTTGCTGACCCTAATAAAGTGAATCACAACCGGGCTGGTTATTAAGTTCTTCTACTATAAGATTTTCATTAAATTGGCATATAAATATCAATTATTGAAGATCTTTTGTAGTTAGTTGAACTAGATTTTACGGTCCCCAACTGAATGCACGATGTTAGACCCAAAGTTGCTTTTGTAATAGCATCGGATGAAATAATCGCCACATCAACAATAGAAAAAGCATAGGTATCTCACAGCCCCTTCTGTTTAAGTATTTACATTCCAACAAACGCCTGAAAATACTTACCTATCTTATTAACTGTCTATTTGGGGTACTAGGAAGTATATGTGATCATATTTAAAGTTTTCCGAATACGTGGTAAAAATCTGAACTGGAAATTAATTCAAAAATCTTAAACACAGGTCCCGGGGACGGACATAGCGTAGTTGGTAAATCGATTGCCTTGTACACAGCTCACCTGTGTTCAATTCCCAACCCTGCCATATGGTTAAGAGATTTTTCCAGAAGATATTTATCTACGGTTAAAACCTCTAAAATCAAAAAAAAAAATAAACAGGTATTTAATTCAAATGGCAAAACCCTAGCTATGCCATCGATGATTGCTGAATTCTTTAATAACATATCATGAAATATTTGTTAGATGTCGCAATTATTTTTGGCCACCTGTTTGTAAGGGACCTGCCCTTTGTGCGTTGACATTGCATTACCTTCGGTCAATTTTCTTTTTTGCCTTTTACCCACAATACGACTGACCAGCTCCTATAATCCAGTGTGGATGTAATCATTAGCCAGTGCCGGTTGGTGATTTAGCAGTTTTTAATACATCTCTCCTACGGCAACAGCTGCTAGTGCACCATGACTAATGAGCCCCAGTGGGTTTCTCAATTCGAGAGAAAAGTGCAAACGCGTGCAATAGTATAAAATCGATTAAATAGGTACTGAAGCTTGAAGCTATTTGCTTTGTAGTTATGCTTACAGAGCTTTTCCTGTACCAAAGCGAAGTTCACATCTAAAATAAACAACATGATGCAGCTGCTCTACAGAGATGCCAAGCCGAACCGAGAAAACTACCCGATTATCGTCGATATTGTCTCATGCAAATTGGTTCATTATCCAGCATCTAGTGGAGTGAGAAATTGTGCAGCGATTCTTATCGTGGACTATGTGCGAGATGCACACAGATGCCTGGATTCAATTCTAGTTACGCCAATGCCCAATGGGGCTGCTTTATTCACCACTAAAGCAGAGCCCGAATAGAAATGTACAGTAAATAAAATCATAAATTTCGCTCTAACAGTTCTTTTACAGTAAAGTCAAATGTGCTACAGTACAAAAACAGTAAACCTCAATGTTTCAACAACAAATTTCAGTGTAAAATCGGCATTACTATAAAAAGGTGTGGTAGCGGTCATAACATAATTAGTAAATCAATTGCCTTGCACGCAACTCATTTGGGTTCGATTTTCAACTCCTCAAATAAGATTCGAGATTTTTTTGATCTGAAAAAGAGGCGAAATAGATAAGTATCGTAAGATTAAAAAGATTCTATTTTTTCATAATTTCTTCTCGAAAATAGTGACAGTTTAGTGTTAGTTCACTTTATGATTTTTTGTTGGGTAATAAAATTAATCGTCACGTTTTATTACATATATCCACTGGGAGAACATCGCGTCGAACAATGTAGAGACAGTAATAACCATAATATCTATTGTTCTACGATTGCTTGTAGGGTTCTATCCGGGCTTGCCACTTATCTGTGATATTATAGTTGAGCGGGCTCTTGGAATAAGAGCTGTAGAATCAAGTTGAATCAGCAGCACTTTGTGTTGTAGCACCGATAAAATAAAGGAAATGGATGGTTATTTTTCGTATTGTTCTTGAAGCACCCCTTTACCATGATAAAATGAAAAAAAAAAACAGCTGATAAAAATTTTATAACATTTTCTCGTGGCATCACTTATGTTGCAAATTTCATACATGTTCACATAATTAATGTCGTGTTCTGCAATAAGAAATATACCACCAATTGTTTTGAAGTTTGGTGGCCTGTGCCAAACCAAGGCAGGCAACGTATTTGACTTGATCTACACACAGTAGCTCAGAGTCCAAGAACTGCAAGGAACGAACCCCGGATATAATTCGCTTCTTCGTGAAAAAAACCATTGCAGTTTTGTTTGGATTAACTGACAATTTAACTTGTCGACACTATTGTCTCACGGCAAAGACAGACTTGTGCGCTCTTACTCTTTGTCGGTTCTCTTGATAAAGAGGGATAAGTCTGTCTTTGCCGTGAGACATGTTGGTAGACTTGAGCGATTCGCAGTAACACTGGCTAAGTTCGACTCCTGCCAGCAGAAGACAAACGATTAGTCTGTAGGATTTTAAGCCTGTTTTATGACCCTGCCACTTCTAGTTTTCCGATTTGTGTAATTCACATCCTTACTCTCACTTGAGTACTATGGCTCTAATTTTCAAAACTTTTCCTGCTAAATAATCTCTAGCTAATTGAATGTCGTTAAAAAGTTTATATATTTATTGGGATGGAAACCTCCAAACGATAACCGTAATATGGACAAATAGTTATGATAAAGTGAAATATTATATATCAAATAAACTTTTTCCTATGTTTCATATTGGAATTTTTGGTAGAATATGCGTATATGATGAGAGACGCAACAAATGTTCAATATCTAGTGCCTTTTGACCATCGATACTAGTCAGATTAAAGTCGTGTTAAGACTGATCTTCAATTAACTATTAGCTCTCAAACGTGAAACTTATCCACTCGACGCGCCAACTAGATTTCATTATTGGTACCAGTCAAATGATGACGAAAGTATTCCCTTGCGTTGATGATATAGGATAGTTCTTCTATTTCAATTATTTAAGGATAAACATTACTTAGTTTTTCAAAAATTTGGATTGCAGGTGATAAGAAAACCCTCCTTTTTTCGTTCGATGGTAAAACATTCAGTCGAAATCGATATTTCGTTATGAATAATTGAGACCCGGAATTATTTTTTTATTTTTGAGGTTAGGTTGGTTGATTAAAATATGGAGATAGTTCACCTGAAATTTGGATTTATCAGTGAATCACCTCGACTATTAACGCCTGCACTCTCTAATCCAGTGATCTTCGCGCCCACTACTGAATTTTCTATCCAGAATTTAATCTCTTAATTTCATTTTAGTATAAACGAATTCTTAGTGATGTAACAAGAAATTTACCTTCTATCAGAGGTAAAAACATATTTTTTTCATGAAAATAACATTTTATTGGAGTAAGTGAAGAATATTAATTGAGTTTATAAAATTATAAATTTACTTTTCGATGCATTTAAACAGACAAAAAAAAATCATAATTTGATTCGCATGATTTGCTATGTAAATATTGGTCCACTGTGTAAGAGATTCAATTGTTTATAACTCTTTAGCGTATGGGTAATAATGGATCAGTTGCTCGTATTCGCACATTACACCTTAACCCATGTGACGTTTTAAGAGCATCAGACAATCAAGCGGAGTGATGGTAGCGGTAGGAAACGAGACACTGCATGACCAGGATGGTATTGGACCAATTCAAACGTCAATTCAACATTTCGATTAAAGTTTCAATTCATTTTGAGCAAAAACAATGAAATCAATATTAATTCTTCTAAAAGGCTGAAGAAATTTTTGTAAACAAACTTATTTCGCTCATTATTCCGCTGCCGAGTCAAATTTCATGAAAAATACATATGAATCATCATCTTTACCCTTAGTAGAATCAATTTCAAATGTTTACTAGGATGAAATTATAACAAATTAAGAGAAATCAGCAAAACAAAAGTTTGTTTACAAATCTTATTAGCCCTATTTAAAAGTTGATATGGAAATGTTCTCCAACACGTATAATAAGTTCGAAAGGCACCAAGCAGGAGCGGCAACCAGCAAGGTGGCAAAATCTGCACAAGGAAGCTGTACAGAAAGTGGAAGAAGAAGATGTCGAAAGTCGGTACATAATCATTGTTTGGCAAGCGATCCGCGCATGTGGCAAATTTTCATTTCTTCATCACATCAGGTATTGTGAATGGACAAATCTACATGAAAACCTCTAAAATTGACTCCTGGACTTCTTGAGGTTTCACGATACTTTCGCGGCCAGATTAGGCATTTTCACAATGCCGTCGTAGTCTGGTATAGTACCAATAATGTTATTTTCGTACGACACTCCGCCTTATCAGGAATCAGAATATACAGGCTCAAATGGAACGTATCCCGTAGGTAGTCGAGGCTTTGTGCCTCACGGCAGCGTGCATTCGATGTGTTTCCTATTTCGACTGTTTGACATGACTGGCATTTAAATTAACTGTTTTTAACTTAAATTTTTAATTATTTATGTTTGCATTTGTATAATATTGCAGTCTAAGTAATATATCATTTTCTTTTCGTCTTTAATGAGCTTCGAGTAGATGGTTGCATTTCTGTAAATTTATCTTTAAGACTGATTATGAATAAACTCCTAAAAGTTGTGGTGGTTAATTATTGAAATGAATTGTGTTGCTTATATTAATAGGTTCGAGTAATTTAGATGTGTCGCTATATTTATTTGTTTACGTAACAATGAAGGTATCGAACATTTGTCCTTTCGAAAGGTGAAAAGGCTAATTATTATTATTTATTTTTTTCCTTCGGTCGTTTACCCGCCTTAATCCATCATTCCTCATTTCTGACGAAGGCACTCTTCAGCCTCAAACAACATCTTGCAATTCCGATAGTCAGATTATAGTATATGGGGAGGGAATAGCGCAGCTAGTAAGTCCATTACACTGTACGCAGCTCACCTGAGTTCAAACTCCCACAACCGCATAGAGTATGTTATGCCCTTTGCCACATTCGATAATATATGTTTAAGATCTATGAAAATTCCGTTTTTCGACGGTACCTGGACATTCACAATGTCACCTATAGTGATGGAAATTTACTCTACAGCAGTTTATACTTATTCAATTATAGGGGCCCCTCAGCACAGTTGTGTCCAGGGGCCCTAGTGGTATTAAGACGGCTCTGACACGACCTCTGGGCAGGTTCGTCTACACACCTTGAAATTTGATAATCGAAATCCAGCAAAACTTCACCGAACTTCCATCATCTGAATTTTTAAATGTTCCCTTACCAAAAAAAAATCCGGCATAATTACGCCGATCATTGGCGAACAAATTCAGTTTGTTGAGCAAACGGTCCGCTGCGTAATGCAGCATACTGGAGAAATTCGCTCGGCACTTCCCAGACTCAGACCTCTGGGCAGGTTCGTCTACACACCTTGAAATTTGATAATCGAAATCCAGCAAAACTTCACCGAACTTCCATCATCTGAATTTTTAAATGTTCCCTCACCAAAAAAAAATCCGGCGTAATTACGCCGATCATTGGCGAACAAATTCGGTGTGTTGAGCAAACGGTCCGCTGCGTAATGCAGCATACTGGAGAAATTCGCTCGGCACTTCCCAGACTCCGTTCGCCATTAAGAATATTTCAAGATCTGATTGGTAAAAACTAAATTTTGGAAAATGTTGCTCGCTAATGAAGAATGATACATTGTTATGTAGTCGAGATCATATCATGAATGTAATGATTCCACTAACGAAAAGCCAAAGTGATTCGAATTTTCGATTTAGGAAACTTATGCAGTCCATTATCCCGGTGTTTTTCAATGAAAAACGACATTACTATGTATGATGTCTGACAAAGTCATTTCTAACATGTTGATTTCGTTATTACTGAATGAAAAATCAAGACCTACTTTCTAGTTTTTTCTTCTCTTTTTCGATCTGTTCCAATCACACTTTATCTGTTCTTATCGCTGGTTCATTTGAAGGGTGATACCGGTGGACTCCTATTTCAGATCTCTTTGTTCCCACAAAAAGCTAGATGTTACTTTAATTAATCATTGCGCAAAATAATGTGTCTCCAGCTGATCAACAAAAAACATTACTTTATAAAATTTAAAAAAATGCGGTATTTAAAGATTAATGAGAGTTCCCATTGTCTGTTATATGACTGACCTTGGCTTTGCCAATGAGGTCTTTTTTACTTTGCCCATCAGCAAACAGCTTCCATTCCGTTTTTTTCGTGAATCGCACTCAAATGTTGCCTTCGGCAGTGTAAGGAATATTTCATCAGTAAGGACAATTGTGGGTATCAGAGTCAACAGGCAGTAGTAGCCATTATTTCAACACAATGGTTAAGCATTACCGAGCTTCAGCAACATTGTTCATTGGTAAATTTTGGATAGAATTTGTCACGGTTTGTTGTGCTCCGTAGGAAATGCCTCTAGTGGGATGAGAAACGAAAAAGGAATACATATCATTTCTTCAGTTGTTGGTTGTTTATGTATACTAAAAACTATTATAAACTACTTATGTATAACATAAATGTATCATAAATTGACAAAGTTATATGTAGTTGTTAACCTCGAATACATCGACTCCTATCCTTACCATCCTGTATGTGGTGCCGACTGCGGTTCGAAAAGAATCACGGCAGGTTATTTGGTCGTAGACTAACAATTTTCTCATTCATGTTAGCACTTCTATTCATCCCACCCATTTGAACACATTAATAAAAGCAGTGTCTGCTATCTCTGCTCAATACAGTAGCTTAAATGGTAGGATGAATAAGGATACATTGGACTGAACTTTTCACTTCGCTCAAACGCGAGTACTTTACATTTTTCAGGCCAAATTTTTCATTTTGTCACTTCTTAGGAACGAAACACAGATATTTAAACATATTTAAGCGCAATCTAGTAACAGTTGGCCGATTTATCAATGAAATAGTGTAACATCCTAACTAATGAGGTGAAAAAGGGCTCATCTACCTTATAACACCAGGAAAGGTAAAAATCTGACGATGCACATATCCACATGGACTTTCCCAATATTTTTTGTCTAGCAATATAATAAAGAGGGTTTCCAATTTCAAGTATTCGTATTGTGTTGATATTGGCTAAAACCTGAAGAATTGAATAAAAACATAGTTCAAATTTTGTAGGTTTTCTCAGATAATTGTGAAAATTTCAAATATCAGCCTATCTTCTGACCTCGCACAAAGCAGAAGCAAAAAAATCGCTACGCTATAACAGGCTATAGGCACCAGTGAATCAAGTTAGCTTTTGCTCCATATCAGTGCACAAATAGTATCGTTGCCCCCGGCTGCGGAGTGAAATGAGTTTGCCAAATGAAACAAAAGTGTCCGTGCTACGGGATAACCCGATTTCGATCGACTTTAATAAAACTCGTGTTAGACCCACAGTTCAGGAAGTGGAAAAGTTAGTTAAGGTTAAAATGGAGCTTAATCTCGCTGAAGTTACGTACATTCAACTGCACCACGTTCAAAACTGTGTTTTGATCACGTTTAGATGTTTAGCACAAGCAGAGAACTTCATTGCAAAGAACAACATGCAACACTTAGTCGAATTTAATACACCAGAATCAAGATCCCCGTGGGGGGTGGCAGCACAGGCGAATCGCCCGGACGTGTTGTAGTTAACGTCCAATATTTTTCAAAGTTTTTCAGTGATATACAATATATTCAACAGGAAAATGAAGTCAATCGTTTAGTAGGTGGTTTTACCCGTTGAGTTGCGTGTTAGTAGGTTGAAATATCGCGAGAAAAGTGTGATTTTGCATATAAATTTGTCGTCACAACTTTGCCATTGAAGTATGTGAAGCAAGACGCGAAAAAATACGCCCGTTCGTTCCACTTAGCGCCTGCAGCGCCGCCTGGACCTGAGTAGCTGATGCAACAATTTCGCGGATGGAGGAGAATTCTTCACAGAAATCTCATGAATTTAATTATTCAGAGCTGGTGAGATCGTTTCATGTCATTTTTCAATGCTTGTCTACCTTCATAAACATTTTCCTTTTGTAAATACGTGCCAGAATCAAAAATATTTTTCATTCTGGAAGTGCGAATATATTGCAAATATCCAATTGATACAAAGATGTATTCGCGCGGGGCTTATTGTATATGAAGGCGGCCTCAGAATGCACGTGTAGGAACAGGCATTCTTGAAATTGGTCGTTAGATGTACAATAGAGCTATCGCCTTTCATTTCCAGGGCTAAACATGTGTACATCTATCGATGAAAACAAATATACCATTACATAAATGTAGACAGGATTCTTCCATAAAAGCACTGCCGGACAGTGGAAAATGGATTGTACACACACACACATCAGAATCAAGATCCCCATGCATATGGAAAACGACATGCTGGGCGTGCGTATCCATGATTTGGCCCGCGCACTAGGGAAGATTACATCAAACGAATCATGTCGCAATATGGAGAAGTAGAATCTATTACAAATGACACCTGGAGAAATTTTTTCATCGGCATTCGTATTGTGAGGATGCGAGTGACTAAAGCAATACCTTCTTACATGACTATCGAATGCAAATCACCGAATGATGGCGTGACCTATGAGCTAACAACGCTAATCACATATCCCGGGCAGACCCCAACATGCCAATTCTGTAACCATACAGCCCACTACGGAAAAACATGCGCCGAAGCAACTAGTCAAAACTCATCAACTACAGCCAACTCTAACAAGCAGCTACCGACACCTTCAGTTAAACCAAAAACAACGATCCAATTAACCAATAATGCAGGTACAACAACCACGGCAACCGCTCCCAAACCAACAACTAGCATTGCCAATAAAGAAGCAAATACCGATGAAGACGGATTTACAACAACGACCCGTAAGAACAAGAAACAAATAAGAACCTCTGATCGTGAACAACAAGAAAGCAGTACCGATGATGACATGGACGGGAACGATAACGCGAGAGAAGGCAGAGTGAATGACCCCCAAGCGGCTTCATCGCCAAGGAAAAGGATCTCAACACGCAGCAGCAAACAGCGTCGACAAGATCTGGCAGATAGACATTCTTAAATCCTTTTTATTTTTACTTATTGTAAAAAAATTAAAAGACCCACGGCTCAGTTGTGCTAACGCATTGAGCCTTTTCAAATAAATAATTAGATTAAAAAAATACGAACATAAAAATTGTACGTCAAAAAGTCACTTTTTTGCATTCATCACAATAACATTAAATTTAAGTAAAATATGAACTTCAATTGACTCATGTAAAATCATCATGATTTAAAATTCTAAAATAGTTTTTAGAACGACATGGAAGATTGAATCAAGTGTTTCTGGGAGCAATATTTTTCTCGGTGTAGATTTTCACTGATTTTATGGTATGCACATGCGATGCTATTAGGAGCTCTTCAAGTGTTGCACAGTTTTGGGGATGATTTGAAAGAAAACATCAAGCGCTTATGCCAATGATTTATTGAATTTTGTTTTACGACCACATTAAGAAAAAAATATAAGTATGATTCCACGTGGACTATTTCTATACCCCCCTCTCCATGGACAAGCGTGAAGTTTTTCGTACCCCCTACCCTCCCTCAAACTGTTCACGTGGTATATGGATAGCCCCAATGTGATCAGACCAATTCGTGATACAAGGGTTATTTTGAGAAAAAGCTCACAAGCTTTTTTATTCTTCGCTACTAGCTTATAACCACAGATTCCTTTATTTTGATAATCCTTCAAACATTTTGTGATATCAGATGACGAAAACAGAAATTCGTAGTAAAGATGGATCGTAATTTTTAAACTAGTTGCATTTTCATGCAAGTTGCAAATCATTATACAGTTTCCTGAATAGCCAGTTTCAAACCAGAAATGGTACTGGCTATTACGTAACTACTGCCTGCGATCGAATCGTTAAAGTAAATCCCTCGAGTTAATTTTTAGTTAACGAGAAATCTGATTTGCTGGAGCAATCAAATCTAAATCCAAATCGATCGTGGAAAATTTAGGGCGCGAGTGAAGACGATTATCCCGCTCTATTAAGTTTCACACGTTTAATCGTTCTTTTCTACCATCCTGATATGGTGAGAACATATTGACGAGTGAAATACCGCGGCCACTACTTGAAGCCCGTATGCTGAAAATATTCAGACCAATGATGTGTTGACAAGTACATGATAGGGTGTCCCAAAATGACATCATGTTAAAAATGCCTTCGGGATCACTTCTTATGAAAGTTTAGGGTATTAGAACGACTTTCTTCTTCGGAGTGAATATGCTCCCTATTGGTAGCGAATTTTGATTTTTTTTAATGGGCCGATTGTGGGTGAAATCTCGATTTTTCAAAAAAATTAAATTCGCCACCGGTAGGGAGCAGTTTTAGCAAATTAACTCCGAAGAAGAAACTGGTCCTAATACTCTAACCTTTCATTTAGGAAGTGAGCCCGATGACTTTTTAACATGATGTAATTTTGGGACACCCTAGTACATGAACATACAATTTACCCGAGCCTTTTGCATTTGATAAACAGTACCTACACAAAATTTGAAACTATAGACTACGGAAGATTTTTAATAATCACAAATTATCTCTTAAAGGTTTGTTCAAAGCTGAGTGAAAACCAATTCTTAACCGCGTCCTTTCAAAGGAGTTTACTCCCTATCATTTTTAAATGATTTTGTTGGTTTGTACTGGATTTAGTCCGCATTAGTTATCGCAATCAACATGCATGATTGCAGTTTTATTTGTATTACCGATGTAGGTGCCCACGCAGAAGCTTATCCCCACAAATGGTTTCAGTGGATGAATCCTTTAAGCAGCGCCCAACCATGCGCTGATGCTATCAATTTTATTGAAATCCTTCTTGGCCAGATTTGCTTCCATATCGGTGTCAGACATCAACAGTGCGGTCCCACCGACTCGCGGTAGCCTAGTTGTTGGCGGTGTGGTAGCAGGTGGACTTCCGTATCTCGCACATCTCGAATTTCTATTAGGATGGGAGAATATTTACTCTCACAAAGGCGTCCCATATATAGCAAGTTCAACCACAGACTAACAGACATAACACTATGAGGGAATTCCTTCAAAAAACATCGATCCGACAATTTTTCCAGAACACTAGCTCCATCTTTTATTCACAGTCCCAAACACTTATTTACTGGTGGGTTACCCCTCAGGTTTGGGAACAATTTTTCACTAGTGGTCTATCCCCCATATGCTTCTTCATATGTCAGTGGCGCCATAATTTCAAATGTGGCCACAGTCCCAACTACAAATATATTTAAAATGACCGTTAAAGCGGGCGAAGCTTTGTTTTTGAGTGTTATGTCTGTTAGTCTGTGGTTCAACGTCGAGTACGTATCGGGTAGCCTTTTCTCCTGCCATGGATATTCAGGTGATATGTATACCGTACCAGGATTGAAATAATCGGATTTACCTCGTTGTCGCAGACATGTGGCTGGAAACGTAATAGGGTGCTGGGGTGTTGGAAAAGTGACACTCCAGAAATGTTTATTCTCACGCAAGCATTTTTGGTCCCGGTTCTCTTCTGGTTCCAAGTCTGGTGTCTATTGCTGAAAACACGGTGAGGAATTTGTATGACTTATAGTGAATATGAATTGTTTTTGGATGAAAAAGCTTTGTACTGTTGTCACCATAACGAATGGCGAATCGTAACAAAAAACTGAAGCATCTTATAGTACGACACAGCCGATTTATCGAGTATGTGACACAGTACTTGTTGCACAGATCTGGCTGTATATGTCAACTGCATGAACGATGGATGTAAAATAGTGTATAGTTCCAAGAAAACTAAATATTGCATTTAACGGGAGCAACATGTTGCTTTTCTTTCTAGTAGAATGTCCCAAAACAGTGGGTTTTAACCGAGGGTGAATTCACCCTCGGCACTATGGGTCACAAGGGCGGTTTTTCGGTACAAAAATCAATAACTCCCAAACCGTTCATTTTAGAGAAATTATGTCTGAGAGAATATTTTTTTAAATTAAATTGGCTTTCTTTTAATGTAAAATGTAACTAGGGTGGTCCTCTCGAACATTCTTTTCGAAAAATTATTTTTCGAACTAAATGGTGTAGCAAGGTACTTACTTCAGCAAAGCTGTAGAAAAATATTTTTCAAGTAACATTTTCAAATGCATCAAAGTTATAGCATTATCGGTTTTCATGCTAAAATTATTTTTCTTCTTTAACCTGGGGTGTTTCTGAAAAAGTCAGTTTTTTAACTATAACTTTTTAAGCAGTTAGTCTATCTTCATACTGTCTAGGAAGAAATTTTAGTACTTTTTATTGCGCATATTTTTCTGAAGAATGTGAATCGATATCACTTTTCGTTATCGAGTTACGATCATTTTTTTTAAATAAAAATGATAGTTTTCAATGACCTCTAACTAAGAAGGTTGCAAAAAGTAGCAGCTAAATTTGTACTATTTCGAAAGTGCATCAAAAATACTACAAAGTATCTCTTGTTTTTTTATCCTTCAGCGAAAAATGTTGACATCAACATTATGATCAAATAACATCAGCTTACGGCTGTTTTAAGGGCCTGGTCATCGCCATTTACACGGGAACAAATCCGTTCCTTGAAAATGAGAAAACTGACTCATGATTTTCGGAATATAGTGTTTTTTCATGTTATGAAAATACACCATGATTTCTGTGCATCATATCATGAATTATTTGTCCGTAACGCAGTATATGCGTTACTCTTTTTTCGTCGACGAGTATTATTTCAGGCGTTTTAATGACGATTCTCATTCTAGGTATCATGAACTAATTTTCTGAAAATTATCAATTTATTTTATGAAGTTGAAAATAAGTTATGGATTTATCAATCCAATTATTATTTACTAAAATTAATTAACCTCTCACAATTATTATTATTCAAATGGTAGAGTTTTCATGCAAAAGCCTTAATTTCAAATCGACACTTATTCATTCACCAGGGTTTTTGCTCAAAAACCGTGTTAGAATCCTAGTGAATAAATTATAAAATCGCTATGTTGAAAATGATTGAGCTGCAGTATTGATGCATCGCATGATGCAACGAATAACTGCTGTTTGAACATATAGAATAGTTCTTCGTGTTTAAACAAACCTGTCACTATTGAGATCCTAATGTTCTTATTAAATAGTCTGCGCAAAAAAACAATACTCGCTTGATTTTCAAGTTAATTGGGAAATTGGCCATTATAAACAATCGTCATTGTGAGCTTTCGCAACCTATTTCTAACGCGCAATTGGACAACTGCGGTATAGTGCTGATCGTACTGGCAATATTCCCTAAATGAAGGGCCTTTTGAGATCAGTGCTTTAGACTCTGCACCACCAGCATAGGATAGAGATAACCTAAATACTGTTGCTATTTTTACTCCGTTGACAGGTTCGGGAACCTATGGCTTATCTATTTCTTATTTGGCATGCGAGAAAATTTTCACTTCTAAATAACACGAAACACCATGAGGAGAACTTTCGTAATTTTTAAATAAAGTATGCTGTAATTTTTTCCGTAAATTAGTGCTAAAAATTCGCGATAACTGGCCTATATTCAAAACATATTAGCTTGTAAGCTGCACTTAGCCTCGAATAAACGCCAATGGCTAGTTCCTATTATACACTTTGGTTTGGGCCTAGAAACCAATTATAGTTAATGGACTCAAACTTGCTTTATTTACGTTATTTTAAAGTAGTGTTCATTGCGAAAGACTCCTTTTTTCGATTAACGTGACTTTAAATATTTTATTCGTCGCGCAAAGATTCGGACTGCATTTGTTCAATTTGACTCATTTAATATGATGTCCTGAAGGAAAACAGTTGAATGAATACCCCTAAATAGCGGCAACCATGCTCTCACATGTCAAATATTGCCGGTATGTGTTACACAAGTAGCGGCCATGATCAGTAATCATGGGAGTGCTTGTTATAGTTCATGATATTCGTCTTTTTCATTATGATATGATGAACCATAATCATGACTTCTAAGAATGACAAAATTTTTGGTTTCATGATTTTTTATTCATGAAAACGATAAAGGATTTGTTTTCGTGTAGCACCTGCTTTACTAGATCAAAAAGTCGAGTTTTTAAATGATTTTTTGAGCTTGTCAAATATATGTACACAAATATTGAAAACGTTAAGCTCAGGCAGATATTTATTTTACTATTCTACATACAGTGCGGTAAAATATCAATTTCAAACGAAAATATTCGTTTCAAGTGAAACTGCGAGTCTTTCACTGTAAGCATACCACCACTATATCAATTGAGTTCTGCTGCCGTCTTCGTTTGAGTCACTCAGAGTTCACTGTCAATTGAATAACAGGTTCTGGTCATTTGACGTTTTTGCCTGTTTAGTTTCTACCACCAGAAAACCAAAGGAGGATCAAACGAAGGAGGTTGAATATGAATTGCAACTCATTTGAAAGCATCGATGAGTGAAGTGCCACGAACTGAGCTTCAGATCAACAGCAACTGATGCGTTAAATGAATATGAATGCTACCGTAGACGACTGATTGACTGCGTTCATTCAGTTTCGATTGAATGAAATGAAATTTTACTCCACTGATACAAAGCACTACACGCGTTCATCAAAGCAGTCGTCGGCTACTGCGATTCGATTCATGAATGGGATTGATACCAATTAAACTGTCATGACTCGTGGTGTTGTTGTTTATATTTGACATCGAAGGACAAAAAAGCAAAAGTTGATTTTGAGATATTTTATAGTATTTTTGATGCATTTTCGAAAGAGTACAAATTTAGCTGCTACTTTTTGCAACCTTCTGAGTTAGAGGTCATTAAAAACTATCATTTTTATTTAAAAAAATGATCGTAACTCGATAACGAAAAATGATATCGATTCACATTCTTCAGCAGAAATATGCGCAGTGAAAAGTACTAAAATTTCTTCATAGAGAGTATGAAGATGGACTAACTATTTAAAAAGTTATAGTTAAAAAACTGACTTTTTCAGAAACACCCTAAGTTGAAGAATAAAAATTATTATAACATGAAAACCGATAGTGCTATAACTTTGATGCATTTAAAAATGTTTCTTGAAAAACATTTTTCTACAACTTTGCTGAAGTAAGTACCTTGCTATACCATTTTGTTCGAAAAATAATTTTTCGAAAAGAATGGTCGAGAGAACCACCCTAGTTACATTTTACTTTAAAAGAAAGTCAATTTTATTCCCAAAAATATTTTCTCAGACATAATTTCTCTAAAATGAACGGTTTGGGAGTTATTGATTTTTGTACCAAAAAACCGCCCCTGTGACCCATAGTGCTCGGAGGTAAATTATATTATTGTAGGGGGTGAATTAGGCGGGACAAATTATAACTTGTTATCCCAACATTCCCCCCGGATATTTGTCTTTATATATTGTTTCAGTGTATCAAGAATTGAGATTATTACTGCGAATGCTTAGGAACAGGTTTCTGATCGCAAAATTATGATTTTCCTCCAATTGAAAATCATTTTTTTCTGACAGAATAATGATGGTAAACAATTTTTAGAAAGGGGTACATCATGGGGATCAATATTCGGAATAGGGAACATGGAACGAAAAAGGTTGAAAAGCACTGTTCTAAAAGAAATGTCTTCCTGGGGTAAGAAATTAACGATGAAAAAATATCGTTCAAGAAAACTAGGGGTATGTAATGTCCGGGCCACACCCGCTGTGTTGACGTAGGTCTTTTTTTTATATTCATTTCGTTTATTTGATAGGCACAAATGCGTTAGCTTGGCAGTGTCAAATTCTTTTGTTTTTACATTTTGGTTATTTTAAAACAAGGAGGTTACAATGTTGAAATATTTTTTTATAAAAGAGAAAAATTTTACAGCTATCTTAAGACTAGAAATAAGATTTTATATACAAGAGAGGGGGCAAAAGATTTTTTTATAAAAAATTTTAAAACAAGGAATTCAATAGTAATAGTTTTTTAGGAAATATTTACAGTTATCTTTGGTACACAAAAGGGGGAACAAAAATTTATGAAAAATTTCACAGGTGTTTTAAAACTACGGATACAATTCTATTTACAAGATGGGGGACAATAATTTTAACAAAGAGGTAAAATTACAACTATCTTAAAACTAGGAATACGGAATACAAATTTAAACTTTTTTACCGGAGACTTATGCTTGGTCAAGATATTCAGAGGGGGGCTTATTTCCAAAATCGGTGTAGAAGCAGTTGTATCAAGGACAGGGGAGAGAAGGCGTAGATGGTGACCAATCAGCGCCTCAGTCTAGTAGGTCGGATTGGCGGATGGTATTCTTCGGACCCGCGGGGAATCCTTCAAAAGTCATCGGACCTCGAGTCGCTCTCGGTTCAGTTTCCGTAGTGGTAAGGGCGACGGCGGTCACATAGTGGCAGTCTGGAGCAGATCGGTTCCACACGGCAGGAGGAAGCTTCTAAAAACGAGAAATAAAAAGAGAGGGACTAAATTGGGATATTTATCGTTTTTATGAAAGTATAAATAAGGGACATATAGGGGAAATTACGATTTGCCAGCATATCTCGGACTGGGACATTGGGTGGTCTACCTCGGGCCCGAAGGGAATCCTTTAACTGAGACCTGGCGTCCAAATACCCGGCGCATACCCAGACAACGTGCTCGATGTCGTGATAGCCCTCGTCACAAGCGCACAGACTACTCTCCGCAAGCCCAATACGCCGCAAATGCGCATCTAAGGTGTAGTGGTTGGACATAAGTCGGGACATTACACGAATAAAACCCTGAACCAAGGCTTCGTTGATACCTTTGGGATAATGGAATGTAGCCATCGTCCAAGTTCACCATTGCTCCACGAGGTATGCCAACTGTTGAGTGTCCTCTGACGACAAATACTAAAAAATTCGTTGAAGCAGATTGGTCTTTCGTATATGTCACCATTTAATGCGCCCACCTTTGCTAATGAGTCGGCCTTTTCATTGCCCGGGATAGAGCAATGAGAGGGGACCCAAACAAAGGTAATCTGATAAGATTTTTCAGATAACGTACACAAGGACTCCCGTATCTTCCCCAGGAAATATGGGAATTGCTTTTTGGGCTTCATCGCACGAAGAGCCTCGATAGAGCTGACGCTGTCCGAAATGATGAAGTAGTGATCTGTGGGCAGAGTGTCGATGATCCCAAGGGTGTACTGAATTGCAGCTAACTCTGCGACGTAAACTGAAGCGGGATCATTGAGCTTGAATGAAGCGATGATAGAATTGTTGAAGATTCCGAAGCCAGTAGACCCATCGAGATTTGATGACGTAGGTCTATTCGTTAACATATCATATTATTAAAAATTTGCTTACATCTCTTTCCAACGGCTAAATTTGAGCAACTTGAACTTATATCAGAAATCACTTAAAACGAGAACTTACTTTTACGAGCGTTTGGTTGCATGGGTCTGTGACGAAAGTGAAATTAGAATTTGTGGGAAACGAAAATTAAAACACACTTTGATTCAAAATAAAAATAACTATTTTCCGAGCGAAAGAGTGTTAAAAATAATTAGGGTCATGATTATTGTAGCTATGCAATAAAACTCGTTATTTCAGGTCAATGCATATAACTAAAATTTATTGGGAATTCCAACCCTTAAATAGACTCACAACAAAGTAATTTTGTCACACGAAAATATGCTGCACCGCATCTATCATAGGTTGTGCCGGTGACTAACAAAGCGACATTGATCTATGATCGTGCAAAAGATCTTCGGTTTGTTTGTGTACTTGATATTTATGTTGTTCCCTTGTCTTATAAATTTGCACGAAAGTCTATTTACAGACGAAACGAGCAATAATGTTTTTTCTAACAAACTCTTTAAGCAGCGAAGTATAATACATCCACCACATTAAACCCTACGACAGTTTCGTGAGTTTTCTATACATAAAATGTTTTGTGGGGCACATTCGTACCCCAAAAATCAGTAGCGTCTGACTCAAATGGCATGTTCGTACCCCAGAACTAAAATCGCTCAAATATGCCTAATTTTTAATGAAGTTAAAATTAAATTGGATAGTTTTATTCAAAAATCATTCGTAAAGTAGCCTGTTCAAAAATATTCGTGTTGTGTCTATTTTATTATGCAAAATTTAATTTTGTATAGAACAAGTCTTTAAAATAATTGAGTGATGCGTGATACGTACTATATACAAATCATATTCGCGAATGTGTTTTGTCTCTTTCGTCCTCAAAAGCAAAAATTACAATAAAGATCCAAGCGCAATTTTCTAGTTATTTTGCTATAGTAGCTTATAATATCAAATAACAAATTCTATTGTTCAGCAATGTTGAAGGTTATACAATTTTACACAAGTCTCTCGCTTACTATGTATCGATATTTTGCTTACAAAAAAAGATATAATCAATTTTCCGAATGGTGTACACATGACAAAAAACGGTTTTGTGGGGTACATTTGTACCCCAGGCATACTTTAAGCGGTCACTATTAAGTTGGTCAAGTCAAACAAACAGGTTGTACCTGCTTTAATGGAAGTTTAATAACCAAATTGATTTATGATGAATATTGCTTGCAGTTAAAATAAACCGTAATCGAATTACTGGGATTGCAAATAGCTCTGGGGTGCCAATGTACCCCACAAAATCGTTCTAGGGTTAATATGGCTATAATTCCGGTAGGTTTTAATCGACTTGACCATATGTATGGCGTTGTGCAGATTATTAAATTGACTTTTGAATAAGTAATAAATTATTCAAGAACCGAAGGTCGAAAAGTGTATGTATTCCGATGCTTTTTTGAATAACATGCTCCTATACAAACATTAAAAATACAGCAATATGCAGTAACGGAGATAAAACACGAAGGGTACATTTGTACCCCAGACAAACTTTAAGTAGGCACTATTAATTGGGTCATGTGAAACAAATAGGTTGCACCTGCTTTAAAGGAAGTTTAATAATTAACTAAATAATTTTGTCACACGCCAATGCACAGTGGTCCAGATCGCTAATTTAGGAGGAATTTTTACTTTCTGACAAACCTGCATAATTTAGCCGTATCATGTCTTAGGATGAATTTGTGTACTTTAGAAGATGCTTCTTTTTATTGGAATAGTTATTAGGGTGGTTCTAATTTATCTAAAATACGAAAATAAACTTTTTACTGATGAAAGATAGAGCTCCACAGTCTTCCACAAAGTTGTAAAGTAACTTATTTTGAATAAATTTGTTGAACATATTAAAACTCTATCTCTTTTAGTTTTTGTTATACAAGAAATTTAAAAAAAAGATTAGGGTGTTCCTGAAAAAAACGTTTTTTTAGTATAACTTTCGTATCTTTTACTTTTTGTTAACACAACCTTTGAACAGCTTATTGAAAACTTCAAGCCGAGTATTTTTCTCCAAGACACCGAAGGTCTAACTTTTTTCTTTAAAAAGTTATGGACACTTTTCGTTAAAAAATAGCCTATTTCAAGGCTCAATATCGCTGATGCGGGCACCTAAAATTGAATTCTGTTTCCACCACATGAAAGACCATACTTATTAGTATATTTGACCAAAATTTATATACGATATTTTTTTAAAATTTGCAATTTAGATTTAAAGTTTGTAGTTTTGCAGGTTCAACGCATTAAAGCATTTACACACATATCGTTGTATTATGAAAAAAGCCACTTTCAAATATCATTCTCTCATCGCAGCAAGCTTTGCATAAGTGAAACGACTGTCAAAAAAGGTTTCTGATTTTATTCGTTTTAAATAAAACTAGTAAATATGGATATTAGTCGAAGAGAGTTGGCGAATTTGCTTATTGCTGGTAAAAAGACAGATGAACTGCTTAAGTTCATTACAAGTAGTAATCCAAATGTAAAATTGAGACTTGTTAGTGCTCGGAAGAAAATAAAAATCTTCATGTTGGAATTTAGAAGGTTGTGGATTCGGAGTAAGCGCACGCAAATTCGGTTTGAGCTGGAAAATTTTGTGTGGCTTGAAGGAAAGCTAAGATTCGAAGTCGAAGGCAAAGGTAAAGGCCGAAAGAGGAAACCATTTTCCGAAATATGTCGCAGAGCCAAAATAAAAAGATTAGGAAAGTTGCGCGATAAGTATTGTTACTGCATTCGTTGCTGATGTTGCTTACAGTTGCTTTTGGGGTGCTGGATGATTCTTTTGCGGTTGTCATTATGTTCTGAACAGCTGCCACAAATTTGGCCACCGTTTGTGGTTCAGGCATTGGTATTGAAAATTCTGTTTTAGGTTGGTTTGCCGTAGATGAGTTGGCAATCGGTTGAGATGCATTTTCCTCTGCATCTTCCGCGCAAGGTTGTCCATGATGAGCTGTCTGATTACAATACTTGCACGTAGGAGTTTGCGCCTCATGGGTGCATAGTGTAGTTTGCATAATTGTAGTTCCGTGAGTATTGAGTTTTATTTCCAAGTAGGAGGGTATAGGCCTTTCAACCCGCATCCTCACTACAAAAACGCCGTTAGGTGTACCCGGGAAGAAGTTTCTCCAAGTATCAGGTGTAACGGATTCTACTTCTCCGTATTGCGACATGCATTTTGCAATTGGCTCAGGAGGGGTACGAGGTGATAGGTCATATAACCTTACATCTATATAATCATTCTCAATGTATACGGGAATCTTAATTCCAACGTTGTCACTGTCAACCACGTGTTTTAAATTGTTCTTCAAAACGAAACGCTCGGCTTGTGCTAACGTGTTGAATGATATTAACACTACATTGCGAAGATGATGGTACTGAAGGTACAAGACTTCCGCAAGCCTAAGTTGCATTTTTACCTTCAGAAGGTATTCCACTTCACTAAAACTCGGTCGTTTTAAACAAAATTTAAAGTCAACGACCGCAGCGTTGGGTCGGAGTAGAGCTTTTTCGTCAACTTTACTCATGATGACAAGAATAATCCGATATTTCCTTTGTTCTCGAGACAATGCACACTAGATCGAGAGGCCTGTTGTTCACTTGGCTCGATTGTACGTCTGACTGCGGCAGAAGTAGAAAATAGACTGGCGAACTTACTTTTATTTGCCCCAATCAGAGATAATGACATTTGAAAAAGGGCTATTTATGAGCGAAAAGTTTCCATAACTTTTGAAAGTATAAAGTTAGACTTTCAGAGTTATGAAAAAACGTGGATTGAAGTTTTCTAAAAGCTGTTCAAAGGTTGTTTTAACAAAATATAAAATTTCTTTCGAACATTAACAAGTCTCAATTTTACATTTGGATTACTACTTGTAATGAACTTAAGCAGTTCATCTGTCTTTTTACCAGCAATAAGCAAATTCGCCAACTCTCTTCGACTAATATCCATATTTACTAGTTTTATTTAAAACGAATAAAATCAGAAACCTTTTTTGACAGTCGTTTCACTTATGCAAAGCTTGCTGCGATGAGAGAATGATATTTGAAAGTGGCTTTTTTCATAATACAACGATATGTGTGTAAATGCTTTAATGCGTTGAACCTGCAAAACTACAAACTTTAAATCTAAATTGCAAATTTTAAAAAAATATCGTATTCGCCAATTTTTGCTCAAATATACTAATAAGTATGGTCTTTCATGTGGTGGAAACAGAATTCAATTTTAGGTGCCCGCATCAGCGATATTGAGCCTTGAAATAGGCTATTTTTTTAACGAAAAGTGTCCATAACTTTTTAAAGAAAAAAGTTAGACCTTCGGTGTCTTGGAGAAAAATACTCGGCTTGAAGTTTTCAATAAGCTGTTCAAAGGTTGTGTTAACAAAAAGTAAAAGATACGAAAGTTATACTAAAAAAACGTTTTTTTCAGGAACACCCTAATCTTTTTTTTTAAATTTCTTGTATAACAAAAACTAAAAGAGATAGAGCTTTAATATGTTCAACAAATTTATTCAAAATAAGTTACTTTACAACTTTGTGGAAGACTGTGGAGCTCTATCTTTCATCAGTAAAAAGTTTATTTTCGTATTTTAGATAATTTAGAACCACCCTAATAACTATTCCAATAAAAAGAAGCATCTTCTAAAGTACACAAATTCATCCTAAGACATGATACGGCTAAATTATACAGGTTTGTCAGAAAGTAAAAATTCCTCCTAAATTAGCGATCTGGACCACTGTGCAATGTGCTCACACAACATCTACCATATATCGGTTATTGCGGCTACTAGCAAAAACAAAACATTGGACGCACTCTTTCAGATTGTGCATAAGATGTTCGGTTTTTTCTTTGCTTTTCTGCGTGTAGTTTGACGTGAGGATATTTATTTTGCTGATTTAAAAATTTGCACGAAAATCTATCTACAGACGCACAGTGGCCGGAAGCCGGACAAAACCCAAAAAGTTATATTCCAAATATAGATATTTTATTTTATTTTTTCATTTTCTTTTATATTAAATATCTTCTTCAAATTTTTTGATCACTGAATGAGAATTAGATTTTTAATAGCATTATAAACGTAGCTGTGTCAGGCATTTCTAATGATTTTCATTTTCCAAATGTATGATTTTCCAAATCTAGTATCCTTGCGAATTTTAAATACGTGGTGTATCTCTTTCAATTTTAATCCGATTTGAATACAACTAGTTTCGTTTCAAAGCGAATTCAAACGAATTAAAATTAACATGTTCGCCAGAAATGATTCGAACTTTGATTTATATTTATAAATATATTGTAAGTGGTCTGATAGCAAATTCCGTATTCACAGATGTTTTCTGTACAATCAGGATATCATTTTTATAACATTTGTCATTAGAATTGGACTCAGCACCCCAAAATTAGCTTAACAGGTGATATTTTCAGCTAGACTAAGCAGCTTTTTAGCTTTTGTCCGACTTTTTTTTTCGCAGACCGTCACCGTGAGACGAAACGGGCAATAGTTTACATTGTCATTTTGTTTATACTAGTTTGTTATTCTTTCTTATATCAACATGTCAATGGAAGACCTTCAAAAGGCCACAGTCAAATCGATTGGTTTCACCAACAAACTTCTCGCTAGTTTGTGTTTTTTTTCTTTTCGTGAATATCCTGCTGCATACAATTGGCCATTTCAATCCATACTAATCCTTATTTTGCAACAGCAAGGCAAAACAGTTTTCCACATTTCAGTTCAAGGCGCGTACCTATGTGAGTACAATGTTGCCAGTGGGCTTATTGCATTCCAACAACCGACCGAATCGTTCTTTGTGGCGGGTGCCCCGAAGCAGCGTCGATGAATATTCAATTCCGTGTTTGCTGTATACGTGCATATCATCAATCAATCAATCAAGGTGTGGGTTGGGTGGGATTCCGCCTTTCACTTTAATTCAAAGGGCAGGTTTTCCTGGACCTCCAAAATTTAATGTTTATGCAGGATAGCAGACGAGATAATAAAGCTTATATAGGACATTTGGAAAGGATCGGCCCGATAGCTATTTGGTTTGGTACATTCGATTTTGTTACCATTTGTTGGTTGGCCTCGAGACGAATTGAAATGCTGGAATGATTGGTAAATTCGGGTAATGCGGTTTTATTGATGGGTTAGCTGTACTCGTAAACATATTTATTGATAATCTCGGATGGTTGTTTTTGTGGGTGGGGCGAAAATAAAACATGCACGGCACGATATTTACATTGATTCGATTGTGTACTGTAAATCCAGAATATTGGCTACCACAAATCTAATAGGTTTATGTTGAGCAATTGAGATTGACATCTTCAAATGAACATTTATAAATCATGTAATGCAAAAATCGCTCAAAATTTACTGGAGCCTTTTCGCAACATTCCCACCTATCAAACCAGCACATTATTTACTCGTTTAATTCTTTATGTTGAATAAATTCGACGCTGAAAATTGAAAATTAGTAAACAAGAAAACACTATTTTGTGTATGGCAGTATAATTAAGTTAACAAATTATCACACCGATCTGAGAAAACGATTCGCCATTTCCAAGAGCCAAAGTCGAGTAAAACAATCAGCATTCTTCCAGCTGCCAGCCCTACACGCCTTTCCTGAACCAGCCAACATATACAAGGTCAAAAGAGCCGACAACTAGCAGGAGGGACATGGATCCATACCCAAGTGAAGTGATCATTCCACTTGTAAGTAGGAACACACATCCACCAACCAATCATGAAGACATCCGTACCAACGAGGACCAGGAATGCCATTATGCCAGATTTATCTGACACAGCCGTAGGTTTTGGCAGCTTCCAGACAAAAAGACAAATCTCTCATTCTGCCAGATTTTTAAGTTTTAAAAGCTGCTACATACACATTTTGGGAATTTGGATAATTATGTCCCAAATTATACAAAAATCGATTGATGCACATTCTATGAAAACTAAAATGTATACCAAATTTCGATGACTTTGAGATCGCTGTCAAGTACCAGATTTTGTCAGACATATTTGGTTGAACTGCCTGATTTTCTTTGAAAAATAGTGGCAACCCTGCCAACGAGAATGGTCCATGCCAGACGAAGGCCACAGGCCCAGCCCCAAATCATCCCATCCCAACAAAAAATATGCACATGTCTGTCCTTAACTCTTTGAAAGCGTCATTCAATTTTAGATCACTTGTTGGTTAATAACAAGAGAAATCAGTCATCATTCTGTTCAGACTAGGGTTATGGTAGTACCTACCGGTACCGAAAATTCCAGGAATAGCGACATTGATGGTACCAAAGACGGGTACAACGCAAAAATATGTACCGGTAATTTCTGTACTATGCGGTGTTTTTGATGACGAATATTATAAACCTAACCACCTTGCTGGCCTGTTTTGAAACATCGGCTAGCAAGGTGGCATTGGAAGATTGACGTTTAATTATTTTGACTATTTACAATTATTTACATTGACCTTTCATTAAATTTGTGTATTTAGAACTAACATGGATAAAAAAATGATTACTCGAATATGCCGACATAATAAGTTTTTGCTGTTAAATATTAATCTATAAAAGAACGAACGCCGACTTAATACCTAACCTGGAACCGAAGAGGGCACATAGGAATCTGACCTTGATCAGTGTTGTTTAATTATATGTGATTTGCATCCAAAGTTAGGTAAGTAAGAATACGTTTCAATATTCTCACAGTATGAACTGTTGAAAACATATGGGAAAAAGATTCTTCAAATAATGGATTCCACTTCTCCTTATTTTGACATGATTTCTTTTAGGAACTCCAAGTTAGTGTGCGGTGCAAATTGATGCACCTCGACTGCATCATTATCCATATACACGGGAATCATCTCCACAATGATGCTTCCACCCTCAGCTAAACTACTGAC
Source organism: Topomyia yanbarensis (assembly GCF_030247195.1). Lineage (NCBI taxonomy): Eukaryota > Metazoa > Arthropoda > Insecta > Diptera > Culicidae > Topomyia > Topomyia yanbarensis. The sequence goes on from NC_080672.1 coordinate 117,366,961, forward strand.
GCCCTTATCACCTTTTGGAACAGTTCCACCCACCGCACATTTGGTCTAATTCGAGTATGTTTAAAATCAGTCGCAATCGCAATTGTAATTCTCGCAGTAGAGGCACGTGTAACCTCTGCAGCTTTCAGAATTCACAGCGCAGCCGAAGGAACGATTCTGTACTATTTGTGCAGTGGATAAGCAACAAAGCCAAAAAATGACTCTAGTGTAAATAGATCAAAATTCAGCTTAGCTAGTAAACTCTTGGTTTGGTAGCCAGGAGCGGATCCAGAAAAAAATTTCGGAGGTGGTCAGAAATATCGATTTTGAAATGTTCATTGTACAATACGTAATATGTAATACCCTCATTTAATTAAAATCAGTTTTGGTAGTCGAATTTGGTTTGGAATGATTTTGAATTTAAAACGAATTTAAAATAGAAACTTTATTAAAATTTCTCAAGACGTTAAAAAGTTTCGGGGTGCGGAAAATTCGGACCTCCAAGAACCTCCCCCTGGATCCGCCACTGTTGGTAGCAGAATTTAATTTTCTTGTCGTGGAAAATCATGACATGAACGCATCAGAATCCTTTGCAGCAACCGTGAGACAGTGGATTGAAAAAACTTATCATCAACTGCCACGAAATGAAAAAAATCCTAGCAAAATTAGTTTTTGCCCTCAAAAGGACGGCTTTTATGCACCACATTGAGAATGGATAGCTACTCCCAGGCTCTATTCGTTGATTCTCTGTGCAATTTCGCTTGTTCTGGTCAATCACGGAGTAGCAACTACGAATTGTACAGTCGTCATACTCATGCTCAAAAGGACGGCTTTTATGCTCACTTTTTCGACCCGAATATTAATGTTGATGAAAGCCGTACTCAACTAAATTCTTAGAAATGTATTTAACCTTCCGGAACTCGCACCGTTGTATTTTGTGCAACCCCTTCCGAAACTCTAGCGAAATCTTCTTTCAGCACCAGCGGCTGCTCATTTGGGGAGCCATTCGCGCGAGTGCTGGAGGGTTAAGAGAATCATACAAAAATGTAAATATTTTTTCTGTCGATGGGGAGGGGGAAGATAGAAGAAGATGATAAGTTGTTTCCAATGGGGGATTCGAAATTTGTGTCGAATTGAGGGTTTCAGAATGTTGATAATACCGTAAGAAAACACGAAGTATTTCTGTAGGTAGGTTTGAGATAACTTTATTTGATTCTTGTTCGTCAAGTTATATAATGCTAACATAGTTCGATATCGATTGATATTTCATGCACTGTTTATCACAGTCCCTTATTGACTGCCATACCCTATCATACCCTCTGCCTATAGTAAACAACACATCCATGCGCGGCGTCCATATGCAAAAGCTCAAGTTACCCACTTGAAGCTTTTGTCACATGACGTTCTGTCAGATGACATCTCAGAGCTTTTTATAGCACGTTCCGTATGACAGTTCTTACTGTCAACTGCCGTCCCGTGAATGGCAAATTGTTTATATACAAAGAATATTTCGTACGTATATCACTGCGAAATATTCTTTTTCAACACTTCCCCACAATTTGCACATTCAATACACCGAATAACTTTCTGTGTATATTTTTAGGTAACCCCTTAGTGAAGGCATCTGCAGGTTGATCGATGCTTGGGATGAACTGTAGTTTTACTCTACCATTTTTGATGAGATCCCGGATGAAAAGGTATTTGATATCCAAGTGTTTCATCCGTTGATGTGATCTTGGCTCCTGTGCTATGTTGATACATGGGATGCTATCTTCCATTATGATGAATGGTGTTATGTTTACATCCAATTCATTGAGAAGTTGTGTTAACCACACTCCTTCTTTCGTAGCAGCGCAAAGTGCTATCAGTTCTGCTTCACTTGTTGATAAGCTTACAGTCGGTTGTCGTTTCGTTGACCACGAAATAAGATTACCGTATAGTAGAAATGCGTATCCTGAAACTGATTTCCTATCATCAGGATCATTTGCAAAATCTGCATCGGCAAATCCTACTAAAGCTGGATATTCGGTATTTGATGAATAAATTATTTTTGTATTGCTCGTTCCCCTCAAATATCGCAATATTCGTTTTAATCCTGACCAGTGCCAATCGGTGGCGCAGTTAGCATATTTGCTTAGGGTGTTTACCGCAGAGCAAATATCAGGTCTAGAAGTTAGTGAAAGATATTGTAGGCATCCCAGCAGTTCTCTGTATGGCTCTTCAGTGATTTTTGCCTCAGATTTTGACCATTTCGTGTTGATATCCAATGGTGTCCCCACTGGTTTACAATCAGCCATCCCAAATCTACTAAGAAGTTTCTCCACGTATATTGTTTGAGAAATTTCAATAGTCTGGCTTTCCAAATCACGATTTATCTCCATTCCCAGGAAGTGCTTAATCTCTAACATGTCTTTCATTTGGAATAACCTTCCAAGTTTCTTTTTAATCCACGTAATTGCTTCGATGTTTTTGGCAAGTAGTAAAATGTCGTCTACATATAGTATTACTATGATGCCTCTAGATTTTGACTTATAGATGCAGTTGTCATTTTTGAGAGGGACAAAACCTAGTGTTTTCATTGCATCATCAAAATGTTTATTCCAAGATCTGCTTGCCTGTTTCAATCCATACAAACATTTGTGTAGACGAACAGTTTGTCTTTGCCCATTTACGTTTGGTGGAAGTTTCATGTATATTTCTTCTTCTAACTTCCCATGTAGAAATGCAGTTTTGACATCCATTTGATGTACTAACAATTTACGCTCGTTAGCAAGGGCTAGTGCTAACCGAACACTCTCTAGTTTGGCGACTGGTGCAAATGTTTCACAGTAATCGAATCCAGGACGCTGTGAACACCCTTTTGCCACTAATCGTGCTTTATATCTTCCATCTTCTTTCATTGAGAAAACCCATTTTGAGTTAATTGGTTTAACTCCTTTTGGCAAACAGTTAACCACTGTCCAAGTGCCATTTTGATGTAATGCATCAAACTCTTCTTGAATAGCATGCTTCCATTCTTGCCAATCAGAAACTTTCCCCAATTCCTCAATAGTTTGCGGAATCTCTTCGTTGAAAATCATTGCTGTTTTTGCTGTATAATCGGAATACCAACCCGGTATCTTTCTCTCCCTCTTGCTTCGACGCAATGATTGACCATCATCGACGTCCTCTCTTTCGTCTGTTGGATTTTCATTTGTACTTTCATAGTCAGTTTCGCCAACTGATTCTTCAAGTGAATCTAGATTATCTTGCTCTGTTTCGATGAGTGTGCATTCTTCATGCTGTTCTTCATCAGAAGGAAGGATAGCATCATCCTCGTCTTCGTTCTGTTCTCCTTGGTTTAAGCGTGTACATCTAATTAAATCTTGACCAGATGATTCTACGAAATCCATGTTTGTGTGGTCAATATCTTGATTGGCTCTGGTAGATTCATTGAATACTACATTTCTGCCAATTTCTATTGAACGCGTATCCTTGTTCCATAATCTAAAACCATTATTTGCGTACCCCACAAATATCAAAGGTTTTGTTTTGAAATCTAATTTCTGATGCCTCTCTTTAGGTATTTGTTTAAATGCTTTACACCCAAAAACTCTTAAATGATTCAAGTTTGGTCGCTTTTTGAACCATTTTTCATACGGAGTTTTGTCCTCTTCTATCCCACTTGTTGGAGATCTATTGATTAGATATGTTGCTGCATATAATGCTTCTCCCCACATATCTTTCGCTAATCCACTTTCGTAAAGCAAAGTTCTGACCTTTTCCATTAAAGATCTGTTCATACGTTCACTTACACCATTTTGCTGCGGTGTGTATGGAACAGTGAACGTCATTCTAACACCATTTCTTTTGCAATGAGCTTGAAATTCGTTACTTGTATATTCCCCTCCATTATCACACCTTAGCATTGAAATACGTCTTTCGAAGAATGCTGTCGCCATTGCTTCGAATTCTTTAAATTTCTCGAAAACCTCCGATTTCTGTTTCATGAGGTAAACCACGAGAAAGTGCGTATAATCATCTATAAAGGTTACAAAGTAACGATAGCCATCATAGGTTTCCTGCTCCATGCTTCCACAAACATCCGAATGTATGAGTTCCAGTGGTCGTTTTGATCTTGGCAGCTGCAAGTGTTTAAATTTGGATGCAGCCTGCTTCCCCGCCATACAACCATCACATACATTTGTTTCGCTAATATTTCCAGAAGTTAGATTGATACCCTCAACCATTCCCTTCTTAATTAGTTTCTCCAAACTCGTATCACTGATATGGCCAAGTCTTTTATGCCATGTTTCCAAACTCACCTTCTTTCCGAACAATGCTAAGTTTGTTCCATCTTCCGCCGACTTTTCTTCCCGAAATAGATCAAGGTGGAATAAACCATCAACGAAGATTCCTGAAGCAATTACTTCATCTTCAAATTCAAAGATAACCTCTTCATCCGTAAAAGTAACCCTTTTACCATTTTTGCTAACCCTTCTAACCGAAAGGAGATTTTCTTCAAGACCCGGAGTAAAAAGAACGTTGTACAATTTCAATTCTTTTATTGTATTGTTACCCACAACACTCTTTAATCGCATTTTTCCAACTTTTGTTGCCCGTAAATTCTGGCCCGCTTTCGCCGTCGAAATGGTGATTGGCTTCTCTAATTCTTGGACATCTTCCAGCAGCTTCTCGTCATTAACCATATGGTCGCTTGCTCCTGAGTCAATTACGAATCTGACTCTCCTACCACGATCCGCTTTGGTCATCATTGCAAAGCTCTTTTTAGGCTCCATCTTTTGCTGCTTCTTGAACTTATCTTTCTCCTTCGCGTTAAACTTTTTCATTAGTGGGCATTTATTTTTAAAATGCCCAGTTTCGTTGCAACCGAAGCATCGGGTTACCTCTCTCCTTGGCTTGTACTTTGAAGACAGCGCAACGTTTTTCGTTTCTGTCTGCTTCTCTTCCCCAGCTTCAGCATCAATAAACATTCGTTTGATCTCCATGATCGGCTTGGCACACAGTTCTTCATTCGTCAGTACCATCAGAGCGCCTTTGACGTGTCGGTACTTGTCTGGCATGGAGATCAGTAGAGCATGAACTTTTTCCGATGCTGTCATTTTTGAACCCATACGATCTAGCTCGCGAATAATCAGATCGTACTCATCAAAAATCATGGACAATTTGTCGTGATGTCTTTGTTTGATGGTATACAACCGGTCCCGCATATTAACCATAGCGGCTGTACCGCCCTTTTGGTACGTTCTGACCAGAGTATCCATGGCTTCTTTCGCATAGTTGAGCCCAATGAGTTTATTCAAAACATCATTGTTGACCATCATGACAATCTCGTCCAATGCTTCGACGTCGTCATCAAGCCGTTTTCTGAGCTTAGCCTTCCTGGCTGTTTCTAGCTCTTCCGAGGCACCTACTACTGGTTCGTAGAAGTCCTCTTCTTCGGGCGTTCGTAGCAACGTGTGCTGGAGTTTCATCTTTATAAGATGATGTTCCATCCGCCATTTCCAGGCTGGGAACCGCAACTCCGAACCGTCGAATATCGATTCGCGGTTGACGCTACCGAAGTATGCCGTCGTCGGCACGGTGCGCTCGAGAGTTCCCCTCTCGTAGCCACCACCTCTTCTGTCCTCGAGAGTAACCCTCTCGGCAGATCCTCCAGCTTGCTGCTGGGTTGCCATCCTCTTGGCAGATCCTCCAGCTTGCTGCTGGGTCGCCATCCTCTGCTTGCTCCCGAAACGCTGGTGCTCGCTGGATGCCGTTTCTTCCCGAAACGCTGGTCCTCGCCGGATGCCGCTTCTGTCCGAAACGATGGTTCTCGCTGGCCGTTTCTACCCGAAACGCTTGTCCTCGCCGGATGCCGTTTCTACCGGAACGATGGTTCTCGTCGGCCGTTTCTACCCGAAACGTGTATCTTCCAAAACAACTATTTTACAATAGTCCAGGTGGCTAGTTCCAGTTAACTACTGGCCCCATAACCTGTTGATAATACCGTAAGAAAACACGAAGTATTTCTGTAGGTAGGTTTGAGATAACTTTATTTGATTCTTGTTCGTCAAGTTATATAATGCTAATATAGTTCGATATCGATTGATATTTCATGCACTGTTTATCACAGTCCCTTATTGACTGCCATACCCTATCATACCCTCTGCCTATAGTAAACAACACATCCATGCGCGGCGTCCATATGCAAAAGCTCAAGTTACCCACTTGAAGCTTTTGTCACATGACGTTCTGTCAGATGACATCTCAGAGCTTTTTATAGCACGTTCCGTATGACAGTTCTTACTGTCAACTGCCGTCCCGTGAATGGCAAATTGTTTATATACAAAGAATATTTCGTACGTATATCACTGCGAAATATTCTTTTTCAACACAGAAATCCCCGATAAAAGCTACGTCGTTTGTGTATTCCACCAATAAAAGTAAGATACTTTTATTTCGCTCTAATGTTATTTATTTTTTTATTTTATTTGTTCGATCTTCGGTAGATACCGTACAGATTATTTAAAAATAGAACATACGTTCTAAATTAATTAAAAATTCCTAATAGCTAACTTATAACTAGATTTGGTGACATTAAAGTCGAACAGATGTGAAGTTTCGTTGAATTTGTAGCAACATATATCCACAGGATTGTTTTGACCGTAAACAGTACAATGTCTAGGAATCCACAAAAGAGGACGGTTCCTTAAAGCGCGAGGAGGTACAAACACATTAATCCGTGCAAGAATATCTGGACAGTCAATGTTACTACACAACATATCAAATATAAACATTCTTTGCAAGAATGTGCGGCGAAACTCTAACGTCGGCAACTCAAGCAGCATGCATCTATCGTTGTAAGGTGTTACACGGCAAATTTCATAGAGCGTATCGCACGAAACATCTTTGTACGCGTTCTAATCGGTTTATTTGGACGTTGTGATGTGCAGGCCCGACGAGAGGGGGAGTCAGGAGGGGCAACTACCCTGGGGCCCGGGTCTGTTTTGGGGGCCCGCATTTTTAACTGAATTAAATTTATTTTAATTTAATTGATGAAGTTTATTATTTCTGTCGACACTGCAAATATATTACAATCAACTACTTCAACTTTAGCGGCATTAATTGGGTTCGCAATAATACATCATTTCTGTACCCAGACTCATCACACTCATCAACTTACACGTGTATCACTCAGCTACTCGACGGTTACAGCACCGCGGGGCTAGTTCAACTATGTGACGTCACTAATGACAACAACTGTATTTTGGATCTTTGCTTTGGAAGCCAGGAGCTCTCCGATCACTTTGCCGTTTGTCGTGCTCCAGATCCTCTCGTTAAACTATGCCAACACCACCCTGCTCTTCATTGTTTTCTCCGAAAATGTGTACCTTGTACATTCGAAGATACCACTGAGAAACTGACATATGTCTATCGCAAGACAGATTGTCGAGGAATGCACCTTTTCTTGTCTCGTATCAATTGGAATGAAATCTTGCCACAATCTGATGCAAACGCAGCGGTTGAAATTGTTTCGAACGTACTGATTTATGCTATCGACCAGTTTACTCCTAAAAAACTCAATCATGGCTGTGAATATCCTCCATGGTCGAATCGTACACTAAAAAAGTTTAAATCGGCCAAAAGGTCAGCTCTAAAAAAGTTTTCGAAATACCGAACCGATATGCTAAAGAATCAGAATCTTCTTAAATCATTGTTACAAGAGACTCAATAAGTCTCTCTTCTATTCCTACATTCATCGTATTCAGAGCCACCTTCGTAACAATCCAAAAAAGTTTTGGAATTACGTTAATGAACAGAGGCGTGAGTCAGGTTTACCCACTTCTATGTCGCCGGGTGATTTAGAAGCGACTTCATTGCCGGACATCTGTGAGTTATTTCGCCAACAATTCAGCAGTGTTTTTACCAATGATACTCTTAATAATCAACAAGTCTCCGCAGCAGCCGACAACATTCCCCGTAGGACTAGTATTGGACCTCATTTCACGATATCTTCCGATATTGTACAAAAAGCTTGCACGAAACTCAAGTGTTCTAACACTCCTGGACCTGACGGAATCCCATCATCTATCATTAAAAAATGCTCGTCGTCGCTTTGCCTACCTCTGTCCGTCGTTTTCAATATATCGTTAAGTTCCGGAGTGTTTCCTACCATCTGGAAATCATCTTACGTTTTTCCGGTTTATAAAAAAGGATCCAAAAGTGAAGTTCCCAATTACCGAGGAATCGCATCTTTATGTGCACTATCGAAATTATTGGAGCTCATCGTTCTCGAGTTTTTGACACATTGTTGTTCTAGATACATCTCAGAAACTCAACACGGTTTCATTCCCAGGCGATCTACTTGCACTAATTTAGTAGCCTACACCTCATTTATCGCTCGCTCGCTACAGGATCGATTGCAGGCTGATGCAATATACACCGATCTATCGGCCGCCTTCAATAAAATCAACCAATGGCTTCGATCTTACTTGTCAGGCCGTAAAATGTCTGTTAAAATCGGGAATCATTTATCCTCATCCTTCGACGTAACGTCCGGCGTACCTCAAGGCAGCCATATCGGTCCTTATATTTTCCTTCTATACATAAACGATCTGGATTCATTGATTAAGTGCTTCAAGGTGTCTTATGCCGATGATTATAAGTTATTCCATATAGTTAAAAGTTACTCTGATGCTTTGTTTTTGCAATCTCAGTTAGACATTTTCGCTAATTGGTGCATGACTAACAGGATGGTTTTGAATGCCTCGAAGTGTTTTGTGATTACGTTTGCACGAAAACGCTCCATCGTAACATTCGACTACACTATCTTACAAAACAAATTAAAAAGAGAAACTACAGTGAAAGATTGAGTGGTTCTTGTGGATTCAAAGCTTACATTTAAGGATCACATTGCTTTTATCTCGTCTAAAGCTTCGCGTAATCTAGGAGTTATTTTTAAGGTTACTAAGCATTTCACTAACGTACAGTGCTTAAAAACGTTGTACTGCTCGCTCGTTCGTTCCACACTGGAATACGCCGCCGTTGTTTGGGCTCCTTTCTACAAGAACAGCATTCAACGCATCGAGAGTATTGAGCGTAAATTTGTGCGTTTTGCGCTGCGCCACCTGCCTTGGAGCGATCTCTACAATCTGCCCAGATACGAAGATCGTTGCAACCTCATTGGTCTTGAAACACTGTCTTTGCGCCGCAATGTGACCAAAGCGTCTTTTGTCTCTGATCTGTTATTGTCTCGCATTGACTGCCCTGATTTACTCCGTCTTCTCAACATTGATATTCGCCTCCAAAACCTTCGTTCCTACTCTTTTGTCCGTCTTCCAGTGTCTCGTACTAATTATGGCAAAAATGAACCCGTCAGTAGCATGTGTAGAGTGTTCAATCAATGTTACAATGTCTTTGACTTCAATTTGTCTCGCACTTCTTTAAAAAAATTGTTTTCGCGCACCCTTTCCCAAACCTGATAGTGTTAGCCAATTTTTTATGTTAATGTTAATACTTTACCTATGTAAGATAGAGTTTAAGAAGTGTTTATTTTAAGCAGTGTTTAGTGTTAGTCATTGTATCATTTGGTTTGTTTGTTAAATGTTGATACCTAAAAGATAGAGGTTTTGTGCCTACGGGAGAAGGAGCTTTTGAAAATCCACTCCCGCGGGTTTTTCCCTCTCAATAATAATAACTACGTTCCAATGGTTTTCTGAAGTACGTGAACGTAACCCAATTAGATTCATTTAACAGTGCAATAGAACCATTCTGGCTTCATTTACCGCAAGTGTTTGTCAAAGTGTACAGTATGAAGTTGTTTACAATTTATCATATTCTTAGCTAATGTTACTAATAAAAGTTGGATATTTTCGGAATGGGGTTGACGAGTAGATGACGAAAATCAATGAATGAAGCCACTTTGAAAACCAAAATGGCGAATTCCAGTTAAGACATCTCTATAACCTAAAATATTGACATTTTCGAAAAAAGATAATCATAGAATAGATATAGGTATATTGATTTGTGATGCGGATGATATGATTATAGAAAACTTCTCTGAACCAGAAGACGCTATATTGGCCTTCAAAAGGGCATCGCTCATCTACTCGGCAAACCCGCTTAAAAATACCCTCATAGTTTATACAGATATTGTTTGAAATAGCTCCAAGGTACCATTTCTATCATCTACTCATTAAGCCCGTTTCAAAAATTCCCAAATTGTTAGGGTTATCGAGATTATTGTTCAATCGGAAGTCTCCATCCTGGATTTCAAAAAGGTGCCAAATATCCATTTTCATCATGTACTTCTCAAGCCCGTTCCGGAAATACCCATATTGTTAGGGTTATCGATAATGTTGCTCAACCAACGAATTTTGATAAGAATGTGAAGCGAATTTTTTACGATCTAAATCCCAAAAAACGAACTAATTCAATTTACGAACCCTTGGCTTGGTCCGTAAATAGAGGTTCCAGTGTACACATTTGATGCAGAAAAATGTGGGAATTGAACTAGATACTTTTTCTACCTATTAGTATTCAGCAAAAGTTGAAACTCTTTCTCTCACAACTCTCTGTCTCAGTCTTTCTAACAGCAGACTTCGCTGTTGGATCCCATTCATCGCATTCGGAATGTTTTCTCTCTGAATGTTAGCGCAAATGTAACAACTGATTCCAAAACCGATTCAGAAACCAATAAAGAAAATTCGTGCATCCAGTGCCTCAAAATCATCAACATGTACCAACAATAAGAAAAAGGCAGCATCAGTGGTGCGAAATTTTACATTCAGTTGCCTATTTCTGATTAATTTGCTGAATTCAATATTCAGTTTCAATGCTTCCCTCATTCATTCACTTCCAAACTGACTGAAATTTTATGCAGAATCGAATGGTAATATAAATTATAAAAATATATATAGAAATATAAATTCATTCACAAACCAAAGCATTCATTTGTTATTATGTGGACAGTTTGAAGGCAGAAGTTCTTTTACATTTTCGAGCATAACTGAACTGCATAATCTATATCTGGTGCACTTTTGCTTGATGATCTCAGAGCGGACGGACGAGGAAAACAAACAAACCTTCGATTCATCGCGGCGGGCATAAATAGAATTTTATTTCTCTTTCAAGCTCACGAAGGGATGTCAATTTTTCTAAGCTCGGATTCTGAGCAGCATTAACGATGGTAGCATTAACGTGCGTCAAGGGAGCATGAACGATGGCGATATGGACTGTATGGCAATGTCGCAAAAAAGGTTTCCAATTGCAATGGCAAATCGGACGCAAGTCATTCTAATGGCCAGCCACAAACAAATATTCCTTTATTATTTTTATTTTTTTCACCTATTACTGTTTTAAAATACTGACGACTCTGATAAGCTAACGCATTGAATCGTATCAAATAAACAATTTTCATAAAAAAATAGTTTAATTGAAACGGTTGCATTTGTATAGTTCCTCGAATCGATGTTGAAATAAGAAGTCATATATGGTACGGCCCGTCAGTACTTCGAACCCCGGGGCCCGGCGCGGCTCTCGACGGCCCTGGTGATGTGGAGCCCACACTTGCACAGCATACTCCAAAATGCTTCGCACCAATCCGCAATATAGAGATTTTAGGGCGTAGAAATCGTTAAAGCCAGCGGTATTTCGCTTCAGGAAACAAAGTGTTGCGAATACTTTCGCCGTCGTTGCGGTGATGTGATCCGAGAAGCTAAGCTTTCTATCAAAAAGCACTCCCAAGTCACGAATGGAGTCCACTCTTTCGATGACGCAGCCTTGGAGCAAGTACTCATAATGAGATAGAGTGGATGATCGCCTGAAACTTATCAGTTTACATTTGTCAACGTTTATCTGCATACCATTCAACAGGCACCATTGTTCAAGATCAAGTACATCATCTTGAAGTGCAGCAGAGTCAAGTCCAGAAGCAATGGAACGAAAAATCTTCAAATCGTCGGCGTTTCCAGATTTGATACGAGCACAAATGTCATTTATAAATAAAAAAATTAGCGGCCCTAGGTGACTTCCTTGAGGGACTCCGGTTGCCATGTCGAGCAAGCTAGAACGTGTTGAACCAATTTCAACGAAAGCACTCCGACTAGACAGATATGATTGCAACCATCCAGTTAACCACGCAGGAAATCCTAGTCTTTGCAGTTTCAGAAGAGCAGTGTTGTGAGGTATTTTATCGAATGCTTTCGAGAAGTCAAAATATATTGCATCGATTTGTTGACGCTTCTCAACAGAGGGGACCAAGATACTAGTGTACATCATCAAATTGGAAGTTGTAGAACGTTGCTTCAAAAATCCATGCTAATATTCGTCGATGATGTGAGAAGCAGCAGCGTACATCTCATTGTAAACAAATTTTTCAAGGACATTAGCAAAACAGTTCAAAAGTGAGATTCCTCTGTAATTTTCAACATTATGAATGTCTCCAGCCTTGTGAATTGGAAATATAGCCGCTTGTTTCCATGCACTCGGGAACACGCTTTCAGTGATTGAGCGGTTAAAAAAAATTCTGACCGGCAATGACAATGATCGTGCACATCCTTTTATGAATATCGGAGGCAAACAATCCGGGCCTGGTCCTTTCGATGGGTCGACACTGGATAGAGCTTTCAACACGTCTGCTTCAGTCATATTCAAGCTAGGGAGACTGATATTGTATGATGGTAATGTGTCTATATACTCTTGTGACGGAGAGTTGGCTGGGTTGGTGAATACCTACCCCACGAAAATGTTCTGCAAAAAGGTCTACGGATTCGGCTGTGGATTGCGCACTGGCATCTCCAAGATAAATATTTACGGGAATACCACCAGCGCGTTTTCTGCTGTTCACAAACTTTCAGAACGTCGAGGGGTTGTTCCGAGGGTTGCTTTGGACGTGACTTATATACTCGCCGAATGCACTATTCCGGGCTGTTTCGTATTGAAGTTCGGTTCGCCGAAGAACAGCTTTGTTTTCGTCGGTCTTATGACGGAAGTAACGCTTGCGATGTTTTCGGAGAATGTTGCGTAGACGACGAAGCTTGGAATTCCACCACGGATACTTGTAGTCCGTCTTTCTGTTGATACGTTTCTTAGGAACTATGCGGCGTAGTATCTCGTATAGAGTTCCGTAGAACACCGCGACAGCATGATCCACATCGTTTCCACTTAACAGATCGAACCAGTCAACAGCATCGAAGGCCGCAGACACTTCTTCAAAATTGCAGCGATTGAAGTCAAAATTGAGACCGTCGACGGATTCGGCAAAAGCGTCTTCTGTTTCAACTTGCATGTTAAACCTCAGCACGAAGGGTTTATGGTGAGCGTCCACTTTGAGTATAGAGGTCGGAGGCTCGAGAAGTTCGACTAAATCGTCGTAGTTCACGAATGCCAGATCGAGCGTCCGTCCATTTGCGTTAGTGAGCGAGTTGATTTGACACAGTCCCCCAGCGACTATCGTTTCCGTGATAACTATCTCTTGTTCGGTTGTGGCATTTTCAGGCAGGTAACATTTGAGATCATCGTCGAATATCCATCTATGATGGGGAAGGTTGTAAAGCACCTACACTCTGAGCTACTAGCTTTATCCAGAATTTGTTGAACTGCAGAGGAGTGGGCATTGTACAGGTCTGGACTGCTGTTCGGCCGCAGATTTATACAACAGATATATAGAGCGCTATTTGGTAGTGAAATGCGCACAATAACTTGTTCCAAGCATTCAAAACCAGGCATTTTTATTACAGTGCCGGTGAGATTATTTTTTAGCGCAATAAGAACTCCACCCCCGCGACGTAGTTGACTAGAAAAAGAGTTGCGATCGCAACGATAGATTGTGTAGTTCATTGAAAGTTCCGAGTTATGTATGTCAGCACGCAGCCAGGTTTCTGTGAGAACAATAACATCATAATCGCAAGAGGAAAGCGCCAGCAAGAAGTCCTGAGTTTTTGTTCTCATTCCTCGAACATTTTGATAGTAGACGGACAAGAAACCGTCCGACTTAGAATTGGAATTGGCGGCCGACTTAGGATTGGAATTGACGGCTTGAGTGCCCAACAAACATTTCGTGGTTTTATAAACCTTTTAACAGTTGCTTTATTCAGCTCTAGCTGAACATTGGAAGTATATGTGTAATCATATATCGTTTATTCCACCCTTAAACGTCCGGGATTTGGAGAATTTATTCAGCTTGTCTGATTAAGACACATGAAAAAACAATTCTTCAGCACGTATACAGCCTGAAGAAAACCACAGTTCAGCTTTATCAATAAACCTTTTCGTTGCCGCTATTCAGCTGAGAGAATTATCATAGGAAAATTGTTAAAAAAGACATTTATTTCAAGTTACGCCATCAATCTCTTTGGAAACCATATTCTTTTATTAGTGCTACGTTTCAGTTAGAGAAAAATTGTATTACCTTGTTGGATATCATATCACGTACCTGGATCCGAACCAGCAACCTGTTGAACACTAAGCACTTACATTCCTGTCTGCACCAATCTTGCATACATCGAATGATTAAGATTTCACCGATGTACCGACAAGTCTAGGCTGCTGAATAGAGTCTGTACAAAGGCTACAGTAGCCTTCTATAGATTTGAGTGAACCTAGTTGGCTTGGGTTCGAATCCCAACCTACGATAATTTTTTATTTCAATTTTTTTTTAATTAATAATTTTTAGAACATTCGGGAGCTTTAAATTAGATAATTTATTTATTTAAAAAATTATGATTATAGTCATTTTTGTTTCCAAGGTGAGGATTTATGGTTGTCACAAAACATTTAGATAAGTAAAAATGGGTGTTATATGAAAGTGGTGGTAACGGAATGATGGATTGAAGTCGTTTATAATTCTAAGGTGGCCATATCCTCAATTTATTTACCACTCCCTGCCAAACGATTTTCTTTCCATTGTGATTTTTTTTGGTAAGCGGAAGTCGCTGTTCGAATTCAATAGTATTAAGTTCGCCAGCGTGAATAATCATTTCATTGTACCTTTGTTTGCAAGTCGATGGATAGAAAAAAATCATGGTAACAATGCTGGTGTCAAAAATTTATAGCAACGTTGGAAAAAAAGTTTCTCTTTTGTTCAATATGAGAATATTCATTTTTCACAAGTAAACAGACCGTTTCGAATTAAAAGGTAAATTTGCATAAACGAGGGCGCGTGTGATTTGGTAAGCTTGTACATTGAAAAACTGTAAATCGTGTATTTCCCGTGGTAAAAACTCAGTAGGTATAAAAAAACTAAATAAACTTTCTTTATTTCTTTATTCATTTATTAATCTATTGCTCCTTAACTGTAATATATGCAAAACATCTCAATTGGAATATACCGAAATAATAAAAAAAATCCTTCACTTAATAGTAAAAAAAATATTGTGTGTGTATTGGGACTCGAACCCAGGTCGGTTGCCATTCCTCGTGATTTGCTAATCGCGCCAATTTTTGTAGTAGTTACAATTACCTTTGTTAAACACATAATTCAGCTAAAAGTCAAAGGTGGTATAACAGCAAATGTAAAGGTAGAAACAACCTTTTGAAGACATGTAGTGCAGCTTAATGATTAAAGGTAGTACTATTGGTAACAGCATCGTTTATTCAACTCGCAATTCAGTCTAATTAAGATGGTTGAATAAAAGCTTTAATATTGTCGCTATTACATTTATTAGCAGTATAGTTCTGCCTAGTTGGAACTGGCGTATACTGGATTTTAAATAGGCTGAATAAACTGTTAATGTTTAAATAGTTCAGCGAAAGTTTTATTCAGCTTAAATAACCTTTAATCTAAGGGGGTGGCGTAGCGTAGTTGGTAAATCAATTGCCTTGTACGCAGCGCACCTGGGTTCGAGTCCCGACCCCGCACATTGGGTTAGAAATTTTTCATAAGAGATTTTTCTAACCCGAAGAGGCGAATGACCTTAAGGTTAAAACCTCTATAATCGAAATAAAAAAAAAAAAAAAAAAAAAAAAACCTTTAATCTGCTTTAAATCAACACGTAGTCTTATAGTTCAGCTCCTAATGTTTGTTGGGTGGGCAGGCGAGGCAAAGTTGTGCCGATGAAGTGGTTTGGAGCTTGGCTTATTTGGACACTTGCAGCATGTAGCGGAACAGGCTTTACTTTGCTGCCTTCGGTGTTTCTGCTATCTGTTGAGGAGGGGTGGGATTCGAAAACCCCTTGATTGTGTTATCTTCGAACTCGCGGAATCGGATACCAACGGGCCATGCGGAAGCAGTCATCGCTTTGTCTTTTCTATCAATAGGCAATCCAACTTTGAAGGAAACAAATGTTAAAGTGCGCACATCTCGTCCTTTAGGAACCAGCTTGTGTACTTCGACGTTGTTGGTGTCCAGTCTTGACTTGACCATTTCTGTTACCGTATCATCTGGTACCTGTGGCATTACCCCGGACAGGTACAACCAAAACTTTGGCTCCCCATTCTGAGTAGAAGCTACTGCAATCATCACCTCCATGGACGTCGGTACCAGACAAAAGGTTTTTATTTTTTCACAAAAATATTCCAGTACTGGTATTTGACCAGTACTACCGGTACTTAGAGCTTTAGTACCGTGGAACCGGTACTCGCCAAGAAGGATCTAGGACCCCTTATTCAGACCAAACGATACGTATTACCCTGCATATTAAATTCCGCATGTAGCTTCTAACTTATCAAACTGAACAAAGCAAAAATACACTTTGGTCAGTGCCTTATCAGGTAATCACTACTTGAAGGGAACTTGGACATAAACCCACGACTCTACTGCCGATGCCATGTGATATTCGAACCGGTATATTATTAGATGACATCTCAAGAGCACACAATCCTATGATGAAAAAGGACTTTCAAATAACATAACAACATTCAAAGTTATAAATATGAAGTATACCTATTACATGATGTGAAGGCCGGAAGAGTAGAAAATCGACCGCCCTCAACTAACATAGGTTTGAAATTTGATATATTCTTTAACAAATCATATTCCAGCTTGGCAGGTTCCATTAGGTTCTTCGGCAAATAGCAGAAAATGCAAATATATGCTTCATTCAAACAATGAACGTAGTTTTTTTAAATTTTTATTCAGCCAACTAACGATATATGTAAATATATAAAGTCCCATTACTCTAATAGTAATAATATAAAGTCCCATTACTCTAATACTCCAATTGGGTAATTAATGTGGATGTGAATATGAATAGAGCCAATTGTAATCAATTACTCGGCAAACACATTTTTTTCTCGCTTGCACAAAACGCGACAAAGCCAATCTGAAGGCTTTTGCCTAATTCGCAGAACCATACTGAAAGCTTGTAAATTGGAATTGCTACATTGCACCTCCTAAATCGCTGAACTTTTAGAAGTTCGAGAAGAACATCCTTCGTCTTCCTTACACGCTTCGTTACGCCATTTCGGTATGTCAGCTGGTGTCGACTAGCATGATATTTTCCACAGAAACTGAATATTGATGTGAGACTGAATCGTCGAACATTTGTTCAATTTATATTTTCGATAACAGAACAGTGTTCTGATTTCAAACGATAAATGATAAGTTGAAATCCATGTTCTGTTTGGTGCCATTTCTGAGAAGAATATATGAGGGTTGGGATCGACAATCGACCAAGTTCCAAACTTTGAAGTATAGTTAGAAAACACTGCTTATGTTGGTATAGCAAAGCATATAGATTTAGATTTTCAACATTTACATATGCAGCCTCGGGAAACTACTTGAATCATGAAAAAATCAGAAAACCTCTTCTGGTATAGAACGGTCTGCTCCCCAAACTGACAACGAAAAACGACTTCGCGGAAGCAGGTGCAAATGTTGTGGATGATGAAGTTTAGAATTCAAATCGGTTTTCGTCTCAGTTGACAAATCCACCGGGAATAAGGTCATCTTCGGGAAATGAAATGATTTTGATCATGCAGTGAATCTGAATTATAGATGCTGCTGCTGTGCCTGTGCAACAGGGTATACTAGCGACGTGGCTCAGAGATGTTGAAAAGCAATGTGTAGAATCGTTCGATTACGATATGTACATAACGGCCGTGATTGCTTGGGTTGAATAACTAATCCTGCTGGAATAAAAAAAAATCTGTTGCCTCGTGGAATAGCAGGGTGGTTTCAAACTATATACATATATTCGTGTTTAAACAAACCTCGACGCTACAGTTAAAAAACGTGCAAAATATTGCAGTGTATCATGCTAGCAATTATTTAAATTGGGAATCTATCGAAAAAGAGTGAATATAATAGACAACAAATAAAACTGGAGGATTTTTTTTGTTTTTTCCTTTGGAAAAAAGTAAACCAATTTGCGCATGAAGGTTAGGAACTAACTTAGAAAAGTTAGATTTGAATGTTTCCTGCTCCTCTCGTCAGTAACTGACACCAACTTGCTGCCAGTTGGACGGTATATCCAAACTAACTGCGTGGTTTAGCGTAATATCGAAAATAATGCAAATCTTGTTCTCTGGACTAGTTACAAATTTGTACAAATTTGAAAATGTGACGTTTCACCCCCAAATCATACGGAATTATCTTCACACGAAATCGTGTCATGAAAAATTAAAGAGTTGTGTACAGAACACGACCACGGTGCCCCTAAAAATATATCTTTTTCAAATGCGTGCAGTATAATTCGGGAATGAATTTTAATCTATTAAAAATATCGACTCATTTCAGGGCTGAGGACTATATAATCTTCACTAGAAACATACTACTTCACGTTACAGTTCCTCTCCTGCTCCCATATGTTCCAATTTTCTATATAACAAAATTCTAAAACCTAGCATAATCGATTGAACCCAAATGTATGCGCTGAATACTCTTAAAGATATTCAAAACACAGTCCTAAACGTGTTTCGAATGAAGCAAAAAAGCAGCGTACACCAGTTTTAAAGATCAAACAATTCTGTTCATAATAATAAACTAAAACCCTCTGCTGGGGATGTGATTGTTTCCGTTTCAACTCCACTTTTAAACTTGTATGTTTAACACCACGCTGCTGAATATACTCCACGGAATTTGATTGATATAATGCCTTCAAACCTGTGATAACAATAAAAACCAATCAGTGCGTGATTTAAACAGGCGCGTGGCACCTCTATTTTAAACTTTCCGTACTTGATTGAGTCACCTATTGACGGCTCTGTCTGAACAATCTGCCTCATGATTGGTAACTTGCCCTTATTTATTACAGTTTTTATCACTAGGGGGCGATATTGCTTGATGTGCAATCAAAAAATGAGAAAAAATATCACATTTTTGCAACCATGCAAAAAAATTTCAACAAATTTGCAAATACTCCTAATTCTGCCACGTTATGCAGTATGCTTTTAGGTAGGTAAAAAAAAATAATTTAGATGTTGCCCAGAAATTTGTTCTAGTTACTCGTCTGTGTGTCGTCCCGTTAGAGCAGAAGTTCTGGTTCTGAGATCTCATGATGGAATCGAAACATAGATTTAGCTGAGTAAGTCAATGCGAGTGCAATTTTCCCTAAGGAATTTGGTAAAAAACTATTTGTGCACAAATCAAGAGCACAAATCCTACTTTTAAGCTCAGTTTTAACGTTCCGCTCATCAGCATATGGCAGCTGTCGAGACCGCAGTGTAGATATTAATTCCAAATACGCGAACATTACGTTACGTAATTTACGTATGATCGCATAAAAACGACTGCGAACGGTTTTAGGTTCGTAGCAAAAGTTTTGATTCGTAGAGCTTATAATGGATGCGAGACATTGCACAATAAGTCAAAGTGTCGATTCCATTATAACCTCTCAGAATCAGAACTTCTGCTCTAACGGGCCGACAATCGTTTGCAATTGTTTTAATGCGTTCATAAGTAATGTTTGCTTTATTGAGTTTAACGTCTACATGGGGATCACAACGACTGTCATGTGCTGAAGAGCGGGACGCGAATCTTTGAAACAATCTAAAAAACAAAGATTACCTATGATCTCATAAAACGATTGCAAACGGTTGTAGTTCCGTTAGAGCAGTAGTTCTGATTCTGAGAGATTATAAAAACCGACCTGTTAACAGTTTTTGCATATCTAGTGATGTACCGCAGTCAATCTGACAGGATATACGTTTATTGTTCGAAATATTTGCCGCATAAGGAGTCATCAGCGCTGCTGATTTCAGAACGATTGTATTATACCACAGTAGGTACAGTGGCTAGCACTGCTTGATTCCCTTCACGATAACTAATGGTAACCCTCATAAATTTGACCTAAGTGGCATATTATCTCTTCCGGGGTCGGGTATACGATGCAAAACTTAATGAAACAGCAATCCAAACAATAATAATAACTTTTTGCACGGTTCCTTGCAACAAAACTCTCACCCGCACTGCTATCCACGCATCCGCCAAAAAGCCAGGCAAATAAAGTGACTGGTTGTAAGCACCCCGAGACAAGGCATGGTGGCGGTTGAAAACGTCCGTGCGAATAAAAATATTCGTGTTCTCGATAGCCAGCAAGTTGTGCTCTTGGACTTTTTAATTCGCTCTAACAGTAATAGCTGAATGGGCGCCGGAGGTATAGTTAGTTTTCTAGGCGGGAAAAATGAATCCATCGTCGAAAAGTTTCTCTGCTTGGATAAAAGTAGGCAAGGTCGGGTCAATTTTGACTCTATTAGAGAAGCTCCTTGTGCTAACAGAGTTTAGTAAAGATAGCAAACGCTGCTTAAACAACGTCTTCAAATAGGTAGGGCGACAATATGAATAGGTTAAAATGAGCTCAAGACCCTACCTGGCTGCACCGCAAACCTGTTGTTGTTCCATCATATTCTGCCCGCTTTATTGCTGATTAAAAAACTTTAACTATTAAAGATTGTGGGTCGTCTCTAGAGCAATACCTACGCTATTGAAAATTCTTTGGATTGATTTAGCTCACCCTGCAACTGATTTCTAACGTAACAGGACACTAAAGCGAATGATTATTGATATACACATGAGAACAAAACAAAACCATAACAAACTTCACAACGTAAAGTTAACATTGATCTTCTTTTTTCAATCCCTATACGAATGATTAATAGCGTTTTCGTTTTTTCTTGTGCTACACCAGTGTAGGTACTAATAGTTTTGTTCCAGTACACTTGCTCCTTTTTACTCCGGTTTGCTAGCAGAAGAAGAAAAAAGAAAAGAAGAGAGTACAGCAATATTTTTATACATATATGAAAAAATGTACAAAAACATTCTGAACAAGAAAAAAATGTACAAAAACCAAAAATTCAGGGAACGAGTTTGGGTAGTCCCCAGACCCGCTAATGCAACTAATCTTGAACGGAACATGATTCCTCCCCGGCATTACCTAACGGCATTACTTCGGGAAGAGATTTTTTATGTGCACAGCACACACACTCCTATCCAGCTAGTTCTTTCAGTAGGGTTACAGCACCCATCCTCGACACACTACCAGTCGACCATCCACACAACGTGGCAATTTCTGTATGGTAGTCTAGAATTAGTGCTCTTCCTCTACGAGGACAATCTGGGCGGCAAACTTCAGACTGTCTAATTTACTGAGCCCTTCAGTTCCATTGTGGCATTTAGTACGCATTTTTATTTCCTCGTTGAGCTTCCGACCGGTTCGCAAACTACTCGGTTTAGTACCCGATGATGGATCTAGCCTACTCCAACGAAGAGTTCCCCGGCGAAAGAAGTTCGAAAGCGAGCCAGTTTGGCGATTCCGGTAGAATAGGCCGTCCGGTTTGCTGGAGCCCCGGCGCGACTGGTGGTGTTTCGTCGCGGTCTACGCAGTATAGTTCCCGGCGGCGAATCTGACTGTACGCTGACGGAGAGTTCCCCGGCGAAAGAAGTTCTCCCGATACAGATTCTTATTTGGTTTCAGTACCACAGCTTCTTGAGCCCTTTGGCTCTGTGACCGGTGCCAGTTAGCGCCGCAACTCCTTTAAGCCCTTTAGTTCTCTTCTTGGGCCATCTAGCACTACTTGCTTGATGAGCCATTCAGCTTCTCGACTTGTTCGGGAACTGCTCGATCTCGAGGACTGACGATGGACCTGACCTACTCTGACAGAGAGTTCCACGGCGAGAGGAGTTCTCCCAAAACCGAGCCAATCAGCTAGGTGCCGAGGTCAGTTCGGCGATTCCGGTGAAGCAGGGCGTCCGGTTCACTGGTGCCCCGATCACCCGCGACTAGTAGTGTCTCGTCGCGGTCTACTCAATGTATTCCCCAGCAGTGAATCTAGCTTATGCTGACGGAGAGTTCCCTGGCGAAAAAAGTTCTCCCAATGCCGATTCTATCGGCTATTTTTCTATCGGAACAACCGGTGGGTGCCGTGGTCGGTCTGGCGATTCCGGGTGGAGCGTGACGTCCGGTTCGCTGGCGTTTCGACGACTCATACTCGGTGCTCTGTTGCAGTCTACTCGACTAGTCCTCGGCGGTGAATCTAGTTTATTCCTGCGGAGAGTTCCCTGGCGATGAATGCTCTCCCGAAACCGTTGCTCTATGTTCATCACGCCGTTTCCGCTGTAAGATGGTCATGATCTACATCATAACTCTGTTTACTGCGTTCTGTCTTTACGTCGCTCCCGAACAGAAATGTACAGTAACATAACCATGATTTTCGCTGTGACAGTACAGTAATTTTACAAAAATTAACAGTAAATTCAAATGTTATCCAACAATACAAAAACAATAAACATTAATGTTTCTACAGACAATTTCAATGTAAAATCGACTTTTACAGTAAAAAAGGAGGGTGATTATGTAATCCATGTTTTTCCATACATTTTTTTCTCAAAAACAGTAAAATGTGGATTTACTGTATCAGTTTTTACTGAACAAAAAAATGATTATTACATGAAATTTTATTGTAAATCAACTGCGAGAATTTGGCTCCGAATAGTGTTGAAACAGTAATAACAATATTTTTTATAGTTTTATGACTGTTTGTCGGGTAAATGCTATTATAAAACTCTATTCGGGTTGTCATTCTGTAGGCTACTTTATCCGGATCCGGTCCATCGTTTTAAGTACTCCATGCACGTCACTTCAAACCTCGGACATTCAAAGACCACATGCTCCGGTGTCTCCTCGACGTTCTCAAATTCCGGGCACAGTGGTGACGTTGCGTACTCAAACCGATGAAGATACTTCCTGAAGCAGCCGTGGCTCGGTAGGAGCTGTTTCAGGTGGAAGGTAATTTCTCTGTGTTTTCTATTGGCCCACGTCGACAGGTTCAGATGAACCGGTAGGTCCACTTTCCTTTCTCCGTATTGTCACTATTAAATATTGTTTTCTCACCGAACCTACTCTTGCGGACTAACTTCCCTACTAACACAGGCTTTCGGAT
The DNA here is from genome assembly GCF_030247195.1 of Topomyia yanbarensis. Classification (NCBI taxonomy): domain Eukaryota; kingdom Metazoa; phylum Arthropoda; class Insecta; order Diptera; family Culicidae; genus Topomyia; species Topomyia yanbarensis. Next base: position 117,390,238 of record NC_080672.1, read on the forward strand.
GAACGACTTGACACTACTGACTGTTGATTGAAATAAGAGCCCGGCTCTTGTTTATTCGATCTATTTATGCTGCATGACTCGACTTATCGAGCCATGCACACTAAATTTTTATTACCCATGAAGGGGTGTGTATATATCGATTTCGAACATAACACATTTATATTATTTTACTCTCTTTGTGCTAAATAGAATAATTATGCGTTACATAACAGTCCCATTCCTGCTGCCACGCCACCATCGAATCGATTCTCATCATCTTCCTCACATTTCGGACGTTTCATGGATTGTAACACTTGATATCCTCCGCCACGGTGATGCAAATGGGAATCATCTCGGCGATAACGCATACCGCCTCCGGTACGCAATCGCAACTCGTACGACCACCAGCCGGAACGTCCTGTTCAGCTTTTCGCGGCTCCTTTCGGTTTTCAGCGCCACACCCCAGACAGGAGCCCACTATCGCAGTATCGATGACGAAACACTAGAAAATAGACCGACATTTCGCAGGCGTAATCAACGTGGTTGTTAAAGCTCAACCAGTCGTCGATTATCACTCCCAATTACTTCAGTGCACGTTTCAATGCAATCACATGCCCTTCGACGGTGATCTGTACCCGCTGAACCGCTTTGCAGTTGCTGGCCAACAACACATCCGTCTTGTAGTGAGCTATTTGCAGCTTGACCACGTTCATCCAACTCTCGATTACATCTATTGTCTCCGTCACCGATACGTGCATTTCTTCAAGTGTCTCACTCAACACCGTTAGACCACGAAACCCCATCGTACATCCTGTTCCAAAGAGTTGGACAGAGAATGGAGCCCTGAGGAACGCCCACTGCCCTTTGTTCGTCTGGTACAGCAGTACTCTACTCTGGAAGTAGCTCTTCAGGATCTGGTTCATTCTCCATGAGGCTGGATGGCGCGGTGACTAACCTGACTTTGGCAGGGACATCAGCTTCTGTACCTTTCTCATTTCGGGGAAATTTCCATCATCTAAAGACTTCAGCAGTTGCATCCCGAACATGTCCGGATATGCCAGGCTTGCCGCTTTCAGCACCACGGTTCAAAGAAAATCCACGGTTCCATCCGGACCGGGGATTTTCTTTGACTTGCCACTTGGCTGTGTTAGCTCCTTCTTCTTCACTGTACGGTGTCAGTGACCGGACAGTTGCATCGTGCTTCGGGAAGAGACCCTCAACGATTATCTTTAGCTTACCCGAGCATATTTCAGCTGGGGTCGACGGGCCCTCATCTCATTCGCCGTCATGACGAAGATGTACGCGTCCCTTAGGGATTGGTGTCTATTTCTCAGCACAGCTACTTATGACAATTGGCTTGCTAAGCTTGATCTCCCGTTTAAAAAAAAATAAATTTTTTTTTCTCGAAACGTCGCTTGCATTCCTCTCTCACTCTCCGATCTTGCGCTCTGAGCCCGCCTTCTGGCTCTAAGACAAGCAGCGTGTAGCGTACTGAGCTACTCATTTAACCAGTAAGCTGCACGCCGTCTACTACATTGCTCCAATTTTCGTGGCATTGTAACGTCACAGGTCGTCAAAATCCTTCTTGTTGGATTAGCCGCATCAACGTGCTTGATTCCGCAGTTCGCCGAAGTGACTCAACAAAGAGCTTTCTGTTAAAGACTTTCGTCTTCCACTTTAGCTTGCCGGTCGTCTTACTCAGTGCTGCAGCAAGGTTCCATTGGCCGATGCTGTAGCGAAACGCCTGGTGGTCGCTATGGGGATTCTTTTCGCACACTCTCCAGCCCCTGTTCGCCGTCAGTCAAGCCCTACATAATGTGACGAAATTTCTGTCGGTACCAATATCCGTTTCGTGAACCAATAAACTCTTAGTTTTGTCACGGTACGAGGAGCCATTTAGCTCCCACTTTGCCGCGATCTACTCGTTCTAGTCCTCGGCGGTTGAGCTAGCCTCCACAGCGACCCGACAGGTACATGTCGAGCTCTGCCGCCAATTTTCACTACTAGGAAAAATTCTCACAAGATAACTTTTCAAATGAAACTTTGAGAATTCCATTTAAAATATTAGGTATATTTTTGTTGAAAATATTTAATTTTTTCAAATTTCTTCAAAATATTTCGGAGGGTTTCGTATCCCCCCCCCTACAGCGCCACTAATGGCGATTTCGCTTGAACCTGAAACTGAGTCAGGTTCTAACCCCAACCGCTGTCAGTTCATACATTTTGACAGCAGTTGGGGTTAGGAACTGACTCAGTTTCGCCTCAAACAAAAACCACATAACTAAACGCTACATAAATATTTTTCTATTGCACACTGTTGTTAGTGGGATAATTATGCGTAGAACTTCAACAATGCGACAAACAGCCTTTGTGTTTTTACACGGAGTCTTCGAACAAACTGCATGATTTGAATATTTTTTTCTGAAAATATACTTCAAAAAGGACTGATGAAAGTGTAAATGATCAAAAAGTAACATAGGGCGATTATGCGTAGAACGGCAATAAAATTGTTATCAGTTCATTATTTTTTTTATTATGTGGTCCCGGAATAACATAATAGAAAGCACTATACTTTCCACAACTCCTGGTAAATAAATTGAAATGCTCCCACATGTGTAAATTATAATCTAAGCTAAAAATTCAAATTATACTACCAAATTTCATCTGTTGATTCCCTAGATCTAAAAATGCAATAACTCCGCAAAGCAATTAAACATTCATATTTTTCTCACATTCTATTCCATATGCAGAGCTCACCCACGCAGCCACCCGGATTCAAGCGTGTTTCAGAGGGCACATGTCTCGGAAAGATGGCACTGGTAAGAAGGATGAGGGAGACGACAAGAAAGAAGAAGTCGATATTGACGAGCTAACTAAAAAGGTAATAGGAAATTAGCTATTCAGTCGAGTTCATTTTTCTTGCCACCGTGACTTGATTTTATTCTTCGTAGGTGGCTGAGGAACTGGATATCGATATGGACGATCCAGAGTTGCACAAAGCAGCCAGCAAAATCCAAGCATCGTTCCGTGGTCATAAAGTTCGCAAGGATGTACCAGTCAAGACGGACGGCAAATAGATCGTCAAACTATAAAAATAACCTTTAACTAAAATATTTTTGGAATAATGAAAACACTACATACACAATTTGACATAATTAAAAAAAGACATTAAACAGCCCACCATTGGGGACGAAATAAGAAAACGTCTAAAATAGTGTTGAAACAGTACTGTTGTTATGATTTTATAACTTTTATCAGAAAAATATCGTACGAGGGTAGCACTGAGATACAGATAGTTGAGTAATTACAAAAAACGTCTTTATTCTTTGCGAATGAATAGTGCACCACTTTCCCACAAATATCACAGAAAATTGAACAAAAAACGCCAAGATACACACATCACGTATCTTTTGGCATAACATGAAATAATTGAATTGATTAGCTGGTACACTTGAATCTGTATTAGTCATTAATTTCATAGCGAAAGATATGAATAGAAAAAAAACTACACGTCATAGGAATGCGAAAAACTTAATCCACGAAACAAAATTTCACGTTCTAAGCAGTAATTGGTAATATCAACAGAAATGTGGTGAAACAACTAAAGTAAAGGCTAGAAGTAATATATGCATGAATAAAATGAGCTTTAAATCCCGATAAAAATAAAACTGCAGATGGGATGTTGCTTTCTAAATATCACAAAATCCATTTCACATCTTTTTGGATAAATATAATTTCATCATAGGTACACAATTAGTAGTAACTAGTAGTAAAACGGTAATGGAGTATTTTAACGTAATTATTATCGCATGGCAAAAATTACTGCATGATGCACGAAGAGCTTCACCGCCCCTGTAGCGATTTCAACTCCCGATACGCTTTCTCCAGCATCCTCTTCTTCCAGTTTCCGTAAGGTTCAATTTTTTCCGGTGAACTGTGCTTCAATCCATTACTGCGTTTATCCAGTGGTTCCTCTGTTTGCTCCACCGCTTCTACTGTCTTATTCTGCTTCAACTTTGTTGCGGCGGTGGCACTTACATCTGTCGCGTTAGCCAGGAACTTCTCCCAGTTCTTTTCTAGCAGAGTCCACTGGGTTGGCTTGAGATGACTCAGAGAAATCAGTTTGGCTTTTGGTGGCTTTACCTTCAGCCGTTTGCAAGCCTGAAAAACGGACATCGTTGCGTATTGAGGATGAGTAAAGTCGATCTCTGTACTTCCGGCTCCCACAAATGTTTTGTAACTATTCAAAAGAGCGGTAGCTTCTTTCTGAACCTGATGCAATCCCAACTGGATGCAGACTTCATTGATTCCGATCAGCTGGTTTATATCCAATAGTTTTTCTATCGTTCGTCTATTGTTGACGTAGGCACTCTTTTTTAGGCCAGATAATTTAAGCGTCATTTCATTGTCGCACGGTAGTCCTAGAAGGCTTGCTGCCAGGTCGATACAGATGATTGCCTTGGCATAATCCCCCAGGCTGACCACCCCACCAGCAGATTTGATCTGCAGCAAACGAAGTAATTCAGTCGATTTGCTAAAAGTTATCGGTATGTTGTCAGTAAATTATTAAACCGTGTTTAATGTTAACTCACGGGACAACTTGTTCATGTTCTGCCAGTCCTAGTTTCTGGATCATCTGTAGCAACAATTTATTTTCCACATTAACCATCTCTGTGTCGTTTATAGCTCTTCAAAATCAAAATAATGTTTTCAACTTTTTCAATGGATTATAAACAGTTCAACACGCAGCAAATTCTGCTCTTTTATTTCTTCGCGCGCTTTTAATTGTCAGATGGTAACCCATTTCGACGAAATATTTCAACTGTCGGCTACATGCTCATTCAAAACAACTCACATTTTGAGAACGGAGAACTCAATTTCGTATATCGATGCGATCTGTTAAAAATGAGTTTTGAGTTGACTACAATTGACTCAACTGGTAAGTAACCGTTATTTTATTACAACCTGGGGGTGAAAATAAATACTTGCGGGAACATACACTCAAAAAAAAGTAAACGTTATGCCTATTGATTTTACACATAGATTTTTGCAATTAACGGAGGCATATAGACACTATTTGCTGGCACATAAACCTTATGTGTTATTAAGAAATATTAATCTTACAATCACATTTCATAACTATTAGGCACATAAAACCCCGTTCTATAACAATATGCACATATAACTTATGTGTGTGCATACATAGTTTATACAGTTGACACATAGAAGGTATGTGTGCGCGTGATAACAATAGCATTTCTTCTTCATATGAATTTTAAGCGGTTTGGAGTTAATAGAATTAACGTTTGGATTTTTTTCAGTGTAGAGATGAACAGCAACTAAACTTGAAAAAGGATTTAGCAATAAAAATTGGATGTGGAGACTTTAGGACATCAAAAAACTAGGTTTCTTTAAATTATATTGCATGTGTCCATAAAAAATATGGGTATTGTTTAGAAAAACTCTAGTAAGAGAACTACGGAGAGAAAACAGCATTTTTGGCAACGTATGCCCCGGCATTGTATGGCAACACGTCCAATGTTATAAGGATAGGCAATGTTCGATTGGATTCGTTTTTTGACAGCTAAACGCGAATCCAATCGATCCAAAATGGAGTCTCCGCAGCTCTCTTTCTAGAGTTTTTCTAGTATTGTTCTAGTTATTTCAACAGCAACAACGTTGGACTAGGTAGAGAAAATGCATTGAATATTTTTGTGGCATGTCCGGTCGCATCGTGTGCGAACAGCCCTATGGCCTAACCTGAAACTGAGTCAGGTTCTATCCCCAACCGCTGTCAGTTCATACAGTTGGGGTTATAAACTGACTCAGTTTCGCCTCTAACAAAAACCACATTAATGTGAACAGACGTCTATCTTCAGCAATCCTGGCCGTATATTCCTAGCTGGATTCTAGCTAACAGAGAGCAGCATCGGTTAGATTAACCGCTTCTGTCAGAAACAGCAGAAACTCTGCCAGAATCAATTTTGCTTTGCTCAAATTCTGCTGACTTTCTGCTAGGACACGGTGACTAGGCAGGTGTGCTACTGCCCGGTCAAACCATTCGTATCCATACTGGTTCCATTCGGAATCCTGAATGGAACCAGTATGGATTCCAGCTCAAATGCAACAACCGATTCTGAAACCGATTGAGTTGGAATCGGTTGTTGCATTTGAGTTGGAAACCATACTGACTCCATTCAGAAATCCAAACCCGGTTCTGGAATGAGTTTAACTGGGTGTCGTCATGTTTTAAGTGTCTGAGTTCGACTGAATTGACAGCGGTTATACCTCTACCCACCCTCTAAGAACGGTTGGTTTCAAAATCGTCCAATGACGGACGTTCGTTGGACCAATTTCACCAACGTCCAAATAACCGTTCAACGAACGTCCATCGTTGGACCCATGTTGAACGATTTTGAAACAAATTTTTGGACGTCTCAGTGGGCAGTCAACCCTTTCCGGAACCGGTTCGGACTTCTGAGTGGATTCAGTGTGGATTCCAGCTCAAATGCATGAACTGATTGGGTCGGAAACGGTTGCATTCTTTGAGCCAGATTCCATAATGAATCCAAACCGGTTCCGGAATGGATTGGACGGATAGTTGGGATAAGTTAGTCTACTCAAACATTGGCATATTCACCCCAAACTCAAAACAGAGTAGACGATGAAAAATCATTTTTGATTACGTGCACTTTTTTATTTAGTAAAAAAGCACGTGTAAGACCAACAAAAGACGTTTATCGAACGAGCTTCTCTGTTCGAGAGAGAATGATAAACGTTATATAAGCTAGAGCAAACTTTTCCGAAAAACCTTATAAACATTCAAAGGAAAATACGTTGAAAATCACCATCGCAGACAGGTTTACATACGTCAATCACTATTGTGTCAAAGTTTGCATACAAAGCGCGTATAGTGATTGCAGCGCTAGTAGCAAGTTGCTACTTGCCAATGAAACTTCAAAAAGACAGTTTATTTCTTACCTACATTGAAAACATTACTTGGTTGTCAGCTCTTAATGATAATATGGCTTTAATATGAAATGTATGCTATTTTGGGTTCAATTTAGTACATTCAGAACACAAGATTATGCCCGAATAGAAATGCAATGTTATTCTGTTAAAGTTACAATGAATTTCTAACACATTTGTTGTTTCTACATTCAATTTCGATTTTTACAAGGAAAAAGGGGGTCGTTAAGGGATGTAACAATGACATTTTCCCATACATTCTGAAATCAAAAACGTCGATTTACATTGTTGTTCCGTTGTAGATTTTGGAGGCATGAGGGACTGAATCATCAGTTCATCGATGTTACAAGAAAAGTTGTTGTTAACAAATAAAACTGTTTTAAATTCAACGTTTCTACGATCAATTTCGATTTTGTTTTCTGTTCGAGTGGTTATCGCTATAGGGATCTTTAATTTGGAAAAAAAATTAAAGGGTTGTGTACAGGACACGACCACGGTGACATTAAAAATGTAGCGTTTTTCAAGAGCCTGCAAATGAATTTTATCTATCACACATATCGACTCAAGTTCTTGCTCACTCGCCTGTTTTTTATGTTACAATTTGCTATATACCCTCCCCATTAAAACATAATTTATTGAAGGTCTTTTAACGGTAATCTATTAATTAATCAAGTATCTCACTAGGTGATTGGCATTATTTGGCTGATCCATCTAGTAAAAATAGGTTGGTCTGTCCAGAAAATATATTCAAAAGAAAAGTTGGTTGTATGGTTGAGAGCTGTGATGAGGAAGCCCACGCCCGCCAACGGAAATATGAAGATTCTCCATGAAATATGAAATTTCATTTTCCATTTAAATTTTCAATAATGTACTCAATAATAATGTACTAATAAACAATCTTAAGTTTAGTATTTCTTGATCGATTAGTGGTGGAAAAAATGAAATTATTTGATAAATTACGAAAATCGATAGCGCTTATTGCATCGTCCGGAGACTATGTTGCTCATATGGGATAAGAGCAACAACTGATTTAAACGGACATGCGTCGCTTCTATTTATGACTTTTCGTGTGTGATTGAGCGACTAAGGTGCCCTCTAATGACGGCTGTGTCTGAGAAATCTGCCTCACGAATGGTAATTTTCCCGTTTTTCGTGAACTTTTTAATTTTATCAATTTCCAAAAGTCTATTTTTATTGGGGAGATATTAAATTATTATCAATATTTAAGTTAGGTGTTTCTGAATCGGTTGGTGTATGAATGATTAAAATCCATCTAGTAATATCGGAGTTATAAGCGTGCAAACCTTACATAGTTTCGTTACATGGGAGATAGTTTAGATTTTAGAATGACACCTAGCCCCAGATAGTGGAGTAAGACATTTTTAATGTCAAAATTGCGTCAGTTTTTCATAAATATTGATATTGGGTGTCATTACGAGTAAACTCATATTATTTTTACACAGCATGATCTGGTACTTCTGAATCTTGCCATCCCAAGTTTCACCAACAAACTCTGGTAGATCTGATGAGGCAACCTACAGAGTCGTGCAAGTCGCATGGGTTTGGATGTGTTATTGTCCTAAAAGGAAACAGACTTAATTTTTTTTTTTCAATAGTTTCAAGTTTACAAATTCTATTTGTTGGTTTGAAATATTCACTTATAGTACTAAACTGCATCAAAAACTGCCGTAACCCGCACATCTCTAAAGATCCCTATTGGAACTTTTACCTCTATCTTCGTACACCTGGTTTAAAAGTTAAACAAGAATGAAGGGTTCAGCCTTAAACCGGGTTTACCGGTGCGTTAAGCCTGTCCCAAACCAAAGATCCCTCTAAGAACGGTTGGTTTCAAAATCGTCCAATGAAGGACGTTCGTTGGACCAATTTGGACAACGTCCAAATAACCGTTCAACGAACGTCCATCGTTGGACCCGTGTTGAACGATTTTGAAACAATTTTTTGGGCGTCTCAGTGGGATATCAATGAAATAAAAGGTACCCATCTACGATATGTTCCATACACTCCATTGGAGATACACGTTTATTGAACATTAGTAATATCTGTTGAATCAAAATCCTGCTAGTGGACTATTCTTGTAGGAATTTAGGCAAATATTCGCTGCTTTCGCTATCTACATGTCAAATTATCTGATCGAGAGCTTAGATTATGCGCTGTGGTTAGCAAAAATCCCACAAGTGCAGGCTCAAAACTATGTCTCCGATTTTTTGCAGAAGTTGGGTATCATTCTTTTTATTGCAATCTGCTTAAAGGCTAGTTTACAGTTCGTAAAACGTGTCGCGAGATGTGGGTAACTGTGTATTTTAAATGAAGCCCGGGATTTCAAATCCCGTGCCGGGACCCCATAAAAAATCCTCCCGATTTTCACATCGATTAAATCGGTTTTGATCGGTTGATTCGCTTCAGTTGGAAATCAACGAATTTATAGATAGTTGCACCGATGATTATGAGAGTTTAACATGAGTGTCTGTCGACGCAATACATCAAAAAATTAAAATCAATACGAATGTAAACATACAATGCTTGAATAAAAAATCTGATTGAAAATTAAATTATAAAAAATGCACTCAATAAGAGCATCAAAAAGCCTATGATTTTACACTTTCATTCAATGAATCTGTAATTTTCAATCAACGTGTAAAATTATAATAAAATTTGTTGAAAAAAACACGACGTGTGTATTTGTGGTGGAGTTTAACTTTACATTTATATTCATGCTCCAAATATGTGCATGAAAATACATTTAAAATTGCAAAATATTTTTTTCTGTAAACACCTGAAATTTGTCAAATTTTGATTTCTATCAAACGATTAAATAGGTAAATCTGTCGATAGTTTAAAATTGTTCGAACCGCACCTAACCTTCACTGGGAATATCTCAAAAATAAGTAGAAGACAGGTTTTTGCAGAAAAAGGGTGAAATTTATATTGTTTTATTTTATGTAAATTAAATTAAATTAATTAAATGTAAAAAAAATATAGAAGATTTACGCTTACTTGGCATTACTTATCGATAATTTCAATTCTGGATCTTCCTTTTACTCTTAAAAAGCAGACTGGAATCAACGTTGCTGGAATTGTAGTATTCTTGAAATCCCTGGATGATTTTTGATAAATTTAAGGCCGATTTTTGCACCCTCGCTTAACTTTTTGACCAGGTTCACCAGTACGTTTAAACCTGGCTTAAACGCGAAGCGAGGGAAAAGAAATCGTCCCTTGGCCCGATTTATTCGCCCTCGCTTAACTTTTAAACCAGGTTCACCAGTACGTTTAAACCTGGCTTAAGCATTGAGCGAGGCTGAAGAAATTGGCCCTTACCCAAATCAATTTGAGCAATAGTCACTTCTTCCTATTAAAAGTGTGCAACTGTAATTTTTTACCAAACCAAACAAATAAAACATATATTTGAATATAAAGTTTCCGACTTTAGCGTTTGTCAAAAATACGGGACCCGATTTCGTTCGTGGAACAATATGACTATTAAATCTTGTTCCGATGCAACTAAATTTTTCCAACCGATTTTTCAGTCTGCTAAGCTGGGTTGTCATTTTTGTACAGACTCATTTCCCGCCACGAGATTTGAAATCCCGAGTTCCATTTAAAATACACAAAGACCCAAATCGCGTGACACGTTTCCCGAACTGCAAACTTGAACCCAACCGCGGGAAAAGCCACAAGATTTTAAAGCTCTCCGTAAAAAATCCGATCGGGAACAATTCAACACTAGGGGCAGATCACTCTAGAAATGTATAACACATTTGCATCAAAGTAGAAAAAATGTATTTAATTTCCATTTTTGCATCAATTTTGCACTTCCTCGCAGAAAAGTTTGTTTAACAAACGTCCTACGCTGATTCACTTTGTTCGATGTTTTAGTGAATGTAGGGCAAGTTTTTTGTAGGGTTTTGACGTCTTACACGCAACGCAAAATACATTGCACGCAACGCAAAATACATTGCAAATTTCTATTTTGATGGAAAGAAATGCATTTAATTTAGCTGATTTTTAAAAATGCATCACAAGTGATCTGCCCCTAGATTCAACATGAATTGTTTCGGACGGGGAAAATGATATTTTTATCACGTTTAAAATTCGATGCTCTTTAGATACTACGAGATTTGATCAGGAAAAAATTTCTGCTGATATCTCTCCAAACTGTCAAATCAAAAGTTCTGCTACTTCTTTCTTAAAAATTGCAACAGTAAATAGCACTGAATTTGAAATTTAAGTAATTTTTTTTCTTGTGTAAGGGAAAATACCTTTTTGAAATATTTCAACGTTGATCTAAATATTTCGTGAGTCAGTACCACCCCTGTTACGTCAAAATATTCCGAACATTTTTTTTCTTTTTCTCACTGACACATGTGTTTTGTGTTCTACAAACTATACAAAAGCGTCAAAAACAAAACGAGTGGTGCAGATTAGTTTGGATAAAAACAGCGTTTTAACTTACAATTAATTAACATATAAGCCATGTAAGTTGCCTTTTTCTGTTATCCATTTTCAAAGATGTTTGCGAGTGTTACTATTTTTAGCAAGCGTCGAGCAAAATGGTTACAATAGGTGAAGCCTTCGCACCGGTTGAAGGTATCGTTTATTCGGCGGAGGATGTCAAGGTTAAAATCGGGAGCAATCTGATTGGTCCTGCAGGAGAACTACATCTTACTGAGGGGTATGTGTGCATTGTTGAAGAATATGTCTCAACCTGAAACTACCGCTCATAACACTATCAAAACTTCCTTTTAGATCTCTAATCTGGAGTTGCGAAGAGCGCAACAGTAGCATCTCCATACCCTGGCCTCGGGTAGGTGTGCAGGCGATATCTTCCAATCCGGAAAAATGCATCTATCTGATGTTGGATATCAATTTGATCTGGCCTGGGTTCTACGATGGACGACCACAAAATAATGGCAACGAAAATGGCGATGCCAATGGTGAAGAAGAAGAAGACGAACACGACGAGGGACACGAATCAGATGGGTCGGAGAACGAGATGACTGAGATGTGGCTTCAACCGTCGGCGCCACAAATTGTCGATGAAATTTACAATGCCATGCGCGAATGTCAAAGCCTGAACCCAGACCCGGGAGCTATCAGCGAGGACGAAGATTACATGGAAGCTGAGGAGGACGAATTGCAGGAGGTAGATGACATGAGAAATCTGCAGTTAGACGGTAAGACCCTTTGTGATTTGTAACGGTCGTTTATGCATGGGAACTAATTGTTTATCGCTACGGTAAAGATAACACTAATTCTTATTGCAGACGAGGATAAGTTTGCCGATGCGGAGGAATAGACTGTTGCGCTAATGGAGCACTTTTGAGATCGGTCAGCGGAGCAAACCGGCAAGCGGTTCATCCAGTGCGAGTATTTAATAATATTGCTTTTGAACTAGGTTTTTAAAACATTATTCCATGTTAGTTCTACAAGAAACATTGTCGAATCTGAAAATTATGCATTAAGAATAAAACTGAAAATTAATCTCCATTGTTTTGTTTGTGGTCGGTTTAAAGACGTGAGTATGTATCATGTATTTTCTAATTGTCATTACCAAACCGTTTTTCTTTTCGCCGTTAATTAGTTCACATCTATTAACTTTATTCATAATCCAAATGTTGACTCAAAATTTTATCCAAAAATCGAAGAACATTATTTGTGGTCTGACTATACAATGTTTGGATTTTAGTGGTTGTGAATCAGGGGCCCTATTCTCACAGTCACGTCACTTGGTGACTAGGAGTTAATTTCCTTCTAGTCACTAGGTGACGTGACTGTGAGAATAGGGCCCCAGATCACAAAATTAAGAGCTATTTCGAAAAACTTGGAATTTTATTGATGGATCCATTCTTGCTGCGTGAACTGGTTATGATTTTGAGCATATGAAATAAGAATAACCGTTTGTATGCGTGAAATAGTTCATAAATTCACGAAATACGTTTCCACATCCAAAATATTAAAATAGTTATTAAAATTTTCGATTTTGTGCATCTTCTTAATATTTGCACATGAACTATTTCACGGAACTCAGCAGATTATTCACAGATTTTTGAATCGGTTCATGATTCCTAGTATGCTAGTCACGATTCTCCAGTTGTTCTCGTGTAACAGTTCATGAAGTATGCAATATTGTTAGTACTTTTACCTGAGTAATTTCACGAAACTCAAACTATTTCTAATCATGTCCGTGGACTATTGTTTGCAGTTCTTGAAGTATACAATATTGTTAGTACTTTTACCTGAGTAATTTCACGAAACTCAAACTATTTCTAATCATGTCCGTGGACTATTGTTTGCTGCTGCTTACAACTGGTCGGCGTTAAGTCAGACCGAAATAAGTGACATCGTATTGATTACGAGAAAAACGAGTTTAAAGTTTCAATCGCAACATCCTTCACATTACAATTCGAAATTTATTTTTGCCATAATTTATGCTAGATGTAACATATTACAATTCTGACAAAAGTCGAATGTAGCTGAAGAAATTCTTTATCCAGTGCTCATTATCTCAACTTTTTAAGATTTTACAACTTAGTCCGGTCTGACTTCACCGACCAACAGTCATAGGTACCAGCATTTGATATAAGACAACTTCATAATTTTTCAAAGCGGGGTTATAACAATTGTATACAATCTTTTGTTTAGTTGATTTCTCTTTATTTTCCTTGGTTTCAACGCAAAAATATTTAAAACTGCTTCTGTGCAGGGTTAAGATGTGGTTTAGAGTGTATTTTTAATTTTTAATCTCAGAAAATCTAGACGACCTCGAATGGGATTGAACCCAGACCCACTGGGGTGAGAAGAGGCCACGCGGACACAACCACTGTAACCCTATTAAACGTTCGGTTCGAGTACAACGCCATGTATTTTTTGAGTGATCTATTTTTATGAAAACAAGATTTTATTTATTTATTTATTATCCATGGAGTTGTGATAGTGATGAGTCAATAGAAACCGATAATTCTGGTGAGGGATTGTACTACCATGCTTTTGTGTGGTTGCAAAGCTGTCGATATTCGTCATGCCGACACACGCCAACGCGCCTTCGCCGATAGGTACCAACAGCGTGACGCCACCAAAGCCGCCGACTGAAAATTTCGCTTACGCCGCCGCCGATCGAAAATACTTCGGCGCACAAATCTATTTCTAGGTTCCTAATTCTATGTAATTTCCTCTTCAGTTCTTGCCTCTGCTAGATTTCTAGTTTAAATGCAATATATAAATTACACTCAGGTTTTTTACACGGTTTTATGCGCAGTTTTTACGCGGATTTAGCATAAAAACACGTTAATTAGAAAAATTGTGTAAAAAACCGCGTCAATTCAAAAATCCGTGTAAATAAAAACGCGTCAATTCGAAAATCCGCGTAATAAAACCCTCAGCCAAAGACTTAGACTATCTTTGGAAGTCCTTTTTTCGGCTTAATGAAATTCTCTTTAACTCAATTAATATGCGTATTTTCGTAATGGTCTTGACGAATACGAATAGGTCGATGTTTGACGTCAGTTTGAAATTCTAGACTTCCGTTTTACCAAAATTACCGTATGAAAAATCTGGGCGATCATCCAAAACTTTCTCGAATATAAGATCATAAACCAGTGAAATGCAAAATATTTTTATGTGTTCATCCAGAAGAGTGCGGTAAGATTGGAAGTGAGAGGAGAAAGAGAAGGAGGTGGTGTGAGTTGGGGGTTTGAATTGATTCAAATTAAACACATTACTAAAATTTAAGTAAATTCAACTGGTTAAGGGGTTACATATGTTGAGGTCGGTCAAAAAATCGATTTTCTTTTATTTTGCTATCTTAAAGATTAGGTTCTGAAGAATGTTATCCCAATTTTTTTATAGAGATCGGAGCAGTAGACGCAAAGTTATAGCGTTTTTCATTTTGCTATTTTACAAAGGCGTGGATTATACTTGAAACTTTAAACGCGATTATGGTTGGACAGAAAAAGGGTAAAATTCGCAAACGAAAAAAGCAGTTTTTTTCCACTCCGTATGTCAGATCTTCATAAAAATCAATCAGCAGTACTGTAACAACATTCTACATACGCTGATTGATTTTTATGAAGATCTGACATACGGTGTGGAAAAAAACTGTTTTTTTCGTTTGCGAATTTTGCGCATTCTCTGTCCAACCTTATCTCGAAATCATTTTTACATTTCTTGTAAAAGAAATGTATAGAATTCGCTCAAACTTTCAAGATTTTTTAAGAATGTCTACGGTGACTACGATTGCCGAAAAAGTTTTCAACCGATTTCAAACCTTTTTTTTTAATTGTTCGTAATTTAACTGCCGTGATTTTTTCAGGTTGAAAAATCGATTTTGTGCATCTGATCTTTTCGGTTCGATGTTTGACAAAATCTATTTTAAGGTTAGTTTACAGTTCGAAAAATGGGATTGTTCCGATCCGTATTTTCTTCCTACTTGTTCGTAACGTGAGCGTGAGTTTTTTGAGCGGCTTGTTGAGTCTGTATCAAGCCCCTGTCTCGTCGGAAGACCGCGTGCACAAGCGATACGTATTTAGTTCTGCATGTACTGCCCATGAGCGAAACCACTTCCATAAAAATAGGAAATCCCATTGAAAATGGGACAAATATGCGATCATGGGTAGTATACTAGCGTTAAAGCGTATTTCATTTGGTAAGGATGAAAAATAAAGTCGGCCTCTTATGGACCAAAAATAATGAATATGACATTAGAATTACCTATCTCTAAGCTTTTATAATTACCCATCTAGATGACTTTAGCAATGGCTTTCAAACTCCTCCGTGGGGATTACGACAGATATGTAGGTGCTAAGTAAAAGCCTTTATTAATTCAATAAAATCGATTTTTCTTTCAAAATTTCAAAAAACGCGAAGTTTGACAACATCGATTTTTATAATTAAAAGGATTAAAAACTAATTAAGACAAATAGATTTTTTTACAACGAATGAACGATCGAATTTTACTCTCGTTTGAACTCCATTTACACCCAGTGATGTTAATTTTGATCTAGATCAAGACCAATGGTTCATAGCTGTTTAGTACTTAGTCGGGAAACATTTTTTGATTGAAAGCAGTCTCTAGACAACGGGGGACGCTTTCTCCCAGCTTACGACATCACTTCATTAGAATTAACAGCTCTCTAACTTCATGTCAGGACCATTCAGAATCTCTGAGTTCCAGAGACCATTCAGATTCTATGATTTTTTCGCTTTGACGTGTTTTCCACGTCATTCCGCAGATTTTCTATTAGATTTAGGTCTGCACGGTGTGCAGGCTATTAAAGAACATTACCCATCTGATCAGAAAGCCCCCGTTTAATGAACCGAGATCTATGCTTAGGGACATTATCGTGTATAAATGTTCACCACATAGACTGGTGGATGGCTTCATATGATCCTCGATCCATTCTTCCATCAACGTTCACGATTGGTCCAGTGCCATGAAAAAGCATACACAATAGAACCGCCACCCTGTTGTACTAATTTTATGGTACCTATACTGAGAATTATGATGCCTCGTTGCTGGAAATAAAACGTATAATTTACTGTCCGACCAAAATCGATTAAATTTCGACTAATCGCCTCAAAAACATTTGTCCATAAAATTGCAGACTTATTTCCGTCCAACTTAGGGACCATCCATAAATGACGTAGAATTTTTTGAGTGATTTTAAGCACCCCCTCCCCCATTGTAGCATTTCGTCACAACCCTCTAAATACTCCCCTGGTAATTACGTACCTTGACGGAAACTCTCCCCCCCCCCCCTTGTCTGGTATTTTTTTTTTAAATGAACGATGCTAGTTATTCCCCTTCGAAACAGCTACGTAGCATGACATGACCCCCTACCCCCCTGTTGTCACACCTCATCACAAAATATAAAACTCACCCCTCCCCCATATAATGCTACGTCAAAGTTTACTCTAGTTGCCGAATTGTTTTTTAGAAATAAGTGGTTTATGTTGTGCAATAAGGGAGATCAAACGCTCTTCAGGCGTCATATTCGTATGGTTTTGTTACTCACTGACTTGCCATGATCTTGTTCAACGATGTTTTTGATTTCAGTCGACGAAAGTGATGGCTTGGCTCATCGGTGCGTGACGCACTTTAACCCACCGATAAGATATTATTTGGATAATATTCAGAAATACAGTATTGTAAAGCTTGCTTTTTGTGAATACGGTGTTCCCAAAAACCGTTATTAACAAAAAATGACCATAAATTTGTCATACGGCATTCGAAAGATACAGTATCCAAGCATCTTCTCAGTGAATTTCAAAATGATCCATCGAGGGATTCGAGAGAAATTGCAATTTGAAGTTTTATGACACGTTTCGTAATGCTACTATCAAACACCCACGGGTTTGGTCCTATCGCTATAAACAAATAATATTTGTCTACTTATTTAGTACATGGTATTCGAAAGATATAGTAATCAAGTATATCCTTTGCAAGTTTCAAAATATTTCATTGACGGAATCGAAATTTATAACGGTTTGGATGTGGTATGTGGTCATAGATGGGTTTTCTACCAGACTTCAAGCGTGAATCCATGTTTGTTCATTGACTATTTAGATCGTTTATACGTGTCGCGGTTTTTAAAGGAAAACCTTTCCATTTAATTACATGAATATAATGTACAAAAGGTGTTATTTAAATGGTGCACTGAAAAAATATGAAAATAGGGTTGTCTACCGTACGTTAAATATAATGTGAAAACTAAAAAAATGAATAAAAGTTGGAATGTTTACTTCAAATGGCCATATCTCAATGGTTTGTTGACCGATTCTAATTATTTTTTCATTATTGAACAGGTAAACGTTTCATTGTTAATTTACATTAAGAAGAATATAAAACAGAGTCATCTACATCAATAAATAGGCGATACAGTTGATCTCAACTGTATGTATTATCATTATTTAGTAAATATTTTTGTTTTAAAAATAGCTGCCTATCCATTTTTATATACTAGTTGATTGCAATTGCTGTATAAACATCTGAATGTCAAATTCTCATGATAAGTTCAATTCGACAATATAACTGACAATAGTTAGAGATATGAGCAGATGAACTTGTACTAAAAACATCCCCTTTGACCAGTTTTAACATCTGTCAACCCAACCAGCGATTGTGCAAAATTTCCAACAAAAACCGTATCATAACATAAATTGATCTGAATCAGCAAACACCTTCATATTTTTTAAATTTATGGTTTTATTTTTCCATCATTTGTAGTTTGCGTTCGTTGCATTCAACTAATGTATAGGTCATCGTTTTGAATACAAAGATATTCACTAAATAGTGATAATACATATAATTGAGGATAATTATGTTGTCTATTGTTTGAAGTAGGCAACTCTATCTTATATTCTTTTTAATGAAAATTAACGATGAAACGTCTACTTGTTCAATAATGAAAAAATAATTAAAATCGGTCAACAAACCATTGAGATATGGCCTTTTGAAGTAAACATTCCAACTTTTATCCATTTTTTTTAATTTGCACATTATATTTAACGTTTGGTAGACAACCCTATTTTCATATTTTTTTCAGTGCACCACATAAATAACACCTTTTGTACATTATATTTATGTAATTAAATGGTCAGTTTTTCTTTTAAAACCCGCGACACGTATAAACGATCTAAATAGTCAATGGACAAACATGGATTCACGCTTGAAGTCTAGTAGAATGACCGCATACCACATCCAAAACGTTATAAATTTCGATTCCGTCAATGAAATATTTTCAAACTTGCAGGGGATATACTTGATTACTATATCTTTCGAATGCCATGTACTAAATAAGTAGACAAAAAAAATTGTTTATAGAGATAGGACCAAACCCATGGGTGTTTGCTAGTAGCCTTAAGAAACGTGTCATAAAACTTCAAATTGCAATTTCTCTCGAATCCCTCGATGGATCATTTTGAAATTCACTGAGAAGATGCTTGGATACTGTATCTTTCGAATGCCGTATGACAAATTTATGGTCATTTTTTTGTTAATAACGGTTTTAGGAACACCGTGAACACATTTTGACAATTCAAGGTTTTCGGATTCAATAATAGTCGCCAGTTTGTTTTTTTGGAATTCCTACAAAATGTACTGTCTCATCAAATACAATTGTGCTAACAAAAAATATAATAAT
The DNA here is from genome assembly GCF_030247195.1 of Topomyia yanbarensis. Classification (NCBI taxonomy): domain Eukaryota; kingdom Metazoa; phylum Arthropoda; class Insecta; order Diptera; family Culicidae; genus Topomyia; species Topomyia yanbarensis. The sequence continues at coordinate 117,409,341 of NC_080672.1, forward strand.
AGCGGTACAAGTCTAAACCATTATCAATTGAGATAGCTCAAAGTAGAAGGAGAAAATCATGCTTCAGTGAAGTTTTTTTGCAATCAGACGATTTTACAGGAAAATAGATTAAAAGTATTAAACTCGAGAAGATATTCTTCCACTTTCAAGTAATGTATATTTCCTATTTTAAAATTGATCCTTTCTTTAGTATATATTCTGCAAAGTTATTTTTTCTTGTCGTAAACTCTTCCCATCTATACGGGCAAGAGCTACCCTTCAGGGCCAATACTGACCAACACTATCTCCAGGCCTCTATAACTCTGTCCACCTTTCTTTCTATTTCTCTCGCTCTTTCCATATTTACACATTACTAAAAACGCTCAATTCAGGCCAAAAGAAAATTGGTGCCAGTCCAATACAAATGATAATTCTCTAAAGCTACAGAACTGCACTTCCGATCTCTGCTCGCATGTCAAGTCAGGCGATAAAGAATAGAAAAAGACACATCTTACATCAATCAAACAACTGAATAAAATTTAGGAAGATAATTGCTGTTGTCTTCAATAGTTCTTTTTGTTTGGAATTTGACATTACTAAGAGTAATAAAAACTAAGAAGTAGCGTGGAAAAGATGATTTTCCCATCAGTTTGTTGTATAATTAATGTTAAACTTCAATATTCTTACTATACGCACGGTCGCTCGTTCTCTTTCTCTCGTTTAGTATGCATGTGTGTATGCTGTATTACTTCCCCAATAGTATTTGATTTTATAAAATTTAACCTTATGGTACCTTTCTTCTCCATTCTCGAGCCGCTCGCTGTCTTCCTGCGAAAACTACTAATTTACTGACTGCAGCATGCATTTGTCTGCAGTTTGATTAGAGGTGTATCTAGGCTTGCGGTTTTCCTGGTTTTATATATTGGTATTACGAGACTATATATAAATTGATTAGAAACTATTCAGCGAGCGTGCCCGGGAGAAGAAAATTTAATAAGGAAAACCCAACAAGGTGCATCGCATATTAGCCCTCTCGCTTGATATTCGTCGGGGTCTCCGCCAGACCCTTTACTTTCAGTCTATCGGCAGTTTTCAAAAACGTAGGCAACTGTTCTTGAGACACGTTCACCTCACCGGCGTACATGAACTCTAGGATCGCCTGCAGATGACTGTACGAAACGTCTTTCAGGATGATGATCGGGTGCTTCGAGGGATTCTCCTGTTCGAAAAAGAAATAAAAAATTAGGTACGGAAAAATTACGATAAGTATAGTATGAGTTTATTGGATAAGGCTACCCAGAGAAATTCTGAACTAGTCGAAATAGTCCGGTACGCACAAACACAAAAATGCCTAAAAATTTTAAATATAGGTTTCTGTTTTCATTCGTGTTGAGGTGTATGGAGCGAACAGAGTATCTCTCCAACGTGCTGTACAATATCGAGACGTAAATATTTATCACTTGTAAAGGGCGAACACGAAATTATTGCGACACCGAAAATGTCATGGCAATTTTCTTATAATGGTTAAAATCAAACCAAAATTTTAGGGTAGTTTTATACAAATATTTACTTCAAAAATCAAAAGAAAAGTTAATCGATGGAGCCTTGAGTGTAAAATTGAACGCATTTTCGCTTGATGCCCGCCATCAATGTCTTTACAGTGTCATCCGGTACCAGTTTCTCAGTTTTTTTTCCATTTTCTTAACATGTCCTTCTCGTCTTTGACTGTCTTCTTGCTCTTCCGAAGTTCCCGCTTCATCATTGCCCAGTACTGCTCCACCGGGCGCAGCTCCGGACAGTTTGGCGGATTCATGTCTTTTGGAACAAAATGGACAGAATTGGCTTCATACCACTCCAGGACACTTTTAGAATAGTGGCATGATGCCAAATCTGGCCAAAATAGCGAAGCTTCGTCGTGCTGCTGCAAGAACGGCAAAAGGCGCTTCTCGAGGCACTCAGATTTGTAGATCTCACCATTTACTATGCCCTTTGTCACGAAAGTCTCACTCCTCAGTCCGCAAGAGCAGATGGCCTGCCAAATGAGATATTTGGAGGCGAATTTCGACATTTTCTTCTTCTTAAATTTGTCGTCCACATAGAACTTGCTCTTGCCGGTGAAAAACTCCAACCCCGGAATTTGCTTAAAATCGGCTTTATATACGTTTCGTCGTCCATCACACAGCAGCCATATTTTGTCAGCATCTTCTCGTAGAGCTTTCGTGCCCGAGTTTTAGCCGTCGATTGTTACCGCTAATCGCGGTTTGGGAAGTTCTGTACCTTGTATGTATGTAGTCCAGCTCTCTTCTTTGCATTCTGGATGTAGCTCTGCGACATGCCGATCTTTTTAGCCAAATCACGGCTTGAGACGTTGGGATTTGCTTTAACCATCCGCTTCACCTTTCCCTCCGTCTTTTTGTTCTCCGGTCCCGGATTTCTTCCAGCTCCTTTGCCGTGGTCCAACGTCAACCGCTTCTGGAACCGCTTGAACACTCTGGAGACGGTTGAATGATGAATGTTCAACATTTTTCCCAACTGCCGGTGCGACAGGTCAGGAAATTCCAGGTGTTTGGAAAGAATTTATGCTCTCGACTCGCGTTGGTTCACCTCCATTTTCGTTGAATCGAAAAACACGACTTCGAGTTTGACAGCATGTAAACAAAACACATCAATGAGAAAGTGTGCAAAATTTGGTTGATTTTTACCCAATGGTAAAAAAGTTATGCCCTGTTGAATGTGTCGCAATAATTTCGTGTTCGCCCTTTACACGGCATGGCTGGTAGATGAATAAGTTTGTATTGCTACGTGCTACTAACAGAAGCAGTTATTTTTGTTTCGGATGGGTGCAAAGTAGCATACCCGAGACACCAGACGACTGGAGCTGATCGTTTGTGATTGGTTGTCACTAATTTCATGTACCCAGCCGCAAATTTAGAACAGAAAGAATTTGTGATTTTGGTCCGTTTTACTAGTCAACCTTTTCGGAAGCGTGCGACTACATTTCAAAATCGAGAGAGAAGGTGATTATTAGAATTTGGCCGGCTCCGTGGACTGACTGTAGTAATTAGTTTGTAGCGCCATGCTAGTAATGGGGACCAATTGGAACAAAAATCTCTTACTCGAAGAATATTTTCTTTCACTTATCTGCGTTATCAACCAAGAATTAATTTGAAATTTTTTTTCTTCACCAACTATTATTTTTATTTACGATGGGTGAACCACATCATACGAAAAAAAACCGATTTTAAATCATCAGACTGAAGCTCGTTTGTGGTTGGTTCCCGTTAATTTTATGCACCGAACCGAATTGAATCTTGGACAGTTTCCGTTCGAAGCTTCACCTTTGTGATGATGGAAGTAAACTGATTTCGTTCGATGGTCAGCCCCTTTGCCTTCGAACGTAAATTGAATCGAGTATAAAATCAGAAGTCGTATGCAAGTGCATCATTCGTGTGTTACACTCGTGCTGGCTACAAGACATAGGCTCGCTATGTTTGAACGCGGTGAAGGGAGAAAGGTGAGAGAAAATCCAATATCCCGCTTGGTTCGTGCCGGTCTCCAGTTTCATGTCGGGCGAATCCTTCGTTTGCTAAGAAAGGGTCGCTACGCCGAGCGTGTCAGTACCGGATCATGTGCTGTCAGCCCGTGACAACAAGACCAGAATTATCCCCCGTCATCTGCAACCGGCCACTCGAAATTATAAAGAGCAAAACAAAATGCTCTCCGGCATGAACATTGCCCACGGTGGAGAGCTTCCCAATATCCAGGCCATTCTGAAACTGAACCTCCGCAACCTAAATCGCTTTTCTGGTCGAAACAACGAAAAAAAACGACGTTTTCATGGCAACTATATAAAGAATATAATAAAAAAATTATTTAATTTTCTCCCCTTTTCCAACTAACGTGCATTTAAAGCAGATTTAAAGCCACGTCAATAAAAAAAATTAAAAAAAATTCAAATTTCCGATGGGGGGAAAGTCGTATATATTACATATGAAAGATGGGTTGGTAATGTCTGTTATAAAACCGAAGTTTCGTGACTATACTTCGGAAGTCACTTGTATATATTGGGCCCTATTCTCACAGTCACGTCGCCTAGTGACTAGAAGGAGAATGGCCCATTTTTGCATGGAAAAATCACATAATGTCATTGAAATGATGCAGTATAATTTACAAAAGTTTCGATCAACTCGCTTCAACCATATTTCTAAAAAAATCGCCGCGTTTGTTTTTGCGCTGAAACCTTTAAGACCACCACCCCCCCCCCCCCCCCCCCCTCGCTTAATTTGAAATCTGCAATGTACAAGACTTGGTATAATTATAACCGACTGATCCTACATAAATCATGTTATATTGACAGAAATCAGCAACATCCAACGAACTTCGCGTTCAACGCATAACTCATCAACACCAACATAAACATCAAATTTTCTTATGCGTATAACGACAGTATAGAGTTCACCAAATCATTGAGGAGTTTATGTGTTTGCGAAATTATGGGCATAGTTGTGCGTGGATGATCGCGATTGCACGTTCGTCTTTGTGTATAATCGCGAAGAGCTCAGACGTTTATAAGTTAACGAACCGAATGCTAGAAGATAGTACGCTACATGGGGCCGAGGGTAGGGACTTTCGAGCGTGACCGATTCAGGATTCCGCAAACATATATGTTTGTAGGTCCATGGTTGAGACCGCGTACGGTACAGATTCTAGAAGAGAGTTCCTCCATATCACTAAAGTTCCCGGTCATGTCGCTATGGAACATGTTGGGTATGAGCGACATTGTTTTTATTGGTCCAACTGGACCAAAATGACCGAAGGTAGGATCTTTCGGACGTAACCGATTCATGATCGCGCGAACGCACAGAGGCGTAACTAACTTCAAATCCAGGCCAAAATAGAAAAAAAATATTGTTTTTGTTTATTTGTCCATATTTTCAGCTTAAATTGTTCTTCGAAACATACTCTAACGTTTTGTTTGAAAAGAAAACCGTTTTCTTTTGATAATTTTTGTATGCAATAATTTGAAGTGATTTTTTTACACATTTTATTAGCTTGAAAGCTTGAATCCCTCAACTGCTCAGATTGCTCTAAAACTAATTACCCAAAGTTAATATATAAATCAAAATCGTGCTTTTCATAGAAAACTCCAGCAACTACAATAATTTGGGGTCAATTTTAGCTTTTCTTTGTCATTTTTGGGTAGGTTTTATAAAACTTTTTTCAATTTTCCACATATTCGTTAGTGAAAAAAGTACCTTGTCGGGCAATGTCGGGTAAATATGTTGAAAGGAGAAGATTATTTGGAGTGTCCTCTCACTGTTCCACGAAGAAAACATTCCCAATTAAACCCATTCGGTTTTTTACAGCTGTTTGAAAATCTCGTGTTTTTTGCTCAAATTTAAAAGAATGCAATTAAAAAAATCAGTATTGGGGTTATTTAAAAGATCTTATATGAAAAGAATAATTTGAGACGGCGCAGGTGGTTGAGTGGTAAGCGTGACCGCCCCTCATTCCAATTGGCCTGGGTTAAATTCCAGCCAAGGTCACTGAGATTTTTCTGAGGTGAAAAAATCTGTGGTCACGTCTTCCTTCGGAAGGGAAGTAAAGCCGTTGGTCCCCATGAGTTGATGGATCGATATCTAGTCCAGAAGTGAAGCCACCTCTCTGGCGTCGGTAAAGAAGAAGTAGTATACAACTTTTATACTTACTAACAAATATCCTCCTCCCGTGATACTTGTAGAGTGCGCAGTAGTATATACGGCCTCTACCAAAAGCAAGTATCGGACTAACCATTCCTTCACTTACCTCCCGCGATGTACGTTAGAGCCTGGACGGCGCCGGTATTGATCAATAAACAATTTAGGATTACCAGGAGTTGCACATTGAAAGATGTTTCGCTGCTCCCAAGCATAATTATATGCTTATTCCCTGTGCAACTTCAGCTAGTCCAGATAGATAACGGAGTAGCGGCCAGGGGTGATCGCACAAGCTCAGGCTCAAGCTTATATGACAAGAATGATTTGATTGAGTCCCCCATATTATTTTTTGTTAGATTGCATCCATTAACCCAATCGAGCTGTGAAATAAAACTTCCACTAACCTTACTATATGAAACGTAACGTATACAAGTTGCCTTGGAAACGTAAGCGAAGCATCAAATTATGCAATCTTCTCATTCCAGTTGCTTGTTTCCGGATTGCAAGTGTTAACGTGAATAATCCAGATTGAATACCATAATCACTTGGATAGATTTTTATTGCCGAATTTACAAAAACCGAATATTTTTTTTCTACTATGAGAAAATCAGAAAAGCAAAAAAACATATGAACTTGAAACAAAATGTTTTAATTTATGAAATCAGTTGAAACAGACTGATTCTCATAATTTGCATAACGCTGCAAGGAGGTTTAATATTATATTTTGGTCATAAATTGTCTAAGACCATGAAAAACTAACATCGTATAAAAAAGCTTAAAAACATGCGAAATAATTTTGGCCATGGATTTGATATAGTTACGCCACTGTGGAATGGTGGGTTAATGCTTGAGACAGCGTTAGTAAATTTATAAAAGCTAAAACGTACACTAAATTATTGGAGTGTTTTACTGCCGGTGAGATCGCTAGCGTAAATATATGTGGAGGATTGCAATGGCATGCTTGCGTTTATGACCAGGTTGATGCTATCGTGAACTTGTACGTTTGAAATGAGAGAAATTTTGAGTGTATATGGAGAATATGGGATTGATTGTGTTAGTTAATCTAATTTAAGAAAAAAAGGAAATAAAAAGAAAAATAACATTACGCTATACTGCCTACAATCGCAAGTCAGTCCCATGTAGATAGGGAATCTCATAGAATATGGAGCTGACTTGTGATTATGTGCAGTATATTTCTCCTTAGTAAAGAACAATTTAGGTAAAAACCATTTTTTCTCCATTAGAGAGAAAACTGTCTAAAACCATCGTGGACAGCACGAAACCGATAACTGAATTAGTTATGGAATTCAAATCTCAGTCTCATCAGATCCCGAAACTAAGTTAACGGTGGTGGTCAGCTATTTTCGTCCGCGTCCCTTATCACTTATAAAGTGATTCATCAGGAGTGCTATCTTTGAAAATTAACCACCTCGGTTTTGCAACTAATTTTTCGATCCTATTTTAAGGCAAATAATTAAGCAGTCTTCATTTCGTTATGTTCTGAATTGCACATATTTTGTCGTATATGGTTTTAAATGTTCTTTGATTTTATGGCATTGTATCCGCCGGTTGATGCCAATCGAGCTGCATTTTTTTTTAAACTGAGCGAACTAATTTTTTGTTTAGTGTTTATTTGACCTACTAGGAAACTAATCTCTGGGTGTTTAATGCGCGTGGGGAATACGCATTGTCTTGCCTGAGTGAATTTTGAATTATGTACAAGAGTTGAGAGTTAACAATTCGGAAGAATTCAAAACCAGTTACCAATTTTCGGTAGTCATATCAGCACGTAGAACAAATGTTTTATTGTTATATACATTGGATTACTTTCAGTCCATTAAATCATCAACAAATTATATTAATTGTTCTTATTATATTGATTACTTGCATATGCTTTGGAGTAATACATGCACCATATTACTGTCACGTTAACCATATTTCTTCATGAGTATAAAAATATTGTAATTTGATTATTGACGCGAAAGGTGACAAGTTAGTTTCTTTTCGTTCTTATTGTTTTCAATCTTGTTCTAATAATTAGCGTAAAAAACCGCGCTCATGTGATCGGTTGTATATCCGACATACAAAGTTAGTCGTGTCAGGTATCTCGGTAGGTTTTATACCGCTAAAATGTGCCTTAGATAGCATAACAACGAGTACGAACAATTATAGCATAAGAATCGTCCGCGGAGAAAGAAGCCAATACATAATTGTCAATAATAATACAATAATGTATACACGATAAATAATGCGTGCAATACGAAACCTTTAATTGCATAGATATATCGACTAATGTCTCGAGACACTGAAAGTAATCGCGTCATTAAGTTGTATTGTTTTTGGAATGCCGTGTTTCGCCGGAATGAAAAAGTTATAAAATCGTTCACCTATCGTTCGATTTAATTAAACATATGCAACACTCCCGACTGTCGTCTGTCCGGAGTTGAAGTTGCTTTTTTACAAATAGAGCATTTCAAAATTAATTCAATAAACGATAAATCAATCATAAATTCTCGGCAGTCGGCTGCCCAGAGCAATAAAAACATGACAACACTACTGGCAGTGTAACTCTTTACCCCATCCTACTAACAACATTCCTTCCCGTGGCGAGCGTGAAGATGCAGAGAAATATACGGTCTCCATAACAACGTTTTGCCTTTCTCAATAGAAAGGTATTGCAATTGCTCTGAAAACCGACTTTTTAACGGAGGCCCGGAGGGCCGAGTGACATATACCATTCGATTCAGTTCGTCGAGTTCGGCAAATGTCTGTGTGTGTGTATATATGTGTGTATGTATGTATGTGTGTGTATGTGTGTGTGTATGTGACCAAAAATGTCACTCGTTTTTCTCAGAGATGGCTGAACCGATTTTAACAAACTTAGTCTCAAATGAAAGGTGCAACGTTCCCATAGGCTGCTATTGAATTTCTAATGGATCCGACTTCCGGTTCCGGAATTACAGGGTGATGAGTACGAACACGCAGAAAATGTCGATTTTAATAAATTCTGCAATGAATGTATAAAGGTGAATTTTTTTCCAAAATATGACCACAACTGCTTCGATTTGTAGTATTAGGTCACTAACATCCACTCAAAGTCTATTTGGCCACATTGGCCACCATCATCGGTTCCGGAAGCCCCGGCGGAAGTATCTAAATTCAGAATAACAGACACATCGGTTTCTTTGAGATGGCTAGACCGATTCGACTAAGCTTGGCCTCAAATGAAAGGTATTGCGTCCCCGCAAATGGCTATTTAATTTCATCCCGATCCGACTTCCGGTTCCGGAGTTACAGGTTGTGGCGTGCGATCACATAGCAAATTGTGATTCAAACCGATACTCCGATGAAAGCAAAAAAGGTAAAAATTTCGCTAAAATGTCTCTCAAACAACTTAAATTTGCTGTTCTAGGTCACCGACGGCCAACCAAACTTTCGTTGACTACATTGACCACCATAGACGGTTCCGGAAGTGCCCGGGAAAACCGGCCATCTTTCAAAATTTACGAACTCACATCAGTTTCCCGAAAATGGTTGGGCCGATTTTCACAAACTTAGTCCCAAATGATAGCTATAATATCCCCATAGATGTCAATAAAATTTCGCACGGATCGCTTATATGGGTCCGGAAATATAGACTAAATCGTCCGGTCACATATGAAATTCCCATATAAGCCGGAACTCAATTTTTTTTTTTTTCAAAGGGGACCTCATGAAATTTCAGAAATCGAATTCGTATTTTTGATGCCAAACATCTTTAAAATGCATGAAACGTCGAGATTTTATGTTATCTCGAAAAAAATTTGTTGTCTAAAAATCGACTTTTTGGGACTTTGCCGATTTCGCACCTTTTTTCAGTTCAATATTACCATGGCTGTTTTTTCTTTTTCAAAATTTTAGAACTCGAATAGTGATTTATTTTCCTGTATATAGTTGTCATGTGATGTATAATAATAAAATGTAATATATGCATTTAAAAGTTTTTAATGAATATAAACAACGCACACATTCTCGTGATTCATGATTGAGAAAGGCACAATTGCACCGCTAGGTGGATTAAAATAGGTTTTTTACACTAACATTTCTTCATCAAAGCGTCACGTTGTACGCTCCAGTATTTCCCGGGCGCGTTTCTTTTCTCCCGTTTCTGGTGGTATTGTGATCACCGATTCTTCCAATGCATAGTGGCTCCTTCACAGTTCGTGTAGGTCATCATTGCTGATCAGGTGATGGTAACCCAGATAGTTAGCTGCTGAAGCCCCGTGGTAGCTTGTCTTGGACCATAAACTGTCCATCCGAGGTTAGTTCGAACCGCAATTGGCCCTTTGCTTTTATCGGAGCAAAACCAATGTATATTGTTCGCTAAAATGAGCAATTGTGGCTGTCCATTAGAATGGCCAGAAAAAAATGACCCCTATCGGCTAACCCTGAGTCCATTCCTAGTCCCACCAGAAGTACTTGCTCCAACTTTGAAGTAAACCGGACAAGTCTAGTTACCGGACCAACGTGCCTGAAATTTGTATGGGGTTTTTCAATTTACATGGAGAAAACACACTAGCTCGCATTTGCGCCGGTAGGTGGCACTGTATGCATCATATTACAGGTAAACTTCGATATAACGTACGTCTCGGTTTAAAAATTGTACGTTATATCGAAGCATGCAAAGTGTTCCAAGAATTGTTGTTCATGGTACTTTATTGTGTAGAATTTTGATAACGCGTAACTAATTTTGAAAATCTAACTTACCTAGCAGTGCGAAACAACTTTTCTAATAAGAAAATTATAGTGATTCCAGAAAAAAAGATGCCACAATCATTTTTTTTGCTTATATGAATTAAATTTAGTGAAAATATTCTTTTCTTTATTTTGATTACAGAGGTTTTAACCTTAGGGTCATTCGCCTCTTAGTCGGGTTAGAGAAATCTCTTTTGAAAAATCTCTAACACAATGTACAGGGTTGGGAATTGAACCCAGGTGAGCTGCGTACAAAGCAATCGATTTACCAACTACGCTATCTCAACCCCCGAAAATATTCTTATTCTGACTCCTTTCCTAATTATTAAGTCATTAGTCATTATTATTCTGTCTGGGCTCCTAAAGTGTTTTTTTAATATTCCCACCGTCTGCGCCTAATAAAATAAAAGCAATTTATGAATTTTAATCATTAGAATAGAGTATAAAGATCCACTTGTATCCACGATTCAAGAATTTCTGAAGATATTTCAGTCCGCTAATCGGTTTCCTAAATACCCCAAACCGATCGTAAAGCGTGCACAGTTGCCGTGTAACTACAAATAAGATTTCTCACTCTATGCCGTGGAACTTAAATATTGCCATTCGGCCCAGAGAATAAGATTCCGCAGTCCCGAAACCAACCAACAATGGTCACACAAATATTATCAATTTTAATCTTCAGTTAAAACTTACTGATCTTGGATAATTTATTGAGATAAATGATTGGTTTTAATAAATTACGATCATACGCAAATGAAATTTTAAAAATCGCTCTCGTAACCTTCAATGAAGTAGCCAATTCCTAAAATGTTAATTAGAAGCCCAATTAGTACGTTTTAAGATTGTGTGTAACGTTTTGAATTCCTAAAATATGGAATACATGCGTAATTGAAGAGAAATTTGGACCTGAAAAATAAATTAAAAAATATGTACGTTATATCGAGGAAAAATGTACGTTATATCGAGTGACGCTATATCGAGGGTACATTATATCGAGGGTACGTTGTATCGAAGATTACCTGTATCACTGTAAGTGAAAATAAGAAAGATAATTTGATTGTTTACAACTTTGTCGAAGACTGGTCAATCCGGCTTTGTTGAAAAAAGTTATTAAACTTTTAACAAAGTGATGTCTGAGTCAGTTTTGCATGGGGCCTACTGCCGTTCTACGCATAATTGTCCCGTGTTTAAAGGGAATCCCATAGAACATGGGACAATTTTTCGAATAATGGTTGTTTATCAGTACTTGATTCCAACGAACTATCCATTTTTGTGAAACAAATTAGGTTTAGCTCAAGAGCATGTTCAGAAGAATTATAGTAGATAATATGAGTCAAGTTTTGGTTATAAGATTTTAGTTCCACCAGAGATAGAAATTAGGTATCTTCTACAAAGTTTTAGAATAGGTATTTTGCAGTATTGCTTCCGAACATCTTGATATTCTCTCTTCTATAAAAAGTTAGTGCTGGCGCCCTCTATGCGGTCATAGGTGGAACTAAAATTTTCTAACCAAAACATAACTCGCATTATATACTAAAATTCTTCTTAACATACTATTCGGCTAAATTTAACCATTATTTAAAAAAATGAATAGTTCGCGGGACTAGAGTACTACTACACAACCATGGACTGCTAGGCCCCATGCAAAACTGACTCAGACATCACTTCGTAAAGAGTTCCATAACTTCTCTTATCACAACCGGATTGACCAGCAGTCTTCGACAAAATTGTAGACAATAAAATTATCTCTCTTATTTTCACTTATAGTCCAAATGCGAGATAGTGGGTTTTCTCCATGTAAATTGTCGAAAAATGCCCATACAAACTTCATTCACGTTGGTCCGGTAGCTAGACTTGTCCGACTTGCTTCAAATTTGGAGCAAGTGCTCCTGGTGGGACTAGGAATCGAGCCAGGGTTGGGCCAATTGAGTTTTCAAAAATTCATTATTTTTCTGAGCAGTCTACTGTCCATCCTACGACTCAGTAGGCAGCCCGCGCATGCACTCATACTGTGCAGCTAGATCCTCGCTGTTCAACCTCTGATGTGGTAGCACCAATTTTACGACTGCGTGGACAGTGCGTAGTAACATGTTGTCACCGCTGCAGGTGCTAGAGCCTGACGTCCACAGGCTCAATTTGTGCGACTCTTCCACTCTCGAAACGTTTCCACCTGATGGTCAGACCTTCTTTTACTCCAACTGCGCGATAAGCGAGATTTTTCTAAACCAGCGCACAGAGGAGTAACTGGGGTCTATCCACCTACCAGTGCAGAGGTCAATTTTCTATATCCTTTCGAATACTGTTAATTTCGAAGTGATCTTTGCGAATACATTTGTTTTCCAGTTGCAAAAACAGTTTATTATTAGAAAGGAGGGAGAAAAGGGTCGCCTGTGCATATTTTCATAGGAATTCATTTTGAGAAACATAGTATTTGACTCTACAGCATTTCGGTGTACCTCAAATTACTAAAAAATTCAATATTTTCAAATTGCGTAAAATTTGTAGATCGGACAAGATCGAAAGAGTTCGAATGTTTTTCGAATAGCTGGAATCTGGTTTTGTAATACTGCTTCAGCAACTTTGGCGGATCTCGCCGTACATTTATTTATTTATTAACAGATTAAGGCCGAAGTGGCCTGTGCCGTATACAAAAGATTCCCCCATTCCACTCGGTCCATGGCCGCGCGTCGCCAGCCACGCAGTCTGCGAAGGGTCCGCAAATCGTCTTCCACCTGGTCGATCCATCATGCTCGCTGCGCGCCACGTCTTCTTGTACCGGTCGGATTGCAATTGAGAACCGTTTTCACCGGGCTATTGTCCGACATTCTGGCTACGTGCCCGGCCCACCGTAGTCGTCCGATTTTCGCGGTATGACAGATGGGCGGCTCCCCCAACAGCTGATGCAACTCATGGTTCATTCGCCGTCTCCATGTGCCGTCTTCCACCGCACTCCACCGTAGATGGTACGCAGCACTTTCCGTTCGAAGACACCAAGTGCGCGTTGGTCCTCCACGAGCATGGTCCAGGTCTTGTGCCCGTAGAGAACTACCGGTCTAATCAGCGTCTTGTAGATGGTCAACTTCGTATGACGGCGAACTCTGTTCGACCGAAGTGTCTTGCGGAGGCCAAAGTAAGCATGATTTCCTGCCACGATGCGTCTACGAATCTCTCTGCTGGTATCATTGTCGGCGGTCACCAGTGAGCCCAAGTACACGAACTCTTCAACCACCTCGATTTCGTCGCCACCGATGCAAACTCGAAGCGGGCGGTTCTCATTCTCTTCTCGTGAACCTCTTCCTATCATGTACTTTGTCTTCGACGTGTTGATGGCAAGTCCGACGCGCTTGGCTTCTCTTTTCAGTCTGATGTAGGCTTCCTCCATCTTCTCAAAGTTTCGTGCAATAATATCAACGTCATCGGCGAAGCCAAGTAGCTGAACGGACTTTGTGAAAATCGTACCACTCGTGTCGATCCCTGCTCTTCTTATTACACCTTCCAGCGCGATGTTGAATAACAGACACGAGAGACCATCACCTTGCCGTAACCCTCTGCGTGATTCGAAGGGACTCGAGAGCGTCCCTGAGACACGTACTACGCACATCACCCGATCCATCGTCGCCTTCACTAATCTCGCCGTACAATGTAACTTTTTTATCATTCAAATTTAAAATAAAATGTTCAAAAAAACGTATGTTTTAAAGTTGGTGCAATGCACAACAACACTACTATTTTCAGTCGGTTTTAGCATAAAGTTATACAAATTGCTGTGTTCAACTACATTTGTAATAATATTGTCTTACTTAATACAGTCATCACCACTAGAAAGCGATATTGCTGGATATATAATTAAAATGATAAAAACCCCTGAAAATATTACTATTTTTCATCCATGCAACAAATCTTTAACAATTTTTGACATACTCCTAATTTTGCCACGTTATTCAACAGGTTTTTAGGTATGTAAAAAATATAACGAAGGAGAAAATCGAAAAAAAATATTTTGGTTGTTGGCCAGGAATTTGTTCTAGTTACTCCTCTGTGCAGCGTAACGGAAGCACCTTCGCCCAAGAACTGGAACAATCCGGGACATCACGGTGCAATTTGTTCCGATGTGTGAACTCAATCCGACCATGTGTCCGACTGGATGCATAAGTGGATTGTGAAACTCCCTGCAGTTGCCAATGTTACAGCGAATTTTAAATTTGCGCTTATCACGATTAACATGAACTTATTATCATGAACTTATCACGATTAACCAGTTTCAGTCGCTCCACATAGCGCAGCCTCCTGAAATTCTCACAATGCCGCAGACGGTGGTACGTGTCCCGACATTGATCGCACGGCCTCAACTTCCTTGCATCATTCATTGTGGCGACAGGCCTGCTTACTTCACTGTGAAGGTACAAACAATCCTTTTCTTTCAACTTCTTTTTCTCGGGTTGTGCCCGCAACGTTAGATTCACAGGCATCTACCACAATAGCCATCAGAAAATCCGAGAGTCCGCAGCGTACTTTCAGTGTGGCCCCTTCTACAATGGACCCACCCACGCTTTTCGCGATCAGGTTGACGAGATGTTTCCGTAAATCGGTTGCCTCCAGATGGTCACAAACTTGCTCCACCGTATTCCCGAAAGAAACAAAACTTTTCAAATTATCCGGTTTAGGAGGGCCCAGTCGATCGACATTGTCCAACAAACTCTCTAGCAGTAGCTTCGGCTGACAATAGTGCCGACGCAACTTCTCAATGACTCTCGGAATCGTTTGTGGAAGGGGTAGCTGAACAAACACCAACTCGAGTGCGTCACCTTCGAGTGCTTCCCGTAGCCTCATCAAATTTTCGAGATTCATGAAACCACAGGCGTCGTTGAAGCCTTTGTAGGCCGCCTAAAACAATGGCCTTATGGGCTGGTTTACCTGAAAATGTAGAGGAAGCTTGTAAGTCAGCCCTTTTCTTGCGGCTAACTCAGCCTTTGTTGGTCGGGTCTGCTGTTGTTTCCGCCCGTCTTGGCTCTTATCTTCTATGGAATACGAATGTTGGACTTTTTCTCCATATACAAATCGGAGCTCTGGCACGATACGGCTGTTCCTTTCTAGTTGGTCGTCTTCTACTTCGGTGTCCTCGTTGCATTATTTCATCATTTTGACGTTCTTCTGGGTCAGCATCAACACCTTTTGCTTGATTTTGGTGGAACATCCCGCTTGTGAATCGTCAGCAACACTTGTCGATGCCGGTTTTGGCGCCTTAAAGCCCGTAGATCCGTCATTTCTTTATCTAGAACCGCCATCTGTTTGTCAAACGATTCCTGATTAGTTCTCATCCTCTCGATTTGCGCCTTCTTTTCCAGGCGCATCTCCGCTTGCCAAGCCCTCTGCTCCACTTCTTCTTGAGCACACATCTCACATCTCAGCCTTCTGTTTTCAAACGCGCGCTGCATTTCTTTTTCCTTCTTTCGCAGCCGCATCTCTGCATCTAGCTCATCCAGTTGTCGCTTTTGTCGTTCCTCTGGCGCTCTCACCTTTGCTCCGACGCTGGACGCGACCAACCGGGAACCTACGCTAGATCTGTCGGATTCGTAAGCTTCTTTCCGACGGCAAATTTGTTGCTTCTTGGTTGTACTCTTTAGCCTTCTCCTGACAGGCTTTGCTTTAACAGTAACATTTCTTTTGGAGGTTACCCTCCACGACGCCCACGCATCGGAGTTTAAACCATCCCGAACATCCATCGTGAACGGAGTATTCGTGAGATCCATAATGGCTTGCTCCTTCACCAATTCATAATCTGAAGTAATTTGCAGGCAAACTGATAAAAATCAAAACGTTAATTCTATTTTCTTCAAACCACTTAAATGGTAGCGCAACAATAGTGGTACTCGATTCGATTTTTCGTTGCGCTCAAACACGAGTATTTCAGTTTTCAGCGCATTTGTGTAAATATCTTGGTACTTATCAACGAAGCAAAGCTGTTGATGTAAATTTTTACGCATTCCATTGATTGTAGGCCAAGAAATTAATGAATTAGTGAGACACCCTGCTTAGTATGGTGAAAATAGACTATTTACCCTATAACGTTTAATTTTTTTGAGTGTGCGTATTGCGCTCCAGCATACTGTGATATAAATAAAATTATTATAAGCTTTTCAGTAATATGCGAATAATAGTTGTTGCGACGCTGTTTGGACATTAGCAACTGCGAAGTATAGCTGCAACATGACAGCTTACACCCAGCAATAGCCGGCAGCAGTAGTAGATAAGCGGGGGTATGAGAGCAATAGGTGCAAATTTTCAACTGGTTGTTTTTAATTTGAAGGAGGAACAAATCTCAAATCATGACCTACTATGTTCAATTTGCAGCTTTATCATTTGGTAACGCCTCCACCACAACAAACGGAGATGTCAGGAAACTTTCAGCGTGCCAGGCGGTAAAACCACGCAGTTCTTCAATTTGTTGTACAATATTTTCGCTTTTCAGCAAACTTCGAAAAGTTGTCATATACGTATCGCGTCCACATAGTGCGAATCGAGGTTCATGCGGAGCTAACAGAACATTGCTGAATTGTCAGTGTATATCCGCAGTGATGTTAACTATTGTCACTTCAATAGAAACGATATAGGGATTAGTTTCGTTTCGTTTCGACAGAATTCAATACTAATTTAGTGACAGGACAGGGCTAGCGCCAAATTAACGCCAGCTTGAAAAAACGAAAAGTATTTTTTAGCAAACCAGGTCCTGTGCGATGTCCCGCTAGAAAAGGAGTTTTGATGAGCTGATGAGAATTAATGAAATCAAAACGAAGCACGTTTGCGCGTGAAGGGTTCAAAACCTATAACTAGATTCATTATAAAATTTGCGTTTCGATTTCGTCTCATCAAAATACGATACTAAATCAGTGACAGGACTAAGCCAACGCCGGATAGGGATGCCATGTACGTTGTGCACATATAGTTATTGTACTCTAAATCATATATGAAGTGATAACAATTACCTCTAGCAGTGACTTGAAGTATGGGCTGCACGCAGATAGCACCATCTTGTGTGCCTTGCAAGTCTGTCCTTCGCACGCCAGCGTTACCTAAAAGCAAACGTGTTCAACCTCTTTAAACAAAAAAACGTGGATTTCATACATACGTCTGTGAAACTTTTTTCATTGCGAAGATGCCGGAACGACGTTACCATATTGGTTTGAAAGTCATTCCACTTGAGGAAGTACTGTTGTTGATCTGCCATGGTTAACGTATGCTATTCTGTGTTCCAATTGGAAGAATCTAAACCTCGGGCACCTGCTAGACGTGGGTTATTTAGTTTGATGCTTAACTCCAAACTTGCAGAAATATCGGAAAAGAAAACAAAAAACAAAAGAAAATCTGAAATGGTAACAATGCAGGTGTTGTTAGTAATAATATAAGGAAAGATTCTATTACGACGAATGGATAGCAATCTTTCAATAACACCATTCGTTTTATACGATATTTAAATTTGTGAATATCATGTCTAACCCTACTTGTTTAATTCTTCAAAAGTGCCAGCGGAAATGTATCTGAACACCCATCCTTTATCACACCAAGACGACAGTTAGAAAATAGTATAAATTGACCCCGAAATTAAACAGTTAATTAGCGAAAATTATATCCGTTGCCACAAATGACCAATGTACCTTTTCAAGCTACTATTAGCCGATGCGCCCAGTAAACGCAATCACAAACAGAGGTGTACTATAAACGAGTCGTCCATGAGCCTCTTAGAAAGTCGGCAAAAAAAACCTACACAGCAACCGCAAATCCAATTTTTGATGAAGAGACTGGGGCTGCTAGTTTTGGTTTTATTGCTCCTGTTGTCTCTTCAGTTTGTTGGGCTCTCACGTAGTGTTCACCTTTTCACATCGCCTTGCAGCTAGAAATTGTTCTTTCAATGCAACTTCACTAGCACCCGCTTCTTCGCAAGTCGCCTTTTCGTACGGGTATAGGAAAATCTCTCCGCTCTTGTATACGACGGACGAAGCAAAATATATTGTGTAATATATTTTTGCCGTCTTTGGCCGCAGTCGCTGCAATGTTGCCAAATTTGTTATAGTTTTCTACATGTCAAATAATTTTAAAATTTGTATCCGTTGATAGTTAACTACATACTTGATATGCTAGCCCAAATCATTTTGGAAATAAGACTGCAACGAATTGATGTTGTATTTTTCGCATTTGTTAAATTACTGTCTAGAACTTTGGCAGAGTAGACATGTTTTCAAAGCATGTCAAAAACGACAAAATTTAATAGAGAACATAAATGTTTCGAGCAAACATTTAAATTTTAATTAACAATCAATGCATATGAAGTTTTTTATTAGGTCCAATCTGCAAATGTGAGCCCTCTTTTTTGCTTTCTTTCGATTATTACTGCAAAACCATAAAACTTTTTAAACATTTATCAGTATGTTTCGAAAGAACAATGTTTTTACTAGCTTATTACGCAAACAGTTGAAGGGAAATCAGAAAGGTGACCAAGTAATTCGCGGAAGAGAAAGTAAATAAAGAGAGGCTCTTTTGTAGATTGGGCCTATTGAATAAAAAGTTTTCGACAGCTTTACTGTCAATGTGTCAACATAACACATCTTCCAAATCACTACACTACCTATGATCGCAAATCAGTGCCATAAAGATAGAAAATGGGACAAGCGATCATGGGCAGTAGTGCACCATTCATGCCGCTTTTGCTTCACATCGAACATGAATCAAGTCCTAACACCAACTGCTATCACTTCATACATTTTGACACCTGATAGTGTTACAATCTCGCCTCGAGCTAAACAATTTTTTTTATTCTTTGCCAACGCTCCAATAATGCTCATCAAGCAGTCATGTTTTTCAGAAGTCGTTTAAAAAAGATGTAGTATTATATTAACGCAAGCAAACTGGCAGCTCTGGTCCAAAATGCGAACGACAAAATAACATCCAACAATGCCAACAACTCAAGCTATGGAGTGATGAAATCCGAATCCAAGGTCTTTCGTTACTTTCCATCAATTGTGTTGCTTTTCGAATGCACTTAAATGTCAAAATAAACGCCAGACATCCTTGATCCAACAAATCGCGAAGCAGCTGACTAGTTCGGCATCCGAAAATTTTCTAAAATGAAAAAAACGGGAACATTCTCCATTTTCCTTTAGACCTCTTCTTGTCCTAAGACTCTCGTCTATCGCCATCTCACTTTGACTACCTTCTAATGTTATAAAAATTATCGTGAAGGAGACACGAAAAATCATAACACTTGACTAGAAAGCAGGGGTGGCGACTCTGCTCCTTCTGGCTGGATTTGCTAGGTAACATAAATGTACAGCTTCTACGAGTTCTGCGGTTGTGTGATTTACTACATGGTGACTCGTGCGATTGCATTTTCGGGGTGAAAAAGGTAAACATCGCGCCCATAATATATGCTTCCACCAGCGAAAAACCTGTAATATTTCATTTAAATTGGATTTACCTGTTCGAAAAGTAGAAGCGGGTGCTGCTTTCGGCAATTTTTGCACCGTTTTTCTGGTTTATTTTCACTGGAATTTCAACGACAACGACAGTGATCGGACACTAGAATATGCAATCGTTCACAATGACGGCAATAAAGAAAAAATGCTCACGACTATTCTCTAAAATGCTCTTTTCCTCTCTTAATTAATTTTATGCGGTGGAGTATGAGCGGATATGTATATGCATTTATGGTATAAATGCTCAGAGAAAAAATTATGCTCCGAAAAACTGAGAAAGAAAATTCGAAAATTTGGCTTCGTTTCCTTTTCATCGATGCCTGTTGTCATACACGTTAATTTTTGTCGACCATTGTGTTGGGTTATAAATACCCAAAATATCCAGTCTCCAGATCGGGGGCGGCATTATGGAACCATTTCGAATCGACTGTTTCATACAAGCTTGCATACAATAAAACTTTCGTTTCGAGATGCGCAATGCCACCCCAGTTCTAAATATAGATTTCAGAAATTGATTTTTTAATTTTAGTAAAGAAATCGATGCTGCATTTTTTTAAGCATCTTCTGTGTTTAAAGTTGTCACACAAGCGCAAACTTTGCTAAAAAAATATGTCAATATCGTCAAACACGGGTCCAACGGAGGGAGCCCATTCAACGATTTGTCACAGAGAACAGACATCCCTGTTCTAACAAATTCGTTTTCGACCGATCCAGACTTTGATAACGTCAAATTGACATCAAAATGCGAAATGTTGTTTAATTTAGTGACGATTGTTAACATATAGAAAATAATATTGGCTACGATAGAATGAATTCATGTCACCCTCGTGGTATTTGCTCTTTACCGATTACATTGAGAAGACTCCCTAATAAACATTGTATGATTTAAGAGTCAAATGACGTGTTCCGGGTATCATCTAAACGATATGTGGAATGGTTTCACCATACGGGTAAAGAACTCGTATATTTTTGTAGACACTTTAGCATTATGTATAAAACAATTAAAGAAACATTGCACGAAAAATAAATCAAATACGCACGGTTATCATTTCAAACGTTGTGTGAAAAATCAAATCAAGAGGATAAGAAATAACTGTTGTCCAACATGGGTAGTTTTATACGCATTGGTGGGTATTTCATTTTAACGGTATAACGAAGTCTGACAAGGAAACACACTGCATTACCGACGTTAGATTGTCAATTAATTAAAGCCAAACATTTGAAAAGGGCCTTCCAACCATTCACGCACATAATGACCCAGTAAAGTTCAGCCGAAATTTTTACTAATTTTAGTAAAGGCCAATTATTTCACTGGATGAAAACCGGTTTTCGCTAAAAACCAGTTTTCGGATAGCTGGAGAGCATTTCAGCGAAAACTGGTTTTCATCCTATTGAAAAAATTGACCGTTAGTATTCCGGCTGCAGTGACAACCAATTCTAATTAAAGTCGGTTGTTTCACTGAAAGAATTTATTATTATAACTGATTATAAAAGGATTACATGTAGCGAAACTACAATTGCTCTAAATTGCAATGCCACGAATAGTACATACTTATCAAAAAAGGCCCCACTTTTCCACAATTCCATAGTGGGTCTATTGGAAAGGACTAATTTTATTTTTGAATGGTTAGAAAAGCCAATCCGAATTTACTTTGTTATAACTTTCGGAGTAGTACCATATCTACAAAATATTTGCTTGTGTGAGGTGTCCAAATAGGAGAATATTGCATAAAAAAAGTTATTAAATAGTGTAAATTTCTAAATAGAACTATGATGAATTTGATTAAAACTTCTTTTGCAATTTTTTTCAATATTTACATTTGACAATTAGGCCCTTTTTAAATATTAAGATTGAATTCAAATGCGCCTGACAACAGTATAAAACCTGAAAACTGCATTTTTAGCGTTTGCTAAATTTCTTTCATTAAAGGTACGCGCTCTAGTTCAAATTTAAAAAAAACTATTCTATCTTATACTAAACACTGCTTTAATTCAAGGTTTACTAAATTGTCTCGAAGCACAGCTGAATAGTAAGGTTAACCGGTAACAGTGGCTCATTCTAGCAAACTTGTCAACCCAATTTCTCAAATGGAGGAGCAACTTCTAAGTGATCTGAAAAATGTTGGGTAAGTCGAAATTTCATGGATATGCTGCAGATTGCTTATTCAATGTGTTGTGCTAAATTTTAGCTACGACGGTCCATTCCTGGACCAAAACTACGCATCGACAGCTATTACTGCCGGTTCATCTAGCTCTGAGTTTCAAGATTTAGTGATTTGGCTGACGGAAGAAATCAGGATTCTCGGAAAGTTGGACGAGAAAATCTTGAAAAGTGAAGATTCTAGTACGTTTGTACTCGAACTATCTGCATTTCTGAAAGAACTAACATGCCCCTATGCGAATCTTACATCGGGACACGTATCGGATCGTCTGCAAACTTACGACTCAAAAATGGTTCTGCTTGAATTCCTTTTAGCTGAGCTGATGGCATTCAAGATGATCGAATCGTTAAAACCAAAAGAGAAAACAAACGTTATTACTCTGTTTGAATCACCGACGGCTGCTGCACTTAAGGACATTTCAATCACGCTTGGAATGGGCAAGCCACCGAATAATATTCCCTCGAAAGTGCTATTCGAGAAAATCAATGTTCGCCTGGACGATACGATAAGAACTGCTGGCGAGAAACGTTTGAGTTGCCCACTGTTTGCACCCAAGAAAAAACTCACGATGGAGCAATGGAACAAATTAGACAAGTTACAACGAGACTTGGATGCGGAATATGACTTGAGGAGAAAAATGTTGCTCACTCGATTGGATGTGACAATTCAGAGCTTCAGATGGTCTACCCGAGTGAAAGGGAAAGATGATCAAATGACCGAAAGGTATGCAGAAAAGCGTAAATTGTTGGATACACTGCAAACAGGAAGTCGAGATACGGAACTCGCTGCTCTGCTTGGAGCAAGGGAAACATTGGCAATTATCGAGAAAACTAGCAGTGCCAGTGTACGAAAAAATACTAAAAGTAAAATACAGCGTCACATCATCGGTCGTGTACCGGATCGAGGAGGACGTGCCTACGAACATAACCCACCGCCACTGGAAATGCCTTCATGGCAGACGCAAAGAAACACTGGTGGTGGTGGTGGCCAACAGCGAGGAGGTTTTAGCGGCGGAAGGGTGGGTTGCTTTCTATTTTGTTCTTGTTACAGTATATTTAGGGTAGCCTTTAACATTTGTCTTGCTACTCATGATAATTAAAGAATCGCAATATCATAATTTTCCATTTATGATTGATAGGGTGGTCAACAAGGTCGCGGTGGCGGAGGAGCTGGTGGCTTCCAGCAGCAAAATTACAACCAAGGAGGTGGAAACAACCGAGGTGGGGGTGGCGGAGCTTACCAGCAAAATCAATCCCGTGGAGGGGGAGGCGGACAAGGAAACCGAGTACAAGGTGGTTGGTCGCAACCTCAGCAAAGTAATCGCGGCGGTGGTGGAGGTTACGGTGATCAACAATTTAGTCGAAACAACAGTTTCGACGGTAATAGAGATTTTGGATACAACAACGATCAACGCGGCGGAGGGCGTGGTGGATATAGTGGGGGTGGTGGCCGTTCCAACTACAATCGTGGTGGACATCGTTAAGAAAACAAAGTAAAAAATCGATTGAGAATACATTTTTTCTCATATACCTTGGTCGAATATATGGGTTTGTTAGTGACTCATTAAATTGATGCTATTGAATTTAAGAATCTCAATAACACCCAACAATTGTTCCTCTTTGACAAATATTCGAACACAAAATCACCATATCACTTTCTCGTAGTGTTTTGTTTCGTTCAGGTTCATTGCATCAAACCATCTTTTCTTCAAAACTTTGCAATTATTTTAAGACTAAAGACATTTGTGTACCAGAATTTTTTTTCGAAAATTATCCTACAGGAGCTGTAAAGCTAGGGTCTCGGCAGGGCTCCCCGCCAGAATCACTCACTATAATTGCACGGGAGGGGAAATGACACCCATTAAAACACAGCTTAAGGCCAATTGCAGCGGGCCTGCAATGTGAGAGCGTAAAGACTTCGCGATTACGTGTATCATTGCGAATGGCTCGAGCGTTTGTACGTTAACGTGTTCGATTGTGTGTGCGTTGGTATGTCACGTGTATTAACGTGTATTTAACTTCGCATGTACAAATCCTATTTTATGGCCGTATGCTCTTACGCATATATGCGTGTGTTCTTGGATGATCGCGTGCGGACCGTGAATCTGATACTTAACCCTAGAACGTTGCACTTGCGTTTTCCACCCTAGAACGTTACACTGGGGTATAAATGTACCCCACGCATTTGATCGCAATTTTCGCAGGTAAAAATGCAAACAAAAGAATGTATAATACATCATTTTCTTCGCTTTTTAATTGCGAAAACAGCTGTGTAAGTGAAAGTTAGTAATTTATTGAATCAATGATACATAAATTGGTTTGAACCCAAAAAAAGTGAAAAACTCGCTGTTTGGAATTCTTTACAAAAATTACTATAACTTTGCGAATTTTCAACCCATTTGAAAAAAAATCAAATGATTCTTAAAGTTGAAGGTCTTGAAACGGTATAATATGGAATTTCGATATTTTTGAAAAAGTGCAATTATTTTGAGGAGTGAAAGTTTAAAAATTGTGTTTTGGAAAATACCACGAAATGGGGTGGAAATTGAAATGAAAAAATATTTCTGACCAGTGATACATTGGTAACGCGCAACGTTACTGTTACAGCAGTTATTGTGCGCAAATTATACTTGCGAGCCATTGCTTTGAAAAACTATAAAAAAATAAACAAAAAAAATCAGCAAAAATAAGAACGATTTTTTTTCTACTTCAAAATTAAATTAATTGAATAAATGATTAAAAACGAATATATAATACTAATTGTTACTTACGTAGTAAAACAACCAGTATTTAAACTGGTATTGTCACGAATCACATTTCCACTGACAGCACGAAAAACTAACGGCAACTGTACACTGGGGTACAAACGTACCCCACGCCAACTTGGACACCTGCCTCCACAAAGGCTATAAGCAAACTGTCCTACTCTTACTAGGAACTCTAAATTGAATTATGGTTAGGGTCCCAGATTGGTAAATGCCGAATTCTCGTTTTCACACGGCTCCAAAGAAGGCGTGGGGTACATTTTTACCCCAATGCAACGTTCTAGGGTTAATTTTCGGCGCACGGTTCAGGTGCTAGAAGGACCATGCTACCAAGAAACGTGTTCTCTAGTGGATAGGAGCATTATTTTTTGATTGGTCCGATTGAATATATGGACCTAAGTTACTAGGACGGAGGGTAAAGATTTCCGGTCGTAACCGATTCATGATCACGCGAACACGGGCGTTTGTGGGTTCGCGATTGAGAACGCGTTTATAACTTTGTAAGTACTAAAACGTTCACCTTATTACCGGGGTGTTATCAAATTTGTGCGATCGCGGGCGTAGATGTGCGTGAATGATTACACATTTATCGCATGTGCTCGCGTGTAAGTGATTTCGCGTGTATAGATGCGATTTTATAACCATGTGACAATTCACGTTTTTGCGTGTGTTCTTGGATGATCACGCGTACCGTCATTCTGATATTTACTTTTCGGTGTACGGTTCAGATTCTGACAGGGAGTGTGTTACCTCCTATCACTAGAGTTCCCAGTCATTTCGCCATGTAACGTGTTGTCTAGTAAATATTTTTTAATCCAATTGAAGGTATGGACCTAAACTTCTGGTACCGAGGATAGAAACTTCCGGAAGTGACCGAATCATGATCGCACGAGCGCGGGAGTTTGTAGGTTCTATCTTGGGACCGCGTTTGTAAATTTATGTGTGGGGTGTTTTCATGTTTGAGATCGCGGGTGCAGGTGTGCGTGGATTCAGAGCCGTAGCGTGCGGTTAGCCAGGTTAGCCCGAGCCTCAGAGGGGCGCCAAAATCAAGACCGGATTTTTAAATTTTTGAGGATAAATCATGAAATAAGTCAAGATAATGTGACATTTACAAGTGAACTGAACACTGAAATAGAAGAGACTGTAAATACCAAAGGGTTTAAAAATTAATGCTGTTTTTGCTTGAGGAGAAACTGAGTCAGGTTCTAACACCAACTGCTTTAGATTCCAAGAACCCTAGATCGTATGGACCCTCTCATAATAGGCATACCTATTTTTCAGCATTCTCATTGCAAGAGTCATCCTCATGATTCTCGGTACAAAAGCCGAACAGGCAGGCAATTGTTGTCGAAGAAGACGTAATTAAACACCAAAGTTCACTCGATACGAGTTTGAAGGGACAAAGATTTTTTTCCATCCATTGCGATTTCCATTCAAGAAGCAAAGGGACCTTTAAACCGACACATCCGTGCTTCAATAGATGGGGGTCCGCAAGGAACGACATTATCTATAAAAGAGGTAACATCCGACTGCATTGTAACATTATTTTGACCCTCCCAATTCACGACAGAACTTGGTGTTATCGAACTGAAATATCTGCTCCTCGAGTTTGTGTCAGTCGAATGTTATACAATGTATGTTGAGTTGTATTCACATGTCTCTGTGAAATTCCTTAAACTTTTTTATCTGAAGTCTTTCTTCGGGGGGATGTTCACCGCGACATATTCGCTGACGATACTGCTAGCATTAGCAAATGCCTTTGTGGCCACCAACTTAGGAGAGCGGAGCCATATCCATGTGTACACGATATCATTGTTAGAAAGTCGAACTAAAAAGATGGGTGGGTAATGTCTGCGACATAACCGGAGAGATGTAGAATACATAAGGAACACGTTCTTCAAATATGTTGATATTCATTGGAATTTTCGGACAAAAGGTGATTTGGGCGAGGAATATTTCAAATTATTCTTTACAAAAATGATGGTGGTCCTGACAAGGACCGTTTTTGTTGGCGTTGTTGGCCTTGGTGGGGAGATGCGCTGGCTTCGATTTTCGTTGGATGCTTCTGACTTCTTACTATTTCCGGGCTTAGCTGTTGTCCAGGAGGTGATTCTGACATGATTGGTGTAGGTGTAGGTCGTCAACCGGTTATAATTTTTCAAGCGTTGTTTACATTTGAAATTAAACCACTGGATCAATTAAAAAAAGTATTGGTCTGTGATATGAAAAGTACGAAATATATCTTCGGGTTTCTGCATTGACGTTTTTGACAAATACAAGATCAATGCATGTGCCTGCAAGTGTAGTTGCTTGTGATGGATCAGAGATCAAACGAAGCTTGAAACATTCATTCATAAAATAAACAAATTTCAAATTCTCTTGTTTTGAAACATCTATGTTGAAGTCGCCTGAAACGACCATTGGAACATTCTGATTTCTAGACTAAATATTCTACATTAAAAGATGGGTGGGTAATGTCTGCGACATAACTGGAGTGTCGTAACTACACTTGTGACGTTAATCCAAATCTAATGATATGCAACGAAATTACGTTTGCATGTGAAATTTTCAAATGATTCGTTATAATTATGGTTAAAAATTCTAATTGGGAATTCTTTTCCATCACCAACTATTTTTCTTTTTTTCGAATCTACAGCATTCTTTGAAAATATTGTTGAAATGTTATTGATGAAAAACTGAAAATGCGTTTGGCAACACTGCTCACTAAATGGATGGTGGGAAGACGCACATTCGTTTTGATTATGCTAGTATTAGTAGCAGGAAAGAATGAAAAGGAACATAGCCCGAAAACGAGCAAGCGAGAGAGCGATAGTAATTCGTATTCGCTCTACTAAACTAAAAAAAGATGGGTGGGTAATGTCTGTGACATAACCGGAGCATCGTGACTTCACTTCGAGACGTTAATTTAAATCTAATGATTTATGCAGTTAATCAAAGGAGGCTGCCAAAAAGTTCGAATAAAAGCACGCGACTAGTGTACTTTGCACGTTCTATATTTTATCAACACTAGAGAGAATCGAAAAAATAATTCAAAGTGTAATAGCAACATGCAATTGTGGCAACACTGGCCATGGGATGGTGGGGAACACGCACATTCGTTTAATTTATGATGTATTAGCAGCAGAAAGGAATGGAAAAGCAGTGCGCGAAAACGAGCGAGGATAATTTAAATTCTCTTTCTATCCACATATCGTATTTCTAACCTACTTGCTGAAAATTGTTAAACACCTCAAATGGATATTTCAGTTTAACTCTTATTAGAACACAATTAATTGGTCCTGAAAAGAACCGTTT
Source organism: Topomyia yanbarensis (assembly GCF_030247195.1). Lineage (NCBI taxonomy): Eukaryota > Metazoa > Arthropoda > Insecta > Diptera > Culicidae > Topomyia > Topomyia yanbarensis. The sequence goes on from NC_080672.1 coordinate 117,437,458, forward strand.
ATTGTTTTATTGCGGGAGCATAATTCAGACGCACTCCCCGCGACACGGTGAGCCAGTTTAATATATTTGGCCTGAAAGTTATGCGTTTGGTGCAGTATTTTGCATTCTCGAACAAACCAGGCGCACTATTTTGCATTCTCGAACCAGTAGGCATCGTTGGCTTCTCGGGGCATCATTACGACTGAGGTTTGTAAGCGTAGCTCGACTTTGCAGTCCTGTACAATCTCACGAACCAGACGCTGGAACGATAGCCTACAGATTAGTTGCCCTTTAGTTGGGGCGAAATTCTTGCAGGGCGACAGTTCCGATGAGTCACCAGTAGCTGGGGCACTGTTTCCGTCCATCGCCATTGCCAACTGCTTTCCTTCGGTGGACTGGCTGCTTGCTAGTGCTTGAACGAATACGAATGATGAGAAAAACCGACTGACCAATATTCATATATAAACACACGAGAAAGCACTACTATCGCTCTCTCGCTCGTTTTCGTTCCATTCCTGCGCCTTTCCTTTCCGTTCGGCTACCAATACTAGCATAACCAAAACGAATATTCTGTCTTTCCATCGCCTTCAATGTAGTGGCCAGTGCTAGCAAACTTGCATGTTCAGTTTTTCAATAACAACATTCAAACAATATTTTCAAAGAATGTTACAGATTTGAAAAGAAGGAAGGAAAATATTTTCACAAATTTAAATTCTTTTGTGTTATTTGTTAGCGCTGATAAAGGCTATTTAGTTTGCTACTAGCAAGGAGCTGCACAAACAAATCGATTTATGCAGTTAATCAACGGAGGCTGCCAAAAAGTTCGAATAAAAGCATGCGACTAGTGTACTTTGCACGTTCTATATTTTATCAATACTAGAGAGGATCGATAAAATAATTCAAAGTGTAATAGCAACATGCAATTGTGGCAACACTGGCCATGAGATGGTGGGGGAACATGCACATTCGTTTAAGTTATGATGGTATTAGCAGCAGAAAGGAATGGAAAAGCAGTGCACGAAAACGAGCGAGAGAGGATAATTTAAATTCTCTTTCTTTCGTTCCACACATCGTATTTCTTATATAGACGCTGGAACGATAGCCTACAGATTAGTTGCCCTTTAGTTGGGGCGAAATTCTTGCAGGGCGACAGTTCCGATGAGTCACCAGTAGCTGGGGCACTTTTTCGGACCGTCGTCATTGCCAACTGCTTTACTTCGGTGGACTGGCTGCTTGCTAGTACTTGAACGAATACGAATGAGAAAAACCGACCGACAGATATTTATATAATCGCGCTAATATGCACTACTATCGCTTTCTCGCTCGTTCTCGTGCCGTGCGTGAGCCTTTCCTTTCCGTCCGGCTTCTAATGGCCTAACCAAAGGAGTATGCCGTCTTTCCCCCACTAACTGCTCTCGTCAAGCAACCAAATACGAATAATCATAAAACAAACATGTAGTGGACCTATATATAAACTTTTCATTATTTTATTGTTCGGTTGGTCCACCATTTTGACGGCTCTGTGCGGGATGGGCTGAAAATTTTCACTTTTCCGAGTCGTTTTCGAAAGATTTTTCAAAACACAATTTTTTGTTATTAGTGCATGTTATACATACTTAAAATTTTAATACAGCATTGAGGAACATATTTTCAACAAATTGGCCTAAAAATCAAATCATTCTGTTAAGTATGATAAAAGTTATTAACGTTCAAAATCTGACGCGGTGCCGCAGCCGATATTTTGAAACGGGACCCCTATATTGAAAGCTTAAATGTATTCTACATTAAAAGAATGACAAAGTTAACACCAAAGGAGCGCAAAACTGAGACTTCGCCAAGGGCACCGGGAGGTCACGCTACGGCTCTGCGTGGATTATCGCGAATAGCTCGAGTGCTTGTATGATAACGTGTTTGTCGCTTGCGCTAGCGTGTATGTAACTTTGTGTGCATAAATTCGATTTTATAACTATGCGGCTATTCGGATATTGAATATTATGCTTAATTTTTAATGTATGGTGTACAGATGCGAAGAGAGAACCAGTTTTCCCATATTACTAGAGTTTCCGGTCATGTCTAGTGAATATGAACGTCGTTTTTTGATTGGTCCAACTGAAGCTATGACTCTAGGCTGCTAGGACCGAGGGTAGATACTTCCGGTCGTGGTCGATTCATGATCGCGCGAGCGGTAGGTTAATGCTTGAGACCGCGTTTGTAAGTTTATAGGTGATACAACGTCTAGGGGCAGATCACTCTAGAAATGTATAACAAATTTGCATTAAATTAGAAAAAAATGCATGTAATTTCCATTTTTGCGTCAACTTTACACCCCCTCGTAGAAAAGTTTGTTTGACAAACGTCCTATGCTGATTTACTTTGTTCGACGTTTTGCTGAATGTAGGACTAGTTTTTTTGTGGGGTTTTGACGTCTTACACGCAACGCAAAATACATTGCACGCAACGCAAAATACATTAAGAATTTCTATTTTGATGGAAAAATGCATTTATAATTTAGCTGATTTTTAAAAATGCATCACAAGTGATCTACCCCTAGTACAACGTTCACTTAATTAAAGGGGCGTTTTAATGTAGATGATTGCAATTTCATGTTCGCGTTTGTGACCAGGTTTGTGTTATCGTGAAGGCCGCGAGCGTTTGTAGTATGAGCGAATATGCAATCAATTATGTTAGTGAGTGTTAGTATAAATCTAATTTAGATTATAGTAATGACAGAAATTATAACATGCCAAATAAAGAAAAAAAGATGCAAAGAGATTGATTAGAAGTGTATAAATTGACCAATGCTATTTTGGTAGATGGACCCTAGGCCATTAAGACAATGGGGGTAATTCGGACCCCCCGCTCTCGATTTCTCGGAAAATCGTAAGACTTTCTGGCTGTCGTACATATTCGTGAATCCGCTATTCTAAAACATTAATTTTAACAGCTTAATCCAATTCATTGGTTTTGTAGGAAAGGAGATATTGCGAATCTTTACTAAAATCCACGTCGTGACATATCAGCCATGCGCCGCCAAGCCAGGCGCCGAATCACACGCCTATTCACTTTGCGATTTTTCCAAAAATAGCATGAAAACTTCGCTGAAGGTGGTGTAGCGAGAACTGGGTGTGTTTAAATCCGAAAAGTGGCCGGTGATTGAATTCTAATGAACTTTCTGGCCTACCATATTCCAGAACTTTTAAAACTTCCGAAAACCTACGGAAAATGCACAGTTGATGGAGAGGTAACGGGGGAGGCAGTCCCCTTTCGACTGTCCTGGTTTTTTACTCGTCTGATATGGACACCCTAGGCAAGTCGTCGCTGTTGTGCTATCTTATGACAAACGCCATTTTGGGGTAAACTGAGTTAGATATGCCACATTACTTGTCTAAAAAATCTCTGCAAAGTGGCGTTTATAGAATTTTGACATTCTGTTTGGTTGCTGAGATATAGCGAGAAACGTGCTGAGAAATTTTTAATCTTTTGCTTCAAATGACTGTGTCTGGGGATTGGTTCAAATTATCTTAACGTATGTTTTATATGTAAAACTATCTGAGAAACACAATGGCATAATCATTTTTAAAACAAACATGCACAAATTGGGAGAAAGATGCAATTTATGTTTTAAACTGGAAATATAGCATATTTGGCAACACTGTAACCAAAAATAACCATTTTTTCTAGTTTCCCTGACACAGTTCCTTCAAAATGCATCTCATCGATTGTCTATAGACCAAATTAAGCCAAAGATATGAATAAAAGTTAATAATTGATGATTTTTTTCTATGGAAAATTTTCCATGCATGATTATGACACGCCATACAAATTTTGTTATCTATACACACCTATGACACGTGTGAGTCCGACTTCTGTTTACATTTATAATAAAAACTCGAAACATAGTCAACCGATCTTCATAATATTTGAGAGATTAATACAGAATAGATAAGAGAATCAATTTTCTTCTATGAATTGTTTATTCCATTTATAAGTTTCAAGATATTCAATCTCAAACTTTAAATATCGTTTTTCTCGAAATGTGCAAAATGGCGTTTGTCATAAGATAGCACAACAGCGACGAAGTGCCGAGTATGAAAAAACACAAAATCATAAAAAAAGGCTCATAAGCCCTCTCGGTCTCCTCGATACACCATTATCGAGGCACTGCAATAACCATCTTAAAGAAATTGTCTGTCAGAGGTTCTTTAGCACTGGTGCACGCAATATACTTGATGATGTTAGCAATATGTACCGTGAAAACCTTCAACTAGGGTATGTGGTATTATACCGAGGAATGCGCAACACCACCCAAAATGATGCCTTCTTTTTTGTTCCTGGCACCAACAGTTTTTGCTGTAACTTTGAGTGATTTCAACCGAGTTACACAATAAATTAATATAAAGTGAAAACCTACTGTTTCGTGGCTTATAGCACTTTATTCATAATATTCCTCCATGTAATTTATTTTACATAGTTACAAAAAGTATAATAAACTGAATACAGTGTAATATTTCGCCATGATATTATTTTTATCAACACTAATACTTTTCTTTCATGTTCTCCGAAAGAAGAATGTTTGTTTACTTTGCACGATAGGTAGATTTGGTTTCACTCTGTGCGAGCATTTGACATAAACTTTGCCATCAACATTGGAATATTGATTGTGGCACTTGTAAGGGACCATGCATATACCACGTGGACAATTTAGGGGAGAGTAGGGGTAACAAGAAAGCCCACGCTAGTCCATGGGGAGGGGGGAGGTAGTTTTGGAAATGTCCACGTGGACTTTTCATTATATTTTTCTTTATTAGAAAATGTAACAAATTTGTATCGTCATTGGTGTGAGCGCTTACCAACCCCATTTTTTCATGATTTTGAAATAGTCAAAGTGCTTTTAATAGCATAGTAAGTGACCGTGCATCCAAATGTGAAAATTGAAAACATCAATGGCAACTATTATCAAAAAAATCAGAGGAAATCGCGCGCTCAAAAAAATGTTAACGTTATGCCTATTGATTTCACACATAGGTTTTTGCAATTAGCGGAGGCAGATAGACACTATTTGCTGGCACATTAACCTGATGTGTGTATTTACAAGAAATATTAATCTTACTTTCACATTTCATAACTATAAGGCACATAAAATCCAATTCTATAACAATACGCACAAATAATTTATGTGTGTGCATACATAGTTTATACAGTTGACACATACAAGGTATGTGTGCGCGTGATAACATTAGCATGTTTTCTTCTTCATATGGATTTTAAGTGGTTTGAAGCAAATAAAATTAACATTTGGATTTAAAAATCGGTGTACGAAACACAATCCCAAAAAAAAAATTCTGTACCAAAATTCGAGAAAAAAAATTCTGTCTGAATCAGCTGATACAATCTTCTGTAACTAATTCCACTAATTTTGGATTTGAAAGCTTGTGGTTGAAATGATGAGCCAATTCAAGAATTCATAGGTTACTTCAATTTTGTATTATTATGATGCATCTTTCAAATGTAAATATAAATGAGAAACGAAATATGTCCGTGGAAATTTCACCTAATGTCGTTCAGAAATGAGATATTTCCGTGGAAATTTCACAAAAGACTAAAGAAGTTTATGGCACTCTGTGGTTGAAGTTTGATCGATTTCAGTTCTTCTGCATCGTAGTAGTCTAGCACATTGGAAAATTTTCTGAAAAACCATGTTATTGAAGGCACCCGATTTTTTTGACGTAGGACTACGTCTTTGTTTTCGATATAGGGGTGCACGTTGCAAATCCTACAAAAATGGTACGTAACGGTCAAATACTTTTAAGAATATGTTCCAATAGATAAACCTTAAGATTTTTGATATTATGGCATTGAAAATTTAAATAATGTACAACTAGTCAAAATACCGCGCGTTTACACACAGAAGATAGCGCTTCCCCAGTCCAGCACGACAGATTTGTGTACCTAGCGCGCTACGCTTCGATGAATGACGTCATCATCGACTATTTAAAGAACGGATTTAGCCAGACAAGCTCAGTAGCCTGTTAAACGGCAAGCAAAGTAGAACACTGCACAGCATGTTTCTATAGACAGTGTAGCAGGCTGATATGTCCGCTACACTGGCTGTGGAGGTACGCTACGCAATGCCGTTCAACAGGCGATTGAGCTTTCCCTTACGCTGTGCTCGTTTCAAGCACGCATTTTATGTATACCTCGATCGCACTAATCCGTATAAAATATGTGCACAAAATTGCTTGTACAGTCGAGCTCCTTGTGCAAACATAGTTAATATAGCGTCGTGGTACTAGTTGTCCCTTTTGCTCCACCCATTATCACTAGCATTGAATCATTTTGACGTGCATGTATCTTCCTTTCGTATACAGATTCAATTTATTCACATAGCTGTTTGATTCGAGCATTGTACAGCTGTTTACCGTTCGCTTGGGTACAATGTTCGAGACGAATGTTCAGTAATCTACTTTTATCATAACACCAAATGGGCAATTGTTTGACCTGTGATGAAGATTTCGATTTTGCGAAATCGGTAAGTGCACGGTACAAATTGAGAAAAACAATTTTAAACTTGCCATGGCCACAAAATGATGTTTAACTAATTAACTAGCACACAAATAATTGAGCTAAGAGAAAAAAAATTCTAATTGATTTCTTTTTCCATCATATATTCGTCCTGAAAAGGACGGTTTGGTGAAATAGATTCCGTTGACTTTATTCTGGTTGAGAAACGAACGATCCGCACCTTGTCGCCATGACTGCAACGCACGGTATTTATCAACAAACCTTCCACCTCGAAGACTTGTTTGAAATGCTGACCGTTTGAGTCACTGCATCCCTTTTATCACTTCTACGCTGCAGATGAAAGACCGCCCTATTTGTGAAACAACGAAAAAAAAATTGCGTGTTCTTTTTGGTGTCTCTTTCGGAGGTGACAGGGTTCCCAAAATCTCTGATTTTCAATAATATAACACGTTTCTGTCCAGTTTGTTGTATATTTTCGCACAATTTGATCGCTAATATAGTTTTGTATTCCAAACGGACAGTGTACTTCCATTGTAAAACGATATCTTAGTATATGGCGGCAAAGTATAGGCGCGATTATAGAAAGCGCACAAAAGAGCAACAGATGGAAAACTCTTCGAAGAAAGCGAAAACAGTGGCTGAACGACTTCAGCGTCATCGGGCGAGCAAGAATGCGAAGAAATATAATGCGTCTCAAGCTACATACTGGGATGTTGGAGAAGGTACTGTGATCCAAGGTAGGAAATTAGAATTAATGCTAAATAATATGCATATTGGCAAGCTTTCTTTTCTTTCTAGTGACAAACGGCACTTTTGAGAGCCATTAAACCATTAAACGGTAATTTTCAGGACCACCAAGAAATTCAAAGAAGAATTAAAATTGAACATTTTCCTTTAAATAAATATAAATAATCTCATGGAGCTTGAATCATAACAAGACCATTTCAATTGCTATTTACAAATTAGTTACAAATAAAATAACAATATGGGACCATTCATAAATTACGTAACGCTTTTAGGGGGGGGAGGGGGTACAACAAGTTGTGACATGTTGTGACATAGGGGGGAGGGGGAGTTAGCTAGATCGTTACGTAACATGTTTTCACCGAAGAAAAAAAAATTTTTTCTAGGAATTTGTTACGTAACAGGGGAGGGGGGGATGAAGAAATTTGTGACAATTTGTTACATGGGGGGAGGGGGGAGTCAATTTTGGGCAATTTTTGCGTTACGTAATTTATGAATGGTCCCTATGAATACAATATTTTATAATTAGTGGTGTAGTCCTACGTCAACAGTTCGTACAACCCCACAGGGCTGTCCTTTGTAGTTTTTTTAAGTCCACGTGGACATCGTAGGGAGAGAGGTAGGACTACAGGAGTTGTCCACGCTTGTCTACGGGGGAAGAGAAGGGGGTCAAAAAAGAAGGTTTTTTGCCCACGTGGTATATGAAAGGCCCCTAATCAAAACTTAAATTTATTATATTTGTTTTCAAAGCACGTTTTGTGTGATTTCTAAAATAGAAAAGCACAAGGGTAAAGCGTATATAAAACATACAATTTTGGTCAAATATATGTTGGTTCCGTACAAAGAAATTTCAAAACCCTGAAAAGAAGATTACTACTACTATTAGTAGTTGCAAACTTACGTGAAAAAGACTTTCAGTTGTTTTTCACTTATACTAGAATCTGTGCACCTCATATGTGAAAGGCATAATAGCACCATTAGGTAGATTAGGATTGGATGTTATCAGTAAAGTGCGGAGTTATTACACATAAAGTAACAAAGAATGGAGTCGGTGCGCTTGTTATTTAGTTTAGGGTAAGAATTGTAAAAAAATACTACTAAACCTTTTCAATATAACGGCCTTTCAGTTATAATACAGACGACAATTCTGACGAGCTACGACTTGAAGCAATACTCCAAGCCGGTTTGGCGGATAGAGCGTATCGTTTGGTGGTTCAATGGTTAGCTCATCAAATTAGGCAATATGGTGAAATAGATGAAGACGTATCATCGGTAGATGATTTGCAGTGCTTTAGTTTTGAATTATCTTCATTCCTGAAGGAGTTGAGCTGTCCCTATAAGGATATGCTGGAGAGACCATTATCGGAACGATTTCGTCAACAATGTGACGCGCTAATGCTTGTGGATTATTTGGCAGGTGAACTAGCCGCGCATTTACTGCTCAACAAAATCAGAAAAGCGAAGGACACGCGTCAGTCCAACGTGTTGCGTGTTAGTTCACTAAGAATCATAACATTTTGATTGTTTCTATAGAGTTTTATAATTTTAGTCAGAACCAAATGCATCCGAAAATCTTTTTCGTATTTTCAAAGTGCTACACATCGACAATCCGAATGCAAGCAAAAACCACATATTTGAGAAGATAAATGAAAAGTTGGACAACAATCCAAATACGATAAACAGCGAGCTTTTATTTACTCCTGAGGAAAATTTAACTATTGAGCAATGGAAGCAAGTAGATGAATTGAATGTGGAACTACTGGAGGATAGGCATGTGCGACTGAAAATGATGTTGACGCGATTAGACCTGACGGTGTCTTGCTTTAAATGGAAAAAAGAATATGCTGCTGATGTAGATCGAATGTACCGACAGAAAAAACGCATTCTACTTGGACTAGCGGAAAGTATGTTTGATGGCGATATTTCCTGTCTACTGGCTGCTGACAAGAGCTTGCTAATACAAGAAAGGATCAGTTCAAGCCGCTTAAGAGGTAGCGGGAAAAATATGTTCCGTGGGTATTTAACAGTAAGATATTGAACATCTCGCTTTTTTTCAATTTGAATGATATTAAATAGCTCTTTACCGTTTATAGCTACCTGAACGAGAGGGAAAGGTTAATATAAGCTGCGAACCGATAATGCCGATGTGGTCTTCGCGAGAGGAAGGACATGCGGATGAAAATCTTCGGAAAAAACACCCAAAACCGCCCAGCAAAACTATCCCACCGAGCGCAAATTCCAATGCATCCAGAAAATCGAAAAAAATCGAAAGGAACTGTGATGTTATCTCGGGTTCTAAGAATGATTTGGAGGAATAAAATTTATTAAAGGTACTCACTTCTATTACATATCCTCCACGCTATACTTATAGGCCTCTTCTTCCAAGGCTTGCTTCTTGCTCGTCATTTCGAACCACTTCTTTTCGAATCCATTAGAACGATCTACTCCATCCCAACGGTAACCCGGACGAATCCCGAATCTGTTGTCGGGGAAAGATCCTTTATACAATGGCTTCTCGGGGCGACCCTCTTCGCGAGCCTTTTCCTTCTTTTTACTACGTATGTAGTCCAACATAGGATCACCTATACGCTCTTGTTTTTTTAGATGCTCATCTAGATCCTTGTCATCAGCGTATCTGGCTAAAGGTTTGTTTATTTCATGTGCCGCTTCTTCAAGTTGTGCCTTATACTCTTCAACTTGTTTCACTCTGTAATTTAAAAAAAAAAGTTAAAAGCATCTAACATTGAACACAAATTAGCCAATACCCACCCTTTTCCCCATCTACTATAAATTTCTTTCTTCTTTTCGTCCCGTTTACGCTTCTCAAACTCTTTTCGCAGCTCTTCTTCAACGTCCTCGCGCCGTTTTCCGCGTTTCTCTCGCACTACTGTTTTGGCGAAACGGCCAGAAGCTTCAGCAGACATCTTTTCAAACACTTCATTTTCTCGTTGACGAAATTTTTCATTCTCTACTTTCATTGCCTTGGCATTCTGCAGCCCAGCCATTTTCCCATCCAAAGTAGTAGTCATTTTTCTCGTCGATGGGCCTGCTTCTAAAAGGTCATCACGAGGTTCTCGTTTTATTCTCATCACGGGAGGACTTTCTTGTTCTCTTTTAATTCGTCGGGGTGGACTTTGATCCGAATCGTAGGATCGTGCATTGTGCCTTCGTCGGGGTGGACTTTCATCTGAATCCAATACTTCCTGCTTGATGAGTTGCAAGTGGGAGTCCAAAAAACGTGCATGTGTTTTTCGATCTAGCTTAGCGTTGATTCTATCACCATCAGATGTCGGCGGGCGCCTCGGAGGACTTTCATCTGAATCTTTATCTCTACGTGAAGATTTTCGATCGGGGCTTAAATTATTTCTTCTATGTCGACTGAGGTCCGAGCTTTTGCTATATTTTTGACTTGTAACCGATTGCTCAGGATTACGGTAAGATTTCTTCTCATTCGAAAGTTTCCTCGGCGGGCTGTGATTAGTGTTATAGTCTCTTCTAGATGTTTTTTGTGGGTTTCTAGAACGACGTTGTGTTTCGTCCGAATCGGTTTGCCTTGACAATCGATACTCCTTTTGTCGTTTGGGCGAAAATCGTTCTTTTTTTCGTCTCGCTGGACTTGCATCCGAATCGCTATTTATATGTTTCCTTCTCATAGGACTCTGGTGTAAATTTAAAGCTTGTTTACTCCTTCGAGGAGGGCTTTCGTCTGAGTCTGCCGTCCTTGCTTTGACTTCATCTTTTCCCTGTTTCTTTGAAATAAAAATGCTCGATTCCTTAGAAGTGCTCAAGCTTTCTTCGCCATCGACAGTCAGTTTTTTCCACTTAGTACTGCTGAAATCTTCCTTCGCTTTCAATTCCGGAGGACGTTCGTCAATGATTCCAACGATCTGCGGAGCTTCCTCTCCTTGAGCAAACAAATCCGATTCGTCTTCAATGTACTGCAGTGAATGGCTTGGAAGATCATCATCGTCTATAATTTTAACACTGAAATATTGAAGGGGGAATAATTTAGACAAGTTCAATTGCACAGTCTACTGTACCTAACTTACTTCACTTTACCACTTGTTTGCTTTTCTTTTTTCCGTTTTTTCTTCTTTTTATCCTTATCGTTCGACAGGTATCTTTTGAGATATTCCTTTTGATCTATTTTAGTTTTCGTGGAAGACATTGTCTTAACCACAACATTAAAAATATATTTATGTTTCAGCTGCTTTAGCAAATGAAGAAGAGCGTATTTGATTGTGATTTTGATACGTTCGATAAAAAGAATATGCGAAGACCGAATAGTGACAGATGCGACCAGCGATGCCAGATGTGAAAACATGTTTTTTGCAGTATAGTTAAGCCGGAAATGAGCCGGAATTCTGGCTGGTTCTATTCGCATTCCAGCTTCAGTGACACAACCGATTAACTACACGCATACCAGAAGTAATCTAATTTTAGGTAAAATCCTACCCAACACGGACTAACCAACGACTGGCTGAACTGTGTCATTGTCCGTGCGCGCGAAACGAAAAAATCAATAAGTAGTTCAATCACAATAGGATCGGTGCGACACCGATAGCTTGGTGTCGATTGAATGCATACGTCACGGCTTGATGCTAGCAGAAAGGGAGAAGAATGATCGCATGGTCGTTCTAGGCGAGGATTTGTGAAGAATTTTTTGCCGGCGTCAGCGGTAAAACATGATGATGAGTTATGTTCTACCATAGCCCATGCTGAAGACTTGGATGCAACGCCCAACTCCTACCCAGCAAAGAATTCTTCACATTTCCTTTCGATCATGTCCATATGAGCCTGCCTAGTCCTAGTTTTCCGTTCTAAGTATATAACTGATTCGCTCTAGAATACCTATCCGTCTTTCAATTTCATTGCTTTCGTTTCTCTTTGTCTCAAATTTGCCGAAAATAGCCAACAAAATCGATACAGTAGAACCTTGCGGCAATTAAAACATAGTAACAACAGAATCTTTGTTTAATTTCAACTAAATTTGAGTTGTTCTCTCCTTTTATTAATACAAAAGATTTGTTTTTTTTTACTTAGAACTTGTTTGTTTGGTTAAACTTATCATGATTTTGTTGTTTCAAACGATATATTTGTTGAAACTACCGAAAAGCCAACAAATTAATTTGTTGGTAATTTTAACCAACAGTATTGATTAAATCAAACCTGAATCTTGTTTGTCACTATATCAAACGGGAAAATTGTTATTTAAAACCAAAATTGGTTTATTTTTACTATTTTTTTCTGCGTGTAGGAGCGGAGAACCCGAAATTTGAGTACTAAGCAAATAACTTAAAATTAAGGTACTGGATTATTTAAAATTTGGGTGATAGGCAGATAACTCAAAATTTAGGTATTGTGCGGATAACCTGTAATATGTGTAATAAGAAAATCATACTGATTTCAAAAACTGGAATTTTCAGCAATACAAAACGTCTGAAAGTTGAGAAATTTTAATCTAATCTATTTTACAGATTTTGTGTTGTAAGGGCATGTTCAGGAGCGTTTTATTTTGTATAGGAGTTTCAAAGTAGAACTGTAGAATTTCGAACAGTTTTGTTATTCAAAATTTAAAACTGTTATACGACTCCGTTCTATCCCACTGAGACGTCGAAAAAAATTGTTTCAAAATCGTTCAAGACGGGTCCAATGATGGACGTTCGTTGAACAGTTTTTTGGTCGTTGTCCAAATTGGTCCAACGAACGTCCTTCATTGGACGATTTTGAAACCAACCGTTCTTAGAGGGATTTGTTGCTGATTTTAAAACACGTTTAGAACTGTGTTTTAAATACATGCAAAGTTTTCAGCACAGATACTTAGACCCGAGAGATTGGGGAAAAATAAATTTGAATGCAGTAATGCTGAAGGAATGGTGAGACATGAATTTTAAACTGAATTAAACATCCGCTAAAACAGCTGCTGGGGACAGCAAGTTCTAGTTTTAAAATTTCCAGTTTTATATAATAGAACTGTCAAAATTATCAATCTAGAACTGAAACACTCCTGAACATGCTCTAAAGGCAACAATCGAAATTTCTAAATTTTCTCTACAAATACCGAATTTTCAGTACATATTCATTACATACAGTACAATAGAATTTCTGTAAAAATTCTGGCTTTGCAAGAATAGGAACTTACTGCCCTACCCATCACCTTTTTTGCCTTAGTCATGTTGCTTTTGAACCGTTTGTTGCGAACGATATTGTGCTGCTGTCTAGCTTAAAAAATATTTAAGAATGACTAACGTAACTTGTAAAAAGTTGCTTTTAATTTAACGAAACATGTAGTTTACATTGTAGGTTTAATTCATAAAAAACATCTTGGTGGTATCGTTTTCTGGGAAGCGCGACAATATCCCAGTCACTGTGGCAAACAGAAAGTTAGCAAAAGCTTAACAAAGCGAAAATGATTCTGGCAATGTTTCTGCCAGCATTTTGCGCGATGTGTGTAAGAATTCTAGCAAAGAATTCGCTCAAATGCAACAACTGTTTCTAGCGGTTAAACTAACCGATGTTGCTCACTTTTAGCCAGAATTCAGCCAGGAATGTACGGCCAGGATTTCTGTATGCTAAATGAACAAATGAACACTCCGGATGAACCTATCCTCAATTGGCATTTCGACGAGTTTTGATTCGAACCAATAATATGGGCCCGCCACTACGCGCAAAATTTTATTTATGCATCGATAGCATACTTTTCTATCTGCCTCTAGTTTCTTCTGCTGTAAATTTTGCACATTGGACATATCGGTCTATGCACTCATTGAATGCTTACTAGAATTATGATACAAAATGCATAAAAATCAAAGCAGAAGAAAAGCGACCGGAATAGAAAGTATGCTAACTATGCATATTTTCATTTCTCAGTGTGACACAGAAATATGGCAGAACAGTCTCTGCCAGAAAATTTTCTGACTGGGTATCAATGCATAAAAAACATGTGCCCACCTTTACCGTCTTGGTCCTATATAGACAACGAATCTCTTCAATTTTTGTTAGCGTGCAGAAAGAACATGTCAAACTCCGTTCTATGCATACGCACTGCGGTCGCATGTGCTTTTTTTGACTAACCGCGCGGCGTTGTTGAATAAGTTATCTAATTTCTGGTCAAAAAGGTGAATTTTCTCCCGTTTTATCAGATAATAAGGAAAGGTGACAATTTACAACGACGTGAAACCAGGCTTAAACTACTATAATGGGTAAACCAGGTAAGTGCTGTTTTTATTTATATGTTTATTTGTGAAGATAGCCTGTAGCATATTTGCCTTATATCAGTCCAAGGAAATAAGCCAACTGTTTGATACATCTTGATTATTATTGATACCTGGTAGATTCAACGTGAACCTTAGCAGAAAATTTACATTTTTAAAAAGTTTATAACAGTTATTTAATTCTTGATCACATAAGTACACGTTTAGCAGTCTTCGATCTTTTGCTGGCTACCGCATTATATTTCGCATAACCTCACATTGTTTGTTTTCGATTAGATTTCTCTCCTCGCGGTAGAGGTGGAGGTCGTGGTGGTGGCGGAGGCCGAGGTGGTCGAGGAGGCGGTAGTGGCCGTGGTGGGTTTGGTGGTCGAGGAGGAGGTGGTGGACGTGGAGGTTTTGGTGGACGCGGTGGCGGAGGCCGAGGTGGTCCCGGTGGACGAGGTCGTGGCGGCGGAGGTGGTCGCGGCGGTGGTGCTAAAGGCGGTGGATTCAAGGGAGGAAAAACCGTAGTAATTGAGCCACATCGTCACGAGGGAGTGTTCATTGCCCGTGGAAAGGAGGATGCGCTGGTCACGTTGAATCTTGTCCCTGGATCAGAAGTTTACGGCGAAAAAAGGATATCGGTTGAGGTAAATTTCATTCCATTTACATGTTTACATTCCTGAATTTTCAACCATGATGAATTATTGCACAGGGGTATTGAATTGGTAAAAATGTGGCCAACGGCAAAATGTTTGCTGGAAGCAGGAGCCTGAGGCACACTGTTTTTGGGGCATTTTGTTGTAGAACTTGCTTTCTGAACACACTTCACCCGAAACAATATTCTTGGGTCAACCAGTGTTCCGACTAATTATCTTTTGTAATTTTCAGACAAATGGAGAGAAAAATGAATACAGAGTCTGGAATCCTTTTCGATCTAAGCTGGCAGCTGCAGTGCTTGGTGGGGTAGACAAAATTCACATGCCCCCAGGTTCAAAAGTGCTTTACTTGGGTGCTGCCTCAGGTACCACCGTATCACATGTCTCGGATATTGTTGGTCCGGAAGGCTTGGTCTATGCCGTAGAATTTTCTCATCGTTCGGGTCGTGATTTGATTAATGTAGCAAAGAAACGAACCAACATCATCCCCATCATTGAAGACGCTCGTCACCCGCACAAATATCGAATGCTTGTGGGTCTCGTGGATACCGTCTTCGCTGACGTTGCCCAACCAGATCAGGCTCGTATTGTAGCACTGAATTCACATCAATTCCTACGAAATGGAGGACATTTTGTAATTTCGATTAAAGCATCCTGTATTGATTCCACAGCCGTTCCAGAAGCGGTTTTTGCTGCCGAAGTTAAAAAGTTACAAGCTGAAAAACTCAAGCCTCAGGAACAGATTACACTGGAACCTTACGAACGTGATCATGCTGTAGTGGTGGGAGTATATAGACCGCCACCGAAAAGTGCGTCATGAAAAATTATTGCCGTAGCGCGTAACTTTTATTTTGCTTATAAAGTTTACGTTTAACATTTCTAATGTTGACTACAGACCGTTTCTTCTGAATAGATATATTCACCAAGGAATATTTTTCGTGAAAGAATTGCAACAAGATAGAAATAATTATAAAACCAGATTTAATGTGACATATACAAGGAAATAAAAATAAAACTATTTCAGTCAGTGTTTTATTCTCCCTTCTCTATCGATCCGTTCTCGTCGTGTAACGGAAGTGGATTATGAAGAACTTGTGCTAATTCCATCCAACTAAGTGCCTTCACAAGGGGATCGTTTTTCGAGGGAATCTTATCGTAGTTCCAGTAGGTAAACTGTTTAAAAGCTCCAGCAAACGTGAAATTTCGGTTTTCCTCGGTTGATAGTGGTTTTTGCGTCTCCTGAAAAATAACTCCACAGTAACCAGTCGGCAGCTCCATTTGTTTACCTCGCAAAGGAAACCCCCGAAGACCATTCACAAACGCTGTAGTTAAAAATAATTTTTGAATAAATTACAAATTTTTAGCAGGACACTATTGCATCGTAAGCTAATAAATTTACAATTACAATTGCATACTTTTGTCCTCCAGCTTTTCGGTGTAGGTATCAAAATATTGATTCACTTTAGCCGGTCCGTCGCCGCGGATCGTAGCCGGAATGTAATGAAGTTTTGGTTTGTCAGTTAAACTCGTTTCTACGTCGGTGATGTTTAACTTTAATTTGATCGACATATTTTGCTGATACAGTAAAACTTTCACACTCAAACCAACCGAGCGATTAAATGGATGGAATAGATATATAATAGCGCGAAAAAATGTCCTGATAATATCAAACTGTGTGCGGTGTATGAACTCAATAGTGTTTTGACTTTTGGATTGACCCCGAAACTTACACGCCACCGAAAAACTACCTAAAATTGAATACTTTTGACTCAACCTAACCCAGTTAAACTCATTCCGGAACCGGTTCAGATTTCTTGAATGGAGTCACTATGGATTCCAAATCAAATGCAACCCAGTAAAGTTCAGCCGGAAATGAACTGGAATTCTGGCTAGTTCCAGTTCGTATTCCGGCTCCAGTGCAACAACCGATTCTAACTAGAATCGGTTGTGTCACGAGCCCGTGTACGAACTGGAACCAGCCGGAATTCCAGTTCATTTCCGGCTGAACTTTACTGGGAACAACCGATTCCGACTCAGAATCGGTTGTTGCATTTGATTTGGAATCCATACTGACTCCATTCAGGATTCCGAATCAAATTCCTAATGGTTTGACCGGGCGTGCCCACCCACTGAGACGTCCAAAAAATTGTTTCAAAATCGTTCAAAACGGGTCCAACGATGGACGTTCGTTGAACGGTTATTTGGACGTTGTCCAAATTGGTCCAACGAACGTCCTTCATTGGACGATTTTGAAACCAACCGTTCTTAGAGGGCAGTTAAACTAATGGTGATTTCGCTTGAACCTGAAACTGAGTCAGGTTCTAACCCCAACCGCTGTCAGTTCATACATTTTGACAGCAGTTGGGGTTAGGAACTGACTCAGTTTCGCCTCAAACGAAAACCACATAAAGCACTCTAGTTCCCAGTGAGCAAATTTTCTGGCAGAGACCGCTCTGCTAGAGTTCTGTAAGTCTCGCGTAAGGGCGAACTCGGTTTCGCTCGCTTTTTCTGGCAAATTTTGACAGGAACCGAGCTAAACCCTGGCATAACTCGTACATAAACTGTGCAAAGATCCTGGCAATTCCTACCTGGCAGAATTTAGCTCGAATCGAGCAAAACATCTGACAAAGATGTGGCAGGAAGCGTGCAGAGATCTTGGCCGTACATTTCTGGCTCGATTCCGGATAAAAGCGAAGACTACATATTAAGAAGACTGATATCTCTTTCCTTTCCCCATACAAACGAAAAGCGACAGAGGTTATAGCGCCTCTATTGGAAGAAGGTAGGAAGCTTAATGTAAAAGTGTATATGTGTGTGTGCATCACTATGGGAAGTACCACCTTTACCCGCAAGTGGCGTTACTGTTACTGTCTCCAGATTCTGGACAGAGTTGCCAGTCTTCTTAATATGCAGTCTTCGATAAAAGTGAGCAGCATTGGTTGGTTTAACCGCTTCTGTTAGAAACGGTTGTTGCATTTGAGCGAATTCGTTGCACAAATCGCACAAAATGCTCGCAAAAACTCTGCCAGCATCAATTTCGCTTTGCTCAACTTTTTGCTTGCCACGCTGACCGGGTTGGTTTGGCAGTCCTGTCTGATTTCTGCGCGTACACTGAACAAAAATGATTGCAATATAGCGTATGATTTATCATATGAACGGCCTAAAAACTCGATGTTGACGATTTCGAATGGCAATCATTCAAAAAATAGTGAATTCAAGATCGAATGACTTCATATTTCAATTGGAATGAACAGGTTGTCGATTTTCAAATGATAAACATAACTGTAAAGGAATTGATTGCACTCGAAAAAGTAAACGATGGCGTTGATAATCATCATTTCAAATCACAGCAGTTCATCATTCGTATTTCATCTGTTTTCAGTGCTCGGGCTTAACCAAATGACAATCATTTGATGCGCGCAATGCGATTGGGAGAAGTATTTCTTTTTTTTTTTTTTCTTTACTAGTAACAGCATTTACTAAAACCACATCCGTTCACGAGAGCAAAAAAATATTTGTAATTTTATTAGTGTTAACGATAACCTGGTAGTGTAAACTGTTTTTCAGGTCAAGAAAAATAACAAATATTGTTAATAGTGTTTACTGGAAAAATACATCCAGTTCAAACGATTTATTTGTGCCCATTTTCGGACAATATCACTGGCATGGGGGTCTTGAGAGCATACAGGAAATCATCCGCGACGGTCTTGGAATTGCAAAAAGCAAACAACTGTGAAAGACGAGGCGAACGAAGTATTGGACAAGGTGTCAAAAAGACAAGAGGTAAAATGTTTGGCAAAGGTTTGTACACGGTCAGTTTCACGATCTGGTTAATCATTTTAGAATAGGACAGCGTTCATCGGATGCCAACTCTGTTAATTGGTGCCTACATCAATTGTGACGCCGAAATGGCCATTAAGTTTTGATATCCCAGTAAGAGCACAATGGATATCATTGGGAACTACTGGTTCCGAAATATTACGGAGGTATATGGCTTCCACAACGAGTAGTTACGTGTGGCAACCCAAAAGTCTGGAAAATTTTCACGGGCCTGCTCGATTCTTGTTTTCAAGGCGGTCTCAGTCCCGCAATCAATACACTGAATTTTTGCACATTCGGGAGTTGCAGGATATGCCACATGAGGAACCGATATGCGATCGGATTTGGTTCTATCCCGATGACCGCGCCGGCTGGACTGTTGCCGCTGCTACATGCGGAACGTGCCATATGCCATATATATTTAACCCAATATATTCCGAATCACTGTCGCGAGGAGAGGGATTTAAGAAGTATAGCTCCCATGCCTCCGCATAGCTCAATGTGGTCCTGATGTTCGTGTGCCAACAAAGTAAAAGATCATGGCATGTTCGGTGATAATAGTGAGAAAAAGAAATTGCACATGTCCCTCGAATAAGAAACTAATAATTTTCAAAGACAATCAAAAATTTAGTAAAATTACACACTGTACAAGACGTCCGGATTTCCAAACAAGATTTGATTGGATATTTGAAAACAGCGCATTCCCGTGGAGACCATTTTGAATAAACCTTTGGCAACTGGCGTCTCCTGCACCAACGACATATAAGTTCTTAACTTTGAAAAGCTCCGATGAATTCGAAACCAATGAAACCCTGGCCGAAGAAGTTGGTAGACCAGTGGACAAATTATACCTACAGCTATGACTCGCTAGATGTGGCCAACTTTATATCTATTGTTCGTGAATGGAAGCAGACATGCTCCGCTAGCATATTTCCTCTATTCAAAGAGCTTGGCGTAATAGGTTCTCCGAAACGAATGTGACTAAAACGTAGTATTGATCCAATCGAACAGCAATTTTCAAATATCAGCGGCTCGTATCAATTTGTCCATTTTTACAGAAAAAGTAACAAACCGTTGAGTTCCTATATATTAATCAACTTCCAAACGACAATGTCCTGGATTTATTTAAGCTTGAGAAGACGGATGTTTTTCTTATATATACGATGGTATCAAATACGACATCATCGCACAGCCATACAGTTTTAGGTGTACCTATGAATTGCCGTCTCTTATTACCAAGAGTAATTTTCAAAAAAATACTTGGTTGGAAATGAAGTAAATCCAAACTAAGCTAAATCTCGACTGACTGGATGCATCCTACGGGTAGCATCTTTTTAAATTCTCGTTGAATGTGAAGATATATCCTTGTACGATTTCGACAGCTAGGATCTGTGATAATTATATGGAGTATCATTGATCAATATTAATGTTTCAAAGGTTTTCTTCCATTTAATTCCACTATGTTTAATAGTGGAATTAAATGGAAGAAAACCTTTGAAACATTACGTACATTCCACCTCCTTAAGACCTCCGTTCGCGTATATATTGTGATCAATATTGTTCTCTTTGTTCAAAGCCGTCCATCAGGATTCTTCTAATACCACGCATCTCAATAAAATAGAGCAAATCGGATGCCGCAAACTTCCGTAACTTCTTTCCGTAATATCCTAAGAGGAGAACAAACGAACTATACTGAAGGGAGCAACGGAACCGGGTATCACCTCACACTATTTACTATTTAAACAGATTTGAACTAAAAATGTTGTATTTGTATACCATATCTAGCCAAACATTTGAAAAGAACCCATCTGTCAAACGTAAAAATAGAGGAAATTATAAAGGGAGTTTTGAATTTGTTTCAAATTCATTATAATCTTATTTAAAAAATTGTTACTATTTTATTTCGTTTGATTGCGTTAGATATATCTTACATTTGATTAATAACCGACAACAAATAAGTGTAGCATGGGATTTAACTTTAATAAATTTAATAGAATCGCATTCAAATGAATACCTAAAGGCCAGTCAGCAGCTGACTTCATTCAGCAACATAAATTATGCTAAAGCTACAAGGTGCAGTGTCGCGACTCGATTCATTATGATTGGCAACTATACTAAGCAAAATTTGGAATGCAAAAACCATCTTTTTATAGTACGGTAGCAAGTTTTAAGCATTTGATTTGTGTTTATGGATACGAATTTGTAAAATCTTGGCTGCGATAATATGTGTGTCCTACTTAAGGGGAATTGTTTAAATACAAACTCACCGAAAAGCAGCTATTAGATACTATTTAGAGATGTTTTCAAAAGTTTATTATAATAGCCAATAGTTCTTAAATAAACCAATTAAATAATATTCGTTTGCATCAATTTCATCACGAAGTATATAAAAACAAATTCCTGTAGCAACCTGCCCACAGTCCTATCCCTCAGCAGAGTATTACCCCTCAATTTTTCTTTGCGTCTAGCTGTCACTTTGACAAGTCTGCGTTCATGCGGATCCGCTAACCTTTCAGACAAAAGGTCTAACAAGTTTTCTGCTCGACGTGTGCTTCATTCTCAACCAGACCGTCACGTAATAAAGTACGCTACTCTTTTTTTTACGTAAAAAACGTGTTCAGTGTAAAATCGTTTCCGAACGTCCCGTAAAATACCACAGTAATTTTCAGAAGTGGGATAGAATCGGATTTGATATGAAACCGTAGAAATCTCCTGGCAGCGGCGCGAGTGTAATCGGTTGAGAATTTCGGATTCCAACTCGTCAATCGGAATCCATCAACGAAAGGTTCCGTCGAGCGAAATCGGCGTGAACTTCATCGAAAACGGGTGGCGTAGCACTAGCTCCAGCGTCCGGAGGTAGCTGCAACTCGAACAGTGAATCTCTCGAATCAAAGGCAAGCGTATGCCGAGATCGAAGCGTCGTTCGTTGATTCCGACTGGTACGAACGTGTCGGAACAAAACGAAGAGGGAAACGAACATGGCGATGTAAAAAATAGCGACGACGAAAATGTGGAAGATGGCGTACGAGTCAGCAGAGAAAGATACTTCCATCCGGAGGAGTTGAAACAATTGATACCTGTTTTCAGAGAAGGTTGTGGCGTAACAGAGTGGATCAGTTCCATCGACCATTATCAGGAGCTATACTCATGGAGTGACAAATCGACATTGCTCTACGCGACGTGTCGTCTAGCAGGTGCTGCTCATCAGTGGTTTTTGGGTGCACGTCAGCATATTTTGAGTTGGAAGGATTTCAAAGCGACGATTTTGTTAGCCTTTCCGGATCGCGAGGATGAAGCGGATGTGCATCGGAAGCTGTCGCGGTGCGTGAAGGACTCCAAGGAATCTTACGACAACTACGTTTTTCGGATGAATGCGTTGGGATATAAAGGCAAGCTGAGCTGTGCAGCGATAATCAAGTACATAATTAGCGGTCTTTCGTACGATGCACTTTACTCTAGCATTGTTTCCCGCCAATACGACAGTATTTACGAACTACTGGATCATATTCGGTATTGCGAAGCGAATCAAGAATTGTGTAAACGTCGTAGTCTCCCCACTAGGAATACCAGTCAGAAGCCACCAGTGAACAATTCGACACCGAAGAAGCAACAGGAAGAAAATAAATCGTCCAGTACCCCGACGAGTGCGAACAAGCGAAGCGACGAGTGTTTTAATTGTCATGCAACGGGACACATTTCGATTAACTGTCCACAACCGCAACGACGACCAAGATGTTCGTTGTGTCGGAAGGTGGGGCACGACGAGCAGCATTGTTTTAAGCGGACCGAAACTGAACGTCGACAAACCAATAATGAAGCGGCGAACAATCAGGCATCCGAAACCAGCGGTGAAAACACGGCATACCCGATCAGCAAGCAAGATGAACCAATACCGACGACCGATGGAAAATTTCTCGAAGTGAATCCTAACTCGATGGTGGCGTGTAACGTCATTGTTGATGGACGATTGAAAGCGATGCAGGCGTTGGCCGATACAGGTTGTTCGGTGAGTTTGATTAAACAATCTTGTATCCCAGAAAATGTTAAGCTCAGTAGCACAAACGATAGGGACCTAGTAGGTGTAAATGATTCGAAGATACAGATAGTAGGAGCGTACTCGACATCTATTTTGATTGAAACGTCCGTATATGTTGCTAATTTGATGGTGGTTACTGACAACACCATGAAAGTTGATTTGATTGTGGGACGAAGATTTCTTCAAGACAATGGTTTTCGCGGATTATCTTTTCTTCCCGAATGTACGTATGACGTCGAAACGATGAGGAATGTTTTTGATGGCGATATTGTAGATGCAAGTATTTTGTTTGTTGATGCTAATGTTGAGCTCGACATCGGTGATACAGTCGAAACTAGAGCGTTGAGTGGTGATGTTCACGAACTTTTTAAGCGTGATTATTTAAACCGTGGCAAACCTAGAGAACCTTTGATAAAGCACTGCGTGGAGATTAAGTTAAAAGAAGATCGTTACTATAATGCAACTCCTTTGCGTCTCAGTGATTACGAACGTAAGCAGCAGAATAAAATCGTGAGGGATATGTTGTCCAACGGTATTATTCGCGAAAGCGAGTCTCCATATTCTAGTCGCGTAGTTTTAACCCGGAAAAAGAGCGGTGAGTACCGTCTATGCGTTAATTTCAAACCGTTGAATAAGTTGGTGGAGCGGAATCATTTTCCCCTACCGATAATCGAAGACCAGATCGCGAAACTTCAAGGTCGTAAATATTTTACGTCTCTGGACATGAAAAACGGGTTTTATCATGTTGATATAGCGGAAGATTCTAAAAAGTATCTTTCATTCGTAACGGAAGAAGGCCAGTACGTTGATGTTGATTCCGGGGAAATCGTTGTATTTATAGATGATATTCTTGTAAGCTCTGTGACCATTGACGAACATTTAGCTTTGTTATCGAGACTTTTTTGTACGCTTTCCGATAACCATATCGAACTTAACGTGAAAAAGTGTTCCTTTTTGAAAACCGGCGTTGAATTTCTTGGTTACTACGTTTCTTTCAACCAGATTCGTCCGAGTGATCGTCACATTGAGAATGTGGGTAACTTTCCCGTGCCGACAAACGATAAAGCGCTTCAACGTTTCTTAGGGCTGATGAGTTACTTTCGTAAGTTCATTTACCGATACAATAACATTGCGAATCCGTTATATGAATTACAGAATCGGCGCGGATCGGATTTCAAGTTTGGCGCGAAGCATTTCGAGTCGTTCGAAAAGCTTAAAGGTGCATTAGTCTCGAAACCAGTTCTGAGCATTTACAGTCCGAAGCTCGAAACGCAGCTTCATACAGATGCGTCGTCAAACGGTTTCGGCGGTATTCTTGTACAGCGTCAAACGTACGATAACCAGTTTCATCCAACGATGTTTTTCTCGCGTAAAACCACAGCGGCCGAATCGATTCTTCATTCTTTCGAACTCGAGACGTTAGCTATCGTCTACAGTCTGCAACGTTTCCGTGTTTACTTATTCGGTATTCATTTTACGGTTGTGACCGATTGCAACTCTCTTAAAGCGACATTGGATAAGAAAGACATGAATCCAAAAATTGCGCGTTGGGCTCTTTTCCTCGAACAGTTTGATTACGCGATCGAGCATCGTTCCGGATCTAAAATGCAACACGTGGACGCATTGTCACGTATGTATTGCCTTGTAATCGAAGAAACGAGTGAGTCGAGTAACGTTTTCGAGAACGCGTTGTACGTTAATCAAATAAAAGATCCGAAAATCATGAAGATTAAATCCGAATTGGAGTTAGCGGAAAGTAAGGCCTACGAAATACGCGATAACTTGCTTTTCCGTAAATACAAGAACCGTCTCCTATTGTACGTTCCGGAGAACATGGAAGATTCCGTGATCTTCAAATACCACGATAATCTTGGCCATTTCGGGATTGATAAGGTTAGCGAGCTTATCAAACGTTCGTATTGGTTTCCCGGTATGCGTAGCAAGTTGAAAGAACATATCGCGAGGTGTGTGACTTGCATATCGTTCAATCCTAAACAGAAAAAAATAGATGGTCCGTTACAACTTGTTGACAAATCGAACAAACCGTTCGCAACGATCCACATCGATCATTTAGGACCGTTGGATAAAACGAAGGGTAAAAATGAGCATATCCTGGCGATAGTCGATGCGTTTACGAAATTTTTGAAATTGTACCCGACGAAAACTACAAACAGTCGCGAAACGATGAAGCACAGAGAACAGACGTCCATCTTCAGCATTCAACTTGTGTAAAATCTCTAACG
The DNA here is from genome assembly GCF_030247195.1 of Topomyia yanbarensis. Classification (NCBI taxonomy): domain Eukaryota; kingdom Metazoa; phylum Arthropoda; class Insecta; order Diptera; family Culicidae; genus Topomyia; species Topomyia yanbarensis. Next base: position 117,462,653 of record NC_080672.1, read on the forward strand.
GTTTCGAAGGTAGTTTGGATATCTAAACCAGGTGCGCTACTGTCGTCATGTTTTTTGTGGCTGAGTGCGACAAATTGACAGCGGTTATTCCTCTACCCAGTCAAACTAGTCCGGAACCGATTCGGACTTCCAGCATGAATTCCAGCTCAAATGCGTCAACCGATAGAGTCGGAATCGGTTGTTTTCTTTGAGCTAGATTCCATGCAGAATCCATCCAGGATTTCGAACCGGTTCCGGAATCGATTTGACGGATAGTTGGGATAGGTTGGTGTGGCGGCGCTGGTGTTTTTAGTATATTAATTCAAATGTTTACACACGTTTTTTAAATATTTTTGTTCGATCATGGATGTCTGTTCTCTGTGGATGAAGCATTTGAAGTCGTATTTCATCGCGTATTCAACACCCGATGTTCTCGTGTCGGATAGAGGCACCTCGTTTACTTCAGATCTTTTCAAAACGTTCGTTAAAGATCATGGGTTTCGACACCAGCTTGTGGCAACAGCATGTCCGCAGGCTAACGGCCAAATAGAACGCTATAATCGAACGCTTATTCCTTTGCTTAGTAAACTCGTTGAGACCCGTAATCAACAGTGGGACGCGATTCTTGTTGATGCAGAGTTTTTACTAAATAACACGTTGAATCGCTCTATTGGTGATATACCCTCGCAATTGCTCTTTGGTGTGCTGCAGAAGCGTTACGTTTCGGATGGTTTGACTGAATACGTGAATAAGTTGAATTTGATCGACGATCGGAATTTGACCGAAATCCGTGAAAGCGCATCGCGAGCGATTAGTAAGTTGCAAAGCTATAATAAACAGCAGTACGATAAACGGTGTAAGGTTCGTACCCATTACTGTGAAGGCGATCTTGTTTCGATTCGTAACGTAAAACAAGTAGGAGTTAGAAGAAAATTACAGCCGAAATTCAAAGGCCCGTACGTTATCAGGAAGGTTCTTGATCGCAATCGATATTTGATCTCCGATTTAGATGGATACCAAGGGTCCAACCGACATTTTGAAGGTATATTCGATCCCATAGACATGAAACTTTACCAAAAGGCCGACAATGATGAGGTTAATGATTTTTCCGATTCAGAGACAGAGTATGAAGATATCGAATACTTAGAAGATGAATTCCAGTGAGTTAATCGTATTGAAATCTGCAAGTAAAATTTCAATTTAAACTGAGTACGACTACAGGTATAGTAGGTTAAGAAAACCATGTTATGTAAACAAAGAAAAAAAAATGTAAACAAATAGCACCAGAGTAGAACGTTTTGGCGAACTGTCGCGGCCGACAGTAATGTCAGGATGGACGTGCTGTAGCAACCTGCCCACAGTCCTATCCCTCAGCAGAGTATTACCCCTCAATTTTTCTTTGCGTCTAGCTGTCACTTTGACAAGTCTGCGTTCATGCGGATCCGCTAACCTTTCAGACAAAAGGTCTAACAAGTTTTCTGCTCGACGTGTGCTTCATTCTCAACCAGACCGTCACGTAATAAAGTACGCTACTCTTTTTTTTACGTAAAAAACGTGTTCAGTGTAAAATCGTTTCCGAACGTCCCGTAAAATACCACATTCCTTTGAACTGATGGTCTACCTAAAACCAAAAAACTATCGACTTGCTGTTCGAGCAACTTTCATTCAATTTTTTGATGACATGCATGCGAAAAAATATTTGGAGTAGTTCGATTTTCTTATTTGCTATATAAATTAAACATGAGACTATCTGATCGAATGTGACGTTTTAGTTGTTGAAAAATAAATGATCACATTTCAAAACAGAATGATTGCTATTTCGAATTTTACAACTTTTGCTTTTATCTTTTGTATGCCTATCATTTGATGTTTGCATACAAAGACGAAAAGTTGATTGCAACAAAAATCAAATGGCAGTCATCCAAAACACAACTGCCAATTGTTAAAGGGCCAGGTCAACAAGAATATCATTCGATTTAACGCTACGGTTTTGGTACAGTGTATCCTGTCGGCAGGGATGCCAAGTATATTTCCGAGAAGTCTGGAAAAAATGTCGAAAAAGTCTGGATTTGTCTGGATGCCCAATTTTTTTTTTTTTGAATAAGCTTCATTTTACATCTATAAGCTGTATTTTTTGCAATTTACTAATGAGCGACCGAAAATAAAAGTCGAAAGGATAGAATATGCTTCGTAAAACCCGTTCCAAATTCATCAGAATATAAAAATCGGAAATAAACTTCACGCGTAAAAATCGGACGGAAATTCTTCAGCATAAGAATCGCTTAAAAAATGTTCACCCGCAAAACTCGGTAAGAATGAGTCTCCAGTATAAAAACCGGTTAAAAATAAATAAATCGGTCGCAGGAGCATCCGTATATCGTGATTTTCGAGATTAAAAGTCGGCTAACAAAAACTTATTTGTAAGAATCGGACATATTTTCTTCCAGTTTTATACTGAAGGTTTTTTTATCCGATTCTTGCAGAGGAAAGTCCCAGTTCGATTTTTATACTTGAAGTTTTTTATCCGGTTTTTATATTCTAATATATTTGAAACAGGTTTTACGAAGCATGTTCTGTCCTTATGACTTTTATTTTCGGTCGCTCTAATGAAACGTTAAAAATATATCTCGGCTTTCTGAAAATTCATTAGTTGCGCCGCCAATCTGACCAATTTGAAGGCTTAATTTACAGCATAAAGCATATGAATTAAATTTGAGTCTCTGAGCTTTCAGTATCTTGCATTACTGAACTTGAAGCTGATTAAAGCTCAACAAAATTTATTCACATTCAGCGAAAAAAAAACTTTGGTACGTTGTGTTTCCAGTATTTCTAAAAAGTTTTGTTTTAGAAATCGTATGTCAAAAAGCAGTTCAAAAATCAACTATGCATTCTTGTAACTCATTTTATTTTCGAAATTGTCTTGATAAATCTGGACAAATTATAAAATTCTGGATCAGACAAACATAAATCTGTATGTCTGCATGACACTTAAAAATCTGGAGGAATCCAGATAAATCTGGAAGGTTGGCACCCCTGCCTGTCGGGTTAGTTGAGCTAGGGCGAACTCGGTTTCGCTCGCGTTTTTCTGGCAAATTTTGACAGGAATCGAGCAAAACCCTGGCATAACTCGGAAATAAACTGTGCAAAGATCCTGGCAATTCCTACCTGGCAGAATTTAGCACGAATCGAGCAAAGCATCTGACAAAGATGTGACACGAAGCGTACAGAGATCTTGGCCGTACATTCCTGGCTGGATTCTGGCTAAAAGTGAGCAGCATCGGTTGGTTTAACCGCTTCCTAGGGACAGATCACTCTAAGAATGTATAACAAATTTGCATCAAATTGAAAAAAGGCATTTAATTTCCATTTTTGCATCAGCTTTGCACTGCCTCGCAAAAAAGTTTTTTAACAAACGTCCTACGCTGATCCACTTTGTTCGACGTTTTGTTAAATGTAGAGCTAGTTTTTCTGTAGGTCTTACACGCAATGCAAGCAACATTGCACACAACGCAAAAACATTGCACGCAACGCAAAATACATTATGAATTTCTATTTTGATGAAAATAAATGCATTTAATTTCGCTGATTTTTAAAAATGCATCGCAAGTGATCTGCCCCTCGACCGCTTCTTTCGGAAACGGTTGTTGCATTTGAGTGAATTCTTTGCCAGACTTCTTGCACAAATCGCGCAAAATGCTCGCAGAAACTCTGCCAGCATCTATTTCGCTTTGCTCAACCTTTGCTAACTTTCTGCTTGCCACGGTGACTGGGATACCACGAGATTGAGTCAAAAGTACTTAATTTTAGATTTTTTCGGTGGTTTTTAGGTTCGCTCTAATTCACCAAATTTTCTGGCAGAGACTGCTCTGCTAGATTTCTGTAAGTCTTGGTTTGGCATTTTTCATTCGGGCGCGATTTTCACGAATAAGTAATTTTTACGCATTTTGTTGTAACAGTTCTGCCAAAAATAATAGGTAAAACATACCCAGGTTGACGTACAAGGTCTGTACTCATTTATTGAAAATGCATAGTTTTCTACGCAATAATAGGTACTTTATTTTATCAGTGTACACATTACAACTGTGTTAGTGTCCTAGACGTCAAATAAGTAAATAAATTTGTTTAAATGGCGGCTCTGTCCAATCCTAACAAGGATGGATACCAGGTGCAATTTTCAAATGTCTTCACATTTGTCTTCAACGAACAGGATTTGAAACCGTTTATTAAATTTTGAGCCAGATTTTTTTTCAAAATGTATAAAAATGCATCTTCTCATCATTTTAGATGTCTACAAAATAAAGACAAGTCTTCACATCTGGCATCACTGCATGCAACAGAATAACGCACAGCGAACGTATTCCAGTTTCCATTGAAACGCCACCTATCGGAGCACGTTCAGCTCGGCAGAGCAACTTCATTTACTGTCCCGTTCATACGTAGGCAGCTAACGGAGCTGTGTGGTGTCGCGGTCGTTTCATTTCAAAAGTGAAGTGTTCATCGTTCTTTGCAGTCGTGAAAATTTTTTGTTCCCCGATTTCGTTCCTTCATTCGTCGCGATTTGTCGAGTCCGCAAAATACTGGTGTGTCGGAAGCAGTGTTCCCTAAGTTGATTGGAATTATCCGCAATACAATCAAGTGCTCCATGGATATATGAAGTGCCCTTTTGTGGAAAACGCAGAAAGAATCCGAAAATGTTAATTGATCTGTAGCAGATCCACAGACGAGTGTGAGAAGGGCGTGTGAATGAGAAAGCAGCGAGGCTTACACGCACACGTATTCACCTTCGGTGCCCGAAAATCGGTGGCTAGAGTGAGTAAGATGTTTGTGCTCTTTTTTTCATTGGTCGTCTCCGTTGCGATCGACTACGTCCTGGTTCCCGATTCAGATCCCCTTCCCCTGTCAAACAACGGATGCCATTCCATTCAGTGCTGGCAAGTCGGAATATAGCAGGGTGGGTTTTCGGGGTGAAACGAGTGTAAAATAGTAAGGCGTTCCTAAGGGATTATAGACGTCAATCTTAGATCCCCAGTTATTTTGCTTCCACGAATCAAGATCCATTTGGTACAGAGTACAAGCTCGTTGTTCTATGGATAATGTGGATTGATGGAAAATTTCATTCTTAACATCAGTGTCTAGTTGTCCCCGAAGAAGAATATCGAAATACAGAACAACCTGAAGCGAAATGAATAGTTCTTGTAATTAGTTTTTTAGTAATATAAAACAACCTGTTGGCATACCACTCAGATCAACAAAAACTTTTCAAAAGTGCACATTGAAACGATAAAGTTAAAGGATTTACAAACATTGAGTTAAAGAAAAATTATAGTCATAATGTTGCGAAATATCCAACTACTGAGGACAATTCACTTCAAATGGTCTGGACTAGAAATTCACTAAAAATCAAGAGTGCTCATTCGAAAGGTCCTGAGTGACTTAATCGTGATAGGTTAAAAGTTAAAATTAATTTAGTTTACATGCAGCTGGTGGCTGCAGATGGTTAAGGTTGAATGGAGAATAATGTAAAAATCCTAAACAAAAGCAGTTATTCTTACACCTTGTACTAGATCTGTTAGATTTTTATAAAGATGCAGAACACTATGTGGAAAAACTGCTTTTTCTTGTTTTTGATTTACGCACCATCCTCCGTTCCTCCTTGAATCTGTAGCCACCATGTTGCAGGACTAAGAATTCTTTACATATATCATATAATTCCTTTTCCTGTACCTATAAAAACTCATTCAATGCATCCAATCTAACGTTATTTCATTCTTTCCAGTGAACGTCATTCGTCGATGTGACCGTGGTCACATTTTGGACTACCATCATATTAATTACCTCCGGTGTTCGTCAACAGTGGCTACCAGTGCAATTACCCAACATCAACAAATCACGCTGTGTGGTGTCACAAAAAACTGATGTTACGAATCAGAGTTGCCATCCGTAACTTCGCTTAGCACAACCACCCTCAAGAGTGCAGTTTTAATACCATATAGGTACGAAACGAAGAGTGTTTGTTCTCTGTGCATGATTGTGTTGTTTTATTTGTGCTAGTGTCTTCGTTTAAGTCATAAATTGAGAAGGAAAATTGAAGTCAAAAAGTATGCGCAATGAAGAAATAAAAAGGTGTAGTGTAGGGTAACGAAAGTTTTAGCTGCTTCTTTTAAGAGGTGCATTTTGTTCAACTATTTGCACTAGTGCAAAGTGTTAAGTGATGTTTCACCAGTACACCTAATAAAAAAATTAGCTCCATCATTGTGGGCCAAAACTTTGTGTTGTTAGCAATAATATCAAAGTAAAGGTAACATCGAAGAAGCTCGTGGATTAAAATAACAGGCGAACATACATTCATGTGTACTAGTATGCGTTGTTATTGTAAAATCACGACGGTATGAAATAATCTGCCGCATCCCATTCTGAAGTTTTCGATGTACTAAAGGAAAACGAAACAAGCAACATCGAAGATAGATAGATGGACGCGAGGGCAAACGAAAAAGAAACAGCATAGTTGCGATAGCGGTTTACATAAATGCAAAGTGTGGTTGGTGGCTGGAGGCACAGATTTGTCACCAAGCTGCTGGAACAGTAGAAAAAAATGAACAAATTGGAACATTCGCGACGGAATACCACGCAGAAGATACGTATCACAAGTAAGTACCAGGCGATACTATGATGTAGAACCATATTTCTGCAAGATTTTTGTACAGCAAAGACAGCGCCTTAAATATAAACAAATTACATGCGATGGTGCCTTTTAGTCGACCTGAACTTTAGACTTTAATTCGAGTCGTCGATAAAGAAGGTTGATAACACTATTTCCTATGTCATAAGAGGTGATAAAAACGATAGGTTCATTTCCTGTATCCTTTTTATAGGCCAGGCTTACGCTATGCTGCAATAATACACATTTAGAGCAACCTCACATGTTGCTTTTAGTACCTGATTGTCAACTCCTAATTAAAAGTCTACACGACAACATTAATATTAAGGTTTGGTCAATTTTAGTTATCAGACGTTTCCATTGAGAATCGGTAGACCCCCTTGATTGGTTGTCCGAATAGAGTGCTCGTCTATACTAAGCTAGATAATTTCATTTTCGATAATAAGCTATAATTTCACGGCGTAAGTCGTTACCAATTTATAGCCCGGAAAGGCGACGACCGTGTGGAGACAGTTGCTTTTTTTCTTTTCTTCGCCAAGTAGGAATTACATATGGATAAGCATTTATCTGATACACTTCCGTAATTCGGGATAAGAAAGGAGCATGAGCATGATGACCGTACAATTTGTAGTTGCTACTCCGTGATTAATGAGAACAAGCAAAATTGCACAAAGAATCATGAAATGGGACCTGGGAGTAGCTATCCATCCTCAATGTGCACGTTTCAAGAGTTCTATACTTTGAACTGCCAAAAATGGCGTCGGACACGTCCTTACAGTCATCGGGGAAGGGAAGGGATGTTAGTGTAACAAACGCTGTTATGGAGACCCTATATTCCTCTGCATCTCTGCTTTTGCCGCGGGAAGGATGTTGTTGTTATTGCTGCTTATTTAGAGCGGCATTCGTGTCGAACACGGGAAGGAGTTTTTGTTAGTAGGATGGGGTAAAGAATTACAGAAATCTGGATTCACCTTGATGAGTGATACGATCTATGCAACTCTCAGTAATGTGTTTATTACTCTAGGCAGCCGGCTGCCGAGAATTTATGATAGATTTATCTTTTATTGAATTAATTTCGAAATGCTCGATTTGCAAAAAAAAACAACTTTATCTCCGCACAGCCGACAGTCGGGTGTGTTTCTTATGTGTATTTGAATCAAGCGATAGGTGAACGATTTTATTATCCCTTGCTTCATTGGCGAAACAGGACATTCCAAAAACAATATAATAATGATAGGGATTACTTTTAGTGTCTCGAGACATAACGGTTAGTTTTTTGATCCGAATTATTATCTAAAAGCACGAGAATATGCGTGTGGGCATATGGTTATAAAATCGAATTTATGGACACGAAGTCACATACACGCGACAAACACGTTAACATACAAATGCTTGAGCCCTTTGCGATCGCTCCGCCACCTACACCCGCGATCTCGCAAACATGATAACATCCCGGCGATAAGGTGAACGTCTCAGAACTTATAAATTATCAAACACGGTCTACTGCGATTGTCGAAAGCTTCCAATATCTTGGTAGCCAAATGGCGTCTGATAGAGGCACCAAGATCGACATAGAAGCACGGATGAAGAAGGTGGGGGCTGCTTTTGCGAGTTTGAGTAATATCTGGAAAAACAATCAGATTAGTCGACGCACCAAAACCCGAATATTCAACTCGAACGTGAAATCTGCACTAATATGCCAGTGAAACCTGGTGCGTATCAGTGGAGAACACGCAACGGCTGCAGGTTTTCATCAATAGGTGCCTGCGGTATATAATTCGTGCATGGTTGCCTCACAACTGAATCTCTAATGCTGAACTCCTTCGTCGATGTCATCAGAATCCGATAGCGACAGAAATTCGGGAACGAAAGTGGAGGTGGGTAGGCCACACTCTGCGCAGGGTCGGAAACGAAATCTGCAAGCAAGCGTTGGACTGGAACCCAGCAGGACATCGCATCAGAGGCAGACCCAGAGGCTCATGGCGGCGCAGCCTCAACAAGGAAATAAAAGAAGTCGACGAAAGTTTGACCTGGCAGCAGGTCAAGGTGATGGCGGGCAATCGCCCATGATGGCGATCTTTCACAATGGCCCTTTGCACCACCAGGGGTGCGCAGGAACAAAAGTGTCTCCTGCGCTCGCGCGATCGTGTATCGGTCACTTCCAGAAGTCTCTATTCTCGGTACCAGCAGACTAGTCCATGCCTTCAATTGGACCAATTAAAAAAAGATAGCTCCATGGCGGCATGACCGGGAACTCTAGTGATGTGGGGTAACTCACTCCCTGTCAGAATGTGATCCGTATACCGAAGACTAAATATCAGAACAAAGGTCTGCGCGGTTTTAAACGCGAACCCGCAAACGCGCGCGGGAATCGGTCACGTCCGGAAATCTATCCTCCATTCTAGCAACTTAGGTTCATACATTCAGTTATACCAATAAAAAATAAAGCTCATGTCCACTAGACAACACGTTCCATGACTGGGAACTCTAGTGATATGGGAGTGCCTACTTTCTTATAGAATCTGAATCGAACACGAAACATTATGTACACGCAGATTTTTTTTTACGCGGGGGATACAGGCCGCGTAAATGAAAACCGCGTAAATGAATATGCGTAAATTTCAAAATCCGCGTAAATGAAAACCGCGTAAATTTCAAAAACCGCGTAAATGAAAACCGCGTAAATTTCAAAATCCGCGTAAATGAAAACCGCGTAAATTTCAAAATCCGCGTAAATGAAAACCGCGTAAATTTCAAAATCCGCGTAAAAAAACGCGTAAAAAAATACCGCGCAAAAAAAAACCGCGTAAAAAAACTTGAGTGTATTAGTTTCACGGTCCGTGCGCGATCATCCAAGAACACACGCGAATGTGCGAAAGGCACACGGTTATAAAATAGAATTTATACACGCGAAGTTACATACATGTTAGCACACGCGACATCCAAACCCACACGCGATCGAACACGTTAACGTACAAATGCTCGATCCTTTCGCGATGATACACGCGATCGTGTAGTCCCTACGTCAGCACATACCTACTTAACCGATTTCTTTCAAGCTCTGCATACACATTCTACGTTAAAAATGCCTAACTCCTACATTGAGTTATTGAGATAATTTTTCGATTAAGGGGGTGTAAAAAGGCGGAATTTTTCGGGAGCATGAAAATTTTAATTTGAAACCAGCTAATACCCATCGCACGTTGCTGCGACTTTCAACGAAGTAGGAGGAAAACACAATTTGTTCCGAAGCTCCATTTGGCGGGCAGATAATCCCCAACCAACAGCACACAAACACGCTCCATAACAAATACCTACCATGTATAAATTTTGACGGCAATCGGTTAAGACGTTTGAGAGTCCATAAATCATATACATACAAACATTGACTTTTATATATAGAGATAGATGAGTAAAAAACCCCTAATTGAAAGTTTGTCTCAAAAACTCAACGCAGGGGTTAGATATTTTTAACGCAGAATGTGTATGCAAAGTTTGAAAGAAATCCCTCTCGCAGGTTGATGGGATTGACGGTATTGTAAACATCATCAAGCCACAATATATTCAATAGAGTTATCTAAATATAAGGACCTTCGCTCTTTTTAGTTTTTATTTGCACCAAGTTCTACTACTAGAGGTTAATTAGTTCTCATGTTAATAATCCACCAAACATTATGACTACTGAGGATTTGATTTATATAAGAAGCCCGCTTCAAGATGTTGATTACAATACGCCTCGATAGTGGTGTGTCGAGGAGGCCGAGAGGGCTGATATGAGCCTTTTGTCTGTTCTATACATTTCCTCTATTCACCAGCTTATAACCAACAATCAACCAGTAACAAATAGATAATTGAGAAAGGATGTGCTATGTGTGGTGATTGGCTATTCAAGTATTAGTAGTGTTTGAAGTACTAATGTATGTCTCATGTGATGATCATAACTTCAGCTGTATCTTGTACCTATCTAATCTATTACGTCTCTCATATATTGTCTTTTATTTCTTCTTTTCGAGTCCTATACTGCCATTCTACACCCGCCTTCAACTGGGTCAACAAAGATGGTGATAGTGAACGTCTTAACACTCACACATTCTCAAACGCGGTCTCAGCGGGAACCTACAAAAATGCCATCGTGCACGCGATTACGAATCGGTCACGTCCGAAAGTCTATCCTTGATCCTAGAATCCTAGGTCCATGCCTTCAGCTGGACCAATTAAGAAAATACGCCCATACCTATTAGACAACACGTCTCATGGCGACATGACCGGGAACCCTATCGATATAAACGATCCCACTCTCTGCCAGAATTCAAAGCGCGCTGAAAATTTAATATCAGACTCACGGTTCGCGCAATCATTCAAGAACACACGTTTCAAAATCACGTCAGCGCACAAACGTTAGAGCCCCTCGCGATTTTCCAAGCAACATACGAACTCGCAAACATGATTACACCCCGGTGATAAGGTGAAAATCTCAGCACTCATAAACTTACCAACACGATCTCAAGTGTCAACCCGCGCTCGCGCCATCATGAATCGGGATCGTCGCGAAGTATCTATCCTCGGCACAAACAATCTAGGTCCTTGTTAATTATTAAAAAAATTATAAAATTGAAAAATAACTACCATATCCACTAGACAAAACGTTCCATGGCGACATGACCGGAAACACTAGTGATATGGGGTAACTCTCTCCCTGTCAGAATGTGATCCGTACACCGAAAACTAAAGATTAGAATGACGGTCCGCGAATATATGAATCGCCGCAGGGTTTCAAAATCGAATTTATACACACGAAGTCACATACACGCGAGCATACGCGACAAACACGTCAACATACGAACGCTTAAGCCCTTCGCGATCATCTACGCACACCTATGCCCGCGATGGCGCAAACTTGATAACACTCAGGTAATTATGTGAACGTTTTATTACTTACGAAGTTACACACGCGGTCTCAAACGCGAATCCGCAAACGCGCGCGATCATGAATCGGTCACGTCCGGAAATCTTTAGCCTTCATTCTAGCAACTTAGGTCCATACATTCAGTTGGACCAATCAAAAAAGAAATAAAGCTCATATCCACTAGACCACGCGTTCTACGACGACATGATTGGGAACTCTAATGATATGGAAGAACCCACTTCCATCTGGAATCTGAACCGTACACAAAAATTAAGTATCAGATTCACGGTCCGCGCGCGATCATTCTAGAACACACGCGAATATGCGAAAGGCACACGGTAATGAAATTTATGCACGCGAAGTTACACGTTAGCACACGCGACATACAAACGCACACGCGATCGAGCACATTAACGTACAAATGTTCGAGCCCTTCGCGATGATACACGCGATTCCGAGTCCCTACGCCCGCACATGCCTGAACCGTACAATGAATATCACATTCAGAATCACGGCCCGCTACAATTGGCCTATTGCAGTGTTTTATTGGGCGACATTGCCTGTCTCGTCTGCAAATTGTAGTATGTGATTCTGACGGGGAGCCCTTCCGAGAACCTAGCTCTACAGCTCCAGTAGGACAACTCTCGAAAAAAAAAGAATGTGTATGCAAAGTTTGAAAGAAATCGGTGAAGTGTTTTTTGAATGGCAGTTAAATCCGCAAATCATATTTATTTCAGAAACGTTCTAAAAAAAGCTTCGCCGCCGAGCCGTTTGTAGATATTTTTGCATAGAAAAATTACAGCATGTTGTTAAAATGATACACTATAATGTAAAAAAGTTTTGATCAATTCGCTTCACTCAAAGTTCCAAAAAAATCGCAAAAGAGTTTTTTTCACGGCGAAACCCTTACGCCCCCCTCCCTTAATCACTCACAACTTTAGTTTTAAATGGTTGGCTTTTGCCTTTTCAAAAGTAACTATCGGGATGCAGAGTATTCGTAACGGACTCTTGCTAGTTTCGGAACAAATGAGGAAGATTTCTATGTCAAAAATCCTTTTTATTAGTTTTTTCTGTTTTAAGTCATTTTTAATTTTTATTTATAAAATGAATAACATTTTACTGAGCTTTTTGTATATATTTTTGTATTATTGCAGCCAGGACTTACACCGCTGTGACCGTTGTAATAGGGTTTTTCCATCTTTAAGTTTGTTTGTGTTGATCTGTTGTACGGCGCAATGAATTTGAACAATTGAAATATACTATCCCGTTTCTTTTGCCAGAATATATTTTGTGTTGTAAGCAATTGTCACCTAGCCTTCAGTTCGCGTAATGGTCACAAGCTATGGAAGCTTTTCTTTCCTGCACCAGGCGGGGTAGATTAATAGTTGCTGTACGTTTACGCTCAAAATTAGTTTGTGCAGCACTTATTGTACATCAACTAGAAGATACTGGGAAAGTGGGCTGAACTGACTCGTTCCTTCAGTTGGACCAACCAATTGCTTATAATTACTAGACAGCATGGTCCATGACGACATGACCGGGAACTCTAGTAATATGGGGGAACTCACTATCTTCTAGTATCTGAACCGTTCATTGAAAATTAAGTACCAGATTCAAGGTCCGCATGATTATTCAAGGAAACACGGGAATATGCGAATGATATCACTGTTATAGAATTGAATTTATGCTCGCGAAATAACATTCACGCTAGCACACGCCCAATACAAACTCACACGCGATCGAACACCCTTGCCTGCAAACGCTCATGCGCTTCTCTATGATACAGTCGATCGTGAAGTCTCTACGTTTCCACATCGGAACCGTATGCTTAATAACACATTCAAAATCACTGAAGCTAAACGTTAAAACTCGCACTTTCAACATACGAATGACCACATTAGGACTCACAATTAGTCTATAATACATACAAAGACACATGCAATAATTGCCAATATTTGTCTGGCAACCGGGGAAGTACATCTCAAACGCAGAACTCATCATTCTAATGATGGCCTTGGTACTGCGTTGTCTGTGTTCAATGAACCATAGTCTTGTCTTGTCAGTTTGTGGATGTATGATACCCGCTAGCAACCACCCTCGCACTAGTTGCCCAAAGAAAGAAACAAAGATCTATTTTTTTTTAATCTAAAGAAATGACAAGTTATGATAATAATTTTATCAAATATATTGGCAACGTGAAGCTAACGTAAATAAACAAATTATAGTTCAAAATAAATAGCTTACCACCCAAATACCCTGGAAAAAAGACTTAAGTGAACATACAATACATAAAAGATAATAATGTAAGATGAATATCCAACAAAATTCATAAATCTATTTTCTTTTTTTTTCAGTTCTATGCGCTCGTAACTTGCTCCGAAAGGATTATTTTCGTAAGTATCACATACATTTATTGACACAAAATCAGTTCCAGAGCCACCGTTGAGTTTTTTGTAAACGTTTCCAAAATCACATCTAGGTTACGCAATTATTACCTTTTTGTTTAAAAAAATTCAAAAAGTCACTGCTCTTCTCAGATGTATTGCTCGAACAGTTCACACTTACCAACTTAAATTGATTTTATTGTCTATAGTTGCGCACTATTGCGTAATCACTCGGTTCCCATTCGAAGGAATATGTATAAATTGATATCAATCTTGTTAGTATGTTTGTAAGTAAGAGTGTAGTAACAAAAGTTACCGAGAAATTGTGAAATACTGGAGTTTGTTTAATTTTCACTCCACCATTGGCTTCACAGAGTGATAGTAGGAATAGAATGAAAATAGGCTCCACAATCCATTTCATTGTCTTGTCAAGTCCCCCTAGATATCGTTGAAAATGGCATACCATGCCATGGGAGCACATTCCGATGGTATCGCCACTATTAGCGACCACCTCGATTCTTTTCTTTTGTTTTACAAACATATACCCTCATTTCCCTACTTCTAATAGTGTCCTATTTAATAACTATTGACACTGTTTCAACGATTACCCAGTGAAAACTCTCAAATCCATTAATGATCTTTGCTGGAAGGAAGACGTTAATACTTCATGTATCGATTGAACCCAACCTGCTAAGAAAAAGAAAAAAGAGCACTAAATGTAGAGGATATGCACCGCGGTGGCAGAAGCAGAATTTCACTCAAACATCGTCTACAAACTAGATACTTTTGCATAGGTCGCAGCATCAAGAGACCAATACCAGGCCACACGTGCAAAAGACGAGAGCAATGATTGGATTGTAAATACAATGCATCAAAATGGAAAGAAACTGTGCATCGAAATGGAACAATAAAAAGCAAAAATCGGCCACGATAACAAAGACACGGGTGTCTTTCAAGCAAACCATTCAAGGTGTGGTACGAACCAACATCTGTGGTCGTGTTATTTTCCATAAATCTTCAGCATTTTCTACGTTTACGAGAATGTTAGCAATCAAACGATTTATTTGCTGTCTGGCGAAGCGTATACAAAATGTTCTACTTGTAAGCATCAAGTCTGAAAAATTGCTTTCGGATGAATGCATTAAATATAATCATCGATTTGACTAGTACTCATGGATTACCGGATTTTTTCCTCATTTGTAGATATTCAATGTAAAAATTGAAAGGGAAAAGACGAGTCATTTTTACTGATCTATCTCTTTTGTCCCTATTGCAGAGGTTCAAATCTTAGGGTCTGTCAATTAACAGGATAAGTTCTTAAAAAACCAATGGTCGTATGTTTGAATCTCACCTCAGGATTCTTAAGGATCGTAGCAATAGTTCTGTGTACTAAATAATTGACAGCACAGTCTCTAGAAATATAAGGTAAAATCACACAACACTATGTTGTACCAAATATTCTGATTTGCTAATCATGAGGTCATACGCTTCTTCTGTTACCCTTGTACGGAGACTGGGAACCAAAGCCATAACTGCGAACAAGGTAATCGATTTACCAACTAAGCATACCGCAATATCGGCCCCCATTCAAATGTATCTTGTCGCCAAATTAATATGAACAATTCCATCCAATTTGTCTTATTGCAGTCTTCAGTTGGTTCGTGTATTGTTCCGCTGTTATGGTGCCATTATGTTAAAGGACATACACGCGGAAATTTTCCAGGCGATATATTCCCCTCCCCCAGATTCTGCTTAAATTTTCTCGACGTCTCAATTTTCGCACAGCTTTGGCGTCGGTCAGGCGGAATGTCGCGAAACTATTAGCGCCATCAAATTTTTATCTATCACTCGAAGTGATGACTGATCCGCCACAGAATGCGATTACATGCGGCCAAAAGCAGACATAGCACCCGGCGACGCCGTTGATCCGTATCAACAAGATCGAGGTCTCTCTCTCTCTTATCTTCCCTTCGATACAGTGGGCCGCCATGATGTCCCCATCGAATCATCACCCTATATATCATTCGATGGTACTCTCTTCCCCCAAAATCGTCGCACCAGCCTGCCGAGTGTGTTTTTTTTCGTAACTGGCGACTACGATGGCATCAGTCGTCGCCGTGGACGCCGCTTTGTTATATTTCGTCTCGCCAGCAGACTTCTCGTCTGTCGCGCTCGGTCGGTATATTCGCAACTGTCGCGTCAGACCGGAATGAACAAAAACAACCCTCTAGGAAAGCTTCTCAGAGACGCTAGTACGTATACTGTTTAGCGTGGCATATGTATCATACAGTCACCCTATAAATCCGATGGCGGTTGTTTGGAACGGTGCCGTTTTGGGATGGACAGTATGCGGGACACCTTAGTTCTAAGTAATTTTCAACGAAATAGTAGAAAAACACAATTTGTTCTGAAGCGCCATCTGGCGGGCAGATAATCCCCAAACAATAGCACACAAACACGCTCCATAACAAATGCCTACTATGTATAAATTTTTACGGCAATCGGTTAACCCGTTTGGGAGTCCATAAATCATATACATACAAACATTGACTTTTATATATATATATATATATATATATATATATATATATATATATATATATATATATATATATATATATATATATATATATATATATATATATATATATATATATATATATATATATATATATATATATATATATATATATATATATATATATATATATATATATATATATATATATATATATATATATATATATATATATATATATATATATATATATATATATATATATATATATATATATATATATATATATATATATATATATATATATATATATACCGACCTGTTCATATTATCACCGTACCCATTTGAAGTATAGTTGATTAGTTTAGTGTCGCCTAACATTTTTAAATGTATTTATTCGAATGGCATGATGATTTCTTTTTGATTTCTTTTTGTTGGAGACGAACCACTGCGACCAGTATTAAGATCTATTGTGGTATGGTATGATGATAATTGGGGCGCTCGATTCGAATTTCCGTTTCGCTCAAATACTTAAGGCAATTTTTGGTATTGAGTTATTAATAAAATAGTTTTTCTCTTGCGCTATCGAAAAATATAATCATTCTCATGTGTGAAATTGAGAAAAAATACTTATTACGCCCGAAAAATTCATATCGCCTACAACTTCTACAATGAAAAAAATGCAACATAAACACATTGAAGAATGTATTTCACCTTAGGGGAGACCGGGGCAAGTTCGCAGTGTTTTCAGTTTTCATTTTTTGCCGCATTTATTTAGATAGATTTTGCAAAATAGCACATGTTGCATAAAAGGGGCCGTATACAAATGACGTAGCTTTTTTCTGCGATTTTTGACCCATCCCTCCCCCCTCGTAGCATTTGGTCACAAAATTCTAACCTCCTCTCGTAAATAACGTTGCATTTACCTACCCCCTCCCCCTCGTCCCATGCACAGCGCCCGGGCGATGAAAAAAAAATTATATATGTTTTTCAATTATTTTAAATACATGTCCTTTCAAAATGTTTGACGATTTTTATCAACATTTTCATTATAACAGCAAATTTTATGCAAAATAAACCCATTTCATGACAAATATAGTGTTGCTAGTTTTGTTTTGAATTTTATATGCCAAGGAGAGCATGAAGACAAGTTAGCAACATTAGCTAACTAATGCAGCAAGTTAAATCCGTATACAAAATCTTTTCGTATTATTGTGATTCCGCGAATCGTAAAATTTACCTCATGAAAAACCGCATCAAAAGTAACTTGGTTGAATTTAAATTCATTTCTCTTGGGAATGGAGGATCAATAAATTGTTTTTTCTAAACAATGGGTTTTAAAATTAATGCTACGTTGCACAACTTTTGACCCTACCCTCCCCCTCGTCACACTTCGTCACAAATTTGGTATACCCTCCCTACCCCCCAAAATGCTACGTCATTTATGCATGGCCCCTTATAAAAACAAATATCGCGATATTTTCTGTGCGAATTTGTGCGACGGTTCTTCAAAAGCGAACAGATCCTCAACTGTGGAGAAAGTTTGCATACATGCTGGTTATATTGGTTCGTTGAATCCAAACACCGTACGATGAAACCTTGGTTGTAGCAAGCCAGTAGAGCGTAGAAGTCAATAAGGGATAGAATCTTCGGAGAGTCGATTTCGGCGTTAATCACACCTTGCCACAACTACTGCTTGTTGAATTTTTCTGCGTCGTTTTAATGGGTCGAGGCCGATCAGGCGGCATCGATCTGGGTACGGTGGTAGATCCAACGGACTCCACCAGGGAAGGTCTGGTAGAGCGAGTCAAGAACAAATCATTTCTGCACACGTTCAATTCGTAGATTCCAAACAAGCTGACGTGGACTCCAAATCAAGCTGGTATTTTCGAGTAGTGGGCGAACCAACGAACAATATAACGCCTTCAAGCAGTGCGGATCCTTACAGTCCCGGCCGTTTTTTTTTTAAATAAAGCCGAGTTGTCAAGTAGCTTTCGAGATTAAAACTGAGCGATGCAGATTAAAGTTTTTGCTTAGCATCCAACAAGACGCCAAGGTCGCTGACGTCATAAACTCTATTGAGCCTTTGCCTCTCGATTTGGAGTCGTAAAGTATAGGATTGACTATGCGGTGGAAAGTTATAATCTGACATTTAGCGATGTTAACGATCCCAAGTAACAAATGAAGTTTTATAGCACGTTACAAGTGCAATCTAAGTTTTATGAGTGACTATAAAACTAGTATAAAACCTCAATTGTTACTAGGGAATGAGCTAATTTCTATGACATCAGCCGACGGTTGTATCAAGAAGCTCTTGAAGCCGAACGCAGTCGTCGATATTGCGGACTACAAGGTACAACTAAGTCATCAGCGTAAACCAGTTTGCATCCAAAACCAAAAAGCAAAGTAGCGTCGTTGAAGAATAGCACAAATAGTAGTAGTAAACTCCGAAGAGACACAAGAGCCAAGCTGCACACGTAGGACTCTATCACGTAAGCATCAGAACTCAGCCATTTAACGAAATTGCGCGACGTACCCAACCTAGACATTTTCTTTAAAAGTATTCTATGGTCGATTCGATCAAATGCTACCTTTAATTCGGTATACACTGCATCAATTTGTGCCTTTTCCTCCATCTGCGAAATGCAAGTTGACGTGAAGTCCAAAAGGTTTGTGCTTGAGGATCGTCCTTGCATAAATCCATGTTAGTCGGTAGAGATGCAGCGAGAAAGTACAACGGTGCTCACAACTATTTCGAATATCTTGAATGCTGCCGATAAGCTAGTTATGCCACGGTAGTTTTTTTACATTTCAACGGTCACTGCTCTTATAAACCGGGAACATGAACGATGCCTTCCAAATCACCGGAAAATTCCTTGTTCAAAAGAATTGTTGATAATACTGCACAAAGGTTCGCCTAAGGAAGCAGCACAACGACGTTTATGGTATATGGCTAGTGGAAACGGAGAAAATTCTTCCGCCAACTAGCTCCGGGCTCCCCTACGTCAAACCGAGACACATTGCTACATGTTTGATACAAATGAAGGAAAATATCATAGTTCCATCAACTAGCCCGGGTATCCTCTGCGTGTATTGCACACCAATTGGCAACAGTGGAAGTTAGCTATAATATATGGAAGTAAAGCTTTTTGGTCTCCAAAAATTAAAAGAAGTTGCGAAAGTACATATATTAAAGTTGTTTAAGATTTAACTGAGCAAGCCTATAAAAGCGGCCATTTTTGAAATTGAATAAAGCAGTTTTTTTTCGCTTCCCTTTACCCAATTTTTGAGAAAATTAATTGACGTTTGCTGGGCATGGTTAGAATGCTATTGATTTATTTTCATGAAAATTCTACCAACGACGTGCACTAAAACTGTTCTTTTTTGTTTTCAATGATGGCTGCTTTCCGAAGCTTTTTCAGTCAAACCATAACTTTGACTTCAACGATATGACCTACATGTTTTCTTCCATGCATCGGTAGAACTTAATTTATGGGATTTTTCCATTCTTCCCTCAGTCTAACTTTCTATCTTCGTTAGTTAAAAAGATAGAAACCTATTCCACTTGTTTTTCCACTCCACCCGTGCATCACTTTTTCTACTTGCAATATCAAAATATGGTGCACAGTGACGGGTCTACGAGCTAAAGTCGGACAAAACCTAAAATGTTTTTTAATTCGACTGAAAAGCATGGGTTGAGCTAACTTTGGGATGCTGTATTCAGCTTTGATGTCAAAAGTCAGGAAAAATAAGATTATTTTTCCATGCAGTTTCATCCAATCTACTTAGGATTAAGATCCCATTAGCATGAAAGATTTTGTTTACTGATCACTCTAAACTTATTGTATAACGTGTTTATTTACGTTAGATTTTGAAATTATTTTGCCCTAAACACCACTCGTCTCCATATGATTATAAGAAAAATAAAATCTTTTTAAACCCCTTGGCGAAATGAGGCGCATAACGAGACCTTAATATGTGAAAAGTATAGATAATTCCCCAAAGAATGAATAGTATTTGTCCGTTTCGAACTGTTTCACCTGATTGTACAGAATACATTCATTTGAAATAAGTATTTATCAGATCCAAGTCATAGTTCGAAATAAACCTCGGCGAATATGTTACGATTGCAAACCAAAAACTTTCATTTTCCTTTAAAAAGAAACTAACTTTGGATCAAAATCAAAAGAGCAACAGAGATTTGAAGTGAACATAGTAATTGTGTTCTCGGATTTGAAAATCATTAAATTAGCTTGACATAGCAAGGTTTAAACTGCTGCTAAAATCGTGTTCCTATGTAATAGTGTTAAATTTTTGGAGTAATGTCATTTAATACATGAGAATCTTATGAAAAATATGAAATATCAAACATCAATGCTAGTTTATTTCCCTATACGTACAAATAATGTTGCTGTTGACTTAATTTTTCAAAGGTGAAGCTCAACATAGAAAAAGTTACGAGAGTGCGATTTCGCTACCTACGTCATGCAGTACTGACTATGTTCAAAAACATAACCCAAGCAGAATCATTCGCTTAGCAAAGCAATATAAAACACTTCGTCAAGTGTAAATGACGTTTTATACAGCATCCCAGTATATATAGACTATTGAAGTAAGGCCACATGACCCGACACCGCGTACTAAAGAATGTTCATTTCTATTGAAGTCGGAGAGATGAGAAACGCTATTTCACCAGGGAAGCTGTCGAAGTTCATACCAGACGATACGGGGCCCAAACGATAACTCCATATTGTAGTATACTGCATATCAGAATGATATACAGTACCTTTAGACTATACACGTCGTTGAAATCTCGCATATTTCGTTTGATGAGTCCTACCACTGTAGTCGTGTGAAATGGATTATGTTGCATATCCATTCTGAATTTTCATAGTCATTCCGTATCTATTAGGCTCCTATCGATGCACATCTGAATAGCACAACAGCCTAATTAGGGTTGTTATGAGACAATAAATATTCAGATCATCTGTACATCATATTACACGATTTACGAAGAAGAGAGGTTAAAGCTGGTTTCTTTGAAATACACCCGATGTGATGTTTAAAATGCAGTTCCAAGGCTTTCTGATCCCTTCGAACAGATAACACTATGTAGATTGCTGTAAAGCTCGCGTTCGGCGATATATGTTATAGGCAAACACAAGAAACTCAGACTGCTCAGGTATGATTCAGACAAAGGTTGAGGGTTATCAGTTAGCACATTTCCAAAGAATGACGAAAATAGATTTGCTCACATCGTAGGTATCGTTGACGTCCTATCCGGGTAGTTGACATTTTCCTGAATTCCACTGGTGGATGTTTTGGTTAGGGTTGGGAGTACAAATTTAACCATTACCGAAAACCGGTAAAATACCGGTTTTATAAACACAACAAACTGGTTTTTTAATGGATTTTTTAGAATAAACAAATTAAAAAATATTTCACTATTCTATGCTATATTTTTACCTAAGAAGATTTTTTTTAGAGAATTATTCTACATTAAAAAATGGGTGTAACCGCTTTTGAGCATTAAGGGCACATAACCTATAGCTAAAAAAGTTACAGAATTTGCGTTTTGACGTCGTGTCGTTGTGTCTCATCAGAATTCGACACCAACTTAGGGACATCACTAAGGTAACGCCGGATTGACGCTAGCCCCAAAAACAGAGACACTAATTGTGTTTCTGTGCAAATCCCACGTTTGACTACGGGTTTGCTCAGGAACACATTGTGCCTTCGTTTTTGGGGGAAAGCACCGGTTTTTTTGAATGACTCCGTTTCTCCAACCCTAGTGTTGTTCTGCAGATAAGCCCAAAATTGCTTCGGGTCGTCCTTCATATTGTTCTCAAGTCGTGAAACATCTGATCGAAACAAGATGCCTTTATTTATTCAAATTGTCGTTCTAAAATTCACACAAACGATTTATCGTCTTCACCTCTTCTCCGAAAAAAATCTTTCACAACCCTCTCTTATCCCATTTCGAAGATTGTGCAGATGGTGGAATACCGAGAGCCTCTATTTTTCGGCAGCGCATTTGTCTCCTCAGAGGCACGTGTTGTCAAAAAAATAGGTCCAATTCACGATAAAACCTATCTACAGCCTCGTCCAGGGTACCCGCAAAGATAATACTTCAACCCAATTAATTTTTGAGATTTTCGCGTTTAGTTCACCGTAATCGCACTGATTAAAATCATGACACATATCCACATCGTCAATCACAGGTAAAACGTACAGAGTCTCAATTGTCAATACAAACGGATGATGGTAACGACTCAATTACGTTTGCGGTATGGTGGTTCTAGTAATTTATTTGATGTAAGCCAGAAGCAATTGTAGATAGTTTCGACTAACAACAACTCGTGTTCAGACGATGCTTTAATAGGAATGTCGTATTCAACTTCATCTTCAAAACTCCGGCGTAGGAAAGATAAATTAAAGTCACCCAATACTATAACCCTAGTGCTAATCAATGTGGCAGCTTATCAACACAGGCGGCATGCTTTTCGTATAAAGCGAGATCAGAATATGATGGTAGGTAAAACACCCAACAAACGATAGACACGGTCCCGCAAGTCACTCGAAAAGCTATCTGCGCTCTAGATAATCGACCATATCGACAGATATCATACTGCTTCAATCCAAACGCCACCACCACGATTGTGCCAGCTTGTGGAACAATTTCGATCACAGCAATATATCACGCACTCATTGGTCAGCTCTGAGTTAAGTGCATTGTCGTTGAACCATGTTTCTGAAAGCTTCACAACGTCATAATTAGTAGCAGAAAGTGTCGCACAAAGTTCGTTTTATTTTATTGCTCAAGCATTGGACGTTCTGATAATATAGCCACGACTGAATGTTAAGTTTGCTTGTATGAGTTTTTGGACGGAGAAAGAAGGGTTTTAAGAGTCGGACTAGTATTTTTAAAAGGTGAGTCAAAATTTCAATGTAACTGTAACGTGTCTTGTACACAATCCGTTTTTTTATATTTTATTTTATTTTGTATTTAATTATATTGCTTAATTTGCATTACATTTCTAATTCAATATATTGGATGTTCTGCCACAAGTGGTAACTTTTTATCCCTGATTTCTATTTATTTGCTATAAGTTCAGCACAAAAACTTGTGTTACTATGAAATGTAGCAATGTAAGAAGTATTAATATTGATTTGTTCATTGAATACTACTATAGTACGATTCAGTATATCAACATAGTAAGAATTTTCTTATGTGCAAAACTATGTTAGATTAACATTTTGGTCGAAGCACCTTCGACCTAAGTTTGACTTATTCTCACAGCGGTAGTTTTCGTAATCAACCAAACTTTTTGCCTGACTGCCAAAAGCCAATAATAAACAAGCAATCATTTTCAGACCAACGAATAGACCTTCGAACTCGAACGGCTACGGCTGTTGGCGCTGAATAGAGAGAGATTCTCAGAACGGACACGCTCGAGCTGTGGCGAACGGCAAATCAACATCGAAAGCAGATTTACACCGAAGGTAGTGCGGTCGGTGTGCAGTGGACGGACCGAGGGCGCGCGAGCAAGACACAAAAGGTGCGCCAAGTGGCGCTAAGCAGCAGATTTATTTAACGACTACAAATGCCCCGCGAACAGGATGGTGCGGCGATCGAGGCTGCCAGAGAAAAAATAGCTCGCGTTTCTAGAAGAAGCATGTGCGATGCGGGGCTCGGAATAACGATACGATGATGGGCAGAGTGCAGCAGCATCGTGCTGCTGTTGACGAACTTTTCGATTGTCTGAAACTTTGAGACGTACTGTTTGAGGAGTGATAGGAGTCTGGTGCTGTTTTAGGAGGGTGCAATGACAAGGATGACAACAATCCTCATAAAAAACAAGTGTATGATATATGCATAAGCAAGTATGATTGGAACTTTTTCGTGTGATGTTTGCGAGAGTGATTATCCTTCTAGTTTGGTTCTTTATGTTTGTTGATAATCATTCACCTATCATTCTGTGTATATTGAATGTCGTGGTAGTGGGGTTAAGCTGAATGATGTCATGATAACTCGCGGTAACGACAAACCACATGTTGGCAAACGCGTTCGAAATTAGTTTGCGCTATCTAGCGAGTGGGAAAAGTATTGTACTGAACGTTGTGTGACGCCCTAATATTTCGGGTTTGCATAGTATGCGGTTCAACACCATGACATTGGCACCCTATGCATGTAAACAATAGTCGCATTTGTTGGAGTCAATCAAGATGTTTGTCTCATAAATTTTTGGATTCCCACCTACAATTGTCGGAGTGACCGCTTGACTTTTTGTTGCGATTATTATCTTTACAAAAGATTGCTTGAATACGTATTTGGTCGTCGAAAAAACAAAAGGGTTGTAGACGATACGACACGACAAGAAGAAATAGGTTATCGACCCACAGCAGTAAATTGTTATTGTTTCGCACTGCCGTAACTAGGGTTGTGCTGGAATTATCACCGGTACCGAAAGTCCCGAGAATACCGAGCCATTTTTGGTACCGATGTGAAAAACCAAAATAGCGAAAGCTAGAGTTCATCGCAGCTGTGTTTTCTTATGACAAGAGCTCTTTAGCACTTTTCGACAAAAATGACTTAAAATATCTTGAAAATTACAAATATTTGAAACATTTCAGAGAAGACAATGGATGTTTCTGTCATTACTGTAGTAGTTTCTCAATTTATGTGAAGATCGGTTGGCTTTATTGACAGTTTTTACTTATAATGTAGCAAAAGTAGCATTCACATATGTCACAAGTGTGTGTGTGTATTCATGATAAAATATGCATGACGCGTCACGAATGAATTGTGATTTGTGAAACTGAGCATTTTAAATTATTATTCCCGACGAATAAAAGTTTGTTTCATGAACAATCGAAAGCGGCTCCCGGCTGTCGATTCGTGTGATTCTGTTTATGACGGATGGGTGCTGAGCTCTCATTAATAATCGATTAGCGAGTGTGTGTGTTCGATTAGCTTGCTGGCAGATTTGTCATTTTCTTTAAAATTATAGTGGGGATGAGTCGTTGAAGTCAAATCCCGATTAACTCAAAAGATCATTAGCTCCTATCGGATCTAATTTGTACATGGAGAGGATACGAATTATTAAGGCAAAAATGAATATCCCCCAAGCGCGTTAATTCTTTTCTAACTGAAAAACGTATTTAGCTGCTACTTAAAAGTAACAAAAAAGTTATATTTTGATGGCATTTTGTTGTGATCTTCTAATCGTCCTTACCTTACACCTAAACAAGTACAAGCAGTTTGATAATTTCTTTTCATCATTAAGTATTAAGTTGACATGTTAATATGAATCTTAACACTCACTAACGCAATTAAATCTCCTCTTTATTTTCGGTTTCGTGCCACTGAGATGACATGATCATTGCAGCTGAGTCAGCGCGGTATAGACATCAAGGTTGATCGATCTTGTGCCGCCATTCTGCCATTTTCCTCGATTGGTCACAACTAGTGTATGTGCTACTAATGTTATTGAACATATTAAGGATTCTGGATAATGCATCTACTTTGGTTGACCATAAATGGTCAAGATCTGTAAATTCTATTAATTTGACATCCATTTGATTCTTATGTGATTGTATTAATCATCCTGTAATTCCGAAACCAAAAGTCAGATTTGTATGAAATCCAATAGCATCTGTTTGAATGCACTTTTCAGCTATTGAAGAGTTATAACGTTCGCTTGAAACGATGGTTATGCAAATCCATTCAGCCATCTCTGGCTCACAGAAACACAGAAACGGGAGCTAAAGTTCACCGCCGGAGACTATCCGGAGCTACATGGCTGAAGTAGGCAGAGAATTTAAACGGAGGAGGAAAAGCTTGGAGCTAAATAGCTCAAAGGACGAGTAATTAATTGAATCAAGCAAGGCTCCGAGTTAATTATGAAAAATGCGCGTACAAAAGAAAGAGGTGCAGAAAAGTACAATCAGCCTACCCACGTAGTAATACTTTGATGCAGTTCAGTGGGGAAAAGGCAGGAAGAAGCGTAAGGAGTGAGTCCCACACAATGCCAATACATGTTAGGCCTTTTAGCATTTTAAACATTACTATAAAAACATATCTACGCCCACATTTTCCTATCTCGACAAACTGAGTCGAAATTAAATCAAACCGTTTTTGTAAACTGGTGTAATAGATGAATCTGCCAAGGTGGAGTTTTCCCATTGCGTTGAGTTTAGTTTGTCTCGTCATGTGGTAGGTAATTATCCTAGGTCGGCAAAGCTGTATTATTATGTAATACGAGGCCAAACTATGCCGCAATTCACCTCTGATACATAACTCCTATCCTTTACCTCCCCAACTAGAGGCAATCGCACAAGCTCAAGTTCAAGTTAAACGAAAGCTAAAAAACAAGTTAAAATTATCTGGAAATGATCATTGAAGTATAAATAAGAAGCAACACTCTCGATGGTCGGCTATCCGGAGTTTAAGTTGCCCGACAAAAATTCTCGGAAATTGATCGTGAACGACTTTTGTGCATATTTCTAAGACCTTGGTAGACATACCAACTCATACCTCCTGATCTTTTCCCTTTTGCGCGATGCCCGTGGTGATACAGAGGTTGTCTGTATCAACAGCGAATGTCGAACTAACATTCTTTTCCTTCCCCGGTAGAACAGCATTAGTAGAGGCCGGCGTCGTTTTAGCCAGTTTATGAAAAGGTTGAGTCAGTGAAACATGCACAGTGAAACAACGGGCAGTCTACCTAAACCTAGCTAAGCTCATGGGATCGTATTCCTTTAGGCCCAATTTATTCACCCAGGCTTACCCTTTAAACCGGGTTTAATGCACCGGCAAGTCTGGTTTAAAAGTTAAACATTGATTAAAAAATTGGCCTTAGCCACTTTGAGTAATATCAAAATAGCTTACATCATAGTCGCTTGTAAATAATAATTTGTTTCCAAGTAACCATCTTGTACAGATACGATCGTCTTACTATCCGCAAACATCAGTTTCCAGATTTGTTAAAAAAAAAAGAATTTATTCATTCGCTAACAATGCTCATTTGCGAGTGTATACACAAGTTAGCCTTTTTTCTTCTTATTCCCCGTCATCTAATGCTTTTTCAGTGGTTGACTGGCTGCCGCTTTTCGCGATACGCTTTGTTGCACTTCCGGCGCTAGTTAGCTACCTCGGTGGAGGATAGCTGCAGCAGATACGCTTCCCATATTGTTCGCCTCCAGCTGACGGGCGGGTGGCGGCACGTACACATTAAACGTGCAGTAAAACGTGTGTATTATCGTCGCCGGTTATGTACGATTCGTGTAACGGTATGAAACTGCTGCTAGCTGCTACCATTTGGTGTGCTTCGTAATTATATTATGCTAACCACAGTTGGCCCTTGTTTCGGTGTACGTGATAATCGAAAATTGAAAGTTTAGAAAAATGAAAACGGCCTTTTCAACTTAGGGGCTTAGCAGGTTTCATCGAATGTACTGAATATTGAATAACGATTGTATGTTGCTTAATTTTCATCACAAGTGAAGCCACTGAGATAGAATTTATTTGCGTTTAATGCTACTGTGTGCGTGAAAAAAAATCATTTTCTATTCATTACATTAACATTCTCGTTATTTCCCTTTGTCTACTTCCGCTAATTCTTCAGCTGCTTTAGAAAGTAAGGAAAAACAAATTTTATAATCAATTTAACCAATCAATTATACGGAAGAGGCAATGAATAAATCATTGATATGTTTCGAGCGTAAATGTTTTAAAATGACATGGCGATGGCGTTAGGAATGTCATGATCGACAGTTAAAGTAAATTTTTGGAACGGACAATCATCTCACAATAAATATCCAAGTCGTCTACGATCAGTGCAAACTTCAATCATATCGTCATGTCTAGTTATACAAGCATTTTTTTTAAAATTTGAATAATATTCTGCATTGAAATTAAAAAATTTAAATTATTTTTTTTTGAGATGCTTTTCGATGGGTTAAATTTTTTTTAAGATGGCGAAAAATTGTTTGAACAACACTTCAAATGTTTGATTCAACAATATGTATTGTTATAGTATTTTGTTTTTTATACATAAACCAGAAACAATAATATTTTTCAAAGACATAATCTATTTATTTTCGATATTTTGTATATTTACAAAATTGCACCACCTAAAAAAAGTTCACCTCATCCTGTGGCAACAGAAACCAGGTCGACAAGGGCAGTGATGCGAACGGTACCGGCAAACTACATTTTTTCCGGTACATTTACATTTTCACAAGCCGTACAGCCCGCTACAGCGACGCATCACAACTGCTCTTGCCAGAACGGTAGCCAAACCGAGTGCACTTTTCCGTACAGCAGTAAAATACATTTTTATTTTGCTGCTGTACTCCGACTGCTCGGTGAGAGTGTGGCGTAGTAAAGTTTGTTCTCTAGCTTTGTACACTTTTCTCTGCATAGTCAAAGGGAGAGGCCCGCACACGAAAGCGTTGATGCCGGTCGTGGCGTAAATGAACCACATTCATTGTCGTCGTTTGTGATTAAAAATATTAAATACATTAAAAATATTAAAAAGTGTAAAATAGAGAAAGAGAAGCTATAGGGGAACCTGGCGAGACTTGGCCAGGTTTTCAGTTAAACCTACGTAAATCTCTAAAAACGATTTTAATCCTACAAAACTCATTTAAATATAATGCGCTCCAGTATTGTGCATATTCATGTTTTTGCAGAATTTTTAGTTTGCTTTTTCCAAAGTTATAAAAGTTTTTCAGAGATGAATTTTTTGGTCAAGTCTCCCCACCGCGAGGAGATTTGACCAAGGCCTGGGGAGAGTTGACCAAGAGAATTTTGTAAAAGCAAATCAATAAATTAAGACAGAACATGCTGGGTTCATATTTTTACATATTGTCGAAATCCTTAAGTGCCAGTGACGTGTTTAACATTAACAGTAGGTACCATAGCATAGAAAATATCAGAAATTTTGAATCTTTCTTCAGCCTATTTTCACTTGGTCTCCCCATAAAATCTTGGTCAAGTTTCCCCAACATTAGTTATTGCGTAAAATGTCCTGCAAATATTAGTAATAACTATTGCAATGTTCCGATTTATGTAAAACTATTTCACCACATCATAAGGAGTAAGATGATATATGAGTAATTAAAAAGTAATTATTAGTCGAGTAGATAAGTCCATACAAAGTTTGATAACAAATTACATCATTTAACACAAATTTATTATTTACGGAATATTTTCTATAAGGAAAGTATTTTTCATTTCAAACTTTTAGAGTTACCTTAAGGGGTCAAAACAAGTATAAAAATGTTTAAAAAAAAATTTAACCTAATAGAACACGTCACAGCTAATAATAGAATTTTGCGCTTGGTCAAGTCTCCCCATGTTCCTCTACTGCTCGCGTCTGGTGGCTGTACTGGGGACAGTATTTTTTGTCATGTTACTGCTTTGCACACAGGCCACCGTACAGCGCTGGGCGTCCTGCCCTAGCGAACGACAGCAGAATCGTATGAGAAAGGAGAATGTAGGCAGAAATGTCACAGCCGTAGAAAAGGTAGGCATTTTGCACTCTTGGGCAAGGGTAACGAAAAAATCCATGCACTCTGCGAACCGTGTGCCTGAGAATGGTGAACGAACGCTTCGCTGCAGAATGGTGTACGGATTTTTTCTTCAGAGTTGGGCATAATGTACGTTTGGTATAATATACGTTAGGCATAATGGATGATTGACATAATGGACGTTAGGCATAAATTATCGTGTTGAAGTATCACTTGAAGCTAATGGCTCCTACATGTCACTCAAAACTAGTATGGGAGTGCATCCTTGGCGGAGAAAAATCAGGTCAATTTGTACTGGGTTCCAGGACATTGTGGAGCTGCAGGGAATGAAAAAGCTGATGAGTTAGCAAGAAGAAGGTCTTCCACTAATTTCATTCGACCAGAACCATTCTGTGGAGTCTCATCGTGTGCCCTCGAAATGGAGCTGAAAAAGTGGGAGATCACTGCTATAAACAACAATTGGAGTACCATAACTGGACTGCGACAATCAAAGAAATTTATTTCACCTAACGATAAAAAAGCCTGGAGTTGCTTAGATTAAATAAAAAGGACTATGCATTATGAGAGGATTACTTACCGGACACTGTCCGAGTAAATATAATCTCTTATGAAGATTGGTAAACTTACAAACGATACATGCCGCATCAGCGGATCGGAAAGTGAAACATCACAGCATTTGCTCTTCGAATGCCGTGCACTGATGCAACGCAGACTTAGAGTCCTCGGTAAATGAACACTGGAGCCTTTTGATATTTGGACTGCAAATCTCAAACAGGTAATAAACTTCATCCGAAGTGTAGTGCCTAGCTGGGAAGAGTGTGTATCTCAATAAAGACAATAAAAATCGAAAGAGAAAGTCAAAAGAAAAGAAAGTCACTCATTGTAGATATGACGTTTTGAATGAAGGCTCTAGATTTCTGTTTCAAACGGTTGTTATAAATTGTGTTTGTGTTCAGTTAGCTTCGAAGATAGAACGAGTCCAACCTTTTTCACATATACGGTAATTGCCTAATTTTATAGCATGCTCAGAAGGTCATTGTTCAATTCTAAACATTATGCAGAAAATAAAAGTAGAATGAATCCACCGGATTTCGTATAAAAATTGGTTAAGTTCTAAATTAAACATTCAGAAGTAACAACAAAATTTATATGGTTTTACTTGAAACTCAAACCATATCATTACAGATGAGTCTGGAAGCTAGGCTACTCATCGCTTTTCGTGAGCTGTACAATTACCATTATCATCGTCATCATCTGTCCATCCGAGCCGAGACCGCCCGTGTAGGCCAATCAGTGCGAATTCGGCACATAGACACGTTTTCGCTCTGCAAAGCTCGTGGGGGAGAATTTTATATGCGAGTTTCTGCAGCGGCTCAAAATAAATAACCATTCATTTCCTATCTTGCTTATTGTTGCCATTATTTGCTGTGATACAATGTGGGCCTGGCTCTAGAGGTCTATTTATCCACTTGCTGTACTGTACATGTATACAGTTGGCCAAGGTAGGGACTCCTAGGCAGCTCTCAATTGGAATGATGAGCAACAAACGGTACGCCACATAGCACAACTCGGTCAAACGTATGTCGCTACCGTAGTTACCGACCAAGTATGTTATCGTTTATGATCGCGCAACAGTTCAATAGGGTAGCGTACGTATGCTACACCTACATTACTGCGAATCCACTGGAGCTAAACCACCGACTGAATGAACGCAACCCTCTCTGTTTCCTTTACTACGTAATCATACTGTCTAGTTTTATTTACAATCAAGTTGTGAAGTACTTTCGGTGTTCAGCAAGGTGAAGCCATGTTATTTAGCCGGTGGATTGCTGAGGTTTTCAAGAATGATCTGGAAACATTTGCCGATTAAAATTGTGGTCATACATAGAGAAGACGTGCAGTTTTCATAATTAATGTGGTTGGTACGCACCCTACTACATCTTAGCCCATCTTTTCATCTCTCATTTGAGCGCATTAGTTAGAGCAGTAAGTACTATCTCTATTCAACGCAATATCTCAAATGGTAAGGGTGCGTTGCACCCGACTTTTCGCTTCTCTCAAATATGAGCATTTTAAATTTTCCAGGTCATATTTTTGGCAACAAAGCAAAGATGTTGGTACATATTTAAACGCAATCCAATCACTGTAAACTAATGTGACATCCTGACGAATGAGATACATAAGGACTCGTTTACCCTATATAAAAACAATAGAAAGTAAGAAGAGAAGTATCGCGGTATGTTTTTTGAAAAGTAATGTTAAAATCGTGAGAAGTTTTTTAGGAATAATTTTTTTATATACCTTTTAACGAGAAAAAATTGAGGAAACTTAGATTTTTTAAAGGTATGTGGCAATAATTTTATCTTATGAAAGTTATAGTTTTTTGACAGTACATTTTTGAGTAAAAAAATAAGCATTTGTTTGTAAAATATAATGATAATCGGTGGAGTTATTCCCTCCTCTAGGTAGTTGGGTTTGGCGGTATTGCCAACGTCGTGAAGCATATTAAGATGGTTATTGCATTACGCCTCGATAGTGGTGCATAGAGGAGACCGAGACATTGTGCAACATCTTAATGGCAAAGTTGGTGGACACAGATCGCAGTGGAGGTGTGTAATCGCAGTGAGGTGTAAAAGTGGAAGTTTATAATTGTTAAAGTATAAAAAAATCCCTTTTTTATTAATGACTAAGAGTGAGTGTACTTTTCTTTATGTTTTTAACGACATTTAATTAGCAAAGGACTGGAAAGTGAAGTATATTTTTCAATATTAGGAGCCACTCTTCAATAAAAAAGGAAATAAAAATGTACCATGAATACATACACATACAAACACAAAATGCCGATCAAATAAAACACCTCGGCAGGTAATTAGTGTGGGAAAAACTAACTCATTCAATGAGTTTCAACGTTGTAAAAAAAGCTTAGTGTCGAAGTTTACCGTGACTTAGCTTTTTGTCGATTCCGACAGCTTGAAGTACAAAGTTACTTTACGTTCGTCCGGACATGCCGCAGACTCAGGTGATTCGCATTTCTAATGCCAAAAGATCCTGACTCCTGCGGTAGCAGACAAAGGGTTGAGTCGCCGGTAAACTCTAAGCTTGCTCATATGACCCTTTTCCACGCTTTTCTAAACTTTCTTACTTCAACTCCTTGCTCTCCCTTGAGTACTACGCCTCTTAATATTGAAAAATATACTTCGATTTCCAGTCCCTTGCTAATTGAATGTCGTTAAAAACAAAAAAAACGTAATAATAATTGTAGTTTTTGGTACTAGTAGAATTGTTATGTGCTAGTCGTGTATCTGTCTGTGTATGTGCTCGTCTGAGTCTGAGTGATAGCTGGATCATGGAATGGATGCAAACCTGACGTATATGATAGAACAATGGGCAATCCTTCCTAGGATTCGTTGGTTACTCCTTCCGTTGTTCAATTCGTACATTTAATTTGATTCATACGGGAAGATCGGATCGGATAAATTAAGGTACGATTAGTTTACCGACGCACGTGAAGCATCCATCCCTGGTCAGCATATCATGATTTCTAACAGAATGCAATTGTCGTTACTGCTAAATAAGTATCATGTGCTGGCTTTTAGACGAGTTCGAGTAGTTTGATTGCATACTACATATCTGCTACTCCATTAGTCTGATTTTTTTGCAGTCCTATTAGTTTGTTTTTCCACTACTCATATGTACCAAAATAATATCGATCAATATATACGCTTCTACTTCATTTCTTTTATTTCTTTCTTCATTCGGCATGTTGTTTTTCCTTTTATTGCTATATCTTAAATTAGACTCATACTAACACGCATTAACAAGATAAATTGCATATTCTCTCATAACCACTTGAAATCTCTCTCATTTCAAACATGGAAACGCTCGTTGCCTTCGCAATAACATAAACCGTATCACAAACGCGAATATACAATTGCAATCCATACATACTTATGTCCGCAATCTCGTCGACACCACAACACCACGGTAATTAATTGAACCTTTTGGCACCTATAAATTTACAACCGTGATCTCGAGAATTAACCCACCGCTCGCGCGATCATGAATCTGTCACGTCCTTGAATCTCTCCTCCATCCTAGCACCCCAGACTCATGCCTTCAGTTGGACCAAAAAAATGACACTCATATTCGACAACACATTCCATAGCGATATGAGCGGGCTCTAGTGAAATGGGAGAACTTACTCTCTTCTAGCCTCTGAACCATAACTAAAAATTACGTACCAGATTCACAGAACGCGCACGATTATATAACAGCGCGAATATGCTAATGGACAAATGGTTTTAAAACATAATTTATGATCGCGAGGTTACATACACGCTAGCACGTGCTACAATCACGTTTACATACAAACGCTCGAGTGAATAAGTGAACGTCGTATCAATTATAAATTCACGAACGCGGTTTCAGGAGTGAACCTACAAGTCCCTACCCTCGGGCCTAGTAGCATAGGTCCAATGCCTTCAGGTGGACCAAACAAAAAAAATGACGCTCATATCCACTAAATAACACCGTCCATAGTGACATGGGAGAACTTACTCTTTTCTAGCATTCGAACCGTATACTGAAAATTAATTATCAGATTCACGATCCACGCCATCATCTAAAAACGCTTGCGAACGGTTATAAAATCGAATTTATACACGCGACAAACATGTTCACATAGAAATACTTGAACCCTTCGCGATCATTCACGCAATCTACACCCGCGATCTCGCAAACATGATAACAACCCGATCAGAAGAGCATAACAAAACATTAACACTATTATAATTATGGTTGATATTTTTAACAACTAGAGTTATATTCAGATAACCGAATTGAAAGTGGAATGCGGACAGTTTTCTATAGTTTCAATATTATAACATAATCTATTACGAGACCATCGATTTATGAATTGGTTGTTTGTTACTAGGTCACTGTCATTAGATGATTATATCTAATACAGTTTTCTTACAGAGGACATATATACTTTTGGAAAAAAAATATATCTCATTTAGTTTTAACTTTGATAAAATCATATCAAATTTTGTTACAATTTTGTTTATCATTAGCCAGGCTTTTGTTTTATTTTTTTTAACAACTAACCAGCCGGATTTATAACAGGCTCTGTTTCAAAATATTTTTGAAATAAATAACTCCCGGTGTTATAACCCTCCCGCAGGTTGATGGGATTGACGGTATTGTAAACATCATCAAGCCACAATATATTCAATAGAGTTATCTAAATATAAGGACCTTCGCTCTTTTTAGTTTTTATTTGCACCAAGTTCTACTACTAGAGGTTAATTAGTTCTCATGTTAATATCCCACCAAACATTATGACTACTGAGGATTTGATTTATATAAGAAGCCCGCTTCAAGATGTTGATTACAATACGCCTCGATAGTGGTGTGTCGGGGAGGCCGGGAGGGCTGATATGAGCCTTTTGTCTGTTCTATACCTTTCCTCTATTCACCAGCTCATAACCAACAATCAACCAGTAACAAATAGATAATTGAGAAAGGATGTGCTATGTGTGGTGATTGGCTATTCAAGTATTAGTAGTGTTTGAAATACTAATGTATGTCTCATGTGATGATCATAACTTCAGCTGTATCTTGTACCTATCTAATCTATTACGTCTCTCATATATTGTCTTTTATTTCTTCTTATCGAGTCCTATACTGCCATTCTACACCCGCCTTCAGCTGAGTCAACAAAGATGGTGATAGTGAACGTCTTAACACTCACACATTCTCAAACGCGGTCTCAGCGGAAACCTACAAAAATGCCATCGTGCACGCGATTACGAATCGGTCATGTCCGAAAGTCTATCCTTGATCCTAGAAGCCTAGGTCCATGCCTTCAGCTGGACCATTTAAGAAAATACGCCCATACCTATTAGACAACACGTCTCATGGCGACATGACCGGGAACCCTATCGATATAAACGATCCCACTCTCTGCCAGAATTCAAACCGCGCACTGAAAATTTAATATCAGACTCACGGTTCGCGCAACCATTCAAGAACATACGTTACAAAATCACGTCAGCGCACAAACGTTAGAGCCCCTCGCGATTTTCCAAGCAACATACGAACTCGCAAACATGATTACACCCCGGTGATAAGGTGAAAATCTTAGCACTCATAAACTTACCAACACGATCTCAAGTGTCAACCTACAAACTCCCGCGCTCGCGCCATCATGAATCGGAATCGTCCGGAAGTATGTATCCTCGGTACAAACAATCTAGGTCCTTGTTAATTATTAAAAAAATAATAAAATTGAAAAATAACTACCATATCCACTAGACAAAACGTTCCATGGCGACATGACCGGAAACTCTAGTGATATGGGGTAACTCTCTCCCTGTCAGAATGTGATCCGTACACCGAAAACTAAAGATCAGAATGACGGTCCGCGAATATATGAATCGCCGCAGGGTTTCAAAATCGAATTTATACATGCGAAGTCACATACAGGCGACAAACACGTCAACATACGAACGCTTAAGCCCTTCGCGATCATCTACGCACACCTATGCCCGCGATCGCGTAAACTTGATAACACTGCGGCAATTGTGTGAACGTTTTAGTACTTACGAAGTTACAAACGCGATCTCAAACGCCAACCCGCAAATGCGCGATCATGAATCGGTCACGTCCGGAAATCTTTAACCTTCATTCTAGCAATTTAGGTCTATACATTCAGTTGGACCAATCAAAAAAAAAATAAAGCTCATATCCACTAGACCACGCGTTCTACGACGACATGATTGGGAACTCTAATGATATGGAAGAACTCACTTCCTTCTGGAATCTGAACCGTACACAAAAAATTAAGTATCAGATTCACGGTCCGCGCGCGATTATTCTAGAACACACGCGAATATGCGAAAGGCACACGGTTATGAAATAGAATTTATGCACGCGAAGTTACACGTTAGCACACGCGACATACAAACGCACACGCGATCGAGCACATTAACGTACAAATGTTCGAGCCCTTCGCGATGATACACGCGATTCCCTACGCCCGCACATGCCTGAACCGTACAATGAATATCACATTCAGAATCACGGCCCGCTACAATTGGCCTATTGCAGTGTTTTATTGGGCGACATTGCCTGTCTCGTCTGCAAATTGTAGTATGTGATTCTGACGGGGAGCCCTTCCGAGAACCTAGCTCTACAGCTCCAGTAGGACAACTCTCGAAAAAAAAAAAAAATAACTCCCGGTGTTATAAATCAGTTATGTCCTTCTGATCGGGAACCCGTTGATGGAGGTGAACGTCTCAAAACTTATAAATTTTCAAACGCGGTCTCAAGCTTCCGCACTCGCGCTATCATTAATCGGTCACTTCCGGAAGTCTCTATTCTCGGTACCTGCACGCCTTCAATTGGACCAATTAAAAAAATCTTATATGTCCACTGGACGTTCCATGGCGATATGATCGGGAACTCTAGTGATATGGAGTAACTCACTCCCTGTCAGAATCTGAACCGTGCACCGAAAACGAAAAATCAGAATTATGGCCCACAGGACCATAGTCCAAGAACACACGCGAACATGTCAATGACCACACAGCTACAAAATCGAATTTATATACGCGATGTCACATCCACGCGACAAACACGTTAACATACGAACGCTTAAGCCTTGCGATCATCCACGCACACCTACGTCCTCGATCGTGCAAACTTGATAACACCCCGGAAATAAGGTGAACGTGAAACATCAGAGCATCTGCTCTGAATATGCAGTGCATTGATACAACGCTGCCTAAGAGTCATCGACAAAGGAACATTGGAGTCTTTTGATATTTGGATTTCAAATCCCAAGCAGGTAATTTACTTCATACGAAGTTTATAAAAATAACGCTC
Organism: Topomyia yanbarensis; assembly: GCF_030247195.1. Classification (NCBI taxonomy): domain Eukaryota; kingdom Metazoa; phylum Arthropoda; class Insecta; order Diptera; family Culicidae; genus Topomyia; species Topomyia yanbarensis. The sequence continues at coordinate 117,500,521 of NC_080672.1, forward strand.
ATATCCACTTGATAACACATACCATGGCGACATGATCAAGAACTATAGTGATGTGGAAGAACTCGCTTTCTTCTAGCATTTGAACCGTACACCGTCATTTGAATATAAGATTCGCGGTCCGCGTGTGATCATTCAAGAATACAGGCGAATATGCGAAACGGCATACGGTTTAAAAAAGAATTTATACACGCGAAGTTACATGCATTTAACACACGCGACGTACAAACGCATACGCATTCGAACACGTGAACGTACAAACGCCCGAACCTTTCCCGATGATACACGCGATCGCGAAGTCCCTAAGCCTGCACATATCTGAACCATACAATAAATACAACATTCAGAATCACGGTCTGCTGCAATTTGCCCAAAGCAGTATTTTAGTGAGTTTCATTTCCCGTCTCGTCTGCTATTGTAAAGAGTGGTTCTGACGGGAAACCCTACCGAGAACAGCTCCAGTAGGACTACTCTAAAAAACCTGTTTTAATTCACCTATAGGTGCAATTGTGCCTTTCTCATTTCTCCAAATTATGATTTAATAACTGGTTCGTACAATATAACATTATGGAAATGTCTTTCATTCTTATTACACTTGGTAAGAGCACCTTTTTGCATTCATCGAGGTATCGGTTTGAATCGGAGTTTTCTGTGTGATCGCACTCCACAACCCGTAACTCCGGAGCTGGAAGTCGGATGGAGATGGAATTTAATATCAGTTTCCGGGGACGCAACACCTTTCATTTGAGACTAAGTTGATCAAATCGTTCTAGCCATTTTCGAAAAACCAATATAACCGTTATTCTGAATTTGGATGCTTCCGGATCCGTCGATGGTGGCCAGTGTGGCCAAAGAGACTTTGAATGACTGTTGGTGACCTAGATCTACAAATTCAACAGTTGTGTTTACATTTTGGAAAAAAATTCACCTTTTTACATTGATCGCAGAATTCGTTAGAATCGGGATCTGCTGCGTGATCGTACGTATCACCCTGTAATTCAGGAACCAGAACTCGGATCCACACAAAATTCAACAGCAGCTGATGGACCTTTCATTTAAAATCAAGTTTGTCAAAATCGGTTCAGAAAATTCCGAGAAACCGATGTGGACAAATCAACAAATTTTGTTTTGTAACCATACTCTTCAACTCGTAATCCGGAACAAGATGTCGGTTGAAAATGAAATTCAATAGCAACCTATGGGAATATTATACCTTTCATTTGAATCTTAGTTTGTAAAAATCGGTTCAGCCATCTCCAAGAAACCGATGTGGACATTTTGTTAACAAATCCGCACATACACACATACATACATACATACATACATAAATACATACATACATACATACATACATACATACATAAATACATACATACATACATACATACATACATACATACATACATACATACATACATACATACATACATACATACATACATACATACATACATACATACATACATACATACATACATACATACATACATACATACATACATACATACATACATACATACTTGACCACGCTGCAGCTGCCTAGGAAAGTGAAAATCGTAGGTTTCGCGGACGACGTGTCACTAACGGTGATGGGTGAGACACTTGAAGAAGTGGAGGTGTCGGTGACGGAGACAATAGACGCGATCGAGAGCTGGATGAACGGGGTTAAGCTGCAAATAGCTCACCACAAGACGGAGGTGTTGTTGGTCAGTAACTGCAGATCGGTCCAACGGATGCAGATCGACGTCGGAGGGCACGTGATTGCATCGAAACGTGCATTGAAGCAATTGGGAGTTATAATCGACGACCGGTTGAGCTTCAACAACCACGTTGATTACGCCTGTGGAAAGTCGGCGAAGGCAACGAACGCAATAGCGAGAATCATGCCAAACGTCGGCGGTCCGAGAAGCAGCACGAGACGTCTGCTATCTACTGTTTCGTCATCGATACTCCGATATGGGGTTCCTGCCTGGAGTGCTGCGCTGAAAACCAAGCGGAACCGTGAAAAGCTAAACAGGACATTCCGACTGATGGCCGTACGAGTCGCGAGTGCCTACAGAACAATATCGTCGGAGGCAGTATGCGTTATCGCCGGGATGATCCCCATCTGCATTACCCTGGCGGAGGACGTGGAATGCTATCAGCGGAGAAATGCACGTAACGCTAGGAGACAGGTTCGAGCGGACTCGTTGGCTAAATGGCAACAGGAGTGGGACAACGCGGAGAAAGGAAGGTGGACCCACCGACTCATCCCAAATGTATCGGCCTGGGTACATAGGAAGCATGGAGAGGTGAACTTCCATTTGACGCAGTTTTTGTCCGGGCACGGATGCTTCCGGAAGTACTTGCATCGGTTTGGACATGCTTCGTCACCCCTTTGCCCGGGTTGTGCGACCGTGCAGGAGACACCGGAACACGTGGTCTTCGAATGCCCTAGATTCGAAGAAGTTCGTAGGGGTATACCTGGTATGACAGCGGACAATATCGTCGAAGAGATGTGCCGTGACGAACATACCTGGGACGCTGTCAACAGAGTGGTCTCGAGCATACTCTCCGAGTTGCAGAGGAAGTGGCGTAGAGACCAACAAGAAACCGCAAATCGGGTTTCGAGAGAAATTCCGCCGCCGGGGAACTCTCCAACTGTGTAGACTAGGTCCACCGCCGGGGACCAGTTGAGTAGTGCGTGATGTAGCACCGAGTTGGGTCGTCGGGGCGCCTGGGAACCGGACGTCAAGCTTCACCGGAATCGCTGAACCGACCTCGACATCCTTCCGGGTAGCTCGTGAGTAGGCTATATCCACCGCCGGGGATTGGACCGAGTAGACCGCGTCGCAGAGCTAGCAGTGGGTCGTTGGGGCGCCGGTGAACCGGAAGTTACGCTCCAACCGGAATCGCCGGATAGACCTCAGCACCTACTGTATGGCCCGTTGAGTAGGCTAGATCCACCGCCGGGGACTAGATCGAGTAGATCGGGCGAAACGGAACGAGAGGAAGCCAAAGAGCTCATGAAATTGTGGTGCTAAAACAAAAGAAGAATCGGTACCGGGGGAGCCTCCTTCGCCGGGGAACTCTCCGTCGGCGTAAGCTAGATCCACCGCCGGGGACTAGACTGAGTAGACCGCGACGAAATACCACCAGTCGCAGGTCGTCGGGGCATCAGCGAACTGGACGCTCTGCTCCACCGGAATCGCCGAACTGACCTCGACATCTGGTTGGTTGGCTCGGTTTCGGGAGAACTTCTCTCGCCGGGAAATTCTCCGTCGGAGTAGGCTAGGTCCATCGTCGGGGACTAGACCGAGTAGTTCGCGAACAAGTCTGGTGCTCAAAGAGTAAACGGCGTTGAATGGTGCGAGAAGGGAGTTGCGGTGCTAACCGACACAAGCGAGCCGCAGGGCTCGGTGAAATAGACAGTCAGAAGTTTGCCGCTCAGACTGTACTCGTAGGGGAGGAGTACTAAGCCTCGACTCACAGCCAGCTTTCCGACTGCCATGCAGAGCTTGCCAGTCTGTGTGGATGGTAGAGAATTGGTGGTGTGTAGAGGAGTGGGGCTGTCACCCTACGGAAGAAACGAACTAGGAAGTAGTTGAATTAGAGTGCGTGCTATGCACATAAAAACCCCTCCCCGAAGTAATGCCGTAAGGTAGTGCCGGGGAGGAATCAGGTTCTGGGCAAGAGCAGTGGTTTTTAGCGGGTCGGGTGATGGCAGCCCAAACCCGTTCCCTGACAATGGGGTTTTTGTACATTTTTCCTCACTCAGGGTTTTTCTGAAAATTTTTTTACTGCTCTCAAAAAAAAAAAAAAAAAAAAAAAAAAAAAAAAAAACACCTTTCATTTGAATCTTAGTTTGTAAAAATCGGTTCAGCCATCTCCAAGAAACCGATGTGGACATTTTGTTAACAAATCCGCACATACACACATACATACATACATACATACATAAATACATACATACATACATACATACATACATACATAAATACATACATACATACATACATACATACATACATACATACATACATACATACATACATACATACATACATACATACATACATACATACATACATACATACATACATACATACATACATACATACATACATACATACATACATACATACATACATACATACATACATACATACACACATACATACATACATACATACATACATACATACATACATACATACATACATACATACATACATACATACATACATACATACATACATACATACATACATACATACATACATACATACATACATACATACATACATACATACATACATACATACATACATACATACATACATACATACATACATACATACATACATACATACATACATACATACATACATACACACATACATACATACATACATACATACATACATACATACATACATACATACATACATACATACATACATACATACATACATACATACATACATACATACATACATACATGCATACATACATACATACATACATACATACATACATACATACATACATACATACATACATACATACATACATACATACATACATACATACATACATACATACACATACATACACACAGATATTTTGCGATCTCGGCGAACTGAGTCGAATGTTATATGAGACTCGGCCCTCCGGGCCTCGGTTAGAAAATCGGTTTTTGAAGCAATTGCATAACCTTTCTATATGAGAAAGGCAAAAGAATAATATTTAATTAGCTTAATAAGCATGACTTCAATGTTATCTTCATGTGATTATAATTTGGAAAGGTTGGTGGAATGGGTTTGAACGTGTAGGGAATGGGGGGTTAGTAGAGTGGGAGTGGAGGATGCGTCAGAAATCCTTCATCTTATTTCGGTATACGGGATGGATGAAAGAAATGCGGGCGTGAGGGTGGTCCAAGAGGAGGGGAGTGATGAAGGAGGGATGTGTAAGGGCAAGGCGGGGGGGGGGGGGGGGGAAGGGCGGCGACGCAATACTCAACTGCATATTTTGCCTACCATTTGAGACTTGGTTTGAGAAAATCGGTTCAGTCATCACCGATGAACCGATGTGACTTTAATTGTGGAATATGCGCGGAATTCCGGACTTCCGGAATCGTCGATAGTGGACAATATATTCAAAGAATGTTTGATTGGGAATCAGTGATCTAGATCTGCGGTTAGAAGTAATTTGGTGACCATTTCAATAGTTTCTAGCCTCTGAGGTATTACGATTGTACCGATTTATATGGGAAATTCCAGTGTATCCTTACTAACATCCCTGTAACTCCGGAAGCAAGAGTCAGAACCGAATGAAATTCAGCAGCAGTCAATGGCATTACTGTATCTTTCATTTGAAATCAAGTTTGTAAAAATCGGTAGAGAATTCGTTGGGGAATGGGTGTGATATTAGCTTAGGAACTTGGCGGGTTCCCCGGGGGCGTCATGAACCGTCATAGGTGGCCAATGTGGTCAAAGCTACTTTGATTGATCATTAGTGATCCAGACCTGCAAACTAGAGTAATGTTACATCAATTTTAATATGTTTTACATCATTTGAACATCATGGTGGTACCAGTTTATATGGGAATTTGCTGTGTTACCGCACTCTTCAACCCGTAACTCCGGAACCGGAAGTCCGATCAACTAAAAATTCAATAGCAGCTTATGGGAGCGTTATACCTTTCAGATGAAACTAAGTTTCAAATCGGTTCAGCCATCTCTGAGAAAATTGTGTGAGTTTAAATGACACACACACACATACACACACACACATACACACACACATACATACACACACAGACATTTGCCGATCTCGACGAACTGAATCGAATGGTGTATGACACTCGGCCCTCCGGGCCTCGATTAAAAAGTCGATTTTTACAGTGATTGCATAGCCTTTCTTTATATGAGAAAGGCAAAAAGGTGCGAAATCGGCAAAGTCCCAAAAAGTCGATTTTTATAAAAAAAATTTTTTTCGAGATAACATAAAATCTCGACGTTTCATGCATTTTAAAGATGTTTGGCATCAAAAATACGAATTCGATTTCTGAAATTTCATGAGGTCCCCCCTTTGAAAAAAAAATTGAGTTCCGGCTTATATGGGAATTTCATATGTGACCGGACGGTTTAGTCTATATTTCCGGAACCATATAAGCGATCCGTACGAAATTTTATAGACATCTATGGGGATATTATAGCTATCATTTGGGACTAAGTTTGTGAAAATTGGCCCAACCATTTCCGGGAAACTGATGTGAGTTCGTAAATTTTGAAAGATGGCCGCTTTTCCCGGGCACTTCCGGAACCGTCTATGGTGGTTAATGTAGTCAACGAAAGTTTGGTTGGCCGTCGGTGACCTAGAACAGCAAATTTAAGTTGTTTGAGAGACATTTTAGCGAATTTTTTACCTTTTTTGCTTTCATCGGAGTATCGGTTTGAATCACAATTTGCTATGTGATCGCACGCCACAACCTGTAACTCCGGAACCGGAAGTCGTATCGGGATGAAATTAAATAGCCATTTACGGGGACGCAACACCTTTCATTTGAGGCCAAGTTTAGTCGAATCGGTCTAGCCATCTCCGAGAAACCGATGTGACTGTTATTCTGAATTTAGATACTTCCGCCGGGGCTTCCGGAACCGAGGATGGTGGCCAATGTGGCCAAATAGACTTTGAATGGATGTTAGTGACCTAATACTACAAATCGAAGCAGTTGTGGTCATATTTTGGAAAATTTTTCACCTTTATACATTCATTGCAGAATTTATTAAAATCGACATTTTCTGCGTGTTCGTACTTATCACCCTGTAATTCCGGAACCGGAAGTCGGATCCATTAGAAATTCAATAGCAGCCTATGAGAACGTTGCACCTTTCATTTGAGACTAAGTTTGTCAAAATCGGTTCAGCCATCTCTGAGAAAAATGAGTGACATTTTTGGTCACATACACACACACATACACACACACATACATACATACACACATACATACACACACACAGACATTTGCCGAACTCGACGAACTGAATCGAATGGTATATGTCACTCGGCCCTCCGGGCCTCCGTTAAAAAGTCGGTTTTCAGAGCAATTGCAATACCTTTCTATTGAGAAAGGCAAAAAGGTGCAAAATCGGCAAAGTCCCAAAAAGTCGATTTTTATAAAAAAAAAATTTTTCGAGATAACATAAAATCTCGACGTTTCATGCATTTTAAAGATGTTTGGCATCAAAAATACGAATTCGATTTCTGAAATTTCATGAGGTCCCCCCTTTGAAAAAAAATTTGAGTTCCGGCTTATATGGGAATTTCATATGTGACCGGACGGTTTAGTCTATATTTCCGGAACCATATAAGCGATCCGTACGAAATTTTATAGACATCTATGGGGATATTATAGCTATCATTTGGGACTAAGTTTGTGAAAATCGGCCCAACCATTTCCGGGAAACTGATGTGAGTTCGTAAATTTTGAAAGATGGCCGCTTTTCCCGGGCACTTCCGGAACCGTTTATGGTGGTCAATGTAGTCAACGAAAGTTTGGTTGGCCGTCGGTGACCTAGAACAGCAAATTTAAGTTGTTTGAGAGACATTTTAGCGAAATTTTTACCTTTTTTGCTTTCATCGGAGTATCGGTTTGAATCACAATTTGCTATGTGATCGCACGCCACAACCTGTAACTCCGGAACCGGAAGTCGTATCGGGATGAAATTAAATAGCCATTTACGGGGACGCAACACCTTTCATTTGAGGCCAAGTTTAGTCGAATCGGTCTAGCCATCTCCGAGAAACCGATGTGACTGTTATTCTGAATTTAGATACTTCCGCCGGGGCTTCCGGAACCGAGGATGGTGGCCAATGTGGCCAAATAGACTTTGAATGGATGTTAGTGACCTAATACTACAAATCGAAGCAGTTGTGGTCATATTTTGGAAAAATTTTCACCTTTATACATTCATTGCAGAATTTATTAAAATCGACATTTTCTGCGTGTTCGTACTTATCACCCTGTAAATCCGGAACCGGAAGTCGGATCCATTAGAAATTCAATAGCAGCCTATGGGAACGTTGCACCTTTCATTTGAGACTAAGTTTGTCAAAATCGGTTCAGCCATCTCCGAGAAAAATGAGTGACATTTTTGGTCACATACACACACACATACACACACACATACATACATACACACATACATACACACACACAGACATTTGCCGAACTCGACGAACTGAATCGAATGGTATATGTCACTCGGCCCTCCGGGCCTCCGTTAAAAAGTCGGTTTTCAGAGCAATTGCAATACCTTTCTATTGAGAAAGGCAAAAAGATATTCATTCTGTCTTCACATGAGGCACCCTGTAATAGAAAAAATTATCGAATACTTCATTTTTTTGTTTTCACCGAACTGTTAACTCTTTCCAGTTTTGCAAAGGTCGCAAACATTTGATCCACACTTACTGTACACAATAATCGGTGAATGAAATTTAATTATCTAAGTATTGTTGATTATAATTGTTTATGGGTTGACACAATAAGCTACTGAAGTCATCGCATAGAAACTGTGTTCGCTTAAAACGCATCTCACTGTCAAATAGAGGGATCGGTACGTTATTTTGCATTTCGTACAAAATTTATGCATATTGTCGAATTTTCTTGAAAGATAGTTTGTTCTCATTAAACATTATTTATGATCAATTTTGTACAACCTAAGGTTGCCTCTCCATAAGTTATATTTTCTTCGCAACGTTGACAGAAAATACGACTTGCTGTCCTAAACACCCTGAATCTTCAGTTTCGCCATTCCTAACTTTGCACAATTTAGTGTTCTACTGTCCAACCTGATGATGCAGTCTTTGCACGTTGTAGATATTATGCGCTGTTACCGCTTGAGCTGACATTTGTCTATTTTTTTTACATTTCGTGTATCACGTGTGGGCGTGCGTGGATGGTATGCATGCGGTCGGTGTAGATATTAATCTGCGGTAGGTAGCAAGGTTTGCTAGCCACATCAATTCAGCTTTGGTATCGCGTCGCTTTTCGCGATGTGTCGTCGTTGCACATAACATGTTTTATTTTATTAGGTGACACTGCCGTCATAATTCGTTAGACGTCGTCGAAATCGCCACGGTTGACAATTTTTGCTATCGCCTTTCTGATATTATTGGCTCATCATTATGCCGGCACATCCATACTGTTGAAACACACATGTGAATTATTTAACAATCGCTACAATAGTTGTGTGTTCTTTTTGAGCAACGTGTGTAAGTGCATATAACTTCTCACGAAATTGGCCATATCGTCAAGGGACGACAGTTATTCTACACTCAACTACCGTGACTTGATATGGTTTGTGGCATTCGGGGAAGGAAGTCGTCATGCACCACGTTGTCAATAGTTTTCTACTATTAGCTGATAGACACGTAATTCAAACCAGTGTGTGCCGCTTGCGTGCGTAGGATTGCAAAGAATTTTATTAAGAAATGATTTATTTAAACCGTTGTAGGGTGATGAGCATATTTTAATCCTCGGCGACGTGTTGAAAAAGTTGTATTTAACACAAAATATTTCTATGATGAATTTTTCTGCTTATGATTCTTTTTGTAATGTGGATGCAGAATTATTATTTTGATTGGGATTGCGTGCCGGAATCTTACTATGGCTCTATGCATATCTTGGCATTTCGAAGTTAATTGTGAACTAAGTAATGGTTTCTCCTGTTAAAATAAAGATTTGTGACAATGTTACGTACAACACATTCATAGCACTGTAATGAGATATTATGTGAAATTATATGGCTCATATTCGTGAGTTGCGCTTAAGGTTACATACTTTTTTGTCTAGAAAAATTGAGTATATTTTGAATTTTGTAAAAATATATAGCAATAATTTAATAGTTATTATAGTTTTTTAATATTGCTTGCTATCGTGGAAAAAACAAGCCTTTTATTACCCTTTCCGCAAAACCTTTTTGGTGGGGTTTGCGATGATCACGATGGTAGTCCAGCAGGTCAACTAAAATCTTTGAACTCGAACGTTGGGAAAAATACCATCTAATCATAAAATACCATCAAAAATTGCAAGAGACCTTACCTAAAGTACGCAATGCGGAAATTGGCCAAAATTGAGCCCCCCCCCCATCTCTACTCTCTCAAATTTATTTATTTCTCCCTCCCCTAGTACGTAACGAATTCTTTAAAATAATCTTTTTTCTTCTGTAAAAACATATTACGTTACGTTCTCCCTGGGTGATGGGCCTGATGGGCGCGTAGTCTTGCTTGGTCGATAAGAGAGAGATCCGAGCGAGTGCTGGTTCATTGATCTCTGAATCTCATGACTAATAATCATTCGATCGAGTGTTTTGGCGGACGGCTGATATGGATGTTTCTACTTTCAAATGAGGGAACATACTGGTTCGGTTGTTCGGGAACTCATTTGATCTTGAGCATAGTGATCGAGTCATTCGATTCGGATCAATAGACTGTCATCTATAAGAGATGATCAGACTGAAGGATGGTGTTTTTATCTCTTAAATCGCTCTGTCGCTCTGGCTCGTGAAGATGGCGGGTAACACTCGTCTATAACGAATCGGATTCGCTGTTTTCAGAAACAGAGATGACAATCTCTTATGGATGAAACCTTCTCTTAAACATACTGTTCAGCCACTAGTTAATGCTCAACTAGATCAACTTAATAAACTGAAACACGTAGTTTTTGAAGAAATCCACGTGAACCACATCACCAAACACCTAAAAGTAGTTTAGATGCATGTAATATCTATTTCTTTGTCGCTCTCGCAGGTTGATGGGATTGACGATATTGTAAACATCACCAAGCCAAAATAGATTCAATAGAGTTATCTAAATATAAGGACCTTCGCTCTCTTTAGTTTCTATTTGCACCAAGTTCTACTACTGGAGGTTAATTAGTTATCATGTTAATAATCCACCAATCATTATGACTACTCAGAATTTTTATTTATATAAGAAGTCCGCTTCAGGATGTTCATTACAATACGCTTCGATAGTGGTGTATCGAGGAGGCCGGGAGAGCTGATATAAGCCTTTTTTCTGTTCTATACCTTTCCTCTATTTACCCTCTCATAGCCGACAATCAACAGTAACAAATAGATAATTGAGAAAGAATGTGCTATGTGTGGTGGCTGGATATTCAAGTATTGGTAGAGTTTGAAGTACTAATGTATGTCTTTCATGTGATGATCATAAATTCAGCTGTATCTTGTACCTATCTAATCTATTACGTCTCTCATATATTGTCCTTTATTTCTTCTTTTCAAGTTCTATACTGCCATTCTACATCCGCCTTCAGCTGGGTCAACAAAGATGGTGATAGTGAACGTCTTAACACACACATTCTCAAACGCGGTCTCAAGTGGGAACCTACAAAAATGCCCTCGCGCACGCGATTACGAATCGATCACGTCCGGAAGTCTATCCTTGATCCTAGAAGCCTAGGTCCATGCCTTCAGCTGGACCAATTAAGAAAATACGCTCATACCTATTAGACAACACGTCTCATGGCGACATGACCCTATCGATATAGACGATCCCACTCTCTGCCAGAATTCTAACCGCGCACCGAAAATTTAATATCAGACTCACGGTTCGCGCAACCATTCAAGAAAACACGTTACAAAATCACGTCAGCGCACAAACGTTAGAGCCCCTCGCGATTTTCCAAGCAACCTACGCCCACGAATTCGCAAATATGATTACACCCCGGTGATAAGGTGAAAATCTCAGCACTCATAAACTTACCAACACGATTTCAAGCGTCAACCTACAAACTCCCGCGCTCGCGCCATCATGAATCGGAATCGTCCGCAAGTTTCTATCCTCGGTACCAACAATCTAGGTCCTTGTTATTTAATAAAAAAATAATAAATTTGAAAAATAACTCCCATATCCACTAGACAAAACGTTCCATGGCGACATGACCGGAAACTCTAGTGATATGAGGTAGTTCTCTCCCTGTCAGAATGTGATCCGTATACCGAAAACTAAAGATCAGAATGACGGTCCACGAATATATGAATGACCGCAGGGTTTCAAAATCGAATTTATACACGCGAAGTCACATACACGCGAGCACACGCGACAAACACGTCAACATACGAACGCTTTTGCCCTTCGCGATCATCTACGCACACCTATGCCTGCGATCGCGTAAACTTGATAACACTCCGGCAATTGTGTGAACGTTTTAGTACTTACGAAGTAACAAACGCGGTCTCAAACGCGAACCCGCAAACGCACGCGATCATGAATCGGTCACGTCCGGAAATCTTTAGCCTTCATTCTAGCAATTTAGGTCCGTACATTCAGTTGGACCAATAAACAAAAAATAAAGTTCATATGCACTAAATCACGCGTACTACGGCGACATGATTGGGAACTCTAATGATATGGAAGAACCCACTTTCTTCTGGAATCTGAACCGTACACAAAAAATTAAGTATCAGATTCACGGTCCGCGCGCGATTATTCTAGAACACACGCGAATATGCGAAAGGCACACGGTTATGAAATAGAATTTATACACGCGAAGTTACATACACGTTAGCACACGCGACATACAAACGCACACGCGATCGAGCACGTTAACGTACAAATGTTCGAGCCCTTCGCGATGATACACGCGATCGCGAGTCCCTGCGCCCGCACATACCTGAACCGTACAATGAATATCGCATTCAGAATCACGGCCCGCTACAATTGGCCTAATGCAGTGTTTTAGTGGGCGACATTGCCTGTCTCGTCTGCAAATTGTAGTATGTGATTCTGACGGGGAGCCCTTCCGAGAACCTAGCTCTACAGCTCTAGTAGGACAACTCTCGAAAAAAAACATATTACGTTACGTTCTAGCTTACTTACATCGCTTCTTATTTTGGTTCACTATGTGAATACGGTGAAGTAACAGATATTTCAGTAATCTACTTATTTTAACTAAAAATTGGAATTCGCTGATTGTACAAATATGTTTATAAATAACTAACTCATACCCACCGCGCGTTGCTGCGACTTCCAACGAAATAGGAGGAAAACAATTTGTTCCGAAGCGCATCTGGCGGGCAGATTGTCTCCAACCAATAGCATAAAAACACGGTCTATAAAAAATGCCTATGTATATTTTTTTACGGCAATAGGTCAAGTCGTTTGGGAGTCCATAAATCACATACATACAAACATTGACTTTTATATCTATAGATAGATAGATGCAGAACCTAAGTCTTATCACTGAATAGTAAGATGCCAATATTTATAGTCATGATGAATTTTCAAATCGGACACACCTTAAACATTTTAGCATCTCGAAAATGATTAAGGGGTCACATAAAACGGTGAAAGTTCAAAAAATTTAACTCGTGACAAACGCATATTTTTGATGCCAAATGTCTTAGAATGTCCCTAATCGTCGAGATATGGTGTAATCGCTAAAACATATGAAAAAATTGCCTTTCTGGGACATGCACAATTTTTGAGTTGAAATGATTTAATGTCAATTAAAAAAGATCATTCTCTGTTTAAAACTCTCCGAGAGCGTCAAAAATTTCTTTCGAGATGATATTAGCTCGTCGCTGTTGTGCTATCTTATGACAAACGCCATTTTGGGGTAAACTAAGTTAGATATGCCACATTACTTGTTTGAAAAATCTCTACAAAGGGGCGCTTTCAGAATTTTGAAATTCTACGTGGTTACTTAGATATAGCGAGAAACATGATGAGAAATTGTGAGTTTTTTGCTTCAAATCACTGTATCTAGGGATTTGCTCAAGTTATATTGAAGTTTTAGATGTTTTTATGTGTGAAAATGTCTGAGGAACACAATGGCATAAGCATTTTCAAAGGAAAATTACACGAGTTGTGAGAAAACACAGTTTTAGTTTTAAACTGGAAATAAAGCATATTTGGCAACACTGTAATCAAAAATAACATTCTTTTTCTAGATTCCCTGACTCATTTCTTTCAAAATGCATTTCACCGATTGTTTATAGACCATATGAACGCAAAGATATGAATACAAGCAAAAAATGGTTATTTTTTTCTATGGAAAATTTTCCATGCACGATTATGACACGTCATACAAATTTTGTCATCAATACACGCCTATGACACGTGTGAGTGCGACTTTTGTTTACATTCATAGTAAAAACTCGCAACATAGTAAACCGATCTTCGTAATATTTGAGAGATTAATGCGGAATAGATAGAAGCATCAATTGTCTTCTTTGGATTGTTTATACCATTTATAAGTTTCAAAATATTCAATCTCAAACTTTAAAAATCGTTTTTCTCGAAATGTGCTAAATGGCGCTTGTCATAAGATAGCACAACAGCGACGAGCTCATAACGTTTTATTTCATTCTAGGACATTTGGCATCAAAAATACAAATTTCGAATGATAGTTTTCCGCGACGCTTTTTAATCATGTCCGATTGAATTCAAATTTTGCAGAGATTTTTTTCGACGTGCTGAAGTTTTTGAGATGTCCGCTTATAAAATTCGAATTTTCGCACGTAACATTGCCATCCTATTGAATTTTTTTAACCAAATTGATATTGTCAACATCTCATATTCTGAATTTGGTACGAAAAGCAAAGCCAAATATTGGTAGGCGAACTATCTTGGCCTGGTCTTCAGTTAAACCTACGTAAATCTCCAAAAAAAATCCATCCTACCAAAACCATTGAAATGTAATGTGCAAATGTATTGTGCGTATTGATGTTTTTTTGCAGAATTTTTGATTTACTTTTTCAAAAGTTATAAGTTTTTCTGTGATCGTTTTCTAGTTAAGTCTCCCAACCGCGGGGAAACTTAACCAAGGCCTGAGGAGAATTGACCAAGAAAGTTTTGAAAAATCAGAACAAAAAATATTGGCATAGTACATGCAGTAATCTTTTTGTACTGTCCAGATCCTTAGGTATCAATAAAAATACAAATAGGGTAAAGTGGGGTAAATCCGACCGTTGGGTAAACCCGACCCCCCTCTGTTAACAAAAATCGGAAGCACTACGCGAACTAATATCAATGTTGCCGGGTAGAGCATCGAAAATAATCATAATGGTGGCATCACAGCATTTTATTAGTCTACATTGAGATGCTCAAACGACGATAAGTGTTTTTACAACTTTTGATTTGATATTTGTGCTTCATTGACTACTGAATATTTCTGATTGTTAAAGTGAATGTATAAAAAATGTAAGTGGATTTAAATTCTTTGTTTAAAGTCCTACAAAGTGCATAGATGAATTTAGTGCAAATTGCTTCATAATTTTTTTAATTGCATCGTAATGAAAAATGACGCGGTGGGGCAAATCCGGCCTCTAAATAGTGGGGTAAATCCGACCGCTTTTTTGCTAAGAAAATGTTTATTTATCAATTTGAAATATATTTTTATTGTCATTATTTTTTTTTGCGCTATAGTTCATAATTACAAACGAAAGACACAAAAACGTGACTAATATAGTATGCGTCGAGCAATTGCTCCGATGCAACAAATGGGAATATCTTTACGTGCTACTGTTCGTGATTTTGGCATTCCAAGCTTGACATTGAATTACATTTTCTTCATGTTACAATTCAATATCATAACATTCATTGATTTATCATTGAAAAACGATAAAATTTGGGTAATATCTGTGCTAAATCAACTAAAAACATAGGCGGTCGGGTTTACCTCACCATTTTTGAAAACAGCAAAAATGAACTTTTTCGTAAAACGCTTGTATTTCAAAATTTTCTCAAGATGCGAATAAAATGCTATACATAGAAAGTTGCCTTAAAGTCTAACCTTTAATTTGGCCTATCCGATGTAAAATGAGCATTTTACAGCCAAACTTATTTACAAGGTCGGATTTGCCTCACCTTTACTAAGTTGCCTTACATAAAGATTGATTTAATTGCGTTTTCTTTTAGGGATTTATTGTACTGCTTACATTGCATGTTTACACTTCACGAAATCAGCCATATAACTGCT